>NC_052504.1:4747386-5407386 GCF_014356525.2 Nilaparvata lugens
TACCGTGGCTGGATGTATTCACTTTGACAACACACAGCAGTCGATGCAGAGTTGTCAATTTGTAAATATCCAGTCAAGAAAATTGAAATTTTGCACAATTTGACAACATCTTGTCATCTCATGGAAAATCTTCCCTCTTCTCTTCCTTATAATAACTTCCTAAATAACTCTATTTTCTAACCTATTTTTTCAGTCTGAAATATATTACACTAAATTAAATGAAATTGTTTTTTTTTCAATTATTGATTTATACTTTTTTATCATATCATCACTTATTATTCTATTTAAGATATTATTTCCTTATGTTGTAATGTAGATGCATTAGAATTGTATAGGAGGTTTAAGTGGGAGAGAGGACCGGCTGCGCCCTAACTTCGCCCTCCAGGTTAAAATAAAGGCAGCCTATCTATCTATCCATCTATCTTCTCAAATCTCTCTTCTCTTCTTTGCCTGCCTATTACATGGAAATGAATTTGCTAGCACACAAACTTAGGTTTTGCTGGCAACGCCAATTAAATTTTAAGTTAAAATTTTATTTTTATTCTGTATAAGTATGAAGTATTTGCTTTATTCATTATTGTTATCGTTATAATTGGCAAATAAAATGATTTTGATTTTTTGATTTGAAAACCATAGTTGGCGAGGTATCTTCCTCTCTTTTTTCTCTTCTCCAACACACCCAGCAACTACAAAGCCCATGGTTTTTTATATTTGTAACATTTTATTTGTTTTGTAATTCTTTGTCATTTTGTTTTGTCTTGTTTTGTGTGTTTTAATAAATTGAAAATTGAAATACTCCACCCAAGTCTCAACCTGTACTATTCAATCTTTAAAAGTGTTGCTAAAATTGTAGTCCACATCATTGGACCTATCATTGAAATTAATTTCTAATAGGCCTACAACATGTTTCGACTGAGAAATATATAATAGTCTTGGAAAATATAAATAGGTAGTCTTAGATATAATAGACGTATATATGTATCATAATATTATTAAACCCTCATTCAGCTCATTTATTTGCTTATAAACAAAGACATTATCTTATATGAGACTTATACCCTAGACTTAACCTACATTATTCACTTGATGATGGATCATCAACTCATCCATATAAGTTGAATATATAAAATGTATTAATTTTAAATATTCTACCATATAATTTTAAATATTTTACTATATAATTTAATTCATTCATATGGGCTAGGCAACTTCATATAATGGTAATTCAGAGGGTACAAACTTATACCTTCTGCAGCAATTCCTTCAAGTCGGTTTTGACCTCTAGTTTGCATTTAGGAACAACCAGTTTCAACTTTGTTTTCTCCACATCAGTAGCAAACGAGTCCAAAAATGTTGTACTGTTCCCTTCCAGACCTTTCTTTAGTTTTGCATCTAGCTCAACGATTCCATCCGTTTCTTTGGGCACAAGCAACACCATACGATAGTTTCCCTGAAAACAGGAATAGCAGATCATGTTTTACAACAAACTGGAAATCACAAGAAAGTGGCCTATATACCTAGGTAATTTTGCTTATCTGTTTTGGGTTTCATTTATTTAATCAGCTTCCAAGGGTACAAATTAACGTACTATATATAAACACCAATGAATTCTACAAAGAAAAAAAATAAAAGAAGCAAATAAAATCATTGTGAATGTATACAGAAATAAATACATTTTTATTTAAATATTATTCAACGAAAATCCTAAATAAATGCTGCAAATCACCCCAAAGACCTCTGCTACTGCAGACATTGACAACAGGGTTAACAGCTAGATGGAAATTCGATGAGAACTACTATCCAAAAATTAGGAGGTCTTCGGGGTGATTTGCAGCATTTATTTAGGATTTTCGTTAAATAATAATTATATATTAATTAGCATTTGAATAAATGCATTCTCTATTTAATTCCATCTACATTTTTATTGTTCTATGATGGGCCTAAATTGTGGAAATTTATCAATCATTTAATTTATATTATATATAAATACTTTTTATAGAATAAATAGTTTCATATAAGTTATTATTTCCCTTACAAAGCAAAAAACAATAGAATAACAAACAAAAAATGTTAAACATTTACTATTTTATGAATAACAAACAAGCATAATATGAATAATATGACTTGAGTTTCAATTCTTTACAATACCTTTGTTATCATCCTGATTACAACACAAAATTATTGGTTTATGATGACCTTTATCTTTATAGTGAGGCCCACGTTATAATAGCATTGGTGAAAGATAGTTGCCGATTCTCTGCCTGGCCGCTGCCTTCTACAGAGAATAAGTTATTAGCTGATACTGATATAATATTAGGTACTGATTTAATATTAAATGTTCATTCTTGAAATAATCAAGGTATTCTATTTGTCAAGAAAATATATTTTACAATGATTGAAGAATAGGTACATTTTTTAAATTGAGATTGAATATTTTGTTAAATAATAATAATATTTTTATATTGTTGAAAAACAATCAGGCAACGTTGCAGAGCTAGAAAATGATAGCGCTATATTTGCTTTGTTGAATGTTAGACGAGGATAGCAGCACCATTTCTAATCAAATACTGCCATTACAACAATATTTACCACATTTTTTTTTTCAATAATTAATAAGGGTGATTGATATTACTTAAGCTGTAAGTTATTTTGCTGGCTGTACAAAAGCCGGTTAATTTATTGCGCGATTAATTCCACGAGAACAATTAGAGAAGCCGTCTTTTCAGAAAGCCTTCTCTGATTGGGTCTCGTGAAATAATTACGGTTAAAATTTAACCGGGTTTAGTGCAACTGCGTCAATTGACTGACAGATATTTTCATCATGTTGAAAGCAACTTTGAAAAAAAATGAAACAAATTCTTACTGAATTTTTGTAGTAGGGTAGCCTACTCACCACATACGGCATGAGAATGATGTGCGATTGAAGATCATCCGAGAACTTGTAATTGAGTTTTCGCCTAATCAGCATCATTTCTGTTTCATAGACCTTGTCCAGCGCGTAGAATGGACGAACCTTTGTCTCATTCTTATCAAAAGGATGAATCCACTTCGATTTGAAATAGACTGCGTTCACCAGAACTGCTACGGTAAACTTGTCTATGAAATCTGTACAAATAGCAACAATTTATAAATTAGAAGAAGAAACAAATTTATAGTTTTAATTGAGAGTGCCTGAAAACTGCGAGTTCAATAATCTATGGTATATGAACAGATGTGTGAACCTGAAAGGTGCTGTGTTCAAAAAATTTGGCTTTAGCGAAAGAATTTAAAGTAGAGAAATTATAGATTAGAACTGTAGGCTTCACTGAAAGACTTTAGCAATAAAAATTAATATTTTAGAATAAGAAATAAGAGAACAAAATTAATGGTTAGTCTAGTAACTAGTTTTAAAAGAAATAATAAAAAAATGCTTCCTGGCGGTTCGGAAACCACCTAGATTTTCAAAACCAATCATCTCTCATCATGACCTAAAGCTCATGTGGGCATCCTCACCAAAATAGTTTTATGAAATTGAATTGGTTTTTGACACAGCTTCAACCCTATAATCTCCCTTACCTTTCGGTAGCAGGTCTTTGATAATATTGCTGGTCTTATTCTCCACCCACTTATTGATCTGCAGAGTCGAATCGATTGGGTTGGCAGACAGATTCATCACACGTGACTCAGCATGGAAGTCGTTTTTCAAGTGATTCAGAAACTTTTCTTTCACCTCAAAGTTTCTGTCCACGAAAAATCCATTGGCCACTGTCATGTTTTCGTCACCCTGAAAAAGAAGACCAATTTTCTGATTTCAAGGAAGTTCAAACAAAAAATAATGTACTGTACAAACATAGTGGTTGACAAAGAATTACTGTTGTGCTAATGTAATATGTTTGCATCAGAATTATTACTCGATAGTAATATGTATTTTATCACAAATAAAATTAAGACATTCGTTTTCTCAACACTGTTTTTCCATAACTCTCCAAACTCTCAGAAGACAAAAGGGAAATTGATTGTTATTTATGCATGTGGGGACTTATTGGGTCCAACTTTATCACAAAGTAATTAGGCTAATAGTTTTCTCAACACATTGATTTTTTTAATAATTTTCCAAACTCTTTTAGAAGACAAGGGGAATTGATTCTGATTCATGCATCTGAAGACTCAAGTGCAACTTTATCACAAACCGAAGTGGTCTTCTTAATATTGATTTTTCCATAATTTCTCAAACTCTCAGAAGACTAGGGAAATTGATTGTTATTTATGCATCTAAGGGACTTGAGTGCTACTCTATTATTACTCTCTGAAGGAAATAAATGTTTATCGCCCGATGACGTAGGCCTTTAGTCATCCTACAATAAGTTTATCCACATTCATTTTACCTCAATCTATTCCAATCATATTATCCTTCTCAGTTGTATGTCGAAGCTTTGCATTAAAGAAATGTTTTTCCATCGAATTTTCAATAATATTAGCCTATGTGTAATCTTTCCGTCTTATTCTTCCTCTCCACATTTCTTTCTGTCAGTTTCATTCCACTTTTCATTCATATTATTTCATTTTTTTCTAAAAAAAGTTTCCACGTTTCTATATATTTCTATAATTCTACGTTTCTATATTTCTATAAACACGCTTATTGTTATTCCACCATCAATCACTAAATACACATTTCTTAATATATCAATGGAGTTTCTCTCTCACCCTCTTTCTCTTTATCATTCAGGATTGATGAAGTTAATTTGAAGACATTTTTGTATTTTTAATTCCTCCTCTATGATGAAAATATATGAAGTGACCTGTTAAAATGTATTCAGGGCTACTTATTTTTATTTATAGAGTATAGCATTATAGTAAGTTTACCCTTTTTAATTTGTAAAATTAAACTAGTATTTTTAATTTGTGTTTTTAATCTATTATTTTCGGCTGAAATGCCGAAGTTAGTTTTTATCTATTATCAATTTCAAAAAATGGTACCGTACTATAATGCTATTTAATAAATGAAATTAAGTGGCCTGGCTGTTGGAGGTCTATAGGGCTGTAGAAGTTTATAAGTCATACCTGATTGATTTTCCCTATAACGATAGGTATATTCCACTTTCTATACATTATGGTTTTTATTAGTAATTTCATTTGTAAAATCAGGCTTAATTCTATACTCTGTTAGTTTTGTTTATGGCTGTAGTACAATAAATTAATGGAGTGTATGCAATTAAAAAAAACACATAAGCTAGGTGCCTCACACTAACACGTACCTATCTTCTGCAGTTTAAATACAAAAGTTTAATCTATTAATTCAAGTTCAAGTGGACAAGAAAACATTCTTTACATCAACAGAGGATAACGTCTTGTTGTTATACTGTAGAAGCATGTACAATTACTAGAATTACTAGAATTCTAGATTTACTAGAATTACTAAAATACTAGAATTTTTCAATCTATATTGGCATTGATTGTGATGTAGGCCTATTTGAAGCAGTTTAAAAGATAAAATTTCCTGAGAATACGAATAATAGCCTGAAAAATCCTTATCAAGAAGCAGAGTAGAATGATGAGGTTCAGAACGGAAATACGCACAATACCACGAAGGTTGTCAAAATTCACTGATTATTATGTGACAGATCAATGAGGAAACATCCATTCTCTGGTTCACCAAATTATATAGGTATTCTACCAGTAAAGTTTTAGAATAAAAATGCTTATTACATTAATATAGTTCACCATAAGTAGGCTATAATTAGCACTTTTGTGATGTTTGTATTCGATACAACACTTACCTACATTTCTATTGTAAGGAATATGGTGTGAATGAGAGAGAGAAGAAAAAAGTGCAATGACAGGTTTTGAAAAAACAAACAAATTTATTATTTATAATTAAGGGTCTGAAAAGAAAAAAATGTACATCAACTATTATCTTACTTTACCTTGAAAATTGTCCCTTGGCCTGATTCTCAAAGGTCCGGTTTAACCACTCCCGACTTTAAATAAATATATAAGAAAAACTTCTGCCAGCTGATTGAATCAAAGCACCAGCTTTCCCTACAAGATTCTAATCCTGAAAACACAATTATGCAGGTTTAAACTGCCCGACCGAACTGTGACAGCCTATAATTGAATTCTCAAGACAGAATCCTTCAGGTAACCAATGCCTTAACTCAACAACTAACTTCACAAACGGTTCAAAGAATACGGGCCTCGAAAGAAAAATTCAAAATCTATTTATGTGAGAAAAACATGCAGCCTTGATTCACAGACCTAAAGTCGGCTCACTCTTGTTTGTATACCATGGAGCTAAAACTCATAATATTGCCTTCACGAAACGTGATAAAACACACGTTTCATCTTTGTACATTGGAGATCTTCTCGCTTTATCAATTACATTTAATAATTAAATCCGCGACCAGATTTCCAATTTACAAAATAATATTTCAAAAATTGAATGGGTTTTGATGTCATGTATGACACTATTTCTTCTCTTTTCACCTTCATTCTTCTGTAAATTATTATCAATTCTTGTACATTTTTTGTAATTGTTTGATAAGGGAGCAATTTTTGGGGCTTTTCTTGTATGCTCCCTCACTGAAATGTTTGAATAATTTAATATTTCAATGATTTATAATAATATATATATCATAATCTGAGAGAGGAAAACTACGCTCAGCTTGTATGTAAGTTATACTATTCCTCATTTAAATTTCAATGGTGAAATATAAAATCTAAAAATGTTGAGCACTCCACATTTCTGGTCCCAGGATACCGTACTCCTTGAGAATAAAATATAATTGACAAAAGTGATAACCATTATTTTGAATTTAGTAATGTTGTTGAAAAGCTGACATGTTGTTACTTACCTTCAAGACTTGCGTGAAACGGGCAGATACTGCTTTCAAGATGTCGACCTCGGCCGGTGGTAGCGATAGAGCGT
Source organism: Nilaparvata lugens (assembly GCF_014356525.2). Taxonomy (NCBI): domain Eukaryota; kingdom Metazoa; phylum Arthropoda; class Insecta; order Hemiptera; family Delphacidae; genus Nilaparvata; species Nilaparvata lugens. Next base: position 4,754,291 of record NC_052504.1, read on the forward strand.
TCTGGAGCTCCTTGAAAGCGTCACCTTCTGTGCCCATTAATAACGCTGACAGAGCGTAGCTTATACTGAACGGTGAGAAGAAGATATTTGCAGTTTTGTTTTCTGCGAGCGCCTGGAATAGAGGTTTTTATTCAGTCTTATACAGAAAATTATGGCTTATACCGGTACTGGATGGAGGAAATTCATGATTTAATTTTTCAATTTCAACTAATTAAATACTTTGATATTGTATACAGGGAGAGATGTGTGATATTTTCAATTTCAATTTCATTTATTGCCAATTAGAATATTCGAGACATATTACAAACGCTACAATTAGAAGAATGATGTTGTATCTTCACGTATCTAAAATAGTGACATATAGGCCTACTGGATGGAGGAAATTCATGATTCATTTAACATTTCAACTAATTGAATACTTTGCTATTGTATAGTGAGAGATGTTGCTGTATTGGTCTATAATTAGAAGAATAAGACATTGATTTTGTATCTTCAAATATTTCCAGCAATGATCATCAGTTCAGCTGAAGATGTGGTAGGTGTTGCTATGAAACCTGGCTATGTAATTCATGTTTTAACAAATATATAGTGGTATTGACAACATCAATATATTATTCTTTCAATCAACTAATTGAATTTGATATTATTTAATTTGAACAGATTACTAGGCCCTATGATGATAGAGGAATCATATTTTTTAACAGGGGAGTACAATTTTCTAAAGCATGACAATGATGGCATTATATTTTTAATTTTTCACTAAAAAGCGGATCAATTTATTACATATGTAGTCAATCCATATAGCCAAAATAAAATGTATTTAATTGTATTATTCTTTATAGAATTTCATCAACACTTTGGTAAATAAAACTTCTTGTTTTATGATTTATAATCTTGTTTTGTTTTGTTTAAAATAAAAAAAAACATCTTTGGCATCAACTTCCATTTCAATTTATAAAGAATGGATTCAAATGATTAACCGCTTATGTATCATTGTTGTGTGTTTGATTGATGTATGTACGCTACATTTGAATTAAATAATATTCAGCTCGAGCCAATATTATTTAATTCAAATGTACATAACATATGTAATTATTATTGAACAAAAGTCCTTTCTCTATTTAATTCCATCTATACCATATGTATATGGTTGGAATAGGTACATTATATTATTCAATCTTCTTCGGATAATATCACTAAATTTTCTTGAAATTTAGGAGTAAGTGAGTTACAAAATATATAACTAAAGCCAAATAATGAATACACAGAATACTCACGTTGTACAGTTTTCCTGCCAGAGCATTTTGATGTGCATTTGATTGTTCTGGTAGGCAAATAACAGTTTTTGTGGAAAAGTGTATTACAAACACCACCCCTACAAGTCCTGTAAAATGATATAACTGCTTTAGTAGAATACAAGAGCTGACACCTAGTATTCACAAGTTTGTATAATTAAAAACTCTTTTATTAGTTTCATATATTGAAATTCATCAGTTTTGAGAATAGAGCCTCCTGTTCTCACTGAATAATATTACCATATCAACTTTCCTCTCTTCCATAAGATTTTTTCTAGAATACGGTATCTAGAGCTATAAATAAAATCATGATTCATGATAATAAAGCGGTTCTCCGAAAATCCAGTTCACAACCCTTCTTCCGAAGAACTTTCAGTCATACAAGGAAATAAGAAAAGTTATATTATTTGCTACATATATGTTATTATTACTAAATATTCTCCAGTGACATATTATAAGAAATATGGAAAAAATTTACTGTATATAGTGCAAATTTATTATCGTTTAGAGAAAACATATAGGTTGAGTAGAGTTGAATACTCATAGGTATAGAATCCTTATACTATTAAACGAGCAACTTCTGTTTATATGTTTGTATTTCACGAAAACGGCTCTAACGATTCTCACGAAATTCAGAACATAGTAGGTTTATAATATAAAGATTCGATTGCACTAGGTCTCATCCCTGGGAAAACTCACTGAAGGACATTAAAAGGATGATAATTATTATTCATCCTTGGAAAAACAGCTGATAATAATTATTTCGTCGTCTGTTGGTGATGGAAGTGAGTGAGTAAGTTCATGTGTGTGGGACTGTGTCAAAATTATGACTCAGCTGTTGAACTTTTGTAATCATTCAATCAGGTACTTAGTGCCGGTTGCAAAATAGCCGGGTTATTTTCAATCCTGATTAATTCCAGTAGATCCATCTTTAAATTAATAAATAAATTTAATAAATTGTTTATGCTTTTTGTACTCCAGAGCAAAGCTCGGTACCCGATATTTCAAGTATTTACTTCTATAATGAGATGGGGATGGGGCACGCCATTTCTTTCATATTCTTATTCCATGATCTAATCTTATAGAATATTGTATTGGTGATATGGAAAACTCAATTCATTTGAATGATTTAAATTCATTTTGTTGGAGAATCATGAATATGATTCATTCATAATAGTTTATGGTGCTCAACACTCACCAATGTCTATGACTTTCTGATAGGCCTACATTCATTTTCTGAAATAAATTCTGGAATGAAAATAAATTTCTTAACTAATAATAAGCTATAATAATAATAGGATTAGAATCTCATTGGCACATCTTAGTTGCGTTAGTTGCAATGTGGAATATTCACACTTTAATCTTGTTGATACTTGAATGATCGTTGCAGTTCAACTAGAAAATGTTTAACACTTTTTCTGGAAAATGTTCTACTGGAAACAATTTTGAGCGAAAATTCAACAATTATTATTTTTCAAATGGTTTAGTCCTACAACTTCAAGTAAAGAGGAAAAACCATACACATTATTGTCAACCTTAAATTATGCTTTTGTAGCCTACTTGGGAGAGTTTTGAACAAATTCAATAATTGTTAAATATTTATTTCATCAGAGTAAACAATAAATAAAAGGGTTCAAACTGTATTACTATGTATTCTATATGATATAATAAACAACACAGCATATTGGACATCAAAGCCTCAGTTCATTACAAGCATGCATAATACAACGCAATATCTATTTCCAATTTGACCTAAACAAAGCAGTTTTATTGCTCAATATAATAATTGTTTCAAATGACAAGAGATGAACTTTGAATTTGGATTGAGCCAAATTTGAGACAAATTTATCTAGCTGATACCAGTTTGTGAAAGTGTTCGCGTTATGCTGTAAACAAAAGTGCTCTTGTGTTATTGACATAATTTCAGTAACCGTGTCATACACGGCTCTGACGTCAAAATAATGATGTAAAAAGTTGTGAGAATAGCTTACCGGCTAGTATTTGTTTCATCTCGCTTGCACTCTGTAACTCTTCTGATGGAGATTTAGCTGGTCAGTCTGTTAAATACTTTGGTTTTGTTTCCTCTACTCTCTGACCTTGATAGAGATGACGATTTATCGGTTTATCATCGGCGCACAACATTTCATAGAATCTATACTCACCACCACTTCGAATAATTTCACCGTACTACACTCTATATATGTATAGTCTGCATAATACTATTGACACTGTCAGCATTGGTTGAATGCGAAGGTGATATATGATTATATAGGGAATGATGACAGTTTGAAATGATTCTTGATGGAGGAAAACTTTATTATGTGCATATTTTTGTGCCGTATGTAGCGAGTGAGTGCTGTTTGGTTCTCTGATATTTTCCTTTCTGATTTTTATACAGTCTTTCCCTATCTTATGCACAGTGCGACTTATGCACTGTCGCGACTAAATGGCACCTAAAGACTGGACCATTGCTCGGTTGATACTGCAACTCAGTGGAATGATGGGGGAAAAGTTTTGGAATGCATAGGTGACTCATTCACTGACACCACCCCATTCAATAGTTTTGTGCAGCAAAGAAACTTACACTGTTGTACTTTTACAATAGCGCGACAAGCCGGAAGGTAAATCAGCAAAATATTCAATCTCAATTATGAAAATTCATTATTGAATTGTAGAGAGAAATATTTTCCATAACTGACTATTGAGTTTTTAGTCCAGGCAATGAATGCTCAAAAAAGGGTATAGAGGGAAAAGTTGGGAAGACAATTTTTGACCCCGCAGTTCTGTTTAGGGTAGTAACTTTGACTATAGAAAGAATATTCTTTCTATAGAAATATAATATATAAGAAAATATATATCTAAGAAATATATTTTTTCTATAGTCAAAGGTAGTAAGGAGGTAAACATATCAAAAGTCCCCACCCCTACCCCCTGTGCTAAGGGGGAGGGGGTGGTTTAAAGGTACCATTTTTTGGTTTCTCGCATAAAACTCAAAAACTATGTATCTTAAGGACTTGACTGTCATATAATAAATTAAAGCTTATAATTTCCTACAATATTCATCCTACAACTTTTTTCATATCTCCTCTAGTCTTCGAGATATCCGCTCTTGAAGGTGTGACATTTAAAAAAAAAAACGTTTGCCACCTATTGTTTTCTATTTTTGCTCTTACAACTTTTTTAAAATCAATGCTTATTATGAGCTTAAATAGCATTAAATTCTCTTTAATTTGATGTATAATTTTACACTTTTACGAATTTCCCTACACCTTTTTCAGCAGCTTTAGTGTTGAGTGTGAAATCTCCATTTTTGCAACAATAGACCAATTGACAAAGGAATTTGGAGGGAATGTTTTAAACACAATTCTTGAGACTAGTTGAGAGGAGAACATATCAAAAGTCCCCATTCCTAACTCATGTGCTAAGGGGATGAGGATGGTTTAAAAGTTGCATTTTTCACGCTCATATCTTGAGAACAATGCGTTCAACCGACATAACTAACTATTCAAGAATGAAGCTTGATGAATTCTCTACACTTTTTGTCTAGTGGAATTTTGATATATTCTCAACAGTTCCCGAGATATTCGCTCTTTAAGGAGTGTGTAATTGTTAAATTAATTGGTTTTTATCCAATGTTTTGCTCTTCCAGTGCTTATTATAACTCTCCAACAATGCATCAAAGAATCTTATGCTTATCTTAGGTTTGTAGAGCATTGAATTCTCTTAGAAATGATGTATTATTTGACTATTCCAAGTATTCCTTTCATTGTTATAGCAGATTCAATGTAGGGGGTGAAATTTTCATTGCTGTCACTCCACTGCTCAGAAAGAACGATATTGCAAGGCACAGCAGCTCATCCAATGGAAGACCGTTCTGAAAATTGCAGTGATTTTTATATTTTAAATTATTAGATTTTAAGGCGAAGGAACATAATATAGAATAGAATAAAATATAGAATAGAATAAAATATAGAATAGAATGACTTTTTTATTTGTTGACTTGGCGAAGTTTGGACAGTACCGTAATGTCCACTTAACCACGTCGTTAGCAGAAAATACAAATACAATACAAAATATTTACAGAGATAATAGAGAAATAGAAACAAAAAATCAAAATTGCTCAAACTCTCAGGAATGATAGTACCTACTTGACGAGAGGAACAATGTTATTGTGACGTATCGGAAAGTAACCTTTCACAATTTTGAAACCTTATAATACAACAACAATAATAATAATAATAATAATAATAATAATAATAATAATAATAATAATAATAATAATAATAATAATATAATAATAATAATAATAATAATAATAATAATAATAATAATAATAATAATAATAATAATAATAATAATAATAATAATAATAATATAATAATAATAATAAATAATAATAATAACGGACCATGAAGTTGCAGGGGTTGGGGCCTTCCTATATAAGGCAGCACAGCATGCGGCAGATACCCTTGGTCTCGGTTTTCGCACTGATCGGGAGGAGGAGCATGAGCCTAATCAGCTCAGGCTAGAATAAAGACTGCTGAGTCCAGACTCCTGTTGCAGCACATAAGGACAAGTCCTTGCATGGTGTTTTCTACAGGCATGTTGAGGAGCAAGGCTTGTCCAAGCCACTGACTTTTGCTTTTCTGAAGTCAGCAGCCCTGAATCTGAGACTGAGGGTTTCATACTGGCATGTCAAGATGGTGTCATCAACACATTGTCATACCGCAGCAGAGTAATGCACATGGATGTTCCTGATATCAGTTGCAGGGTGTGTCATAGAGCACCAGAGACGATCATGCACATCCTGTCTTCTTGTTCTGTGCATGCAACTGCAGGCTACATCCATCGACATAATGCTGCTCTGCGAGTTCTCTATTACCATCTTAGACACTCATATGGTATCGACAAAACACCAGTGCTGCCTTATGCCCCAGGGAGATTGAATCTGTTGTGGGGAATGAGAGGTGCCGAATTTATTGGAATTACTCATTCTCTACCACCAGGCTTTTAAGAGCCACAAAGCCTGATGTTGTCCTCCTTGACATCACTTCGAAGACAATGTATGTCATTGAGTTTTCAGCACCAGCTGAGGGTAACATGTCACCAAAGAGGAGGAAAAACAGACGAAATATCATGACCTACTAATGGAGCTGCGCAGGCTAAACCCAGGCTACTCTGTGAGAATGGTGGTGTGGATTGTAGGTGTACTGGGAGGCATGAGACCTTCATTTTTGGCCAACCTTAGAACGATTCCAGCCTGTGAGAGACCTGCTGCTGTGCTTGCAGGTCAGATGCAGAAGGCTGTCATTCTTGGATCATTACGTCTACTCAGAGCAAACGATTTAATGGTAACGGACCCAGTATGATTGTTTACCACATGGACATGTGGAGCACTCACTCTGGAAAAATCGCTTGTCACTCTTCCTTGGGGGTCGGAGCCCAGGGAAATGGTGGTCAAGCAAAACCTCAAACCTCAAATAATAATAATAATAATGAGTTCCTGTTCATGGCGTGGTCATAGGTATGGCCACAAGGTAACAAGGCAAGAACATAAAAAACTGTCATAAGACGAATCAATAACAAAAATTACAAGGCAAAACACAAAAAGCAGCAGGCAGAAAAAGCAGCAAGACTAATACAAGAAGAATCTACTTAGAGTCTGAGAATCGCAATCATAAAACTCCCTCAGAGAATAAAAGGGGTTCTCCTGAAGGAAAGCCCTCAGTCTCCTCTTCAAGACCGTCTCTGGCAGAGTCCTGGCTGAGACTGGCAGCTTGTTCAAAAGTCTAGCTGGCTGGTAGGTGAGGCTGCTCTTGGTCCTCCCCAATCTACAATATGGCAGGTACGTATACAATTTGGCAATCTACATTACATTTTATACGTATCACCATTTGTAATCAATGTTGTATTTTTTTGAAAATATTGGGGGCTCCACCACTTCCCAGAAGGAGAAGTTACAAAGAAGATACATATAGCTGAAGATGGTAGAGCAAATATTTTTTAAATAAAAAGAAGTATATTTATTAGTTTACAATTAAAAAAAATAATTTGAAACTTATGAGTTAATAGATTTATAATTTATGAAGAATAGGGAGATTATTAAAGAACAAGTCTTAATTATTTTATATAAAAAAGGAGTTTCAATTTTATCAATTTTTTAAACTTTTTATTTAATATTGTGAGGATTTTCCTCTTTGTTGAGATTCTCTACATTTCATTACGGTAATTATTTTTAAATTCATATAAAAGAGAAATAAAATGACATTTTAACTACTAATAAATTGATGAATTTTAACCTTACAGTTGTGTTGTGAGTGATGTTGTGGTACTTTTCCATAATGAAAACACAAATTTGAAATTGTCAACCACTTTTTATTATTATAAATTATTATAATATATACAGAATAAAAAGTGGTTGACAATTCAGCTGAAGATGTGGCTGGTAAAGCCACGAAACCTGGTTCTGTATATATTATAATTATTTATAATAATAAAAAGTGGTTGACAATTTCAATTGATGAATTATTATTGGGTATGATACCAATCCCCTTGGTGATGACCATCTCGTCAGCTTTGGCTGGAAGGTGATGAGGTCTAGAGGAAGGTCCAGGACCTGGCCAGTCAGAGTCTTTGGGTGTTCGGAGGAGCGGCACAAGAGAGACTGACTCGAAAAAATGGAAAATTTGGCTTTCTGGTGATCCTGATTTTATTGACCAAGCGAAGTGAGGTCTAAGATTCAAGTCGACGGTTTTGCATTTCTCTTTATGTTTAAATGTTTATATGTTCCGCATTTACGACGAAACGCAGCAATAGATTTTCATGAAATTTGCCAGGTATGTTCCTTTTTAAATTGCGCGTCGAGGTATATACAAGTTTTTTTGGAAATTTTGAATTTTAAAGATAATATAAAAGGAAAAGGAGCCTCCTTCATACGCCAATATTGGAGTAAAAATTTGACAAAATAATAATTATTCATCATAAATCAGCTGTCGAGTGGATTATAAATTGCATGCAATTCAATATCTTAATGTAACTTGGTAAAAAATCAGCTGCTGTGTGGACTATTAGAATTGCATGCCTGATTGAATGCAATGTTTATGCACTATTGATCGCATGCAATTAATAACTAAAATAACATAGTATTTGTCTCTCTGCTTTGAACTCGGGCTGTCCTGTTGCCAGTATTTCTTGAAGGAGATTAGCTTTTGATGTTTGCATTTTTAATACACCAACCCCAACAGCCAATAGAGCCGTTTTCACACCCATATCTCGCCGACACGACATACAGACAGGATTTACTCTGATGGAGAGTATAAGAGGAGGCTGTGGTTTATAACTGCGCGAGGTCTTCTGTTCACAGAACTACTAGTATGAAAATGCCAGCTGGTGGGGAGACTGCGGAAAGTTCCACCATTCTGAAGCTCTGCGATTTTTCATTCAGTCAGCGCAATTTGGCTTTCTGGTGATCCTGATTTTATTATTGCAAAATCAAAAAGGAAAATAAATTTCAATTTTGATGTGCTTGAGGAACTGTCAAAACCCATGGTTTATGACATTATCACATTGGTGAAATTATCTCCTATTCTTGAGTAATAAGCATTTGATGATGAATGATTTTCCTGATCTGAGAGTGGAGGAAATATTTTATGTTTCAGTGAATAACTCACCCTGTATTGTTGCGAAATATCTCATATTATGGCACGACACTTGTATGGTCAACCTCTATCCATAGCCCTAATATCAACCAAATCTGGGAGATTTGCATTATTCATGAATTCATCGCATGAATTTCTGCAAAAATGGTGAAAAGTTAAAATTGCTCAAACCCTCAGGAATGATAGAACTTGACGATTGAGAGGAACAATAAGATGTCATCACATTGGCGAAATTACTCGTTCTATCCTCGAGCTATAAGCATTTTAAGATGAGGGATTTTTCTGATCTGTGAGTGAAGGAGAGTCTTTTTCAGTGAATAACTCACTCTGTAGCGAATCGTCTCATATTATGGCATGACACTTGTTAGGTCAACCATTTAAAAAATGAGTTTGGATTCATATATACCGTATGAGTGCGACAGATATGATGAAGCGACAGAGTAACTTTTGAAGAGTAATTTTCAATTTTTGATAGGATACCCAATGAAAACTGCTGTCAAATTATACTTTTGAAATAAATATTTAACTGTTTTCATAATTATATCTAACACTGTTTAATTTAAAGTTGTGGGTTTCAAAGATTACAGTAGGGCGTACAACAGTAAGTTCTTGAGTGAGCTCTCCACTCCAGGGAGTCACTATAGCTCAGAATAGGTATGTATACTGTGACTATAGTCACTATAGTGAGGTCCACGTTATAATGGTAGTGTTTGATTTGCAATGGTATTCCTACATCCTTGTCTATCATTCAACAAAGCGGGTGGCGCTATATACTTCTCGCTTTGTTCTGTTGCCAGATCGTCTTTCAACAATTTAGATGGATAATTAATTCGAATAATATTTTATTTTATTTATGAAAATTCATTAAGTTACCGTATTATTGAAAAATATAGTTTCTTGCTCAATGAAATATAATTGATCATTTCATACGAAAATGAACAGTGAAAACTACATCAATAAACGTATATCAGCTACCATCTATAGAAGGCATTGACAAGAGGATCGACAACGTTGTCTCCTATCTTTCTCGTCTGCCATTATAACGTAGACCTCACTATCGCACTATCGTGCAGCGCTAATATCGATAGGTCGATATTAAGTTTATTGCTATCGATAGCAATAAATTTCGATAGTCGATATTGAGCTCGAGCCTTTTAAAAAACATTTTCAAATTGTGAATCAATCAATTATAGAACTTCAAATTATTACTCAAAAAAAAATTTATTTTGTATTCTTGAAATATTTGTAGAAAATTACATAAATTATCCTCTGTTACACACATATGACTCTTATCTCTCAAGTTGACCGTGAAGAGTGGTGTAGAACAAGGAAGGAAGTAAACTTCAGCCTTCAGAAAGCAGAGCTGTATATTCTAACCTCGAAAACTGATTAGTCAAGTTCCGAGCTTAGGTGTTGGTGGATGAATAGTGTGATCAAAGTTTTAAAAATGAGTAAATTCAATGTATTTCTAATTCAAACTTGCATTATCGTTATTTCCGTAGTTCATGCAGAATGGAATACAAACGATTTTATGAAACGCGAACACTCACTAATTAAACCTTATCACAGTAAGTATTTGTTTACTTAATTTATTAATCTTATGCAACAAACTATATTTTTCCAAGTGATGAATAATCATTCTTTGAATTTGGTTTGTCATACATCTGAGTGTTCTTGTTTTGAATATAAAGATTATATTATTTTGATGCCCTCTCTAATCCTAGGCAATAATAAACACAGCCTAAGAACGAACAACCGTTTGAAAAATTTGAATCACGAAAATTTGGATTATAGATTAGTTTGGATGTAATTAAGCTATTTATAAAAGGTTACTAATAAGAGAATGTTTCACAAGCTCGCATTTGGATTAAAAAATAACTGAATAAACACAGCCTAAGAACGAACAACCGTTTGAAAAATTTGAATCACAAAAATTTGGATTATAGATTAGTTTGGATGTAAATAAGCTATTTATGAAAGGTTACTAATGTGAGAATGTTTCACAAACTCGCATTTTGATTAAAAAATAACTGAATAAACCTAAGGAGTCTCCTAAGTTAACTTGAATGCATTAAATATAAATGTCGGTGAGTGTGACTACTACTTAAATAAAGTTACTTAGCAAGCAAGGGAAAGTTCTATCCTTAATATTTTTGGTTCATGATTCTATATATTTTTTATATCATTGAAAATAGATTGATAAATCAATGTTATTATTCAGGGGTGACAATCCCCCCCCCCCACAAGATCATGAACGCACTATACTGTTAGGAGGTTTATTCAACCAGAAAGACAACAATGTAAAATAATAATAAGGGCAACACCACATTATGCGTTTTTAGAGAGATGTTTTTGTAGTGACAGATCTTACTACAATTTACCAGTTATAAAAGGAATCATTTGTAACAGAGAAAACTTGATTAAATTTTTTAATTTGATAAGTTAAATATTTTTGTAAAATCAATTTTTTATGTCTAATATAGGTTACCAATAGGCTCTAATTTATTATTTCAGGCGTTGGAATCGCTATCCCGAATTGGGATTTCATGGGCAGTACAATGGTTACTCACAACCATGTGAGATTAACAAAAGATGAACAGAGTTTGCAGGGAGCATTATGGAATTCTGCCGTGAGTTTTACTGTTACAAATATTACCTCCAAAAAATTAATTAAATTAGTACAATTTGATATAGGTAGTATTAAATTCAATTTGGAATGTCATTTAAATGATAATTCATATGAGCCTATTGACATTAACATAATCATAATGGTTTTAGTATTAAGGCTTTTTGTAACAATTTTTCAAATCAACTTAATATATATATTAGTTGGTAGTAGTAGGCCTATATAGTCCAGTAGTGAGGTCCACGTTGTAATGGCAGTAAGTTATTTGATTATCATTGGTGTTGCTATCCTTGTCTATCATTCAAGAAAGCAGGAAACGCTATCCTTTTCTAGCTCAAAGATCGTTTTTGACAATGTAGAATTATAATTAATTCACAAATATTCAATCTCAATAGGCCTATTTAAAATTTATTTATTATTTGATCATTGAGAAATATATTTTCTTAACGAATAAAATGTAATTGATCATTTCAAACAAGAATTACCAGTTAATATTACATCAGCTTATACCGGTATCAGCTTATATTTATTATTTGATCATTGAGAAATATATTTTCTTGGCGAATAAAATGTAATTGATCATTTCAAACAAGAATTATCAGTTAATATTACATCAGCTTATACCGGTATCAGCTATCCTCCATAGAAGCCAATAGCAAGGCAGAGAATTGGCAACACTATTCTTTAATATTTCTCCATTGCCATTATAACGTGGACCTCTACTAAGACTGTTCGGTAGACCTTTTTATTTTCATTTAAATTAGTTAATCTTTTTCAATATAATTGTTAAGGTTATTATAAGAGTGAGAAAAAGTGGCAACTGAAATTTTCAAGTGGTCTAATAAGCGAGTTATGGGTTGTTGAAGTGCTAAACTCCGTTTTCTTTCCAGATCATAAACGGTTTCAAATTTTCCATTGGAGTTTTTTCTAATACATTCAGTATATAATTGGCTCTGTTCTAATATGCGTTTTTCGCGAATGATGCCAAAATAAACAAGTTATAGAATTTGCAATAGTTATTTGTGCAACTAGTGCGCAAAGTGACAGTTTGCTGCACCGAAAGAAACGTTTAAAGGAATGGTTTCTTGAGTGCAGCAGAGGAACTTTGCGCACGTATTTCACATTAAATTCTTCCTACAGTTACCATTGAATATGAAAAGTGAGTAATTATGGGTAAAATTGCCTGAAATGCATCAAATGTTTTTCTGTGTAATTTTATGATTAATGAATAAAATTTAATAATATGTAGTAGTAAATGAATGAAGGAGGATGTCACTGATGTGGTGGCTGTCCTCGAACTCGGTGTCCTTAATATTATTATAACATGGACCTCACTATACCACAGTCACTGTTACCAACTTAATTTTGTTTTCGTGCACTAATCCTCCATATAACCCACCAACTATTTTGCATTGCCATGTTGCAAATCTGGAGTGCAGGAAAAATTTTTCCCGCACTAGAGCGGAAAAGTGATTCTTTGCGTTCTGTAATCAGTGCAGCAATGGCCACTTTTCAAGGTAACTGTAGGAAAAAAATATTACTCTTTTATTTATGAACGATATGGGGAATAAAATGTTTTAGTTTGGAAAGATTCATTTTTGGAATTTTAAGAGAAGCTCTAATAATATAGTCGAAACCGTTTATGATCTGGAAAGGAAACGGAATCTGGAAAGTTAACACTTCAACAACCCATAACTCGCTTATTAGACCACTTAAAAATTTCAGTTAGCACTTTTTCCCAATCTTATAATGATCTTAATTATATTGGAAAAGATTATCCAATTTAAATAATAAATTAAAGTGTACCGAACAGCGTTGAGTAGCAGACATACAAAATTCCAATTGCATTCTTGAAAGTATAACGGTTGATTTGATTGAAACCGCTTTCTCTAGTTTGTTGAAGAAAAGATTGCTGTTGAAGACTCATTTTGAAGAAAATGATTCCGTATTCTTAAAATTGGAACATGAATATGGGGATGGCAAGAAACATAATTTCTCAGCTACGTAATTTTAATCATGCAAACTAATCTGTAATCAAATTGGCATGAAATTATCGTCATCCTATCTCAAGTTCTTTATTATCAGATTTCTGAAAGGAATCAATCATTTTCTTCGAAACAATAAAATTATTACTTTTTGTTTTTGAAACAAACTTCCATAATTCATTATTTTCTTAGCGATAAAGTAGTAAATCTAATAAGCCTTTTTGATTATATTGAATGAGCACTAGCATTATTTTCTTTTCTATAGCAAATTACAAATATTTAACTAGACCGAATTGTAAAACTGAGCCCCCTGTTTGCAGATACGAGTAGTTGTTACTAATTTATGATGGATTTGCACACAACAGTGACAGTGAACAGTGAAAATATAATTTTCACCAGTTTTAATTGAACTATTCTCACTCAGCCCAGCCGAGTGAGTATGAATACTCCCATTAGAACGTTAGGGAATTATATTCTCACTGTCAGTGTTGTGTGGAAATCCAGCTATAGGTGGATTCCCACATATCAGTATCACGTGAACGTGTCTGGTGCAGTAAGAAGGCTGGGCGTACACCGGCTAGTCACGTTTAGTCACAATACTTCACATAGTTAACATGTCCAATTGCAATGACTAATCAGTGTGAGATGCGTCATAAGCAACAATGTGAAGTGTTGTGACTAAACGTGTCTGATCCTGTCTTGTCTTGACTAACTGGTGTGCGACTGTCCTTATAGTTATAAACAAATATCAATAATATCAATAGAGTTAAGAAACTTAGGGCCAGTTGCACGTACGTCGATTAACGTTTAATCACGATCAAATTCTATACTTTAATCGAGATTAGCGCTAACCGATGCATTTCGGTTGCACAAAACATAAATTTCAAGCGATAACGCCGAATAAAATGACCGGCGTAAAAAAATTTAATTCTGATTAGTTGGCACTATTTTAACGGCGAAACGAAGAAAATTTGGTTGCACTAGGTAAAAATCGGAATAGATCAGTCTTGGGCTATAGTGGGGTGCACGTTATAATGGCAGTGTTTGATTAGCAATGGTATTGCTATCCTTGTTCATCATTCAACAAAGCGGATAGCGCTATCTCTTTCTCGCTTTGCTCTGTTGCCAGATCGTCTCGGCAACATCTATCGATATTGCCAGATCGATCGTAACAATGTAGAATTGATAATTAACAAAATATTTCATATTATTGTAAAAATGTATTATAAAATTATTGAAAAATATAATTTCTTGCTTAATAAAATATAATTTATTATTTTAAACGAGAATTAACATTTAATATTACATCAATACACCTGTATCAGCTACCGTCTAAAGAAGGCATTGACAATACAGAGGATCGGCAACGTTTTTCTCCTATCTTTCTCCACTGCCATCATAACTTGGACCTCAATGTAGGCCTGTTGCTCTCGCCCAGTCATATCTTTATTATGATTTGTAATTGTATTGATTGTGATTGTAACTTAATTATAAATGTGGTGGATGTTGCAGCCAGTTCAAGTGAAGAATTGGGAGCTGCAGGTGCATTTCAAAGTGCACGGACGAGGCAAGGAGTTGTTTGGTGATGGAATGGCCATCTGGTATGCAAGAGAAAGAATGAAACCTGGCTCGGTTTTCGGAAACACCGACTTCTTTTCGGGCCTGGCGATTTTCCTCGACACCTACAGCAACCATAATGGTGAACATAATGTCAGTATTATTATCACTTTTCACTAGATGATTGAATTATGAAAGTTATTAATTGTATTATTCACACATTTCGTTGTTAGGCTAGCTTTACACACATTCGGTTCCATTTTATTTGGTTCGTTTTCGGTTCGTTGCCGAAAACGAATGAGACTTTCATACATAATCAGGTTGTAATTCGGTATTGTCTTCTCAGACACAGCTGTGTTTGGATTATCACAATATTCATGCTGGTATTAAAATATAACAGCTGGTGTTCAAATAGTAAGATGTGATTTCTTGAACTACAAAATTTTCAAGTTAATTCAAAATTGTGAACTCTGAATAGTTTTTTATCATGTTAATTTTGGACGTTCAGAGTGATTATTTTTTTTAACTTAAAAATTGTTTCTTGTTTTGACACATGGTACATAACCTTCATCTCTTCTCTCCAGCAATGAAATCATGTTATTTTCATGAAAAATAAAATAATAAAAATTCTCCTCATATCTATTTATCTTCATATTTTTTTAGCAACTATTCGTTGAGTAAATAATTCTTCCAGTGAACTGAAATGAATTGACCATTATGATTTTTACAGAAGATTTTGAAACGATATCAGGTTAAAATAATAAAAAAACCGAGCTTGTGTGAAAGACTTTGTTTTTGTTTCCTGTTTCCTAGTAACGAATTTGAATATGACAAACCGAATCATCGTTTCACACCTATCGGAATTGGCCGCAAAAGAACAGAAAGCAAACCAAACCGAACCGAATGTGTGTGAAAGTAGCCCCTTTGCTAGAAACGAATTCAAACCTGATGGAATTTATTAGTGTCAAGTGGGCGTTCGGTCCTATGCGGTTTCTATTCGGTACCGTATTCAAACTGAATTACCGTTTCACACTTATCGGAATCTGCCGAAAACGAACCGAACCGAATGTGTGTGAAACTAGCCTTATTCTAAACACCGGCATGCAGTCAATAATTGGGAATAATTCGAAATGTATCAAGAACCCATCATCAGTTCTAGACTTTTACAAATTCAAATTTGAATTTCTGCAGATTCTAAATAAGATTATAATCAATCAATTTTAATTCGATTTTAATAATAAATGTGGCCTGTCCGTTAGTGTGTAGAACTTGCAAGTTATTGCTTTCAAAGACCGAGTTGAAATCTGACTGAAGAAGAATATATTCTACTCAGTTAAGGAATATTTCTATGCACACAAGGATTATAGCCTAGTATAGTTTGACCTGCCTTCTCGCTTTTTTGACGCCATCCATCCAGTAAACTGGTCATGAATGTACAGGGAGGAATAAAGAATATGAATAGGTAGCAAATCAAATGAATTCATTTAAAGAAACTGTAATTGATTAACTATATCTTGGTTAATGAATATAACAACTCATACAACTAATCACTAATTAAACTCAAACTATATAATGCACCTTTATAATGGAATTCATTACAAATTTTGAATATTAAATATAGAGTAGACATCATTTTTGAAAACATTCATAGATTAGATGAGAATACATCCCAAGCATCTTGAGTTTTTATGAGATCGTCACTGGTTAAGCATTATTCAAGCACAGGATGATGATTCGAGTTTTAGTTCGGTTCCAAACCATCGGGAAGTGACCTTGGAGCTAATAAACATCACATAGTGGAGGTGGCCTCAATGAGATACTCTTACATCAGGAGAGACCAAAGCGTTTTACATTCTGAATAATTTTACAATGTTTTTTGTTTTTGTTTTTGTTTGTGTATCTTCAATAGTTATGGAAATGTTAATAGAAGATAAAAATTAATTTTTTATTGTGTTGAATCTTGGCCATATTTGAATTATTAGAGTAAATTCTACGAACTATCTTCATCTAGACATCTAATAACGGCGCCATAAAAGAAATATCAAATGTATGTTAATGATTATTGAATGGCAGATGTAGTTAACCACTACAACTAATCCATTAGCATGTGCATGACTACACATCTCATTTCAGTTGAATAGATGTTGTTAGCTTCAATTCATCTCGCATAATATAATGCTTGAACTATTGACAGTAAATTTGGCGTGAAAACTAATTGTATGAAAAAACTTGGCAGAACTAATTGAAACAAGAAGAAAATATCAGTCGCCAATGCTAGTAAACAATAGAAAATTCGTTTATTCTATCCATTAGTCTACTGTTCTAATAATGCGTGTTTATTTAACAAATACAATGGAACTGAAATTAAATAAATAAATGTTTATTTCCCAAAAAAAACTGAAACTACAAAATCAATTACACAAAATATTAGATAAATTACAATTAAATACAATAGTTAGTTACAAAAAATTCTTATAATGTGCCCTCTACTTGTTTAGTTTTTTCTGTGTGGAAATTGACCTACTCCACTATGGCGTACCATGTTCTAGAGTAGACTTTGTTTTGTTTTTTTTCGGATTATTAATTAGTTAGTGTTTAGTAACTTATTAGGTAGTTAGTTGTTGTTTGAAATAATGTTTTCTATGTTATGCCTTCCTTTGCTCATCAACCAATTGTGTACTATTGTTTTGAACTGTCTAGGATGATTAATCTGTTTAAAGTTTGCAGGAAGTAGATTATATAATTTTGGTGCTAAATAATTGAAATGTCTCTGGTATAGTGCCTTCCTTGCAACACTGGTGATGAGAAAATTTCTGTATCTGGTGTTGTGGTTGTGGTTTCTGGTTTGAAATGTTTTTGGGTTAACAATTCTATAAAAGAATTGATATGAACAAGGAAAATAATTAACCGAAGTGTGAGTTAATTGTCAGAATAATACGCCAAAGAAAAATAAATATTAAAATAAATTAATAATGAATAATAGATATTAAAATGTAAATTTCACTAATGAATAAAGAATCTCATTTATCTTCAATAGATTCCCACTTGAAATTAAAGATTACAATGCAGTACCAATCAATCTTGAATTATTTTTTTATTTTGAAGTTTTTCAGGTACTTTTGTTTTGTTCTTCAATTCGTAAGCCCACTTGAATAAAATTTTTAGCTAAATCTTAACATCTAGAATGTTCCAGAATAAAATAATTATAAAAAAAAACTCTATATGTTCATTATTAATCATTTGGACTGTTGTATAAAGTAGAATTGGAACCGTTTTGGGCTTATAAGCCTGTGGTACTTTTCTGTAAGTTGTGTAATTCTGAATGATTAAATAAATAAATAAAAACTACACACATTTCAATCTAGTGTTCACTTTATTCTTTGATTATTGTGTTACATTTTTACTATTGCAGAGTAGATGGAAGTAAAGTATTAAATCAGCATATTATTATCTGCGATAATTCAATGCAGTTACAAACTCGATAAGCATATATTATGTGTGTGGCTTTCTAATATCGTCATTTGAATGTTGTTACGTCAATCCTTATCATTTTTTCAATACTACGTGTATGTGTAGAAATGCAAAGCAATCAGAAAGATTGATAACAGGTTTTTCACATAATTTCTTCCTCCATTCTTGCTTGCAAGTGGGATAACGGAATTCACCTGATCAATTATTTATGAAAAGGTTGATGAAGATTCAGATAATATCCTTGAATTCTGATCGGATGATTAGTGATACAGGGTAACCATAAAGTCTCCCCGCACTAGCTATTAATTATATTATGTAAAATAGCATTTACAACTCCACGCACACCCAGAATTTCTTGAACATTTTTTTTCTTCTCGAATATAATTGTAGTACAGATAATGCGGGATCATGGTTGTATGAGAGTTCTTCGATTTCTGATCATTTTAGAGGTAAAAAAGGTGAAATCCTTTGTTTTAAAGACAGGGAAAATACTTTATGCCATTCAATTCTCGTTTTTTGAAAATTATTTTTTAGTTAATGGTTAGGGGGTGGTTTGCAAAATAAGGATAGTTTTTTTGAAGATTGTTCATGGAAAATGTTATTATTATTCATTCATCACATTCGTTAACAGGAAGACAAATCATAAAATACAATCATTATTGTTATTATTCTCACGTGTGTTGTCTCTAATTTCTACATTTTTTTCTATCGATATCTTCACCTTTACAACAGTAAGGTCCTCTTTAATATAATGACAGTACTTGATTAGAATTAATGATGCTATCTTTGTATATCATTGAGCAAAGCTAATAGCGATATCCTTTTCTAGCTCCGCCAGATCGTTTTTTAACAATGTAAAAGTATAACTAAATAAAATACTTTATCTCAATTTTGAAAATTTATTATTCAAATTATTGAAAAAAAAATATATATATATATTCTTGACGAATAAAATTGGTACCCAATTTATTAATTTAGACAAAAAGGAACAATTAATCAGTTATACAGTACATCAGATATACTGGTATCAGCTATCCTCTATATAAAGCATTTGCAAGGCAGAGAATCGGCATCGCTGTTCTCCTATCTTTCTTCACTGCTATTATAACGTGGAACTCACTATAGCCTATTCTCATTTAGCTTCAAAATTCGTAAAAATATATGTTTGTTTTTGTCAATATATTATTTTTAGTTCAGCATGAACATCCCTATTCTACATCATCTGGAATGGTTTACAATGGTTCTTCGTATTGGGTCACTGAGTTACCATTATATTATTTTATGATCTAGATTTATATTGTCAATAATTGTTTGACATGTCTACAATTGGTTTTTATTACTTAAATAATGTTATTTTTTTCCAATTTCAGCATCAACATCCGTACATATCTGGTATGGTGAACAATGGTACGTTGCACTACGACCATGACAGAGATGGAACTCACACCCAGTTGGCCGGCTGTGAAGCTAAGTTCAGGAATTTGGATCACGACACGCACATTGCAATCCGCTACCAAGAAGACGTTCTCACCGGTAAACGCCAATAATATTTCAACTTTTTGTATTTTTCAAAATGTTTTACGCTTCGCGAATAATCGAAAGTGATTGATTTTATTTATTTATTTATTCGTTGATATAATTACAAATCATATTCATGATTGGGATAGAACAACAGGCATCGCCCAAAACTATTCCAATCCCAAATTTTGATAAATAATGAAATTGTCCGAAAAAATAGGTTATGTTCTTACTGAGGAAAGTTAAAGTTCAAAGTTCGGTCCAAGAATATAATATATTAGCTAGAAATTTTGAATTTAGAATGATTAAAATACCAAATTATAGTCAAATTTTGCACTTAATATCACCGCACTTTGAATAAATTAAGTTATTTCAGAAAATTTTGAAGCCAGAAATATACACAAATCAAATCTATTTTGTGATGGCTTTTAGGCTTAAAATTTTGTTTTGACATAGGCACGGTTGCACAAAAGCCGTTTAAATTTTAACCGTGATTAATTCCACAAGAACCAATCAGGAAGGCCTTTTTGATAAGACGGCTTCTTTGATTGGTTCTCGTGAAACTAATCACGGTTAAAATTCAACCGGCTTTTGAGCAACCGGCACATAGTTGACTAAATGATATAAACCAATAATATTATGTGATGGCTTTTCAACTTGAAAGAATGATATAGTTGACTATAATAGGAACAATTTCATTGTTGAATAAATCGATAAAAATGGTTTAGTATTAGGTTGAATCATAGCATTTCCATTTCCTTGATTTTTCAATTAACATTTTCATGATTTTATTGTTGAAGAAACCTTACCTAGCCTACTCGATAACGGAAAATTCAACATTTTTATGGATAAAAAACTTGAAACTGTCTCAAAATGTTGTTTCAACATGTTGTCTCAACTGTCTGATGTTATTCATAAGAGATTAACATCAGTGCTTTTCATTCAACCAATATTGACAGTTAGAAGTGAATCTCGCTAAAATAGAATTATTCCTAATAAATGAATCATTCTATATACATATATTTTTTACTTTCCTTGCCCTATTACCATAGGTAAGGAAAGTATTGCTTTCCAAAAAAAAATTAAGGTACCCTAATTTCAAGTTTTCTATACGTTTCAAGGTCCCCTGAGTCCAAAAACATGATTTTTGGGTGTTGGTCTGTGTGTGTGTGTGTGTGTGTATGTGTGTATGTCTGTGAACACGATAACTCCATTCCTAATTAACCGATCGACTTGAAATTTTAAACTTAAGGTCCTTATACCATAAGGATCCGACAACAAGAAATTCAATGAAATTAAATTCAAGATGGCGGAAAAAATGGCGGATAATTAATAAAAAACCATGTTTTTCACGTTTTTCTCGAAAACGGCTCTAACGATTTTCTTCAAATTTATACCATGGATAGCTATTTATAAGCCCTATGACATTAGTCTCATTTCTGGGAAAATTCCAGGAGCTCCGTAATATTATTGAGAAAAATGGCGGATAATGACTAAAAAACCATGTTTTTCATGGTATTCTCGGAAACGGCTTCAACGATTTTCTTTAATTACTAAAAAACCATGTTTTTCACGATTTTCTCAAAAATTACTTGACCGATTTTTTTCTAATTAATAGCCTGTATAGTTATTTATCAGCTCTATCAACTGGCATAAGTCTTTTTCCTGGAAAAATAAATGGGGGGTCCACCCCATTCTTGAGAAATGGACTTCGTAACCTCCTTCTCGTACATGAGGTAGGTAGGTAGAGCAGTTTATAAAAAGAACACAGTCATAGTCGAGATATTTCATATTTAGAACAGCTGTTTTGACGACTTTTGAAAAAATCATCGAATTTCACTATTTACACAAAGGAAAAAGTGCTCTGAAAACAATATATATAGACATATAAAGTAGTCTGATCGTAGTTGCAAATATTTTGCCGCCAATCGTCATTATGTTATTCGGATTCCCCTAAATTATTCTCGTCTAAGAATGAGGCTTACAGTTCAATGAGCAAGGAAAGTTGTGTGAGTGTACCACACCAGATTTTTTCAATTAACATTTTCATGATTTTATTGTTGAAGAAACCTTACCTAGCCTACTCGATAACGGAAAATTCAACATTTTTATGGATTAAAAACTTGAAACTGTCTCAAAATGTTGTTTCAACATGTTGTCTCAACTGTCTGATGTTATTCATAAGAGATTAACATCACTGCTTCTCATTTAACCAATATTGACAGTTAGAAGTGAATCTCGCTAAAATAGAAATTATTCCTAATAAATGAATCATTCTATATTCATATATTTTTCTAATTATTTACCTTTGTTCTTATTATTTTCCTCAATCTACTTTTAACGTTTCATATATTATTTTCAACTTATTACTGTAATTGTTGGTGGTACTTCCATGAAGTCTTTCCCTGAAAAAGCGCATTCTCTAGTATACAGGGTGATTCATAATTATGGTAAAATAATTTGATACGTGATAGTAGAGGTAAAAATAAGAAAAAAGTTCTTATAAACATATATCCATAAACGCTTCATTAGCGAGCTATACAGGGTGAAAGATTTCGCCCGGAATTCAGCTCCTCTGGTGAAATACACCGATGCTGAATTGTTTGGGGACTAGTTTTTGAAAAACTTATGCTGGATTCATATGGAAAAATATCTGAAAAATTGAATAAAACTAGTCTGGAAGCTGTAGTGTGAGTAGTTTTTGAGAAAAAAGTTGAAATATGCAAAAAATCCAAGTAGAAAAACACAGACTTCTACGTTTGATGCCCAATAACTTACTTTAATGACCAGTAAACAAATAATTTTTCGCAATAAAAATTGTAGAGAATTTAATTCTGAAAAGAATGATGTAAGCTGTGTAAACTAAATTCAAATAAAAGTTGAATAAAATGTATTCGTATGTAGTACATTACATCACAAAAATTTGCTGTTTTTATGAGGAGAGAACTAATAACTCATAGTTGACCTCTACTATCACTTATAAAATTATTTTACCATAATTATGAATCACTCTGTATAATTCACTGAAGGTAGTAATAATAGTCTCAATAAGCTTCTGAATCCATGAAAATTGTTTTCTTCCTCCCTGTTGAAATATGAATAATCAACTCTGGTTTGCGCACAGGTATTTGTCCATGTAGACCATTTTCGTAAAAACTATTAAGCTTAGGCTCAACTCACACTTACGCGACTCAGGTCGAGAAGAGACTCGACTCTAGTCGAGAACATGTGTTTTCAAATGGTGACTTCGCGGAGACTAGAATCGACTGGTCTGAGTGTCACCATTTGGAAACACATGCTCTCGACTATAGTGAGGTCCACATTATAATGGCAGTGTACGATTGGCAATACTGTTGCTGTCATTTTCTATCATACAACAAAACATATAGCACTGTCTCTCTCTCGCTTTGCAATGTTGTCTATTTGCCAGAATATTTTATTTTTACTTTTGACAGTGACTGTACAAAAGTGAACAAACATTTTGCCGCCATTTTGTTTCTCCATTCTATCAAAATACTTGAGTACACAAGTCGTATAATTGATTTAAAATGTATTTTTGAAACAATGAAATAATTTTTAAATACTACCGTATGAGAAACACGAATAAAAATACCTGAAATGACATTTTAAAAGCTGATAACTAACTTTTATGACATTCTAATAGCTAATAACTAACCATCCCAGACTTCATTAATGCTTCAGTTAGCCTACACGTATAGGTTAGACCTACTCGTACCGGTATAAATAATATTGGATAGTTATTTCAGAATTAATCCATTGAAATTACTTATTTTTAAATAAGATTTCTATTATTTTTAAAAGAAATTAGAATATACCAAATAACTTAATCTCTGTTGTTTTGAAATTCAGATTGTTGTATCACAGCTTTTTAAATTAGCCGCCATTTAAGGTTTGTTTAAGAATGAAAATCTAATCTCAGTTATGAAAGCCAACTTTGGAATCAAATTATGAAAAAATATATTTTCTTGATTAGTTTGTCATTAAATTGATTCAAGGGAAGTATCAAGGGAATGATAATTATTATTAGATTAAATTGTCACAAAGTAAAATAGTGACGGGAAAATAATGCTAAATAAATAATAATATTGAAGAAAGACGCTCGGCTATCAGCGATGCTAGCCGACCGCGGAGATAAGGGAGGTACCGATGGCGCACCATCTTCCGCGCATCAAGCCGATTTCCACCGCCTCTGGCGGCGGCTCAACTCCATCCCCTCCACTTTGGGGGAGTATTTAAAGGCCGGACGAGCCCCAGACCACAGCATTCCGCTCACAACCTTCCTGCTCCTGGTACAGCGGCCCGTTGGCTGCCGTACGTCCCCGACCTCCTGCCCTGGTACAGCGGCCCGTTGGCTGCCGTACGTCCCTATCCTCCCATTTCCCCAGGGCACAGCGGACCGTTGTCTGCCGTCCCTATTCTTCCTTCTCCCCAGGGCACAGCGGACCGTTGTCTGCCGTCCCTGACCTCCCATCACCCTAGGGCACAGCGGACCGTTGTCTGCCGTCCCTATCCTCCCATTTCCTCAGGGCACAGCGGACCGTTGTCTGCCGTCCCTGTCCTCCCATTTCCCCAGGGCATAGCGGACCGTTGTCTGCCGTCCCTGACCTCCCATTCCCCCAGGGCACAGCGGACCGTTGTCTGCCGTCCCTGTCCTCCCATCTCCCTAGGGCACAGCGGACCGTTGTCTGCCGTCCCTGTCCTCCCATTTCCCCAGGGCACAGCGGACCGTTGTCTGCCGTCCTATTCTTCCTTCTCCTAGGGCACAGCGGACCGTTGTCTGCCGTCCCTATTCTTCCTTCTCCCCAGGGCACAGCGGACCGTTGTCTGCCGTCCCTATTCTTCCTTTTCCCCAGGGCACAGCGACCGTTGTCTGCCGTCCCTATCCTTTCTGTCCTTCCTTTTCCTACTCCACTGGAGCGGAACCGAGGCCGTAAGGCCGATACAAAATTACATCAAAGTGGTGTCATCAGAGAAGAGAGCGACCTTCACGCCGTCAGAAGCACCAGGAGGTGCTGTTCACGCCAGCTGAGGATCAAAGAAGAAGGAAGAAGAACTTCGACTTGCCTCCTTTCCCCGCCCACATTACGACTGAGCGAAGTCATCCAGGAGCAACACCTGGGTATCAATCACCCACCTCTGAAGCTACTCAGGTGTACGTGATAGATTGGCGCCCAACGTGGGGCACGAGGCAACGAAGTAAGAATCATGAGTGAACAGGGAGAGTCTGATTCAGATGCTCAACACCAGAGCTGACAGAGGATCAGTCGGTCGAGGACATAAACCCCGAGGTGATAGCCGACCCAGAGTTTCCTGGATCTATAAATTGAAAAAGGAAGAGCATTCAATCTTCTACAAGATTGGGGCATAGTGTCATCTGGAACACTTGCTGAGTGAGAAGGTTGTTAGTAGAACAACATAAGAAGATGGCTGTACGTTTTCCCAGCCCAAGACCTGGAATAGTGAGCAGAAGAAGTGAGGAATCCAGACACTCAGCAACAGGTACTCATGCTGAAGTTGGAACCAACATTCACACAACCCCCTCATGGACCCAGGGGCGGTATGTGACAAGTAAGAAGCTGGAGACTGTCATTCGATGGCCAATCAGATGCTCCAGCTTCTTAGAAGGCTAGACGAGCTACAACAAGCTATGGGCTCACTGGCAACCAACTACTAGTCGCGCTACCTGAATTACTAGTTGGTAAAGCTACCCTATGGATGCGTAATCGTCGTGACCAGTGGAAATCATGGACAATTTTGTGACAGATTTCAGATCACGCTACTACCCACTTACCTATGAGGAGGACCTCGAGACTCTAATTCAGGCAAGGAAGCAAAAAGAAGGTGAATCGTTTGACGAATTTCTCGAAGATGTACTGACACTCATGAGGCGTCGAGGAGGTTTTACAGACGAGAATAAATTACAGAGAGTGTATAAGAATCTCCTCCCACGGTACAAATTGTATATTCGGCAATCAGATGTTCATAGTATCACGAATTGGAAAAATTCGCGAGGGAGTATGAACTAAAAGCAGAGGAGAAACAGAATAGACAGAATTCGAGAGTTCACATGATTGAGGACACAAAAAAGATTACAAGGCTCAAGGTTGAGACAGTTATAACCCCTACTAGTAACAGACCATCTCTTAGTGAGTCTGAACCAGTGTGGGCAATACAAGAGACCGGGGCACTGGAGATCAAACTGTCCGAAATCCTGCCATGTAAAGGTGCGGAAGAGAGCACTGGAATGTACCTGTGATGAGCAAAAGGAGAATAGATTCCAAACAAGACGCAGTGATGCGAACGGCACAAAGGATTCCTGTGATTGAAGAGTCATCAAGGACAACAGACTATTCATCACCGTGACAATCGGCGGTAAAAGTGTCGGGCATTGCTAGATACTGGCGCTGAAGCTAATTATAAAGTAACGAGGTCTATGAAGTCCTCCGGAAAATAGGATGATACGGAAAGAACCAGCACGTCACCAAGCAATATTAGCTGATGGACGGTCTACCCTCTTGAATGGTAAGGTGACGACTAACATAACTATAGAACAAGTCACAATTCCACTAGCGGCATCTATAATGGAAGGACTTGGACAAGAGTTGCTATTAGGCATGGAATTTATGCGTGAAAACAGGGTGAATATTCACACATTCACGAGAGAGGTGGAGTGGGATCCTCCTCAACTGAATCCTTCAAGTCCGCTTATTATGTCGCGATCTCTCTTATTGGGGACTAAGACAACTGCAGTCCCAACAATATCAGCTATAGATTCTGATTCTCAGGACAACAAGAGTCGCAACAGAGGGATGTTCAAGCAGGTTGGCTTGAATGGAGTCAAACTTGATGCCTTGATTGATAGCAAGGTGGAGATGTCATATATTCCAAGGCAAGAATCCTGGAGCAACATTGTGATGGATCACAGGGATGAGATGACTGAGTCTGAACGGCAGGCCACGATTCATGCCCCAGCCACCAATACATGTGGTAGCTCCAAGAGTGATGTGGAAAAGTTATTACCACCCCACATTGATATGGATGTAGAAGAGCCATCACAGTCTTTGACCATCAAGGAAGTAGACCCACCGTCCCAGGAACCCACACCAGGCCCCTCTCGAAATAAGGATCCGGTGCTGTGTCACCGCAACACAACACCAGGAAAGCGCAGACGAGCAGGTCGACCACGTATGAAAGTCCGGTTACCAGATGGACAGTGTAAATATGTACCTGTGGACCAGGTGTAGATGATGCTCATAGTGAGCGGCTTACACCTCTTAAGGTGATGCCTGAGAGGTGTACACCTCTTAAGGTGATGCCTAGATGGCTCACGCCTTTTAAGGTGGTGCCATAGAGGCTCCGAACACCCCCCCCCCCCCCAAGTAGGATGGGGTGTCACAAAGTAAAATAGTGACGGGACAATAATGCTAAATAAATAATAATATTGAAGAAAGACGCTCGGCTATCAGCGATGCTGCCGACCGCGGAGATAAGGAGGTACCGATGGCGCCCCATCTTCCGCGCATCAAGCCGATTTCCACCGCCTCTGGCGGCGCTCAACTCCATCCCCTCCACTTTGGGGGAGTATTTAAAGGCCGGACGAGCCCCAGACCACAGCATTCCGCTCACAACCTTCCTGCTCCTGGTACAGCGGCCCGTTGGCTGCCGTACGTCCCCGACCTCCTGCCCTGGTACAGCGGCCCGTTGGCTGCCGTACGTCCCTATCCTCCCATTTCCCCAGGGCACAGCGGACCGTTGTCTGCCGTCCCTATTCTTCCTTCTCCCCAGGGCACAGCGGACCGTTGTCTGCCGTCCCTGACCTCCCATCACCCTAGGGCACAGCGGACCGTTGTCTGCCGTCCCTATCCTCCCATTTCCTCAGGGCACAGCGGACCGTTGTCTGCCGTCCCTGTCCTCCCATTTCCCCAGGGCATAGCGGACCGTTGTCTGCCGTCCCTGACCTCCCATTCCCCCAGGGCACAGCGGACCGTTGTCTGCCGTCCCTGTCCTCCCATCTCCTAGGGCACAGCGGACCGTTGTCTGCCGTCCCTGTCCTCCATTTCCCCAGGGCACAGCGGACCGTTGTCTGCCGTCCCTATTCTTCCTCTCCCTAGGGCACAGCGGACCGTTGTCTGCCGTCCCTGTCCTCCCATTTCCCCAGGGCACAGCGGACCGTTGTCTGCCGTCCCTATTCTTCCTTCTCCCTAGGGCACAGCGGACCGTTGTCTGCCGTCCCTATTCTTCCTTCTCCCCAGGGCACAGCGGACCGTTGTCTGCCGTCCCTATTCTTCCTTTTCCCCAGGGCACAGCGGACCGTTGTCTGCCGTCCCTATCCTTTCTGTCCTTCCTTTTCCTACTCCACTGGAGCGGAACCGAGGCCGTAAGGCCGATACAAAATTACATCAAAGTGGTGTCATCAGAGAAGAGAGCGACCTTCACGCCGTCAGAAGCACCAGGAGGTGCTGTTCACGCCAGCTGAGGATCAAAGAAGAAGGAGAAGAACTTCGACTTGCCTCCTTTCCCCGCCCACATTACGACTGAGCGAAGTCATCCAGGAGCAACACCTGGGTATCAATCACCCACCTCTGAAGCTACTCAGGGTGTACGTGATAAAATTTAATGGGATGAATTGAGTAACAGCTGTGTACAGTCAGTGGCAAAATGGAGAGACTTGGCAACGTTTTTCTCCTATCTTTCTTCACTGCCATTATAACGTGGACCTCACTATAGAGTCGAGTCTCTTCTCGACCTAAATCGCGTAAGTGTGAGTTGAGCCTTGTATTCATTATAATATAATAATATTATTATTTTTTGGTTGTTTTTCTTGATACTTGTTTTGAGTACATACGGTTTTTATTTTGTAATTTGCATTTTTTGAAATGAATAACTGTCTATCTGTCTTACTAGATATTAGTAATATCTACGGATTATTTATATAATTATTATTGATAGGTCAGATCCACGTTATAAAGTCAGCAACTGATTAGCATTAGTTTGCTATTTAATTAGTGGCATCCCGACACATATTCATATATAGTAGGGGCCACATTTTCTCAGATCAGCAAATAATCAACCAATTGTATTAATACTTAGTGAATAAATTGTAACTTATATGCTTTTTGTAATCATGTCAATATTTTTAATAAACTCATCTGGTCGTGTTGTACCCTTGACCATAGACATTATTATTACTATTATTATTATCATTATTATTATTATTATTATTTAGTTATTATCATAACTATAAATGCTTCACCACTTTCAATCCATGCAACTGTAAGAAAATTAAACACTCAGATACAGTAAAATATCTTGGACTGAATTTTCACTCAAACATGAAGTGGCACACCCATTCCCAGATACTAGCAAAAAAACTGAGGTACATAGCACATAGGTGTTACCAAATGAGAGAATCTCTGAAAGCCAAAACGAACAGTTTACTGCAGCTTGGTTGAATCTCAAATACGATATGGTATAACTGTCTATGGACATGCACCCAATTATATATTGAACCCAGTAAGTCAGCTAATCAACAGAATCAAAAGAATATTCTTCCAAGGAGTGGATACAAACATTTTAAAACTGCTCTCATTCAGAAACCTGTACAATTATATAATACTGCTGAAATACTATTTTGAAAATGCTTATCGACGTACCAATGAAAACAGATACAACACCAGACACACACAATATAGAACACCAGAATACTTCACTGAAATAGGAAAAGCTGTACCAGAATATTTTGTACCATCCATTCTCAATAGTCTACCGAATCATCTACAACATCTAGACACTTACAGACAAGTGAAAATAGAAATTAAAAATTACTACTCCACAATTCAATAGATAAAAATATCACTCTTACATTATTACCACGAAATAAACACATCTACAAATTTGTATTTCCTAAAACATTTCCATCCATAAATTCAAATATTGCAAAAATATCTCTGAATATGTACAATGCCTCAATATAAGCTAAAATTAGCTTCATGGGGCAGCCACAAAAATATAATAAGAAACTTTTAATAGATTCTCACTTCATGTATGATAGATATAAGATGATATATGTATAATGATTGATTCAATTTGTGAAACTTATCATTCATGTAATGTGAGAGAAATCTGAATAAAAAAATATTATTATTATTATTAGATGTAGCAGATTTTTATGTTTATGTTTTGAAGGGACGGATTCAAAGATCCAAAGGTTCGAAGAACCTCACACGTCAACCGAAGCTTATTGTGTGTCCCAAAAGTATGTTAGGTAAACCAACTCCCGTGTCCTTTACAAGATCCAGGAGTTTCTTCCCTATACCAACATCCCATCCCTCACCTGGTTGCTTACAGCCAAACAGAGCCCCCCTTCTTCTAGCTCCAAGACTTCTGCAATCCAGTATGATATGCTTAGCAGTCTCTTCAGACTGATTACAAAGCCTACACATCTGGCTTTCATTTCTGAGTCCAATTGTGTGGAGGTGTTTCCTGAAGTGGCCATGTCCAGTTATTAGGGCAATTACCTGCTTGACCTGACCTCTACCCAGACTCACCAGCCACCTGGTGAAGCGAGGGCTTGTGTCTGCCAGCAGTCTTTTGCCAAGTGCTTGATCAGGGTGACCCTGCCATTGCTGGTGGTATAGGTCCCTGGACCATTTATTTATTGTGTGGAAGGCAGTTTTTTTACTTATGCCACAGCCCGGCTCTGGGCCAAGGAATGGCATACTAGAACCCCGTTTAGCAAGCTCATCTGCACGCTTATTACCTCCTATGCCTACATGGCCAGGTACTACCCAACCAAGATGCACAGAGTTGAGCGTTGCAAGCCTGCTGAGCGTTTTGTGGCACTCCCAAACCAATTTGGACTTGATTTCGTTGGAGTCAAGAGCCTTGAGGGCTGCCTGATAGTCTGACAGGATTACTATATGCTTATTGCAGTAGCGCCTGGCAATGCCTATGTTGGCACAAGCCATATGTAGCAGATAGCTCTATTCTTTCTGTTTTTTTTTCCACAAGACACGGCCGTGATTGTGTATTTCCTATTCATTCTTTGTGTATCTATTATAAATTGTGTATTTAAAGAGAAATCAAATTTCATATGCTGATTTGTTTTGCAGTTTTGACGGATATCGATAACAAGGCAGCGTGGAAGGAGTGCTTCGTGGTGAAGGGCATACGTCTGCCGACCGGTTACTACTTCGGCGTGTCGGCGGCCACCGGCGACCTCTCAGACAACCATGATATTCTGTCTATCCGCCTCTATGAGTTGGACCTGCCTGGAGAAGTATGTAAATCAGCTATTCACATTATAAAGAAAATGATAAGACTACAGTGTTGCCGATTCTCTTTTAGCAACGCCTTCTACATTAGATAGCTGTGATTCAAGTTATATTAGTGATTCATGCTATTAATCATAAATTATTTTTTATTCGTCAAGAAATTAACTTAATTAATACAATGTGCAGTGATAATTAAGTGTAATATTTAACTATTATTTGGTGTTTTAATTTTTCTAAATTTAAAATTTGCATCTCATATTTATTTTTGGACGAAAGTTGAGCTTGAACTTCTCACAGAAGAAACATAACCTATTTTTTGGACATGTAATCAAAATTTGGGAATGGAATAGTTTTGGGCCAAGCCTGTTGTTCCTTCCCAATCATATTTATATGATTTGTTATTGTATCCACGTATAAATAAATAACATGGTTGCGTTCAAAGCCACTGATCGGTGAGTGAACGATGAGACCGGTGAGTGAACGTTCCTCTGAACGAAGCACTGTTTGGTCTATTTCAAAGACCTTAAAGATGCATAGACTCACATGCAGCGCTGGTATACTTGGAATTGAAATCGGCCATTGAGGGGACAACCTGAAAGATTATTACCATAGAGAAACAATAGCGTAAGTAGATATCCCATGGTATAGGGTGTTTATGTCGCAACTTTTACTGTTATCCCAAGCCGATCACTGTCGAATATGGTCGATTTTTACTGTTTTGACCGGGTAAGAGTGTATGAACGGCACAATATGAGAGACTACCAGCGTCATAAAGCTTCACGGGAAAGAACTACGTGGACTATCGGCTTGAGATAACAGTAAAAGTTGCGACATAAACACCCTATACCCTGGGATATCTACTTACGCTATTGTTTCTCTATGGTAATACCAATTAACATTTTTATACATTCACAATTTCTTACTACTCAAAGCTAGACTGATGTATTGAGTACTATTATATTACCAAAGTAAAGTTGTACTTTATCATACTGTGCCGTTCATACACTCTCACCCCAACAAAACAGTAAAAATCGACAATAATCGGCTTGAGATAACAGTAAAAGTTGCAACATAAACACCCTATACCCTGGGATATCTACTTACGCTATTGTTTCTCTATGTTATTACATACTAAAGGTCTTGAAAATTTTTGTAATCTATAATATTACAAAAATATATAAATTATATTATATATCGCGCTAAAATACCTCAATGGTAGTCTTTAATTTTAAGTAAGAGCTAGCATTGGAAAGGCATTGGCATTGTGGGCTTATACCAACGTTAGTAGACAGAAGGTTGATCACTCACAGGTGTAAGATTCGAAGTGGTGGGGCGAATGCCAGCGTGACGTCACGTGTAGTAAAAAAGTGATAGAGTAACCACACTGAGCATACAGTTTATTCACTGTATCTTCAAATACATCGTCGTTTAAACCCCTCAAGATTGACCTAGAACTTAAAAATTCCCATACTTATAGCGAATTGATCACCGATTCTAATGATGTTGTTTAATATATCAAGCTCATTCAACTTGTATGAATAAAATGAAGTTGAAAGATTTTCAAGAATATAAACACGTGACACGAAAAAGTTAATAAGCTGGAAAAGCGTTAGTAGACAACGTTATACTATTATAATTTCAGATTAACCCATAAAAAATCTTGATAAACCAATGCATTTCAATAAAACAATAAACCGATCCCGATAAATCCAATGAATTTCATTCATATAAATGCACTGAACACATGCTGGTATCGAGCACATGTTCTACGAGAATCAAAATATCTCATCCCCGAAATTCACAAGCTGATGTATAGCCAAACTACAAAAATATGAACACGACCTAGAAGATAAAGAAACCTTGAGGGTTTGAAAGGGAAGGTTAGGAGGTGGGTTTTTGCTTTTATATTGCAAAATGCTTGTTTTATTCAAATGTTTTGATAATTATTGTAAAGCAGAAACAGAAAGCTTGCATGTCAAAAAATGTTTGTGTTATATAATTTGACTATAGGTCACCGTATGATTTTCAAGAATGGGATATTCTGCCTACTCTGTACTACAGCCTACGTCACGGCTGCAGTTCCCCCACTCCAATTGCATTTCAACTAAAATACTATAGATGAGTGACCAACCTTCTGTCTACTAACTTTGGGCTTATACCTCTTCAAGGTCTTTGGTCTAACTGATAAGAAAAAAAACGTCATATCCGGTTCGTTCACTGATCAGTTCATCGTACTTTTCTACTGATGGAAAAGACCGTAAACAGAGTAGCTGAACGTAAACAAACATGGCTGAATACGAGGTTGTTTACAATTATAATGAACACCATTATAATGTATTTGGGAGCACAGAAATGCATGATTACATCAATACAATAACATTTAAAATATCATCCAAAGCATTTTAAACAACTCCAATCACTTGATGGCTATCCATTTCAATTGATTATACAATGAGATAGGTCAGGTTCTAGTTTTGTTTACAAATATAAGCAGTAGAGGAAACATCTGTCAGTCATGACTCATGAGCAACCGTTCAGCCACAGAATACATACAGAATGGAAGGTATCAATCTAACCAAGACTTGAGTGCACCAAGACCACGACACGTGACTGCATCATCTTGTTAGAAATTAAAAATACTGCTATATTACAATGCTACACTTTCTTTCAAGATGGCGGATTTTGGCGTCAGGATACTAGCCGACTTCCATTCTGTGGTTCATCTGTGATGAGGTTTTTTACTGAACGTAAAAAAACACGATGGAATTGATCAGTGGCTTTGAACTAAACCAATATATTTTTCAAGTTAATAAGTTTTTATAATCGGGATAGAATATGTTGGTAGTACATGTTTCTCCGTAGTCAACAAACAATTTGGCAACAGTGTGGAGGTAGAAATAGCTTTTTGCTTTGTCGAATGACAGACAAGGATATCAACACCAATGTTTACAGGTGCTGGTTGTATAACGTGACTGTAGAGGATGTATAATACTGTAGAGGATCATTTTGAGATTATTGAAAACGTTTCATCATTGATTCTGTAAATTCCTGAGAAACATGTTGGTAGTACATGTTTCTCCGTAGTCAACAAACAATTTGGCAACAGTGTGGAGGTAGAAAGAGCTTTTTGCTTTGTCGAATGTCAGACAAGGATATCAACACCAATGTTTACAGGTGCTGGTTGTATAACGTGACTGTAGAGGATGTATAATACTGTAGAGGATCATTTTGAGATTATTGAAAACGTTTCATCTTTGATTCTGTAAATTCCTGAGAAATACCTCTGATTTGAAGGAACGCGTGAGAAACTCGCTGTTTTATTTTGAGCTAGTATGTAAGGATAGAAAAAATTGTCTTTTGACCAGATACATATAGTATTGACCAAAACCAAACGTTTCTCTCAACAATGATTCTTCAATGATGAAATTTAACATAATTTTTCTTAGAATAAAAATTATGTAATTAAGATAAATTAAATACTCTTACTTATTAGTCAAGCAGTTAAGCTCAATGTACTTTAAAAAGTTTGAGAGGTTGCCGTCACTAATTTCAAACAAGATAAATTTATAGGTTCTATAATATTATTTGTTATAGAATCAAGAAGTTCTACCAGATGAGATGTTTCAGTCATAATATCAATCATTTTTGTAGTGTTAAATTTTCGAATGCAAATAACACAATTAATTTTTGTTACTTTCCAGACAAAAGATGATGAAGATAGATCTCAAATAATGCCATCAGCGACTTTCTATGAACCAACAAGAGGTAACCTATTTTCTCATTCAAATCTGTTTTTCTTAGATTGTCTCAACTCAGTTTGTAGACTGTAAATAATTCGGCCTCAGGGTACTAAATTCCAAGGGACGGAAACTGGTGCCTACTAAATCAAAGAAAAACATGATTCAACGACAATGGAATTTTGAACAAATATTGTTAACAAAAATGTTGTCAACAAATTTTCGGCCGATTATTAAATAAAACCATAAAACAGCAAAATGAAAAGGATGTAAAAAAGTATGCTAGTCCACTCACTCACAATTTTATCTTTGGTGTATTTTTCTCTTTCTTTCAAATCTCAAACTGTAAAATGGTTTTTGGGTTTTGTCATTCTTCTAAATTTTATACAGTATTCATTGCTATTATTATCATCCATAATCGAAGGTTTGTCAGCCAAAGGCTGTGATCTACTTCATTATTAGAATATTATTGCCGGTTTCACAAAAGCCGGTTGAATTTTAATCGTGATTAATTCTACGAGAACCAATCAGAGAAGCCGTCTTATCAAAAATGCCTTCTCTGATTGGTTCTCGTAAGATTAATCATGGTTAAAATTTAACCGGCTTTTGTGCAAATAGGCCTTAGAGTTGAACTTATTTTGATTGTGAAGGTGCCAAATATATTGGAAAGAAATAGAATATATATCAGATTAATTTAACTTTTCCCCAATTAATCCCTTGATTATTAAGGCTTTTTTGCTAAAAAGTGTGATAAATTTTGACGTTACCTTCTAAGCTATCTTATTCAAACTCGGGACAAACGAAGCTCAATAATCGTCTGTTCTTCTCCCAATCCCTCCAATTATTTATGTTTATAAAGGAATTAATTATCAAGAACCAGCATTATACTACTTATAAACTTTGCCTTTTTATATTTATGTGTTCTTTAAGCTGCGTACAGACTTACGTACCACGAACACGCGCATTTCACTTCTAATCGTGGATGGAGCTCAAGGCTTCTTTTTCCAGTCACGCCAAAAATATTGTATTTTTATGATTATTTTTATTTCTAAAAATATTTCATTTATTTGGCAATAAATTCATTATTATTATAATCAGATGATGATGCTATGCGTATTATATCACTACCTCCGTAAACAAAGCCATAGTGCATTCGTGTGACGTCAGCACATGTAGGGCTCCTACACCGTGTGACGTCAGCACATGTAGGGCTCCTGCACCGTGTGACGTCAGCACATGTAGGGCTCCTACACCGTGTGACGTCAGCACTTGTAGGGCTCCTACACCAATAAAAACACTAGCTGACATAGATCAGCTGAAATCAACGATCTTTTATTGGTGAAGGAGCCCTACCTGTGCTGACGTCACACGAATGCACTATAGCTTTGTTTACGGAGGTAGTGATTATATCTGTATCTTCCTGTTTCTGTAAAAATACAGATATAATAAGAATAGCATCAGCTGATGAAAAGTGAAAGCGTGTGTTTGTGGTGCAAAAGTCTGTACACATTTTGTGATGAAGTGATTTTCGTGCTACCATCTATAATAATTATTGCTTATATCGTTATATTATGGACAAGCGTACAGTATCCTTTCTCTAAATTCATAGTAACTGCGTATTCTGTAATTTTAGTCCCTTGAACAAGTAATTCCATGCAACAGACTGTAATACCATAGAGAAACAATAGCGTAAGTAGATATCCCTATGCGTATCCCTCTGTATCCCGATACAGACAATGGAGCACTTGGTTTCAAACAGCCCTCTGTACCCATGTGAGGGAGGTGCATGCGGCAAGTGATGTGGGGCTTAAATGGATCGAAGGAGTATTAAAGAGAATTGACATTTGAGGCAGACCCATAGAGGCCATTCCAAAATATGCAGTAATACTGCATATTATAGCATACTGTCCTTCAATGTACATCTTTGATGTAATTTCTGTTTTGTATTTTTTAAATTATGACAAGTCACTTCTAACGCTTCCACATGCTGGCCCATAAAGCATAAGCTTATATATATAGTAGATATCCCATGCTATAGGGCGTTTATGTTGCAACTTTTACTGTTATCTCAAGCCGATTATTACTGTTTTGTTGGGGTGAGAGTGTATGAACGGCACAGTATGAGAGAGAATACGAGCGTCACACAGCTGCACGGGAAAGAACTACGTGGACTATCGGCTTGAGATAACAGTAAAAGTTGCGACATAAACGTCCTATACCATGGGATATCTACTTACGCTATTGTTTCTCTATGGTAATACCAATTAACATTTTTATCCATTCACAATTTCTTACTACTCAAAGCTATAGTGAGGTCCACGTTATAATGACAGTATTTGATCAACTTTGGTTTCGCTATCCTTGTCAATCATATTTGACAAAGCCGGTGGTACTATCCTTTTCTAGGTCCACAACGATGCTAATTAAGTTTTTGACAGTGTAGAAATATAATTAATGCAGAGAATCGGCATCGCTATTCTCCTATCTTTATCCACTGTCATTATAACGTGGACCTCACTATAGACTGATATATTGAGTACTATTAGATTACCAAAGTAAAGTTGTAAATTGTGTGTTGACGTTTGCAGAACGAATCGAAGACGATAAACCAGCAATGGGTGGTGTGAAGACCTTCCTACTGATGCTACTTGTTGCTATTGTGCTCATAGTGCTGGGTGTTTTTGGCATCATGATGTACCAGAAACATCAAGAAAACGCAAGGAAACGCTTCTACTAACTGAACGAACGATTTACGCAATGGATTCAAAGTTCATGAGCCAAAAATACTTGTGTAATTCAAGGCTGTGCAAAAGCTAAAAATCAACTTTCTACTTGTGATATTTTTCAAAGTTTTTCTATGTGTATACTATCAAGCTATCAAAATTAAAAAGTTTTCTCAGGAAAACATTTTTTCCGATCATTAATTTTTGAGATATGAGCGCCTAAAGTTTAAATTTTTGGGACAGAACATTTCAAATACGGTAAGAGATAAATCCATGAGATTCAGAGGATAGATTCTTCATGGTATTGTTGATCTAGTAAAACAAAAATTTTCTGAAAATATCAATTTTTGAGTAAGTTATTCAATTTAATAAAAATGACCAAAAATAACTTTTAAATTTGGTCAATTTTGGTAAATTGGATAACATTCTCAAAAATTGATAGTTTCAGAAAATTTTTGTTTTACTAGATCAACAATACCATGAAGAATCTATCCTCTAAATCTCATGGATATATCTCTTACCGTATTTGAAATGTTCTGTCCCAAAATTTTAAACTTTAGGCGCTCATATCTCAAAAATTAATGATCGGAAAAAATGTTTTCCTGAGAAAACTTCTTAATTTTGATAGCTTGATAGTATACACATGGAAAAACTTTGAAAAATATCACCAGTAGAAAGTTTATTTTTAGCCTTTGCACAGCCTTAATTGCGAATCATCGTAGGATTTCTGTTGAATTTCACTAAATTTGATGTAGCAAATGCCATAAGTCGATGCTACTGGATTACTCTATAGCCACATTCACTTTAAACTGTCATTAATTATTATTGGTTAAATGGGAAGCATTGTATGAGGATTACTGGCAATTTAAATTAAATCTCACTAAATTCGTACCACAGTGAAAGGATATCATAGTTCTATTATTTCTCTATGGTATTATGTAGTGTACTTTTTTGTAAACATATTGTTGTCTCAGAATATCATCGTTTTTTTTCTTACTATCACACATAATTTACCCACTGATTTATAGATATTCATCAATTTATTCTTGAATATTTCCCAAAAAATTCTAACGAGTTATCATTTCATAATGGATTAAATATTTCCCCCAAAATTATCAAAAATCTAACCAGTGATAGTTTCAAAATGGATTGAGCTATCATTAGTTAAATACTTAGTTCCTATGAGTTTGAAATCTTGATTCATTTTTTCCGTTTTGAATTGGAATAACTTTTACCCATCACTCGGCAGCTTTTCATTGATTGCCTGAAATCTCTGACCACAGTAGACCCATCGACGATCTTCCAATATCTTTTTAGAATATTAAGTATTGCCAAAGGAATCAATACAAAAGTGTAAATTACTTGTACATATAAATTTATCAAAGTCACTTGTTTATATCACTTTTAGATGCAAATGATGTTGTCTTTTACCCATTATAATATTTTTATATAAGAAATCCCATGTGATTATAATGCCTTCGTCTGTAAGCGACCTTAATATACATTTATATAATATTTACGTAAATGATAAAATTACCTTGAAGACAAAATTTAAGTTTTTCAGTTAACTTTAGGCTATATCAAATTTACCTTTATGTCTGAAATACAAAAACATGTTTCAAGTTTAACATTCAAGCTTCAAATTTGATTGAATTTTCTTCATGATTTTTCTAATACAATCGAGAATGATTCTCAAGTTTATTGGGACGTTTGTTTTGTTCAAGGATTCTCTAGTATATTATTTTATTGGGAAGTTAGTTTTGTTTGCCATATTGACTTATGTATGAAAAGGCAATTCAGAGTAACTAGAATACCTCCTATCATTAATAATTTATTGTATTTTAATTGGATGATACTAGAACTATCTTTTCCAAATTTGTTCAAATTGTTTGTCTATTAGGTTCTGAAACTGAATAATTTCCGTACGATACCTCTGTCCTCCCCTACTACTATAAGAAAGTGAGTTTCAATTGGTTGTTAAGAATAACTAGTCTCAAATGAATATTTGTCAAAATCGATGGATTTTACTGTCTGTACAATGTTAATGAATTGTACGCTATTTTATACTATAATTTATTGGAATGGAAGGTCTCAGTAGTTGTATTTTAATTGCATGGTTGAAATGTAAAAATGTTACATTAAGGATGATCGTAAACATTGATATTTTGATTTGTATGGTTGACTTTTTCTGGATAACTTACATAATATTGATGTCAAATATAATGTTTCAGTATTTATGGAATGTAACTTATTTGTAATAAAAATGTTTAAACTCAATGCTGTTGTGCATGATATATTAACATCCTGGATGTTTTTACATTGATGTAACTTCTTCCCATATTGATTTGGCTTCTTCGATTCACACTGAATTGTGACACAGCCCACTCTTGTCTTAAATAAATAATTAACCATTTTAAACTTTAATTTATGCTGTATACAGTGTAGCCTACACCTGCCGTAGGGTAGTATTACATTACTGCTTGCATTTCATTTATTTAACCACCAATCTGGGTAACAAGTGGGTCGCCAGAGATAAACCAACAATCAGAGAAGCCTTCTTTTCAAAAACCTTCTCTGATTGGCTCTCGTGACATTAAATCATGATTGAGTTGGTTGAACCTCAAACATGAACATCCCTATTCAAGGTCCAACTTGACTTTGACTAGGCGGCTGACATTGGAAAGTTGGATGAGTCGGGATTTCAGTTTACCCGACTTGTCTAAGGTTGGCCATACACGTTGCGGTACACCGGAGAGGAATACCTGCGCATGCGATATACCTGTACAGCCAAGAGCTCACACAAGTTACGGTAAACCGATTGATGAAGGATGTGATGTTGATGGGCGAGCGAATAAGATGACATGATTGCTAAAGCCTGTGCAGGTATACCGTCCCGGCCCACACACACTACTTCTGCAGGTTTGCCTGAAGTGGCTCGCACACTCCTTCCGGTATACATGTACAGGTCAACTGCGCAGGTAATACCACAACGTGTATGGCCGGCCTAACTCGTCCGGCAACATTCGACCAACAACCCCATTCACGGTCCAATTCTAACGTCGAATCAAACATTGAATGAATATTGGATTAGAAATCGGAT
This sequence comes from Nilaparvata lugens, assembly GCF_014356525.2. NCBI lineage: Eukaryota > Metazoa > Arthropoda > Insecta > Hemiptera > Delphacidae > Nilaparvata > Nilaparvata lugens. Next base: position 4,795,255 of record NC_052504.1, read on the forward strand.
AGTGAATGGCCAGCCTTCGTCCCTCAAAACTTCGAGAGAAAGGAGCCTGAGGATTTATTGTGTCGAGTTGAGGAAAAATAAAATATTAAACGAAGAACTATAACCATAGAGAAACAATAGCATAAGTAGATATCCCATGGCATAGGGCGTTTATGTTGCAACTTTTACTGTTATCTCAAGCCGATAGCCCACGTAGTTCTTTCCCGTGAAGCTTTTTGACACTGGTAGTCTCTCATATTGTGCCGTTCATACACTCTTACCCGGTGAAAACAGTAAAAATCAACAAAAAATCGACAGTAATCGGCTTGGGATAACAGTAAAAGTTGCGACATAAACGCCCTATACCATGGGATATCTACTTACACTATTGTTTCTCTATGCTATAACTAAGCAATAAAATTTAATTTGAATTGTATCGACTATCGATACTTCATTAATGTCAATCGATCTTCGATAGTTACAAATCGATCAAAAGTCGATATAATATTCATCGATGCTGAAGAGTCGATTTACATTGAACATCAAAATCAAAACTTAACCTAATTTTCTTTCTCAAAATAACTATCACAGGTGAACATTTGGAAAAAAATTATGGAATTTACTTGAAATAATAATCTGATTGTTTTACTTCATAGTGTACTGATTATTCTACGTATATATCATGTCTGATAATTTTAATGATTGCATAGAAAAGGTTATAAAAATTGCAATTTTAGGAGAACCATCGGTTGGAAAGGTCAGTTTTGTTCAAGTCAAATTCTATAAATTTCTTTGGATAATGTGTTATCAATCCAAATAAAAAGATAAAAATTAAAATAAGTACCTCACTGTATTTTGTTACTCAAAACTCAAAATACAGTTGACTTTGATGATTGATTTATTCAAAATACTAGAGTAGGTTCAATTATCTAGACCTAAAGATTTTATTTAAGAGTTGTGACACACATAAACTTGGTTCATGGGTGTAACGATAGATGGTCTTTTTATAATGTCTTAGTATCATTATTACTCAAGTTCAAAACTTGAGTGAAATAGATTTTTTAGACTAACCTAGCCTATAGCTATAGCCTAGCTATACCACTCTGAAAAGTATACTCCTGGAAAAGCCACTCTACTCACTACAGGAGTTTTACAGTGAACCTCTTTTTGGGAGTCAAGCACCTCCACAGCGTGAATGACCATGTAGGTTATTTTTATTGAGAATTCCGACACTGCCTATCTGGAAACCCCAGTCATTGGCAACGACCTCAAGTATCAAGTATCAAGTATCAAGTATAGCCTATCTAGTGATTAATTTAGTGATGAAGACACTTCACTTAGGCTACTCATGTCTTCAATTAGTACCTACTCAGAAACTAAGGTCATTTAATGTTTCATTAAAAAATTTGACAATGTTATCCTACTTGCTATAACCTCAAATCTAAGTGACAAGCGTGATTTTAAATAGATATTTCTAATTTTTTACAGACAGCTCTGGCTACAAGATACTGCCATGAAGACTTTAGCAGACAATACTACCCTACTGCCGGTGCTGACTTTTTCCTGAAACGAACAGTAGTTCAAGGAAACCGTCCACTACGACTTGTTATCTGGGATCTCAGCGGTCATTCTCTTGGAAGTGACATGTTTGACAAATACATGTATGGTGCTCAAGTGAGTATGATATGTCTACCATACTTCCTATCATAAAGAAGTAAACTATAAATACAGAGTCTATAGTCTTTGATCTAATCAGTTGACAACTTATTTATTTATTACAACATTTATTTAATTACTTGTCAACATTGAGAACGCTGCAAACGGGGACAATAATAGCTTCCACTAAATCAAGCGTCCACTAGCTGCCGCGGGAACACGGAATTGGAATTCAGTTTTCTCCATCCATGACCAGCACTTGCTGGATAGATCGCGTCATTAGGTCAAACTTATTTACTTATAGAAACACACGATCGAGATGGGTGGCAATTAAAGTGAACTTGAAAAACTCCGAATTGCCTCCTCATTCAGGGAGTAAAGCGGCAGGTTCACAAGCTTTGCCCAAAGCACCCTCTCAAATATCTTCACTTCCTGCACACAGAGACTCATTGGAATGTCATGTAGGCCTACATCTGAGCGTTCCCGCTACCTAGTGGAAGCTACTATTGTTCCTCTGAATTTATTATTAGTAGGGCTATAGGCCTACTCCCAGATTAATTTTCTCTCTCTGAGATTAAGTTTTATTTTTTGTGTCATGTGTACTGTATTGTATTGTTTTTCTAATTCTCTCTTTACTTACAAAAGGAATTGCATATATGCTACAAATGAATTACATTATGTTACTAAATGGATTACATAAATGTACAGTGAATTATAGATTAATAATTACATGAATCATCTCTTTTTCTTTTGAGTTTTTGAATCATTATGAATTTATTCTAGTTTTTCTGCTCTCCTAGTATTTCACTCTTAGTACTTCTTCTTTTCGGATTGAAATTTTTTTTTTTTTCTGGTTTCTCATACATTCCATATGTTTCTTTTTTCTTTATTATATTTTTTTCTATTTTCGACTGAATCTCAAGCCACTAATTATAGCCGACTGATTACTCGTTGCCATCGCTCAAACTACTTAGTTTTGCTGGTAACGCCATTTTTAAATGGAAAATATTTTAATTTTAAGTTTTTGCAATGTATTGTATATATGCAAATTTTTATATTTTTCACATTTGTAAAGTTTGTTTAATGATTTTGGCAATAAATATTTCTTTATTTCTTTCTTTCTTTCCTTTGTGCAGACTGCTTTAAAGAGACTGGCGAAAGACTTGTACATTTTGTTTTAGTGCATATCGAGCCAGAAAAATCAAGGGTTTGATCACATTAGATGCATACATGTGCTAGTGCACGCATGATCATGCATGACCAAGCGCTCAGATGAGAAACAATATCTGGAAAGAGCAATAGAAACACTCAGAACTTGCTGGTTGCGTTCAGTGTCAGCAGCTACTTACAAGTCACAACGTGTTTCAATGGCTCTTTCGAGATTTTGTTTCTCGGCTCATGCATGATCAGACTTGCACTTGCACATACACGCATCCAATGTGATCATACCCTTAGTACATTGCCTTATTAATACTGTATTGTTGTCTTGGTTGCAAAAATCATCCTCATAAGCCCTCGGCACACAGGGACAATAGTAGCGTCTACTAATAGCTGCCAATAGTGTCATCACACAGGGACATTGGTAGCGTCCGAACCCCTTCTCACAGGGACGATACACGGGATTCTATAGTGAGGTCCACGTTATAATGGCAGTGTTTGATTAGCAATGGTATTACTATCCTTGTCTATCATTCAACAAAGCGGATAGCGCTATCTCTTTCTCGCTTTGCTCTGTTGCCAGATCGTCTTTTAACAGTGTAGAATTAATAATTAATTTACAAAATATTTAATCTTAATTTTGTGAAAATGCATTATGAAATTATTGAAAAATATAACTTGTTGTTTAATAAAATATAATTATATTAAACAAAAATCAACCGTTAATATTACATCAATAAACCTCTATAGTGAGGTTCACGTTATAATGACAGTATTTGATCAACTTTGGTTTTGCTATCCTTGTCTATCATTCGACAAAGCCGGTGGTACTATCCTTTTATAGGTCCACAACGATGCCAATTATGATTTTTACAGTGTAGAAATATAATTAATTAATGCAGAGAATCGGCATCGCTATTCTTCTATCTTTATCCACTGCCATTATAACGTGGACCTCACTATATCAGCTACCGTCTATAGAAGGCATTGACAAGACAGAGGATCGGCAACGTTTTTCTTCTATCTTTATCCTCTGCCATTATAACGTGGACCTCATATAGGAGATTCTATTGTGCCTGTGTACAGCAGGAATAGCATAGATCAACTAAAATTGTTCAAATCTAGTTGGTAATGCATTGGCCATCATTCATTTATTAGGTTAAAACATCACAATATTTTGGAAAAATACAGGCACTAGCCCAAAACTTATTCTCTTCTTGGATTTAGTTTATTATCAAAAAATAATCAGCATACTCATGGCTTACTCTATCTATAGTAGGCTGTGGCATACTACATTCAGCTGTTGTTGGTTTAAATCAACTAATTCTTCCCAATATATCAATTTAATGTAGTGATTAATAATAAAACTGATGATCTGAAGGTTGATGACAATTTGATGTCAACTCATCTTGCATTGATATAATTGTTTATTTTAAATTTCGACGCTGTAAAAGTATAGGCTACTCAAAATATGTGTAGAATATTATTTCTATGACCAGGTTTCACAAAAGCCTGTTGAATTTTAATCATGATTAAATGCCACTAGAGCCAATCAGAGAAGGCTTCCTTGAAAGGAGCGCTTTATTGATTGGTTTTCAAGACATTTAATCATGGTTAAACTGTAACAGGCTTTTGTGCAATAGGGTCCAAAGTGTCTAGTATTTTTTAAAACTTGAATTAATGAATGAAATGGTATTGTTTAGATTGTTATGCTGTTATTTGATATCACGAACGCCAACAGCTTTACACGATTGGTCGACTGGCTGGAAGCATCCAGACGTGTTTTAAGGGATAAAAAACCAACTCTAGCTCTCATTGCCAATAAGGGTTAGATGGTTTTACATGTTTATTAGAAACACTACTATGCACTGGTGTTGCACGGTCTATTATTTGAATGTCACAGTAGACACTGATCTGGTCTAAGTACAGAATGTTCGAGAATTTTCTAGAAAATTAATTTTTGTTTGTCAGCACTTTTCAACTCTCACTCTATTTTAGGTAATAATGTTTTATTTTAAACAGCACAATATACAAGACTACAAATTCATAACATCCTAATCTTGGCTTTCGCCGCCAGGTCGAGTTGAGATTTTTCATTTAATAAAATTAAAGAAATCTTTATTTAAAAGTGAACATTTAAGAGAAATTCAATATATATTTAAATCAAACATAACAGGGAGATAAAACACTATAAAAGCAAATTAATTTACAGAAAATCTTGATGGGCTATTCCACAATATCAAAACATGCAGAGTCGTTATATTGAACAGAATGATAGTCGGAAAGTGTCTTATTTCATTTGGTTTCAATTGATATTATACATTTATATGCTTACCCTACTTCATTACTTGAAATTCTCTAACAAGATATTTTAGGTAATATCTCCGTACTCAAGTATACTGAGAATCACGATAATAATTTTATACAGATAATATAATATTTATTCATTTCACTTCCAATTAGAACATTCATCGCTATTAATCATCGTGTATGAAGTTTCTTCATCTTTTGTCATTTTGCAGTGTCACAGGTGATAGAACACTCTTTATTATGATAATAGATCAATGTGCTCTGTTATGTATGGCATTTAATTAAAATTATTTGTGATTTGCTACATTGGTTTAACAGAATAAACTGATCAAAAAGATTCATCAAGTAACAAGATGTACCAATTAATTGACTTAATTATTTCAACCATACACTCCATTCAGATTTAATTATAGTTTCAATAGTTTACTTGGAATGGATTAGGATATTTTTATATTTATTAAATTTTTACTCTGTATTTGACAATTTATGTGTAAATTTATGTTTGACAAGATCTTATATTCATGTATATGAATCTATGGATCAAATAAATGAATTATTATTATTACATATTATCAGACCTAACAGAGATAATTAAAATCATTGATTAATTTTCAAGCAGGGTAGCCTTCTAGCCTATTTCTGTGCTTTGTTTTGTCATTAATTGATACTTTCAAATTCATATTATGTGATAGCATAGCCACCTCTAATACAGAGGTATGGTAATAGTTATAATCTTATTCTAGTATCAATATAATCATTTCGGATGTAAGTTTTTCTGTTTTTCATTAAACTTTGAAAGATAATTTAACTGTATTTCATGTTGTATTATAGGAGACATGGAACATCAAAGAACAGTTCCCTATGAAAAGCAAGTGAGATTTGCTAATGATAACGGTATCTCTTCGCATTCAATTTCAGCAAGAACTGGTGAAAATGTAAGTTTCAATGTTCCAATAGCTCACTTTCTTGGTAAGGGCATTTACTCATATTTACATACAAATTAAAAATCAAAGTACTCATTTGAAAATGACAATAAAAGTCGATACATGTTGTGAGAAATAAAATAAAGTTGAAAGCAGGGTACCGGTACTCTGATTTTACTTTCCTTGCTCTATTACCGTAGGTAAGAAAAGTATTGCTTTCCGAAAAAAATTAAGGTACCCCAATTTCTAAATTTCTATACGTTTCAAGGTCCCCTGAGTCCGAAAAAGTGGTTTTTGGGTATTGGTCTGTATGTGTGTGTGTATGAGTGAATGTGCGTCTGTGTACACGATATCTCATCTCCCAATTAACGGAATGACTTGAAATTTGGAACTTAAGGTCCTTACACAATAAGGATCCGACACGAACAATTTCGATCAAATGAAATTCAATATGGCGGCTAAAATGGTGAAAATGTTGTCAAAAACCGGGTTTTTCGCGATTTTCTCGAAAATGGCTCCAACGATTTTGATTAAATTTATACCTAAAATAGTCATTATAAGCGTTAACAACTGCCACAAGTCCCATATCTGTAAAAAATTCCAGGAGCTCCGCCCCATCTATGCAAAGTTTGATTTTACATTTCCAATTATCAGGTATCAGATATAATTTGAACGAAAAATTCCGAGTGGAAAAGATTGAGCATGAAAATCTCTACAATTAATGTCCAGTAACATTTTCACCTAAAATTAAAAATAAGCTAGAAATTTGAGAAAATGTGATCATTCAATTGCAAACTGTTGGCAACTGTTGATTCTATTAAATCATTCACTATGAAGAGATAGCAGATCTCGTGTGTATCCAGCGTTATTGTCCTGTCACCAGCTGGCTCAGATCTTTGAATTGTAGACTTGAGATGCGCGTGAACACTAGCGTCAGGTGATCAATTTTCATAACGGCAAGGAAAGTTGTGTGAGTGCGTGCGCCACACCAGATTTTTTAATTGTTATATTTATTTCAATAGCTCTTTAATTTTCAACTAGTGTCGTAGAAAGCCCCCCCCCCCCCGGGACTAGAGAACTCGCTCAAGATTTCGCTGATATTCTGCCTGAAGTTCTATTGAAAGCAATGAAATGTCAAGAGAAATACGCATGATGAATTAGTTCAAGCTGCACTTGGTGTGATTAAGCTGCAAATTTATGTCTAAGGGTGTGTGCATACAGTGAGCGGTTGACCGTTCCGAGTTCCAGAGTTCCAGCGGTCTTTGAAGGATACAGATATATATATATCCAAGTTCTGTGTACAGTAGAACTCCAATTATCCGAATTAATGGGGACCGGGACTCATTCGGATAATCAAATATTCCGAAAATCGGAGTTTTTTTTTAATTGCCATTGGAGAGAAAAAAAGCTACGTTTTGATATTGCACTATTTTTTATTGAATGAAATGAAAGAAACTTGATATTTTCACATGTTTTAAATATAAATAAAATGTACTTATGTACAAGTTTAGAAATAAAAATCATTGTTTCTTAAACATCTCCGTCAATGTAAGCTGTTTTGCGGTCTTCATCCGTTTTCGGGCAGCCAGGTCACGCATTCGCTTGACGGTGAGCAGTTGCAAGTGGTCACACTCGGGCTGACGCTCCATCCACTTCAAAGCAGACTCAAGGCCGGCAAATACTTCACTAGCTGATGGTCCAGCGTCTACTTCAACATCAGCAGAAAGTTCTTCTTCCACTTCCACTTCAACATCTTCTCTCACACTTTCAACAATTTCATCGTCATTGAGAATTTGAAAACCAGAGTCAGACGTGTCACAAGCCATCCACTCTCCTACATCTTCAGCACTTACTTCTGTACAACCAGGATTTTTTTCAATCATTCTCATTTCCTCTAGTGGCAACGCATCTTCATTATCTTTATCCTCTCCATTTTCTAGTGAGCGAACGCGCAAACACTGGCTTCGCGGGGGGAAGAATAATAGCCCACTTAGATTTTTCTGGACAATTTTTTTTCTGAAAATGATTCGGATAATCGGCGATTCGGATAGTCGGAGTTCGGATAATTGAAGTTCTACTGTACTGCTCATTTAATTTGTGATTTTTCTTCTTATTTTAGTGATAATAATGTAAAATAATATATCTTCTATGTTTGGTTTTGAAGCATCTAAATTTAAAAAATCTACTTTGTGAAAATAATTAAGGACTGAAAATTTTGTGAAGTGAACAACTACAAGACTTGACCTATTCCGGACTATGTGTAACCTTATATAAATTTGGGAGAGGAATAGCACATGGTTACCCTATTTTTTCTTTCCCTATCATTTTGATGATGTGCTGATTGTATCAATCAATAAAGAATAAAGAATTTATATGAAACTCTTCTGAATTCAATGAATGAGAATAATTCTAAGTATATTTTTAATCGAGAATGAAATAGATCATTGGAAAGCAAACTAAAATAAGCTAGCTGAATAATAGAACTCAGGATGAATACTCAAATACGATTGGATGAGTATGGATGAATTATTGTCAGCTAGTTATTTGTCATTAGTAGGAGAGAATGTTCTGAACTGGAGAAATTCAATAATCTATATGATTATAACCATCAATCTGAGTATATCAAACATAAGTTTAATCATTTATGTATTAATCAAATATAGTAATCTCATAAGCAGTCTATGGCCCGGTTGCACAAAAACCGGTTTAATTTTAACCGTGATTAATATCACAAGAACCAATCAGAGAAGGCCTTTTTGATAAGACGGCTTCTCTGATTGGTTCTCGTGGAATTAATCACGAATAAAACTTGACCGGCTTTTGTGCAACCGGCACTAAGTCTAGTTATAAACACATTCGATTTTCGGACGTACGATTTTTTGCCATCCTCATAAATTTTATTAGATTAAACATACTTAGCAAACAGATTATGTGTTCATGAGTTTTCCAAGTTCCGTTTGATGTGGTAGATTTCATAAGGATGGTAAATAATTGAACGTCCAAAAATCGATGTGTGTGTGTGTGTGTGTGTAACTGGCTCAACTCTTTAGTAATTATGCTGATGAGACCCTCAACTATTGGGGCGAGACTATGTTAGGCGTTTTCAGACGAGTCGGCAATTTCAGACGAGCTGATTATCAGCTGATTCCCGAACCTCAACCCAATCAGCCAATCGGAGAACTGCCTGCCATGTCGATTCGTCTGAAAACGCCTGAAAAAAACACCCAATATGATATCGCCCTTAGCTATAAGTTCAATCTAAAAAGTTTTATATTGTCACTCTCCTGAGATTCTAATAAGTAATGTTGTGCTTGCAGGTCTCTCTGTGCTTCCAAAGAATTTGTGCCGAATTTCTTGGACTAAGATTGACAAAAGCTGAACAGGAAGAGCAACTAAACATCGTGAAGGCAGAAATCGTCACTCAAAACGGACCTCAGGTGGCTAGCGTACAAGCGGCTCCATCGGCTATATGCTCTCTGCAGTAAACAAGTCAGCAAATCCAATGAACAACCCATTTTTTTGCAAATTCAAATTCACACAGTTATACCATAGAGAAACAATAGCATAAGTAGATATCCCATGGTATAGGGAATTTATGTCGAACTTTTACTCTTATCTCAAGCCGATTACTGTCCATTATTGTCAATTTCTACTGTTTTGTTGGGGTGAGAGTGTATGAACGGCACAATTTGATAGACTACCAGCGTCACACAGCTGCATAGGAAAGAACTACGCGAACTATCGGCTTGGGATAACAGTAAAAGTTGCGACATAAACGCCCTATACCATGGGATATCTACTTATGCTATCGTTTCTCTATGGTTATACTATGATTCAAACAGATTTAGGATTTTAATAATTTGGTTGAATGGGACGATATGTTGGGGTATTTCTCTATAATTGAAAGAATAAGACGTTGATATAGTCAAGACCACTATATTCAAATTGAAATGATTGTGGTATTGACAACATCAACTCTTTCAATTCTTTCGTTTTAGGATTGGCCGGCCACCTGGTGGAAGAAGGCTTCTCGATCAATAAGAACCAGGCATTTGTCATAGCAACCTTCGCATGTTGCCATTTTATGGCAACTTATTACAGTCGGATTGTGTTGTAGTGTGAGCGCAACTGCACAATGTGGCAACAACGCTACACTTTTTCTCTCACCCACCGCTCTAGGCCGATCGTGAAGTATTTCAAATCAAACTACAAGTTGACTTCAAACCTTTCGTTTGACGAAATATAAAAACGGTTGACAAGCATCGTGCTTTTAACCTCATTGTCGAATGTGAATGGTTTTGAAAACATAGAATAAACTTGTATTGAATCATATTGTTTTCATTCATGATCCATTCATTGTCTATTGTACTTCATTCGTTTTTCAATTAAAAAGGAAAATTTAAGATTTCTGGTTTGAATTCTATTGTTTTTGATCATGATCCATTCGTAATAGGCCTATATTATACGTTCAGACATTCGTAATAGGTCTATATTATATGTTCAGACATTCGTAATAGGCCTATATTATACGTTCAGACGTTCGTAATAGGCCTATATTATACGTTCAGACATTCGTAATAGGCCTATATTATACGTTCAGACATTCGTAATAGGTCTATATTATATGTTCAGACGTTCGTAATAGGCCTATATTATACGTTCAGACATTCGTAATAGGCCTATATTATACGTTCAGACATTCGTAATAGGCCTATATTATACGTTCAGACATTCGTAATATGCCTATATTATACGTTCAGAAGCATGTGAGCTCTCAGTTGTACGATTTGAATAGTACTTCGATTAAGTAATTCTATGAAATAAAAATTCTTTAAAAATATTATTTCCACATGATAAAGATAACTTGTACAAGTGTTCAGTAAACAATAGTAATAATACACATTACAATGATAAAAAAATGAACTAGAAGGAATTACCGTAATAAAATATAATATTCCTTAAATGAAAAACAACATTTAGAATTTTGATTTCTCATATAGTTTATCTATTTACAGAGAGATCCCCTCAGAGGTTCTGCCCGCAATAATATCCTATTTTACTTCCTATATACACTTGAGATGGGATATATTGAGTAGAAGATTTATTACTGGCAATTTTCACTTTCACTTCCTGATTAAGATATTTAATTCTCTTTAATTTGATGTATTATTCCACTATTTTATGCTTTCCATCGATTGTTATAGCTGCTTCAGTGTTGAGTTTGAAATAATTAGTTTTAAAACAATAGATCATTAAACAATGTAATTTGGGCACAATATCTGGAACACAATTTTTCACTCTGCAGCTTCATTAAGACTAGTTAGGAGTTTAACATATTGATTTTTATTTTATTAAATCCAAAATCAATAAAACTATTATTATATTTACAAATTCACATTAAAATTAACAAAAGTTATTTCAAGTAGTAATAAATTTTATATACTTTAGGTTTCATCTTCTGCTTCTTAGATTGAATAGCAAATAATTTATAGTTTAAGATCCACTGTCAGTATTCCTCATAGATAACACTAACGCTTCCTATTAAACCAATACTGACAGTTTAAAGTGAATCTCATAAAGAGTGGGCTAGCCTTGGTATGGTTTCTCTTTCCTCCTATAGAAATGCTCTTGTATTGAATGTAGACTCTTGCCCAAGGTTTCCGGCACAAAAATGTGAACGTAAAATGCTGTCAGTATACACAGTAGACCTTGTGCAAGGAATAACACGTCGATATTAATTTCATCCAACAAATATGGGTATATTTTGACGACAAAAAACATTATTGTGTAAGCTAGTGCAACTAGAAATCCGCTAGCTGTGCCTCGAACATTCATTGGCAGTAGTTCACCAATCATAGACCAGGGAATGTTCATTATGCCTAGTGCAGTGAAACTTACGAACATTAGAGCGAATATTACAGGCCACTGCATTTCGGAGAGTTTGGATGGATAGTTGGTGTCGATGTAGTGGTGAAGTGGGATCGCTATACTTGACAACGCCATACCGATAGCTGAAGAAATGAGCAGAGGTCGTCTACCGATGAATTGTGATATCACTGCGGTGACAACACTGAACACAAATCTTAGTATGCCCATGAATAGTAGAGCGGTGTACTCGTCGATTCCCTCCCCGAAATCGGTGCCCAACTTCTTGAAGACTTGGATTGTGTAGACGACGATTGTATATCCGCCGCAAAACTGTTGGAGGGTCATGATTCCGATGAGGATCAGTAGGGGTTGTTTGGCCGGTGGCGAGAAGAACGTGTGGAAAAGTGATTTCAGTTTTTGGGTGAGGTATGGACTGGAGTCGTCAGTGAGACAGTCTGTTCGACTTCTGGCCAGCTTGTTCAGGGTCAGGAGCTGTGTGTCGAACACCTGTAATAAGATCAATTTTATTAACAGGTCTAAATAATGAACTTCATTACCGTTAATTCAAACAACTAACCACCTAATGACTTACTAAAAACTAATTAATAATCCGCACAAAAAAAAACAAAACCTACTCTAGAACATGGTACGCCATAGTGGAGTAGATCAATTTCCACACAGAAAACACTAGATATGTAGAGGACCCATTATAGAACAATTTTGTAACCAACTATTGTATGTAATTGTAATTATCTAATACTAACTAATAATAATCGCACAAAAAAACAAAACCTACTCTAGATCATGGTACGCCATAGTGGAGTAGATCAATTTCCACACAGAAAACACTAGATATGTAGAGGACCCATTATAGAACAATTTTGTAACCAACTATTGTATGTAATTGTAATTTATCTAATACTAACTAATTAATAATCCGCACAAAAAAAACAAAACCTACTCTAGAACATGGTACGCCATAGTGGAGTAGATCAATTTCCACACAGAAAACACTAGATATGTAGAGGACCCATTATAGAACAATTTTGTAACCAACTATTGTATGTAATTGTAATTTATCTAATACTAACTAATTAATAATCCGCACAAAAAAAACAAAACCTACTCTAGATCATGGTACGCCATAGTGGAGTAGATCAATTTCCACACAGAAAACACTAGATATGTAGAGGACCCATTATAGAACAATTTTGTAACCAACTATTGTATGTAATTGTAATTTATCTAATACTAACTAATTAATAATCCGCACAAAAAAAACAAAACCTACTCTAGAACATGGTACGCCATAGTGGAGTAGGTCAATTTCCATACAGAAAACATTAGACATGTAGAGGACACATTATAAAAAAAAATTGTAACCAACTATTGTATGTAATTGTAATTTATCTAATATTTTCACCCCTATTCTTAGGCCCTTACGAACCAAAAAAGTTTAAACTACGTCCATAGCCTAATCTGTTCATTGAAAGGAAAGACGACAACATTTGCATTTATTTATTTTATTTATTTATAATTTTTACAAAGTAGCACTGATTGGGAGAGAAAAACTAACATTTGTTTGAGTATAAAAATAATGATTCATAATATCAGCATATTTTAAAAGAATGAGCACAATGCCCCTTAATAGGTTACTTCAAACTTATTTTATAAGTATAAAAGCAATGACTCATCAGCTATTAATAGCTTTTCACTCATTACTTTTATGCATTTATCCTCTCCTTTCCTTTACCCTTTTCCTTTTTTGTTCCGTTAAAATAAATATTCGTCATTTTCCCTTTCTTTATTTTATTATTCTTTTGTAAAATCTAATGTATATTTCTTATTTTCTTTTTGCACTTTGTATTATTTGTTTTCTTTTATCTCATACTTGAAATCTTTGAAGTGTCATGTTAATTTTGTCTGTTTATTTGAATTTTGTAACTTTTTTCTGTAACCGGGCACCCGTAAAACCTTCGGGTTTGGCAGGACCCTCAATTGTTAGAATTGTGAATATCAATTTTGATATGTTTTTTTTCAATTTGATTTGATTTGACAGAAGTTTATATGTAAGCTTACTTACATAAACGCAAACGTTATATTGTTGTCTCTCCTTTTGATGAACAGACTAGATAAGACTAGATTCAAGATTCTAGATAAGACTAGATCCTACCAATCGGTAGGCTGGAAAGAAACAGATTGACCATTTAGTTTAATAGTGTGCTATTCTGATGGACAACCATCAGTTGGCTGCCTGATTACTCATAATATATCCAATCAGAATACTGAAAAATCATGAACATTAATAATTTTGGCTTTGATCATACTCGTATGATTTATTGATTTGTACAAAATTACTTAATCATTAATTTTTTTGTTGAGGATGATGCTCACATGAACTCTAGGCTTGTGCGTGGGTAATGGAGACGGATGATGATGAGTGGACCAACAGCTTTAGGTGGGTTCGGAACCACCGGGAAGCTTCTTTTCGACTCTTAAATGGTATTTAGAGTGGTAACTCATTAATGGTATTCATAATGGTTCGGCTCTTGAAGTGCTCCCTTACAATGGGAGTAGCAGGCGTATAGGGCTTAACTTATCTTATCCTATTATATAAAGCGAACAATTTCTGTCTTTATATATCTGGTTATTTTTATATCTGGGTATTTTTATATATGGTTATTTATGTTTAACGGATCTCGAAAACGGCTCTAACGATTTTCACGAAGTTTGGAACATAGTAGGTTTATGATATAAAGATAAAGATATAAAGATATAATGATATAAAGATTCGATTGCACTAGGTCTCATCCTTGGGAAAACTCGTTGAACGACATTAAAAGGATAATTCATCCTTGGCTGAAACAGCTGTGGATAGTAAAAAAGTGAGTATGTGAAAAATCAAAATATCGCATCCCCGAAATTCATAAGATGGCGTACAGCCAGCTGTGAAATATAAACACGATCATTTTAGAGAATTGTGTTCTGTTGATCAATAAATAAAAATAACGAGCGAAGCTCGGTGCCCCGATATTTAATAGCTCATCAGCGCAACCACAATACCAATTCGCTACACGATCATTTTTGAAAATTTCTACAATTCCCGAAAAGTTTCTAGGCTGGGAAGATACCGTTTTACGAACAGTGGAAATAAAAACAGCCGATCTCAATTCTTCTAACCCGGAAAAGTCAAAGTCATTCTCGATTCCAGTCCCAAAAGTGGTCACTTTCCAATCACTTCCAGTTTCCTGTATTTCAAATGGGAGTGCACAACGAGAGGGACCCTGCTCCTTGAAGTTTTCTCGTCGTGCGCTACCCAGAGATGGCATTAGCACTCAATAAGAGGTCTGATCAGCTGTTTCTATTCACATCTTTTTGATCTTTTGAATATGGGCTATTTTGTTCCATTCATTTGTTGTCATTTTCATCTACATATTATCGTTATCCATATACAATTTATTGTTATCTACACCTACATATAGTTCTCATCTACATATTATTTGCTGAGCAAAAAATATCATACGTTTCTTGGCCGCGAATGTCTCTTGCCGGGTTCGACTAACGCCTCGACTGGAAACATCATGCTCGGCCCTGCAAACGGTCACTTCCCGTCATCAAATCAATCAAAATCAAAATCAATTTATTTCCATGAAGAACAAAAAATACAAAATATTCATTTTTTTACATTATACTTGGAATTTACACTGCAAGGTCTTGGGACCCGTGCGCAGTGTAAGAGTGTTGTATTTTCATTAAGTAAAATTACTAACAAATTTTTTTTAATCGTACTGTATTTGCTATGTTTTGATGTTTTGATTTAAACTAGAAGAATATGAAAAACTGTAAAAAATAAAAGAGAAAAAGACAGAAAGAACTGATAGATAAAGAAAGAGAAAAAGACAGAAAGAACTGATAGACAAAGAAAGAGAAAAATACAGAAAGAGCTGATATATAAAGAAAGAAACTGAAAGTTTAAAAACTAATATAACTGATCGAAACGCCATTGTTAAAGATAAGTTAAGTTAAGAAATTTTCTGTATAGAGAAATAATAATATTGAGATATAGTAGAAAAAAGGGAAAATATAGAAAGATATATAGAAAAAAGTGACATAATAGATTTATTTTTCATCCAAAATGTAATTTGATCCTCCATATTCAAGCATTCACTCAGAAAAGGCGATCTGTAATATTAGATTCTTTGATCCATTTTTCCATTTCAACAATGAGCTTGTTATTGATGCTATTTGTTATAAAGTGATGAGGGATGAAATTTACCAATCTAGAACAAGTGAACATGAACTGTCTCCCACAAACACTCAAATTTACTCTGGAAGACTCAAAAGTCAGGCTAGACGGTCTAAGGTTATAAATTGATTGTCGTAAATTATACATATGTTTATTTTTGTTGATATTCAGTAATAAACTTTTTATGTATAGTTGTCTGACAGTTAAGACATTGAACTCTGCAAATAAGTTGCGAGTAGGATAACGTCTAGGCTTGCCTAACACTGCTCCACCCCATGCCAGTATACTATACTGTAATATGGACTGCGCATAGGCAAAGTAAATTATTCTTGTTAATCTGGAATTTTTAAGTTTATTAAGGTTAAAAAATTTATAAGTGAGGTATTTCAAACGGTTGCACATGTTATTTATATGTATATCCCATTTTAAATGTGGGTCTAAAAAAACACCAAGATATTTGGCTTTATCTACTTTTTTTAATTCTGGACACTGGCAAGGAGCTTGAGGAGTGTGATTACAGTTCAGCGAGTGGATCTTAATTGAATTCACATCATTTGGTTGGCCCAAATTACGTCATCGTGACGTAAGTATCTATATTATACCGGGTGATTAAAAAAGGACTCTACAAAACTTTGAAAATTCATATAAATCTTATTAAACAAGGTACAGAGCTGGTTTTGGTGTTGTTTTAAAGGAAAACACTGCAAGTTTTGACTCGTGTAGTTCGCTAGTGCCTGGTCGCGCCACACAAGCGCTAGCGGCAATTACACTAAAGATGGCTCCCTTCACTAGACCCGAGCGTACTAGCTGTGTGTTTTTGTTTGAAAAATCGAAGTCTGCAACAACAGTTCAGCGTAATTTTCGTACTCAGTACACTAAATATCTTCCTAGTAGGCCTACAATTTATGCAAGATGGCGCACCCCCACACTATCTGACGTCTGGAGTTTTCTTAATGACCGCTTTCCAAATCAGTGGATTGGCCGTGATGCGCCAATTGCATGGCCCCCTCGTTCCGCAGACCTAACACTGCTGGATTTTTTCTTGTGGGGCTTCTTAAAAGATATGGTGTACGTATCTCCTTTGTCAGCCTCTCTACCTGAACTTAGAGCAAGGATTTGCGCTGCTGTTGAGCAAGTTACACCTGAAATGCTAGTGCGAGTCTGGGAAGAAATCGACTATCGATGGGATGTCTGCAGGATGACCAACGGAAGTCTAACAACAAACTAACTTCTTTAACCTATCCAACACTTTAATGTTAGAAGCCATGTATACTTACTCGAACAATTATTATTTCACAACATAAAATCCCACTATCTCATAAAATTTGCACTGTCTAAGGACTGAAAAGAGGGATAAGATGTCTATAAAATGTTATTGCCTTATAATGAAAGGTTTCCTGGGATCTATTGAAACATTCTAACTGAACCTGATTAATTTTGAAGCATTATTCCCATTTCTTGCTCGGTGAGAGTGATTTGAGCGCAGCCCATCATAAAATGAACATAAGTCACATAGAACATCTTTGATTTAAAGTAAAAAACTTTTCCTTTAAAACAACACCTAAACGAGCTCTGTACCCTTGTTTAACTAGTAGTTCTGTGAACAGTAGGCCTCACGCAGTATTCTCATCCACAAGTACCTGATTGAAACTATAGACCTTAATATATGGAAATACAGCAATAGACTTGGCTTCTCCACACATCTGTGTAATCACTTGTCAGCTGCTTTATGATGAATAATTCTATAGTCTGATTTTTACTCTAATATTGGCGTATGGAGGAGGCTCCTTTTTCCTTTTATATTATCATTGAAATGCAAAATTTCCAAAAACCTTGTATATACGTCGACGCGCAATTTAAAAAGGAACATACCTGTCAAATTTCATGAAAATCTATTACCGCTTTTCGCCGTAAATGCGCAACATATAAACATTCAAACATTTAAACATTAAGAGATATGCCAAACCGTCGACTTGAATCTTAGACCTCACTTCGCTCGGTCAACTAAATTAGTTTTTCATTACAATAATCTTACTTTCAGATGCTATTTGTTCAGCAATCTTTGTCCACAGATTCCTTTGAACATCACGACGATGATATCTTCTGTCTCGCACATCCCACAATGGAACATGCTCTTGAACCAAACTTATCAACTTTTCATTGACCATAGTTACAACTTCTTAAAACAGATCAACTTAAAAAAACAAAAACAAACAATACTTTTTCAATTCGGATCGAAAAATTGATCGGCCGGAGACGATGAACCTGATGAACCTGTTGCAATGGACGAGCATCTATTCCTTTTCTATGTTGGGGGATCGTTCGGTAGTTTCGGCCTATGCTAGTTCGGACGAAAACGGTTCTAGTGGACGGCCCACCTCATGCTCGGCCTTGCAAACGGCCTCTTCCCCGTCATCGTGACATAAGTATCTATATTATATTTCATTTTCATTTTGCTGACCTTTTCGTTGGGATTGAGCCACCTCAAAGTACTCTCGGCCAGCTGTCTGTCTCTCTTCATCGTCAACTGCCAGACCGGACTCTCGGGCATATAAAGCCAGATGACGATCATGTTCACCAGTATTATCAGGCAGAACTCGAACGCCATCATCCGCCATCTTGTGAAGTAGCAGGTCACCGTCACAAACAGGATGCCCAGGGATACCAACATACTGTTCGTGCCCAACATCAGCGGCCTGTACTTCTCATGACACACTTCCGGAATGTAGATTAGTGCTATTGTCGTCATTCCTGGAAATACATTTATGATAGTTACTATTATAATTATTATTATTATTATTATTATTATTATTACTGTTACTCATGGCGCTTAGTTGTATATATGTGCGCTATATACAGCATAATATGATAGTTAGTTGTTCAATAGGCCTAATCCTAAAAACTTATAAATAAATAATAAATGTTTGATTAGATGTGTTTTTATAGAGTTGTCACACATATTCATGTGAATGTTTTTGTAAGTACGGTATTGAAAATAAAATTTGATTTGATTTATAGTAATCACTTATAACATCAGGTGTCTAAGACGTGTTCACTCACTACCTCCGTAAACAAAGCCGTAGTGCATTCGTGTAACAGCACAGGTAGGGCTCCAACGCCAATAAAAATTCGTTGATTTCAGCTGATCTATATCAGCTAGTGTTTTTATTGGTGTAGGAGCCCTACCTGTGGTGACGTCACACGAATGCACTATGACTTTGTTTACGAAGGTAGTGGTTCACTACAGTTGGGTGGCCTGATGTTATAAGTAGGTACTATATTGTACAATAATATTAAGCGGTTATTCAAGCCTTTAGGATTATTTTCCACATTCAAACTGTTATTGATTTGAACAAATAGCGAGGTCCACGTTATAATGGCAGTATTTGATTAGCCTTTGTGTTACTATACTTGTTTATCATTCGACAATTGCACTGCAGAGTGTGGTGCCCCAGTCTGGATGAGAAGTTGCCACACACACCTGGTGGATACAACATTAAATAGTGCAATGCGTGTGGTCACTGGATGTCTGTTGCAGACTGAAACCAGGGTCCTGTTTCATAAAACTTATAAGTCACTTAATACAGGAGAATCACCATTCCAATTACATGCTCAATATAGCCGATAAAATCAGCTGTTCCTGTATTACAGGACTTCTAAGTTTTTATGAAACAGGGCCCATTTGGCTACCAGTTCTCAGTAATATACCACCCCCACAGCTGAGGAGAGAGGAAATTGCTGGCAGAGAAAAGTGAGATGCCAACACTTCCAATACATCAGGACCTAACACCAGACTTTCCAGCTGCATTGCGCTTGAAATCGAGAAAGCCAGTTTGGCTGTATCCGCACCAAGCAGGGTTCTTTGACAGCACAATGCAGAAATGGTCGGACTTGTGGGACTCTCAGGCAGTGAAGAACAAAGATCTTGTGACCAACCCAAGCAGTAGAGTCCCAGGATTTGAACTGCCCCGACGGCAGTGGGCTCGCCTGAACAGGTTAAAAAAAAGTATGCATCTATGGGGATTCGCAGACTCTCCCAATTTGTGAATGGACCACATTGTTTCTGTGTGTCCACTGTATCGGCTCTCTGGAGGGTTGCCAAGATTGCACCTGGCAGATGAGGAGGCCTTGTTCTGTGCAAAGGCTAAAAATAAACTTTCTACTCGTGATATTTTTCAAAGTTTTTCGATTTGTATCAAGATTATCAAGCTATCAAAATGAAAAAGTTTTCTCAGGAAAACGTTTTTTTTTCGATCATTACTTTTTGAGATATGAACGCCTACATTTTAAATTTTTGGGACAGAACATTTCAAATTTAGTGAGAGATAAATCCATGAGATTTAGAGGATAGATTCTTTATGCTATTGTTGATTGAATAAAACAAAAATCTTATAAAAAAGTTATTCAATTCACCAAAAATAACTTTTATTCCAGTTATTTTTGGTCATTAGTTAGTTTTGTAAATTGAATAACTTTCTCAAAAATTGATATTTTAAAAAGATTTTTGTATTATTCAATCAACAATACCATTAAGAATCTATCCTCTAAATCTCATGGATTTATCTCTCACCAAATCCATGAGATTTAGAGGATAGATTCTTAATGGTATTGAATCTATCCTCTAAATCTCATGGATTTGGTGAGAGATAAATCCATGAGATTTAGAGGATAGATTCTTAATGGTATTGTTGATTGAATAATACAAAAATCTTTTAAAAATATCAATTTTTGAGAAAGTTATTCAATTACAAAAAATGACCAAAAATAACTGGAATAAAAGTTATTTTTGGTGAATTGAATAACTTTTTTACAAGATTTTTGTTTTATTCAATCAACAATAGCATAAAGAATCTATCCTCTAAATCTCATGGATTTATCTCTCACCAAATTTGAAATGTTCTGTCCCAAAAATTTAAAATTTAGGCGTTCATATCTCAAAAAGTAATGATCGAAAAAAAAACGTTTTCCTGAGAAAACTTTTTCATTTTGATAGCTTGATGATCTTGATACAAATCGAAAAACTTTGAAAAATATCACGAGTAGAAAGTTTATTTTTAGCCTTTGCACAGAACAAGGCCTCCTCATCTGCCAGGTGCAATCTTGGCAACCCTCCAGAGAGCCGATACAGTGGACACACAGAAACAATGTGGTCCATTCACAAATTGGGAGAGTCTGCGAATCCCCATAGATGCATACTTTTTTTTAACCTGTTCAGGCGAGCCCACTGCCGTCGGGGCAGTTCACTCCTGGGACTGCTTGGGTTGGTCACAAGATCTTTGTTCTTCACTGCCTGAGAGTCCCACAAGTCCGACCATTTCTGCATTGTGCTGTCAAAGAACCCTGCTTGGTGCGGATACAGCCAAACTGGCTTTCTCGATTTCAAGCGCAATGCAGCTGGAAAGTCTGGTGTTAGGTCCTGATGTATTGGAAGTGTTGGCATCTCACTTTCTCTGCCAGCAATTTCCTCTCTCTCCAGCTGTGGGGGTGGTATATTACTGAGAACTGGTAGCCAAATGGGCCCTGTTTCATAAAAACTTAGAAGTCCTGTAATACAGGAACAGCTGATTTTATCGGCTATATTGAGCATGTAATTGGAATGGTGATTCTCCTGTATTAAGTGACTTATAAGTTTTATGAAACAGGGCCCTGGTTTCAGTCTGCAACAGACATCCAGTGACCACACGCATTGCACTATTTAATGTTGTATCCACCAGGTGTGTGTGTGGCAATTCTCATCCAGACTGGGGCACCACACTCTGCAGTGCAATTGTCGAATGATAAACAAGTATAGTAACACAAAGGCTAATCAAATACTGCCATTATAACGTGGACCTCGCTATTTGTTCAAATCAATAACAGTTTGAATGTGGAAAATAATCCTAAAGGCTTGAATAACCGCTTAATATTATTGTACAATATAGTACCTACTTATAACATCAGGCCACCCAACTGTAGTGAACCACTACCTTCGTAAACAAAGTCATAGTGCATTCGTGTTACGTCACCACAGGTAGGGCTCCTACACCAATAAAAACACTAGCTGATATAGATCAGCTGAAATCAACGAATTTTTATTGGCGTTGGAGCCCTACCTGTGCTGTTACACGAATGCACTACGGCTTTGTTTACGGAGGTAGTGAGTGAACACGTCTTAGACACCTGATGTTATAAGTGATTACTATAAATCAAATCAAATTTTATTTTCAATACCGTACTTACAAAAACATTCACATGAATATGTGTGACAACTCTATAAAAACACATCTAATCAAAACATTTGTTTTTTTATTGTTAATAAGGTACTATAGCCATCTAGTCTAGATACCAATGAGCTAATATTTTCTATCCTAACATACTAGGTACTTGAAAAATTAAACAGCAAATATCTCATTAGAAATTACTAGTAGTTCTGTGAACAGTAGACCTCGTGCAGTTATAAACCTCAGCCTCCTCTTATACTGTCCATCAGAGTAAATCCTGTCTGTATGTCGTGTCGGCGAGATATCAGTGTGAAAACGGCTAATGGCTGTTGGGGTTGGTGTATCAAAAATGCTAACATCAAAAGCTAATCTCCTTCAAGACATACTGGCAACAGGATAGCCCGAGTTTAAAGCAGAGAAAGTTCGAGAGACAATACTATGTTATTTTAGTAATTAATTGCATGCGTTATTGCACGCAATCAATAGTTCATTTAATAGTGCATAAAAATTGCATTCAATGAGGCATGCAATTAATAGTCTACACAGCAGCTGATTTTTCACCAAGTTACATTGAGATATTGAATTCTATGCGTCATGGCATGCGATTTATAATCCACTCGACAGCTGATTTATGATGAATAATTCTATAGTCTGATTTTTACTCTAATATTGGCGTATGAAGGAGGCTCATTTTTCCTTTTATATTTCCTTTTACATAAACCTTGTATATACGTCGACGCGCAATTTAAAAAGGAATATACCTATCAAATTCCATGAAAATCTATTACCGCGTTTCGCCGTAAATGCGCAACATATAAACATAAAGAGAAAACATAAAAACATAAAGAGTTGAAGTTTAAGTTTTATTCTCAATAAGCTTAATACAAGAAAATGTAAAATACATGCATATCAAAAACAAATAAACAAGTTTATAATATACAGAACTGCATAGTAACGAATCACAAACCAAATTTAATATTACTTATTGAGAAAAATAAAATCCAGCACGTAAGATATATGCAACTTACGGACCGCTGGAAAAGTAAAAGTAAAAGAAGAACATCCTGAGGCGTAGCCGGTGGGGGATTGAGCATCAGTTTTATATATTTATTTTTCCATTCATTTGGTTACTTCTTATAAAAGTATTCAGAACACGACCTGCCAACTCTCATCAATTATTATACTGCGCTCATCATCACTTTCAAGCTCATCACCCACATAAAGCTGCGTAAAGACTTGAGCGCTACGAACACGCGTATTTCACTTATTTTTTCATCAGCTGATGTTATGCTGATATTACTTTACTGTTTCTGTTCAAATACATTTATAATCAGCTGATGAAAATTGTAATACGCGTGTTCGTGGCACTCAAGTTTGTACGCAGCTTATCAGTATCAGAGAAAGTGTCCGGTACAGTGGAAATATTATTCCTATAAGTTCTTATGGGTCTATTCATACTCGTTCGGTCAGGATGAGTGGTAATAATCACACGGTACTAATGTACACTGATAGTTATGTGTGATCTCAGCTCTATCATTAGAAATAAATACGACTATCAGCAATTAGGATCGTTTATGGAAATATTATTCACCTCCTCCAAGACCTCCAAGGATTCTAGCCATTAGAATGAGTGGCAAGTAGAATTGTGGTGTGACAAACAGTATGAGTATCCAGCCAATGAAAGACAGGGCACATGCAATCAGAATGCCTGGCTTTCGACCGACTTTATCCATAACAGGTCCGCATACCAGTGAGCCGATTGGTGTCGTCAACACTGAAAGACTGGCTGAAAAACACAACAATATAACTTTGTTCATTTCTAACTGCTATACGATTCAAGTTTTAACACTGAAATGATGACTTGTAGACTATGTCATACATGACATCAAAACCCATATAATTTCAGCCTATACTAATAAACGAGCAATTTCTGTTTAAATCTTTCTGTGTAGTTGAGAAGTTGATATTGTGGTAATTATTCATATTGAATGAAAAAGACTAAGTAATTGTCAAAAACCACAGATTTATTGATACTTAGAAAGACAGGTTTCGGTTATTACATCATTGTCAATCTCTGATATTCAGAGTCTAAGAAAAAGACTAAGAAATTGTCAAAAACCACAGATTTATTGATACTTAGAAAGACCGGTTTATCAGAGATTGACAATGGTGTAATAACCGAAACCGGTCTTTCTAAGTATCAATAAATCTGTGGTTTTTGACAATTTCTTAGTATTTTTCTTAGACTCTGTATATCAGAGATTGACAATGATGTAATAACCGAAACCGGTCTTTCTAAGTATCAATAAATCTGTGGTTTTTGACAATTTCTTAGTCTTTTTCATTCAATCTGTTTAAATGTGTAGATGTTTACGGCTCTTAACGATTCTCACGAAATTCAAAACATAGTAGGTTTATAATATACCGTACAAATTCTATTGCACTAGGTCTCATCCCTGGGAAAACTCGCTGAAGGACATTAAAAGGATTTATGCATCCTTGGAAAAACTGCTGATAATTTCGTCGTCTGTTGATGATGGAAGTGAGTGAGCGAGTGCATGTGTGTGGAACTGAGAAAAAATTATGACTCAGTTGTTGAACTTTTGTAATCATTCAATCAGATACATAATGCGGTTGTACGAGAGCCGGTTAAATGTTAACCCTGATTAATTCCAGTAGAACCAATATGATAAGCTATCTTTTTGAAATGGTCTTCTCTGATTTGGATTAAAATTCAACATGCTTTTGTGAGAGAAATTTTTGCATTCCTCTGGGAATTAATCTCCAATCCACTGTGAATAGATAGTACCTTTCTGTATGAACTAGAAATATATTATAATTTCTTCTTTCGTAATAAATTTTATATGCTGTTGTACTCCAGAGCGGAGCTCGGTGCCCTGATATTTGAATTTAATTTGAAATATTGCTTTGCGAGTTGGAAATCTAATCGTGGATTTAATTATTAAAAATGTAATAATATGATAAAGCGATTACATAAATTCAATAGAATAAGATGGGTTTTGATGTCATGTATGACAACTATAATAATTGGGATAAATATTAAATATTAGCAGGTAACCCGTGCTCCGCAAGAGTCCAATTAAAAACTTGACAAACTGAAAACTTGACATAATGAAATCTTGAACAATTGAAAATAGGCCTATATAACCATCCTCGGTAAATAAAGAATCTATATGCAACATTCCAAGTTAATCAGTCCAGTAGTTCAGACGATGCCTAAATCATAATTTTCCTATCCCGTACATGTATAAGCCACCCTCTTTCCTTTATGATAGTATAGATTTTCTCACTGACTGGAGCATGCTTTTGAATCGTATGGGATTCGAAAATCCATTGCGAAAAAACCTCTACGTTTTGCAATGGATTTTCAAAATTATACTGAAAAGTGGACTTTATGCAACGAATTGAACATTATAACACGGTTTCTGATGCTTGCAGAAAGTTTCAGTTTTCTCTATCTCAAGCTTTTAGTTTAACAAGTTTTCAGAAAGTCAAGTTGACAAATCGACAGTTCACTGTTGACAATGAACCCCATACGATTCGAAAGCATGCTCCAGTCAGTGAGTATATCTATACTATAATAAAGGAAAGAGGGTGACTCATACACGTACACGGGATAGGAAAATCATGTTTGACGCATCATCACGTCTGAACTACTGGACTGATTAACTTGAAATGTCACATAAATAGAATCTTTATCTACCGAGGATGGTTATAGGCCTATTTTCAATTGTTCAAGATTTCATTACGTCATTACCTCTATTCAGTGAGTAAATTTTTCACAATTATTTCTGCAAGTCTTCATTTCAGTGTTGAAGCTAGATGATTTATTTATTCACTCACTAGCTGGCCCGGCGAACTTCGTACCGCCAAATAGTTAATGCATCTCATGACAAACTTTAGCTTGATGCACACCTGAGGAGGCGCGATGCGGCATTTTATTTATATAGATTATTTTTCAACTGCAAAATAAATAATTTACTTAAGGGCAGGTCACACCGAGCTCGCGTCCGCAGCGGTAGCGAAGTCAAAAAACTCGCCTTCCATGTTATTAAGTTGTGCAGGTCACACCGAGCTCGCTACCGCGGAGGTAGTACCTCGGCGGTAGTTTCACTTTGCGAGCCAGGCGAACTTTTGAACCGTCTCCTAATGGGAGTACCGCTAGCGGTAGTGAGCTCGGTCTGACGTGGCCAACTAATAACATGGAAGCGAACTCCAGAACTTCGCCATCGGTAGCGCATGCGCAAATACCGAGACTCCACGTGACAATGAGTCATTTGCATGCCTACAGCGACGCAAGATTTTGTGTTGCAGTCGGAATTGAGTTATTGTCATTTGCATTGTCTTCCTTTGTTGCATTGTCATTTTCGTTGTTCATCATTTTATTTAAATTATTTAATTATATTTCTTCAATATTCATCTATTCTTAATCAACTATTGCTTCAATGGAGAACCTAATTGAAGAAGTGAGGAAACGACCCATAATATGGGATTTCAGAAACGACAATTATAAAGAGGCGAAGTACAGCACTCTGGTTGCCGGCCTTCCCCCACTTCTAGAGAACCAGCCTCATCAAACAAGAACAAAACCAAACTACCGCTGGCGGACGTTTTTTTGGTGTGAACTGCTTCCAGAAAAACTACCTCCGCGGGAGCGAGCTCGCTACCGCTAGCAGACGTTGGTGTGACGACCGCTTAAGAATCAATTAATTCTGAACACCGAAGACAGCACAAATTATTCAAAACAAAGCACTGTCTTTAGAGCATGTAAAGCTGCGTTTACACCAAAGTTATTAACAAAATGTTATAATACTTAATCCTTATAAATTCTATTAGATTGAACATAACTTATCATACACATGATAAACATATGTGTTTGTCAAGTTCCGTTCAATCTAATCGAATATATTGGTGTAAACGCAGCTCAAGTCTTCAACCTGAGGCCCCACTGCTGGATGGTTACACACAGAACAGTCATTTTGTTTTTAGAATAAAATATATGGGCGGTTATGGAGCAGCACAGACTCTTGTCTACGATCTACCGACGGCTATTGAATGACGCAATGATTATAACAGCTGATTTTATTTCTGTGTGTGGCCAGCTCACGAATCTTCTCCCATAAGGATTACATGTAAACTTTGAAGGACCGTAGGAAAGAGTCCTGAAGTCAGATTATAAATTTGATAGGTCATAAACCTGGTCCTGAACATAACGAACACAACTGAAAAAATCATCAAATTCGGTGCACACATAAAAAAGTTATTGAATGTCAAAATTTGAGTCTCAATTTTTATTTACATAGATTTATTTATTAATCATAAAACATAATCAAATTAATAATTATTGGGAAAGAATCAACTAGATTTATGCACCTCTGTCTTCTTAATTTGAAGTATGTCTTCATCTTCATAATTAGGTGTTTCGGATGGACACGTTAAGCCGTCGGTCCCGGCTGCCTAAAAAGCAGTCGTTAGGTCATGTCAGAGGCCATGAAATTGATCAGTTGCGACCTGAAAACTCTGACACCAGACTTGAGCCAGCCAGGTCACTCGATTATTATTATTATTATTATCTTCATAATAAATTATAGTAATATTGTGCTTTTTTATTGTGCATACGATGTCCACATGAGGTAGTGAAAAGTGCATTGGTGAATCGATGAGATTAGGCTTTACATAAAGGGCTGGGAGGGTCATTACTCTCATAAAAAATTATTTAAAAAATGGCTGAATATTTATAAAGTCTTATAAATAACATGCTGATGTTTGGATTTCAATTGGATATAAAACGAACCTATCCAGGAACTATCTTCTTTGCTCAAATCATAATTCATATCGACATCAAGCTGTTCTATGAGTACTGAGCTGTAAGACATGATCAGTCCGGCCTGTAGAACTGTGAACGACATGACACAGCAAACTGATATCTGAAAATTAAAATAAGTATGAAATTAGTATAAAAATCATATTATATAGAAAGTATAATAATCAATTTTATGAAATAAATCGACCTTCTAGTTACTGAATCAGGTACGGTAGCTCGGATGAAACTAGGAGTATATCGCTGTGAATGGTGCAATGCAGCAGACTGTTGTATGAAAATTGAAATTTAAAAGATTAGCTCAATCGAAATAAATCAATCAAATATTGTGTTAACCCTGGAAAAAGTTATAATTTATCATTTTCAATTCAATAATTATCAATTATATTTTATGAGTTTAAAAATTGCTTCTCGGTGATTCGGAACCCACCTAAAGCTGTAGGTTCACTCACCTCATTGTCATTCGTCTCATAAGCACAAGCCTGGAGCTCATGTGAGCATCACCCTCAGTCAAAACGAAATCACTGTGATAACACAGTGCAGAAAGTAACTTGGATACGGTAATTATTGAATTGTTTTATCGCAATACATACTGCATCCTTGGTATGTCAGATAGGCTCTGAATAATCATTATTTCCACCATTATCTGACATAGCTATAACGTTGCAATAATTTATTTTGCCAATACAGAAAGGAGTGAGTGAAACCACAGAGGAAAGAAACACTACTATGCTTATTCCGTGGTGAAACTAAAGAGATTTGAATGACAAAAGTCAATTGTCGACTAATAATAGACCTAATAATAATAATAATAATACTCGTATGGCTTTTATTGGTGGGGAGTTCCTGACGGAAGTTCCACCTCACCTGAATAGAAAATTTGAGCCGTCAATGGGCCTTACGACTGTCATACTTCAGCCGAGACCGACAATTTAACTTGCCCACTAAATTGTATAATTGTTGACTTGTGACTAGGTACTCATTTTAGCATATAGTAAGGGGGACAGTACTAAAATGTATAATTAGTTAATGAAACAATCAATTCCATATAAAATATTGTGCCTGTTTGATGTTTTATTATTCAAATAGGAATATTATGGAATGCTCGTTTGGAAACTCTCTTACTATATTATATACCACTGACTATATCGTATATCCCATTACTATAGACTACATACAGATATATTGAAAATTACATGTACCAAAACTTTCTATATTAGTAATACAATACAAATCATGAATGAGTTGGCATATAATATATCAATAGTACCGTACTGAGTACGGTATTCTAATAACATATTCAGTATTTTTCATCTTAATATGCAGATATTCATGTGTGAGTTATTTCACGTAGCTGAAATCAAAAAGTCCACTGCACTCCCATTATCAGGCGTTTGGGAATAAATTACCATTGTCACAATTCCTCAACATGAAAAATTCCTCATAATTTACCTGTTTGAAAGCATCCTTGAAACTTGGATTTGATCCTTCAGACTCTGTCAACCTATTCGCTCTATCTTGATTGGAACTGCGGCAATAAATGAGTTATCATTAAAAATGGTAAAACAATAACATAAATAACGATGATGATCATTGCCCCATCATGGGAAATGAAATACTTTCTCCGATTTAATCAAATCAATAATTTTAGTCTCATGCAATAAAACAGTAGCTTAACTTTTGCCTTAATAATCATTTTCAAGTATTAATTCTATAAAGCTATTATTTCATAAATGATTGTTAATTCATACTTAATTGTTTGCTGAAAATAACTATGAAAGAATAATAATATATTATGTAATATTTACTAAAAAAATCAGAAACTTTTCTTTTTATGATATAATATTTTCTATTTTATTTTGAAATGAAAAGAAAGAACCGTTATAAAACGTTATATTAAAGAAACGTTCAATTTAAAGGTTAGAATTTTTCATTCAATTTTAGCGTTGTCAGTTCCTTACATTATAACAGCTACCGGTATTCAGTTTGTATTCAACTGTATTAAAAATGGATGTTAATTGAGCATACAATATTCATTATTTTAGAATATAAAATAGTTATTATTAAATATAAAGAATTTCAATGAACTATCTAGTGCCCTTTCAGCTTTTGTTTTGTAGTATGCACAACATCTTTTCATCTTTTGGCTATGATGTCATTTTCAAATAATGTCAAAATGAAATAATGGATTTAAGAAAGGAGACGTGGCCGCGCTACCTGAACCCTGGGCTATTGTTCCAAAAAGGTTCATCCTGCAACTCTCGACTATCACACACTATTGTCCTCTGAATCCGCTTCATTACCCTTATTAGTGGCCGGAGTGGCCCCGTCTGCTTTCTTGAAGGCAGTTTCAGCTGGTAGGGACTCATCTATTACTTTCCACCTTACCTGTTACTTGTATTCTCACTCTATTATTGAATCTAGATCAGTGTTCAAGTACTTGATATTCAATTATTATCTCTAATGGTTCATTTTGATGAAACTCAGCTTGTTCCAACTAACTTGAGTTACATACAATTCGTGGTTACACACCACGTGCGCTATTCATCAGCTGATGATATGCGTATTATATTATTTATTTGTATGAATATAATATTATCATATATTATATATATTATTATTATATATTTTGAAGCATTGGAAATGTGGATATGGAGAAGGATGGAGGGGATCAGTTGGAGGGATAAAGTTACAAACGAGGAGGTGTTGAGGAGGGTTGGGGAAAGAAGGAGTCTGCTGGATGTGATAAAGGGAAGAAAGAGGAGATGGCTGGGACATTGGATGAGACGGCAATGCTTGTTGGTGGATGCCATGGAGGGGACCATTCAGGGAAGAAGAGGAAGAGGGAGAAGAAGATACAAAATGTTGGACGACATCAAGGAGGGGATGAGCTACTATGCAACGAAGCGACTGGCGGAGAATAGAAGAGAGTGGAGGGCTGCTGCCATATAGAAGGACCTGCTTACAAGCAGAAAACTACAGACAGATTATCAAATAATTCAATATAATGTATAGTATGATAATTTTATAGCATCAGCTTATGGAAAGCTTACGGCTTGTGTTCGTGGCTTGTGTAGTTGAGAAGTTGATATTGTGGTAATTATTCATATTGAATGAAAAAGACTAAGAAATTGTCAAAAAACCACTGATTGCACTAAATCAGTGGTTTTTTGACAATTTCTTAGTCTTTTTCATTCAAAATAATACGTTCCTAGTTTGACTAAATTTGTACTTATAATCGAGAGTAATGTGTGTGTTTATCCAATCAATGTAGGCTACCACTGGTTTACAGCTGAAAATGCCTTCAAGTAATCAGACTGGGCCACCAATTTATTCCTCGGAGCTGAATCCTTAACAATAGACCACGAAAATGTCGAAACTTATTAACAATAGGCGACCACTGAATGGTCACTAGAACATCCATTGCTTTCGGCGGCCCCGTCTCCTTTCTTTTACCCGAAATAATAGTACTGTACTTAATAATTGTAAGATATATTTTTACAACATATTTCTATTTTCAGCATTACTGTCAGATTTTCAACTAATTTACTTACATATTTATTCATTTCTCACCTGAAAGGCGTTAATAAACAATCCGCGGTATCATTCTCAAGGAGGGAGCTGTCTATGGAAGACTGTATTACTTCATTTACCGGAAAGTCTTTCGTTTTGTACTCATCCATGGCTGCAATTTATTTCAACAACGGGACTTATCTTTTTGCTTCAATTTCATCGAAGTTGCCCAATTTACAGTGACTTCCAGCAAGTTGAAACACTGTATGACAAAAGTTTTGTTTACTGCTTGTGTAAATGATACCGGTACCCATTTTGTTGCAAAACAATACGGTGGATAATTTTAGATTTTTCTTCTCGCTCCAATTTTATCAAAGCATGTTAGGCAGGTCATTGATAAACTATCTAACAAAAACCTTTTGTTCAGCTTTGAAAATCATTAGCATAATCTGATTGTTGTGAAAAACAACTTCTGCTGTATAATCAGTAGGCTATTCATATTTTCAAGCCTTTCATCTTTAAAAGCTGCTTACCGTACCTCAAAAAATGAAAATGATAAATTATTAATTATTTATTCCTATACTTATTTTATTATACACTGTTGTATTCCAGATTATTATTCTAATCTGTTTTATATTTTCCAACTTCACTGGAAGTTTTCTGTTTAGTAAATCAGTAACATACTTGAAATAAAAATTTCATTCTCCATTACATATTATAGCCTATTTTTAAAAATTTGTAATTTTTAAAGTATATTTTAACTCTTTAATCTAAGTTTTTATAGTTTGCAAATCTGTAACGAACTCTGAAAGAAAATCTCATAACTCATCACAGTTGTTTATGATCTGGAAAGCAGGCAGCAGAATTTTCATAAAAATGGAAAACTTTTATAAGAAATGTGCTAGAAGCATTGATTCACGTGAGAAAATAGATTTAAAATATTCCAAATATTTGACTGTATGTGGTGTGAAATACATATAAAAAGTGTGTTAATACATCGCAGCTCGGAATGGATGAAGAAACCATCACCTTCAAAATAATCGTTGGCTTGGCACTCTCGAAAAACATTTTTGTAGCTTTTAGACAATTTTCCATTTTCAAGAACCAATATATATGAACTTATAACTAATATAGCAAACTGTTTTTGATGCCTGCCAAATTTCAATCATTCCACATAATACAGTACAAAAATGTATTACAGAATCTATATTTATCTCAAGAAAGACCTACCAGAGGGACAATAATTCATTGTGTAGTGTATCCATTTATTTTCTACAATCAGTTTGAAAAAAGAATCGTTGTGTAAGAGTCTGTCGTTAATCACTTTTGAACACGCTTTTTAAATTTTTAGCAGGTAACTGCTAAAAAGTAAGTGTACCACTTCAAAAGAGTTCTTTAGATTCAAAGTTTGAAAAAATATTGTTAATTTTCACTGTCATTGGTTGCTTCAGTAGGCCCCCTCTGTTTAATGAAAGAACTGAACTTAATTAGAATAGGCTACTTGCTACAAATTATGAGAACATTCCAATTTAGGAAATTAATCGGACTGGCAATCTTTTAATTGAGCCAATAGAGCTCATCTTGTAATTTAAGAAGTATAACAAATTGATTCTCTTCCACCAAAATACGAATAATGCATTGGACTTATTGAAATAGAACAAACATTTGTTTATTATTAATAATATTTTAGATTATAAAAGTTCAACAATCAACCAAACCTTATAGAAATTGAATGAACAATAAAGCTGCGTTTACACCAAAGTTATTAACAAAATGTTTATTCCTCCATCCTTATAGATTCTATCAGATTGAACATAGCTTATCATACACATGATTAACATATTATGTGATTGTCAAGTTACGTTCAATCTAATAGAAAAAAACGAAAAAAAAACAAAATGTTAATAACTTAATCGTTATAGATTCCATTAGATTGAACATAACTTATCATACACGTGATGATCGGTTCAATCTAATAGTTTCTATAAGGACGGAAAAATCAACATTTTGTTGATAACTTTGGTGAAAACGCAGCTTTAGTTAGATACCTAGTTTCGTTCATGTACGTTTTAGGATTTTCCATATTCATAAATAATTACTGAATCAAATGTAGGCTCATTTATAAAAATAAATGAATAATAAATTAATTATATGTCATAACAAAGTAAATATTAAAAATACACAAATAAACAAACCAAAGATATTTAACTATAAAAGTATTAAACTAGGGGAGAAAAAAACAAATTGTTAAAAATGTTAATATGTCATCTATCAAACAATAAAACAAATCAAAATTTGTTCTTATAAATGACATTATTTCATAATTTAATATAAACTAACAAAGATCAACTTTGCGCCGGGCTACTATACTATAAGTAGTTTCAGGTTAACTTTAATCTTTAACGTTAACGAAAGATTAAACATTTCACTACACATTCAAAATTTAAACTGATGTAAAAGATTACAGGTTACTTATAATTTTATGACAACTACTTCCTAGACATGTAGCTATTAAAATGATTCTGTTAGAGTTCAAGTGTTCGGAGTGTTAATTAGTACTTAATATTCGTTCATTTGCGACAGTAATAGACCTAATTATTGGAAAGTATTAATCACATATCGTACAATGAACTACAGCACAACAATCTGAAAATCGGTCATTGTAATTTTGAACTGATTCCAACAGTTTTCACTTTTCATGCTTCAACCGACTGATGACAGACTCTTTCAAAACAACTCTATTTTTAAACTCACTGTCGAGAGAAATAATTATTGATAGGGATATAAAATAAATTGAATGCTTACCAGTAAAAGCAAGATGAAACTCCCATGAAGATAAGCGCTCATTTATCTCGAAATTTTCATCCACATTACGGTATTTCACACAGACGCAAGATAACGACTCGGTTGCACTCGGAAAAAGCAAATAATTTAGAGAGCTAACACTTTATACCAACTTTCATTCGAGAAAATACCGTTGAATCATTCTGTTTAGTTGGCACTGGCTCAGAGTCTCATAAAAGACCGGTGTCAAAGTTTGTCTCATAAAAGATTTCGGTGACATTTTTTGGCATAATACAGTGATATACTATATTGAGATAAGACAAGAGAACAATAACCAGCAACCTACCTTACGTATCACTTGAATAACTTGCACCAATAGTGAGATCCACTTCAAACTGCCAGTAATAATTGCATGGGAAATGTTTGTGCAAATGCTCTATTCAAGTGAATATCACTATACTAACACTGCTAATTTTTTATATTTGCAGTCAACGTTTTTCTAATATTCAAGGTTTATTTTTCACTTCAGTGTCTATATTCTCCGAAATTCTGCCGCTTTATATGCTATAAAAATGCCATGATGCATTAAACTTGGATTTTAGACAATTATTGTAAAAATTTATTTTAGTCCAGTCACCAGGTACTTTTTGCTATAGTGAGGTCCACGTGATAATTGATTGATTGATTGAGTACTTTATTTATGTAGATTACAATATATACTGGCTTATACACTTATATACAATAGCTTACAATACAGCAAAATTATAGATGAATTTACATAATATAGACTAAGAAAATAATTATTGAAAGTATATGATATGAAAAAGTAATTTGTAATATAATAACTATGGATAATTATATTGTTATGCATCTACATAAATTGGCGGAGCTTTGGACATATCAATGTCCATTCTTCGGAAAGAATATTAAAAATATCCTCCCCACTAACTCTCTACCAAAAATGGTAGTGAAGAAAGATAGGATAACTAAGTTGCCGATCCTCTGTTTTGTCAATGCCTTCTATGGAGTGTAACTGATACAGGTTTATTGATGTAATATTAACAGTTCATCCTCGTTTAAATAATCAATTATATTTTATCAAGCAAAAAATGATATTTTTCAAAGATATCATAATGAATTTTAATAATCAAGATTAAATATTTTGTTAATTGATAATATTTCTACTTTGTTGAAAAGTGATCTGGCAACAGAGCAAAGTGAGAAAGAGATAGCGCTATCCGCTTTGTTGAATGATAGCAATAAAACTGATAATCAAACACTGCCATTATAACGTGAACCTCACTATAGAACAAAACTTCGAACAGACTGAATTTTTCGTGCAATGGTTCTGGAGTTATGGACAAATTGAATACAAAAGGTTGACCTTCTTATAGTATTGAAACTTTTTAAAGGAAAAACCTAGTGACTGGACTATTTTTGGATCGTGTTGAATTGTTTAGCTTGTGTGTGCTTCATAAATAATACAAATAATATTGTCCTTTTTCATCAAGGATAAACATATAATGGTTTCATTTTGCTATAAATCGTGGAATAACAATATCTTTTTCCCTTAGGCTCAACTCACACTTACGCGACTCAGGTTGAGAAGATACTCGACTCTAGTCAAGAGCATGTGTTTTCAAATGGTGACGTCGCGAAGACTAGAATCGACTGGTCTGAGTGTCACCATTTGCAAACGCAGCTCTCGACTAGAGCCAAGTCTCTTCTCAACCTGAGTCACGTAGGTGTGAGTTGAGCCTTAATCATCCACAAATAGGTAAAAATTATGAATTTATTTATCATGAGAAGCTTCTGTGATACTGAGATGAAACTATCAGATGCCTAGATGACTTTCTTCTTACAGACTGACCTGTAATAATAATAATACTGAGAGTGATGCCCACATAAGATCTTAGGCTTGTGCGTGGGTAATGAGTGAGGAGGAATGATGATGAGAGATGACGACTACGTTTTAGGTAGTCGGGACCGACGGCTTATCGTCTCCTCTAAGACCGTAGACCGAAAGACCGTATCTATGTGATTGTGCTGTTGTCAAAAACTTTTTGCCCCGGTCAAGATTCGAACTCGGGTTCTCTTGATTAGTAGACCGGCTCGTTATCACTTACTCCAACGAGCCAGCCAAAGAAGATCCTAGAATCCTAGTGAGCTACTGAAGAGACTCAAAGCGAATTTCAGCATCAAGTAAATCTACTGTATTGGAATTTATTATGCAGTTCCTCCAAATTTATTTCTCAAAGTATTACTTCTAGTTGTAATAGTACAATATTTTTGACTCACACTTATCTGAGGATTTGACTCAACACAGTGGAGTGAATAGGATTAAAAATGTTTCTTTCCTTTTAGATGAGATTACAGATTTTTTGAAGGTCAGAGGATTTCAATCGTGGTGGCTATTGAAGCCTGATCTTTTTGAAATTGAAAGATATTGCAGAATTTTAATAAAATTAAATCGCTTTTTCAAAACCATCATTATAAAAAACATTAATTCTGCATCCTACTTCATAATGCACACTAATCAGTCTCCAACTCTATTGAGCATCATCTCAAAACATAACTATTTCCTAATTATAGAAAAATACTATTTTCCTACAGTTACCTTGAAAAGTGGCCATTCCTGCACTGATTACAGAACGCAAAGAATCACTTTTCCGCTCTAGTGCGGGAAACTTTTTTCTGCACTCCAGATTTGCAACATGGCAACGCAAAATAGTTAGTAGGTTATATGGAGCACCAGTGCAGCAAAATCAAAATTAAGTTGGTAACTGAACTGACTGGGCTGCTATAGTGTTGTGGTGCACGTGTGTCATAATATTAAGGCAGTGGATGACAGCAGTTGACAGCCACCACATTCAGCACACAGCCGCCTTCATTCATTTACTACTACATTATTCAATTTTAAATAAATTAAGGTTTTTATTAATAATAAAATTACACAGAAAAACATTTGATGGATTTCAGGGAATTTTACCCATAATTACCCACTTTTCATATTCAATGGTAACTGTAGGAAAAATTTAATGTGAAATAGGTGCACAAAGTTCCTCTGCTGCACTCAAGAAACCATTCCGCCCTCGCCTACGGCTCGTGCGTAAACGTTTCTTTCGGTGCAGCAAACTTTGCGCACTAGTTGCACAAAAAACTATTTTCAGAACAGTAACAGTAAAGCCAGTTACACACACATCGATTTTTGGACGTACGATTTTCTGCCGTCCTTATAAATTCTATTAGATTAAACAGATAATGTTTGTCGAGTTCCTTTTAATATAAAAGAATTTATGAGAACGGCAAAAAACCGTACGTCCAAAAATCGATGTGTGTGTAACTGGCTTTACTGTTACTGTTCTGAAAATAGTTATTTGTGCAACTAGTGCGCAAAGTGACAGTTTACAGTTCAGACTAATTGTTACTATCAGATAGATATAAAAAACTTCTAAACAATAAATGTTTCAAATTATTATGATTCACTCGTTCGTTTAGCACCTAAGTATTCGTCCCTCCCGAAAGAATATTCAATACTACTACGAAATTCCAACGCAAATTTTTACTAATTCTTGACCTTGATTGATGATTGACTTTAATTACAAAAAAAAGTACAGTACCCAAATTGACTTTTGAGATATTTATTTCAATGATGAGGATATATAAACTACAATAAGCA
This sequence comes from Nilaparvata lugens, assembly GCF_014356525.2. Taxonomy (NCBI): domain Eukaryota; kingdom Metazoa; phylum Arthropoda; class Insecta; order Hemiptera; family Delphacidae; genus Nilaparvata; species Nilaparvata lugens. Next base: position 4,833,413 of record NC_052504.1, read on the forward strand.
GTCTGTTTTCTAGTAAACTCATATAATCAAAAACAATAATATCACACCAACTTTATATTTAAATATACCAGAATAATATATTGTTTTTAATCTACCTGTCATGTGTTTCCTGTTTTTAATACAGAGTTATCATAAAAGAATGGTGCGGTTTCGAAAATGGTTCAAAGAAAAACCAAATTACTTACAGTTTCAACATGTCGTCTCAGGTCGTCTCAGGCAGTTTTTACATGATTGATGAATTTAAATATGTGCGCCTTTAGTCGTTCGACAAAATATCCAAACGATAATCAATTTCTCTCCAAACATTCGCTAAAATTCCATTAGTTATGGTTGTCATTGCTTCATTAATCCTGTTTTTAAGTGGTTCAGGTAGATTTTTTCTTGTAAATTTACATCAAAAACATTGTTTATTCACAAGAAATCGCGAACTGAACCACTTTAAAACAGGATTAAAGAACCAATGACAACCATAATCGAAGAAATGTTATCGAATGTTAAGAGAGAAATTTATTATCGTTTGGACATTTGTCGAGCGACTAAGGGCGCACCTATTGAAAGTTATTAATCATGTAAAACTGTTTCAGACGACAAATTAGGTGAATAAAAAACATTAACTGTAAGTAATTTGGTTTTTCTTTAAACAATGTTCGAAACCGCACCATTCTTTTATGATAACTCTGTATTATAAAACTGTAAAGAGTTTTCTGTTATGTACAAAGAATAATACACCGTATATACATAAATTCTATCATATGAACTGCTTTCAAATCAACAGGATCTACAAGAATAAAAACCAATTTATTCTCATTCTACGGATATGTGGTACCTGGTGATAGGCAATTCTCACCATGCGGTATTTGATTTTCAAGATCATCGGTCTCCTCAACATCGTATGCAGCTATCACAAGAGCAACGTTTTCTCCATTCAAATGATTAGGTATACACTATGCTGAACGACGAGATCACTCAGGAAATTTTCAATAGAGGCAGATTGAACCCTGAGCAAAATAATGTAACCATAACACGAGGCGCTGAGAGATGGCCGACCATGTAAGTGACGAGATGGTTGACTACTTACGTCTCTGCTCTACAAGGATGTGGCTGGAGAATAGGTCTGAGAATGTTGATGTCAACGGAGAGAAAATCGAAGACTGCAAGGGGACAATCCACTACCCAAGTCTCCACTTTACAAGGTTGAGGCTGGAGATCTTGGCTGAGAACATAGATGTCATCAAGAATCTGAGGACCATGGAAATCAAAGACTGCAAGGAGAGAATCTACTATCTACTTTTCCACTCTAAACCTAGCGCCGCAGTGCAGGCTGGTTGCTTGGCTGAATCGGATTAGGCGCTGAGACAGCAAATAATAGCAGCGTTGGTGGGAATGCGAGCGGCCGCAGTAACATCTTCCACCCAGCAATGGTCGGCGTAGTTCCGCCTAGCGGACAGACGAAAGATCAAACCAGTCAGTTATTTGATCCCTCCAGCCAGGCTCAGCCAAGCAGCCGAGACAATAGAACAATGGAGTGGCGGTCTTATTCGCGTTCATCAGCAGTTTTCTTTCTCACGATTATTTTGATTTTTGTGTGTCAATAATAACTCCAGTCACCAGTAAAAAGTTACCAGAAACGTGGTATACTACCATATTAATGACTTTTCATGATGATTTTCAATTATTTAAAAACATTGTTGACATTCTGAGCCTTTAGGCTAAACTTGGGGTCGCTGAGAACGAATCTGCAATCAGAATTTCTCTATCACGAAAAATAACGAAAAAAATCCAGCTGTTGATCTTCCGGCAACCGTTAACAGTCATCCTGCAATGCGGCCGAAACACTTCCAAGCCAGACACCCATCTCGAATGACAACAACGCCAAGCTGTAAGAAACCATCCTGCACTGCGGCGCTAGGTTAAAAGGATGGGGCTGGAGATGTCTGAGAATGGAGATGTGAATAGGGAAACAGGAGGCTGTGAAAATTTGGAGGAGAATTTGGGTCAAAACAAATACTGGATTTCATGAGATCACGTTTTCTCCATTATAAAACTACAATGATGAACCAAAATTAACAATGAGAGCCCTGAGGAGTGTCTTAACCAGAACAGAGGCACCAAAGGATGGCCTACCAGGTAATGCCTAAGTTATGAGATGTTTGACTACTTACATCTCTGCTCTAGAAGGATGAGGCTGAAGATGTCTGAGAAAGTTGATGTCATCAAGGAGTCTAAGTAACATGGAAAAATCAGACCGCAATGGGAGAATATACTACTTACATTTCCACTCTAGGAGGATTAGTCTAGATTAATTTTTCCCAACTTAATTGACTGTGTTCAGAAGATTTTGTGTGTTTTTGCATCCATGTATGTCTGTGAATCTAAATTCAGTAAGCTGAAGTTCATGAAAAAAAAACAAGAACCGATCCAGGTTAACAAGTGAGAAAGTAGACAATGTCAGTTTCTTCCCAACCTGCTAACATAGATGTCATATTGGAGAGTTGTGAGAGATTTCACCCTTCTACTTCAACGAATTAATACATTAAAGTAGGCCTATTAATGAAATCAAGAAAAAGATTTTTCCCTACTTTTTTACATGCGAAAAGTTTATTTTTTATTTAATTAACTAATATTATAATCATATTGTTTGCAAGTTATTTGACACCACTTTATAGTGTATTACAGCAATATGAAAAATATAACCTATACCATTTAGGTAAAGATTTAGGTTTAGGCCTAGGCCCAGACTAAACTGTACAATTTGTAATTTGCGGGCCTGACGAGGATTTTATATAATCTATTTGGCTCACTCTAATCCTAGTGAGGATCACTGGTCTACAGATTATGTCTGACAACGAGGACACTGAAGACCGTGAGAATCAAAGACCACAAGATGAGAATTGGCAAGCACCAGGGCCGAAAAAGATACTGGATATCAGTTGAGAATGATATTAAATTTATTTATATTATATTCTACATGTATTTACATTTATTATATTTACACATTATTGAAACAATAAAACAGAAGAATTTATTCCATGTATTGTAAAGATGTGTTTTGAAACACAATATATGCTCCACGTTATATAATTTGGCTTTACAATGTGGGGCATATATCTAACCCCCAAAATACCCCGTTACAGTATGTTTTAGGGAACTATAATGCAATATGAATTATATAATTTGGCTTTACAACGTGGGGCATATATTCAACCCCCAAAATACCCCGTTACAGTATGTTTTAGGGAACTATAATGAAGACAAATATATATATGTTTTAATGAATCATTAGTACCCTTTCAGTTTTCTTTACTTGGACAAAAAATAATTTTTCCCAAATAATAATGATAATGGAATCATAGTTATAAATGACATGTCTACAAAAAGTAAACTAAAATGCTACTTGTCGGTTCATTAGAAATAACGTATTGAGAAGCCCTAGAAAATACAGCAATGATCATATTTGACAAATGTTTTTCAATTTTTAAATTCCATTATGAGACCCCAGTTGAACGTTGAAAATATTAGATAGAAGATAAGACCTATTACACCATCATGGAATTTATACTAAAATGACATATACTTGAGCTGCGTTTACACCAAAGTTATTAACAAAATGTTAATAACTTAATCCTTATAGATTCTATTAGATTGAACATAACTTATCATACACATGATGAACAACATTATGTGTTTGTCAAGTTCCGTTCAATCTAAAAGGATTGAGTTATTAAAATTTTGTTAATAATAAGTTATTAACAAAATTAACATTTTGTTGATATCTTTGGTATAAACGCAGCTTAACAAGCATCGCTTGATTCTGTATTGATTCTTGACTATAAATGAACTAACTTGTAATGTATAGAACATAAATTAAGGTCATTTATGCATCAGCTCACTTGAATCTGTCAGGAATCAATCAAAGAGTGAACCAATTACGAGTATATGATCTTATATTTGACTGAGTGATGGGTCTCTTACAGATTTTATTCATTCAACATGTGGATGATGCACCTCTGTCTCTCTCCACGTATTTTCTATCGCTTCCATCATAGCTATGAAGGCACGCGAGTTTTGCGCAAAATAGCCGAGAACAACTCCAATCACCATCCAACTCAGTATCAGCAAGTAGTCTCTCTCTTTTGCAATAACAGACGGAACAGGTCCGCCAAAATCAGCTGACGTAACGAACATCTTCTCCTCTGGTTTCACACCTGCAAATCAAAATTACAAATTTCAACAACAGAAATAATATTGTGAATAAATGGAGAGCAGGATGATTTAAAAAAATAAATTTCTCCTGTTTGTGGGATTTTTTGATAGTTATACTAATTTTAAAATGCCAGCAATCCTATACTATTGAACGAGCAACTTCTGTTTATATGTTAATATGTTTGTATTCACCGGATCTCGAAAACGGCTCTAACGATTCTCACGAAATTCAGAATATAGTAGGTTTATAATATAAAGATTCGATTGCACTAGGTCTCATCCCTGGGAAAACTCGCTGAAGGACATTAAAAGGATAATTATTATTCATCCTTGGAAAAACAGCTGATAATAATTATTTCGTCGTATGTTGGTGATGGAAGTGAGTGAGCGAGTTCATGTGTGTGGGAATGTGTCAAAATTATGACTTGGCTGTTGAACTTTTGTAATCATTCAGTCAGGTACTTGGTGCCGGTTGCAGAAAAGCCGGGTTTTTTCAATCCGATTAATTCCAGTAGATCCATCTGTATGATCTTGTCTTCTCTGATTTGGTTCACGTGAAGTTAATCAGGATTAAAATTCAACCGGCTTTTGAGCAACTGGGCCTTTGTGAGGGAAAGTTTTGCATTCCTCTGGGAATTAATCTCAATTTACTGTTATTAGATAGAACATTCAGCAATGATCATATTTGACAAATGTTTTTCAATTTTTTAATTCCATATTAGACCCCAGTTGAACGTTGAAATATTAGATAGAAAATAATACCTATTACACCATCATGGAATTTATACTAACATAACATATACTATCAAGCATCGTTTGATTCTGTATTGGTTCTTGACTATAAATGAACTAAAATGAACTAACTTGTAATGTATAAAGTATAAATTAAGAGCATTTATGAATCAGCTCACTTGAATCTGTAAAGCCCCGCACACACACATACATTTTTGTTTGTACGATAATTTGCCGTCCTTATAAAACAGGTGATTTCAAACAGATGATGTTTATCAAGTTTCGTTTAATCTGATAGAATTCATAAGTACGGCAAAGTATCGTACGAACAAAAATCGATGTGTGTGTGCGGGGTTTCAAGGTAGGCGCACACAGATCGTCATCGGACGGACGGCACGCATCGGACGGATCGGACGATTAGATTTGATGCATTGTTTTCAATTGGAGTGAGCATACCTATCCGCATCGTACGCATCGTAGATCGGAAATGCCGTCAGGAATTCCGAGAGGAGCATTGAACGGCGGCTCCGTTCGGATTTAATCATCCTTATTTAAAGAGTTTGACAAATTTACGACAGAACTTGAGTTTGTGGCCTAGGCCCGACTTAACATTAAACACTGGTGTGCCTTTTGAATGTTTGCTACCATCGGACTCAATGGCTCAATCGCACGGCGATAAGCTGTGTTCAGTTTAACTATAATGTTGTCTGAGGACATTCAAAAGCTCAAAAAAGATTACTTGCGACATGCGGAAGTAGCTAAAAAATATTACACTTTAAAGTTATATAAGAGTACATTAGTAATAATTCCAGTGAAAACAAGATGGATAACCAACAACGAAGAAATATTACATCGTCTTCAATTAAATCAGGAAACAGATGATTAAATTCTCCGTATTATATCCTTTGCTGATTAATTCTATGGATCCTCAATTTTCGTTTTCTCTTTCTACGTCGCTGATCTCTTCTTCATCTTCGGCTAACAAACAAGTAACAATTATCACTTCTTCTTTGCTACTGCTATCCATCACTTATATACTGTAATATTTAATAAAAACTTGTAGTACCCATTATGAAAAACTTTAAAATAAATAAAGTAATAATACCCTTTAATAAAGGGTACTAAAAGTTTTTACATTGTTTTTATTAATTTTGACAAAAGTAGCCCATACAAGTGAAGTTATTTTACTGTAATATTTGCTTATTAAATTCCTAATTTGCACACGACTCGACATATCGTAATGAACACAATGAACTAAAATGCAAATGGTCCGATGACGACTAGTGTGCGCAGCAACTGAAAAAAGTACGATCCGTCCGATGCGTGCCGTCCGTCCGATGACGATCTGTGTGCGCCTACCTTTAGGAATCAATCAAAGAGTGAACCAATTACGAGTATTATGATCGTATATTTGACTGAGTGATGGAGCTCTTACATATGTTATTCATTCAACATGTGGATGATGCACCTCTGTCTCTCTCCACGTATTCTCTATCGCTTCCATCATAGCTATGAAGGCACGCGAGTTTTGCGCAAAATAGCCGAGAACAACTACAATCACCATCCAACTCAGTATCAGCAAGTAGTCTCTCTCTTTTGCAATAACAGACGGAACAGGTCCGCCAAAATCAGCTGACGTAACGAACATCTTCTCCTCTGGTTTCACACCTGCAAATCAAAATTGCAAATTTCAACAACATAAAATCCCATACTATTAAACGAGCAATTTCTGTTTAGATGTTTATATATCTGTATGTAACCGGATATCGAAAACGGCTCTAACGATTCTCACGAAATTTGGAACAAAGTAGGTTTATGATATGAAAATTCGATTGCACTAGGTCTCAACCCTGGGATAACTCGCTGAAGGACATTAAAAGGATAAATACAGCCTTGGAAAAACAGCTGGAAATTTTGTCGTCTGTCGATACAGTAATGGAAGTGAGTAAGCGAGTGCATGTGTGGGTTATTCCTCAGCTGAGATCACAAGAGGAATAACCCAGCAAGAAAATCTTATTTTTGTTTATTTCTCTTTTTTTAGAAAACATGTTTACTTCAGAAAGTCCAAAATAGTAACTAGATGCTGTTAGTGTTGAATAGTAAATAGTATATTAACAATAATATTGTAGCAAACATCGTCATCATTCTAAATTTAATTCATAGTATATAATTATATATATTTGTAATTATTGATGATATGTTTGTATTTTGAAGTGTGAATGAATTGTTATTTTGATGAGTGATAGTAGCTTAACCTAGATTTTTATTTGGACTGTAGTATAAATTTGAAAAGGGACAGTTTTGGGCATAAGCCTGTTGTGCCTCCTCATATAACTGTAAAAATAATTGTACGACTGAAAAAATATATATAAACTATAAATTAAATCTTTCCTTACAAATTTTCTATGCTTTTACACTCCAGAGCGAAGCTCGGTCCCCCGATATTTGTGAATAAATGAGGAGCCGAATGATTTCAAAAAATAAATTCCTCCTGTTTGTGGTTTTTTATAGTTATAATTTTAAAATGTCAGCAATAGAGAACAAAATTGTCCGAATCCCACCTATAGTCCGAGAGATATTACTTTTAACATGAAGAGGGGAAACCAGTTTCTCCTTGCACAGTTTGTAGCATGGACAGAGTAGAGGAGAGGAGTAAGCATGCTGCGCACAATTGAATGCTGGCACAAATCAATCAATCAAATTTCATTTACTCAAGGAGTTGCATATAAAAAGCAAGCTTCACAACATTGAATTGTCACAATCAATAATAAGCACAGAAAATATAATAGCGTGAGGAGGAGGAGACGTCAAAAAATAACAACACTGCCTCTAGGAGCACCCCGTGGAAGAAATCAATTAATTTCAGTTTATTTGAAGGAAATTTTTATTTTGTAATAATTCTATATTTATTTTCTTCCCTCACAACATCCACACATTCATTCACTGTGTATGGCGCTTTTTTAACAGAGCTTCCCTCATCCTTCCGGTCATCTTTGGAAAGTTGGAAAAATCTTTAAAATTATAAGGGAGTCTATTTAAAATTTTTATTGCGCAATAGTGTGGGCCTTTCTCCAGAGGGGTTAGTCCATGTGCCGGGTAACCGAGGATCGAGCAACCACTCCTCGTATTGTAGGAATGATCAAGTGCAACGAATGAGAATCCCTCCAATTTTTACTAACGTACGTGATGATCTCCAGAAAGTACATGACTGGGAAAGTTAATATACTCTCTCTTACAAAATAAGGCCTACGGAATGTTCGGGCTTTAAGATTAAAGATTATTCTCAGAGCCCTTTTCTGCCTCCTGAAAATCACCCCAAGGTGTGTGTCATAGCCACCCCAGAATATCAAACAGTAACGAATGACTGACATGAGATAGCCACGATAGATCGCAAACCCTACTGCTCACCCACCCTCACACACCTCTGCGAGAACAGAATATCAGATATCCTATGCAAGAAACGCTGCACCTGATCACCCCATTTCAAGTCATCCTGCAGCTCGACCCCGAGAAACCACCTCGTCACATTTGACTGATTGTCGCCTGATAGGCCTACGGTAGGTATATTGTTGTTTAGAGTTCGTCGGGATGCTGTAAATTGAATAATTTTTGTTTTGTTGGTATTTAGTTTAAGGTGATTCTAATTGAGCCAGTGATTGCCTCTTGAGTCTTGATTTGAATATCCCTTTTGAGCCCTAAATTAAGGAGAATGCTGTTAGGTAGTGGGAGTGATTGATGAAGGAAAAAATATCGAGCTTCTATGTATTCGAGTGAAAGCCGTGTTAAAAGTAATATCTCTTAGACTAATAATCAATTAAATTATCTCTCGGAGAAATAATGATTGAGTCCCACCTGTTGTTTTTGTGATGTAAGAGCCGTGTTAAAAGTAATATCTCTTAGACTAATAATCAATTAAATTAAATCTCGGACTAATATCTCTCGGAGAAATAATTATTGAGTCCCACCTGTTGTTTTTGTGATGAATCTAGAGAACATCTCAAGCGTGTACTCTGTGTCATTGAATTTGGCAGCAGCCCGCCCGTTATGGAACAGCATTATAGTAGGCACTCCTATGATCCCGTAATGAGTATTCACACTGCAAATATCAACAAACATTCCTTTAATTATTCACTTATTTATTGACAATCTACTACTCTCATTCTGTGTAATAACACAAACGCCTATCAAATTTTAACAGTCATTAAATGCCATGAGACAATCAGAGAAGGCTTATCCGTAGAGAAGTCTTCTCTGATTGGTTCTCGTGGCATTTAATGACGGTTAAAATTTAACATATATTAATTTAATAAAGCATATTAAATGTTATTCATGACTAGCAGGCAACCCGTGCTCCGTATGGGTCTAATTAAAAACTTGAACTGGAAACTTTAAGAATTTAAAATAGCCCTATAATCATCCTCGGTAAATTAAGAATCCATCTGCAGAATTTCAAGTAAATCAGTCCAGTAGTTCAAACGTTATGATGCGTCAAGCTTGAATTTCCTATCCCGTACGTGTATAAGCTAATTCTTTTCTTTATTATATTATAGATTGAATGCCATGAGAACCAATCAGAGAAGGCATTACGGTAGAGAAGTCAGGAGAAGACTTCTCTACCGTAATGCCTTCTCTGATTGGTTCTCGTGGCATTTAATCACCGTTAAAATTTAACAGGCTTTTATGCAACAGGTCAACTACCACGAATTTATGGCAACCAAGGCAAAGATGTGGTCAACTACCACAAATTTATGACAACTTTCAAATTTTTTTTTTCAAATTTTTATTTATTCAAGTAAGTTACAATACATTCTGGTTCATACACGAATCTACAATAAATTACAGTACAACAGCCAATTATGCAGCAAATTTCACATATTATGAAAACTTATTAATTACAATGAAGATTGAATGCAACATTAGAATATTGATAATATAGTATTGTAATATAACTACATAAATCAGCGGTGTTTCAACAATGAATAAATGATAATTTCAATGAATAAATATACACCCCACTATATATTATATGTGTTGGGGTATAAGTAATTAGTTGCTTATTGCGTGTAATAATTACTATTTACAAACTTCATTCACTGATATGGGATTAAAGTTTTTTATAATAAAATTAGTAAAAATGTATAATACAAACAAACAAAATTATGGAATTAGTAAATAAATATTAATGTTCTATTAAGGATAATAATAAGAAAGGTTATTTTTAGAAAAATGAAAAACAGTAAAGAGTGGAATGAAGAATAAATAGTTTCAATATTTACAGTCTAACTAAATTTTCACAATTTTCCACTCCAATATCAACCAACCAGGAAAATAAACTTTTCTTGAACCTGTGTCTATTGAATTCTTCCCTAATGTAACTTGGTATTGAATTATAAATTTTTGGTCCCAAATATGTGTAGTTTCTTTGCCCAAATGTAGTGTTCATCCTTGGTACTATTGAATACGTGTTTCTCTGCCTTGTTTGATGGTTATGATCTGCCAGTCTTATGTGTTCGTTGTTTCTCCTCATTCGCGTGATGATAGCCTGGATGTAGAGTTGTCTTACACTCAGTACTTTACTGTCCTTGAAAAGAATGTTCGTGGGGAATTGATTCTCCTTGAAGCCTATTATTTTTAGTATTCGTTTTTGAAGTTTATAGAGAGGTTCAACATGTGTAAAATTCGTAGCTCCCCAGATAATTATGACGTATCTTAAAATGATTGCACTAAAGAAAAATAAACAGTTTTTAATGTCTCATAGTTGAGGATTTTACGGAGTTGATAGAATTTGTAGAGAAGCTTCCTGATCCGGGTAATTGATAGATTAATGTGCTTGTCCCATTTGAATTTGTTGTCCACTATTGTTCCTAAATATTTTATTTCATTGACTTGTTGAATTGAAGGGCAATCACACGGGTTGTTGGTGCTTCCACAGTGATGCAGGATTATTGAAGAATCCGGTGGTCTCGTCCGTTCTGTCAGAGAAAAGGCTAAAAATTTCGTTTTTGTTGCATTTACTGTAAGCAAATTTTCTCTTAACCATTTATCGACTTTGATCAATTCTTCCTGTGCCAGATTAAAAACTTCCTCCCAGGTGTTTCCTTCAAATAGTATACACGTATCATCAGCAAAAGCTATTACTCTTCCTCTTATCTTAATTGAACATAGCTCATTTGCATATGCCAAATACAGAATTGGCCCAAGAACTGTTCCTTGGGGAATCCCAAACTTCATCGTTTCCTCTGAACTGAGATGTTCTTCAACTTTGACTTTTTGACGCCGGTCACAGAGGTATGATCTAAACCATGCTAGAGGAACTCCTCTAATTCCCATGGCTTCTAATTTCTTCAGCAGCAAACTGTGATTAACAGTGTCAAAAGCTTTTGCTAGGTCCAGGAACACTGCTGCACATTTTTTGTTATTTTCTAGCTTATCTGTGACAAAATTTGACAATTCTAATACCGCATCTTCTGTACTCCTCCCCTCACGAAAACCAAATTGATTCCTAGATAGTAAGTTGTTTTTTTCCATGTAATTCACAAGACGTTTCTTTACCAGTTTTTCCAAAATCTTAGAAATATTGCTTATAAGTGAAATAGGCCTGTAATTGGTGGCATTTGTTTTGTCGCCTCCTTTATGTAATGGTCTAACACATGTCTCTTTCATAGCTTTTGGAAAAATTCCTTTTGACAGACTTAAATTAAATATGTGAATTAATGGTTTTACAATTACATTTTTTATCGACTTCAATGTTCTATTATTGATTCCATCAAGTCCTGGAGCACTGTCATTTCGCAAACTACTAATAGCTTCAAGAAGCTCATCTTCAGTTACTGGGTGAAAGTAGATGGAGTGTAGAGTTCTTGTAACAGGTTTATATTGGGATATGATTTGGTCTAGTGGTTTTCTTAAGGAATCTATTATTGTCTCCGCCATTTCTTCACCTACATTTGTGAAAAAGTTATTCATGTGGTTGAGCACAGTTTCTGGATTTTCCTTTAGATTGAAAATCCTATCATCTATTTTAATAGCATTCAATTTCATTTTTGTTTTTGATTTAGAGTCAGTAGCATCTTTGATTACTTTCCACATTTTTTTATTATCCTTTCCAGCTTCATACAATTTCTCTCTATAGTATTGGTCCTTTGTTTCATGAATTAAAGCTGTGAGTGTATTCCTATACCGACGATAGAAGTTGGTTAAGTTAATGTTGTTTGGGTCTTCCTTTCTTCTTTTGTTGAGTAGATTTCTGGTTCTTATTGCTGCTACTATACCTCTGGTGATCCATGGTTTGATGGGTTTGTACTTCTTCTGCCGCCGATGCTGCTTGATACTATTTTGTATATGTTGTCTCAGAGTTGATAAGAAGGTGTCATAAGATGTATCTGGATTATTATCTTCTAAAACATGAATCCACTCCTCATTCAGTAGTTCATTCTTCAAGCTATTAATGTCTATTTTCTCGTTTATTTCATGTGTTCCAGTTTCATTTGCACTATTTCTCGAAATATGTTGCACTCCTAGAATTGTGGTGAAGTGGTCAGTTATTGTTGATTCATAAATGATTGGAAAAAGATTATCTCTGGAGTTGGTAGCAATGTGATCTATGCAAGAAGCAGTTTCTGTTGTAGTTCTGGTTGCTTGTTTAATGCAGAGTCTGAGCCCATGCTCGCTTAGAAGATCGCAGTAGTCATTCAATTGATGATGTGGACGAATTTGAAGGGTGTTAATATTCATGTCTCCGGCACATATGACTTGTTGCCCTCTTAATTCATTCAGGATCGATTCCAAGTCACTCAGGAAATCTGTAATATCATTGAAGGACGGTGATCTGTATATTGCAAGGATGTTCCACTTTTTGTCTGCTGCATCCAACCGAATATGTAGGACATTTGCCTGGTTAATATGTAGCTCAACACATTGTACATTTATACTATCTTTAACATAAACAACTACACCATCATTTTGTAATGGGTTGTTTATGGTGGAAAATACATCATATCCTCAAATGGACTGGAGTACAAATTCAGTCCTAATCCAGCATTCGGTTAGAATAATAACATCAAAAGAAAAATTAATGTCGCACAATTGAATCATCAGCTCATCAAAATTTCTTCTGATACTCCTTATATTGAGACAGAAGATGCTCAAATCACAAGAACTCAATGCTGCACAAGTTGTTGACTGTTGTTGATCACTTCATCGTTTATTTCTTCAAAATAATCAAGATCCTCGAAGCTGAGCAAATTTGATAAGTTGTTGTTACTCATTATTTAAACTCTCATTAATCCCTTCCATGTTTCTTTCATTCCAGCTTAAGAGAAACTCTTCACTAACATCCTTTAGTTTTCGAATTAGGGTCAGCACTAAATCTTCTTGCCCTGTTGTGATATATCTGAAGGTTTGTGTGTGTCTGCTCATTGCTACTATTACATGTTGTGTGCTGTTATATATTCCAAGTTGTTTTTTATTGTTCCTTATCAGAACTACATTCTTGTGAGTTAAGCCCTGTGCTTCATGAATTGTATGGACTTTAACTGAAGGGTGAAGTTTTGATTGCAGCTCTTCTAGCACTGTTTTCTTCTCGAGCTGAGTGAATGTAAGAATCAGAGTGTTAGGTTCAAGTGGTCCAAGTTCTCCATTTGTTATTGGAGGTCTGACGGATAACAGGACCTCATTTTTCGTACTAATGTCCTGGTAGTAGCTGGAAAGGATGTAGCAGACGTCTATTGGACACCTTCTAGTTACTGTTTGATGGATTCTCTTCTCACAGAGAGATGAAATGTGTGACCATTCAGCTGTTAATTTACTTCTCTCTATGTAAGGTATTTGGTTTGAATCTCCTAGCAGAACAATCTCAGAAGCACCAGCGAGAGATGAGACAAATCCCACGAAACCTGCATGCATTAATACTGCTTCATCTATGAAAAACACGTTTGTACTGCTTTTTTGATCCGTTTATTATAAAAGATGAAACTATAAAGTTTTTTTTATAATTGGCTACATCTTTGTATTTTTATAAAGATAGCACAAATATGAAGTTCACTACAAAAAACTTCTAACTAATGATATTTTCAAAGTTTTTTCAATTTGAATACTATCATAGAGAAACGATAGCATAAGTAGATATCCGATGGTATAGGGCGTTTATGTCGCAACTTTTTCTGTTATCCCAAGCCGATAGTTCACATAGTTCTTTCCTCTGCAGCTGTGTGACGCTGGTAGTCTCTCAAATTGTGCCGTTCATACACTATCACCCCAACAAAACAGTAAAAATTGACAATAATCGACAGTAATTGGCTTGAGATAACAGTAAAAGTTGCGACATAAATTCCCTATACCATGGGATATCCACTTACGCTATTGTTTCTCTATGATACTATAAATTCATCAAAATAAAATAATTTCTTCTCAGGAAATTTTTTCCGCTTATTATTTTTTCGATTTATGAACGTCTCAAGTCCAATTTTGGAAACAGATCATTTCAAATTCGGTAAGAGATGATTCATGAAATTTTGAGGGTGTTGAAACCGGTTTCAAGTTCAAATCTTCAATGTTTATTGAGATATTTTTAAAATATGTATAATTCATTTTTTCCTTAGCTCTACAGCCCAGGGTGAGCTTTGGCTTCCTCCACAACATTCCTTCAAGCCTCTCTGTCATCAATCAATCTTCTCCATCCTCTATAGCCCATCTTTACCAAATCATCTCCTAACCTCCTCATCCTCCTATCGCATTCTTTGTCTGTCCCTTTTTCTTCTTCAGAAAAGCTTCTCTTTAGGCTAGCTTCACACGCATTCGGTTCGGTTCGTTTTTGGTTCGTTGCCGACAACGAATGAGGCTTTCATACATATCAGGTTTTAAATTTGTACGGTTCTAATTAGGTATTTTTCTTCTCAAACACAGCTGTGTTTGGATTTTTACAATTCATGCTGATAATAAAATATTAGAGCTGGTGTTCAAATAGTAAGATGTGATTTCTTGAACAACAAAATTTTCAATTTAATTATAAATTGTGAACTATTTGAATAGTTTATTTTTGATTATATTAATTTTGGACGTTCAGAGTGATTATTTTTTTGAATTGATAATTTGTTTCAATTATGACACATGGTACATAACGTTCATCTCTTCTCTCCATTAATAAAATCATGTAATTTTCATGGGAAAAATATAATAAAAATTCTCCCTGAGTTTTAATTCATCTTCATATTATTTTCTTAGCAAACTATTCATTGAGAAAAAAATGCTCCAGAGAACTAACAGAAATGAATTTACCATATGATTTTGACTTGGAAAATTTTCAAACAGATAATCATGATATCAGGTTAAAATAAAAACAAAAAAAGCAAGCGTGTGTAAAAGACTTAGTTTACGGTTTCCTAGCAACGAATTCGAATATGATAAAACCTATTCGTGTCGAGTTGGCGTTTGGTGCTATACGGTTGCTATTCGGAACCGAATTCAAACCGAATCACCGTTTCACACTTATCGGAATTTTCCGAAAACGAAACGAACCGAACCGAATGTGTGTGGAAGTAGCTCTTCGCTAGAAACGATGAACCCGATGGAATTTATTGGAGTCAAATGGGCGTTCGGTCCTATGCGGTTTCTATTCGGTACCGAATTCAAACCGAATTACCATTTCACACTTATCGGAATTTGCCGAAAACGAAACGAACCGAACCGAATGTGTGTGAAACTAGCCTTAAGCACTATTTTCTGGCATTCTGGTCTCATTCATCCTGAGAACAATTCATTCGATTTGAATATAAAAATACTTCCATATAGGATATAAAAGTACTTCAATATGAATAGAACCATTCTTTTATTTTCCATTACATTCTAAATACAAAATAATTAAACACACATTTACGGCTTGATCAATTTCTATCTACATTTGGCAAGGAACAGTTTTGGGCTTTAAGCCTGTTGTTCCTTTCCCAATCATTCATAGTTGAGAATTATATTGTAACCTATGTATCAATGTATAAATAAATAAATGATCGCCAGCCGGAATACTTCATTCAATACCCTTACAATAATTATTTATCATTGAACTTACCTTTGATATGCTGTAACCCTGATTGCAGCAATTTTTATGGAGGGGAATGCTCGTGGTAGGGCATTAAAATGAGGTGCAGCCATACAACTGAATGGACAGGTGCGAGAGAAGAAAAGCACCACTGTACAATCAGCTTTCGTTGTTTTCGAGGTGATATTCGGCAATGTTGTCAGCATATTCATCAGCCTTGTCGAGTTCACCAACTGTAAAATTAACAATTATTGCATTATTCAACTTGTACTTCGATGAAGTATTGTTGTTATAGTTGTATTGAAAGACTTTGCAAAAATTGAAACTGTGATTGATGTTGTGGGTAAGCTTCCATAATGAATAGATAAAGCAAATAAGAAAGTATTGACCTCTATTTTTGTGATACACATACAAAATTAGCTTTCACGTTATTATTAGAAAAGAAAAAAATCAAACTTTTATTCTTCATTCTTTATTGGTTAATACAATAATACATCATAAAAACTATAGGGAGAGAAAAAAATAATATAACCTTGTGCTATTCCACTCCCAAATTCAGATAACACATAGTCCGAAATAGGTTAAGTCTTGTAGTTTTTCACTTCACAAAATGTCACAGTCCTTAATTATTTTCACAAAGTAGATTTTTAAATTTAGATGCTTCAAAATCAAACATAGAAGAAATATTTCACATTATCATCACTAAAATAGGAAATATTCACATATCAAAGAAATAATTTTGCAGGACCAAAAAACAAACTTAATATTCTTAATAACCTATATTTACATATAAATTTTAATATAAGGGTACCAGTTTTTGGCATAGGCTGCCAACTCAACAACACAGGAAATACTGAAACCGGTCGCGTCAAAAAAAAGGAATAAAAGGGTAGGCCTACTAGTTATTACAATTAAAAACATACTTCACTACTTTACACAGTAATAGTGTAAAAGCTGAAAACCCACAATAACTTGAACGAACTAACTTCTGATCCAACAAATTAATAAAGTGCAATGAAAAAATGTAGGTGTTGTGGATCCACTTTTCATATCTTCTGTAGAATATGATAGACAGTTTAATATAATATATGTAAGTAGAAATTACAACAGTTTATTTAGTTTTTGAACTATTTTTTACGACACTACAGTTTAATTTTTGTACAGTGACCGGCATATTAATCTGACGATTTTGTAGTAATTGTTGTGTTGACACCACTGTTATTGAAAAGGCGGGAATGTTGTACATCGACAGGTCTGTTCATGTCATTTCAGTAGCCAGTATGTCGTGGTCAAGTGAACATCGAGCGTTTGTGATTGAAGCTTATTTTAAAAGAAGCTCGCTTATTTTAACACAGCGTTTATTTCGCAGTCATTTCAATTTAAATCAACACGCGCCTGTTCCCAGTAGGAATGCGATCTTGCTGTGGGTAGAGAATTTTAGGAACACGTCGTCTGCTTTATAAACAAACCCAACAGGATGAAAACGGACTGTGAGAACGCCTGAAAACATTAAACACTAACACGGTGAGAGTAGCTGTTACACGGTCTCCATGCCGTTCAGCAGCGAAACATACTGTTGCGCTAGCCAATTCTGATCGAAGTGTACGACGAATTCTTCATTTCGACCTAAAATTCCATCCGTGTAAGATAATGTTAGTGCAACAACTCAATGCAAATGATTGGGCACATCGCAAAGCCGCTTATGAGATCATTCTCGAAAATGTCCACCAGGATGCCATTATTCTTTCAAGTGACATTTTCATTTGTCGAGATTTATGAATAAACAAAGTTACTGTTATTGGGCAGCCAATAATCCACAGAACTAGAGGAAGTCGTTCAACGAGAAATTGAAGTAATTCCATAAGTGATGATTGAGTGAGCAATGGCAAATTTTAGAATTAGCTTAAGTGAGTGTGTGAAAAGAAACGGCAATTATTTGGATGACATAATCTTCAAATAGAAAAACTTTGTGTGTGATCTATGTAATTCACTGTAAATTGCTAAATTTGATATATTACATCCTATACTATTGAACAAGCAACTTCTGTTTATATGTTTAGATGTTTGTATTTCACCGGATCTCGAAAACGGCTCCAACGATTCTCACGAAATTCAGAACATAGTAGGTTTATAATATAAAGATTCGATTGAACTAGGTCTCATCCCTGGGAAAACTCGCTGAAAGACATTAAAAGGATAATTATCATTCAACCTTGGAAAAACAGCTGATAATAATTATTTCGTCGTCTGTTGGTGATGGAAGTGAGTGAGCGAGTTCATGTGTGTGGGACTGTGTCAAAATTATGACTCAGCTGTTGAACTTTTTTAATCATTCAATCAGGTACTTAGTGCCGGTTGAAAAAAAGCCGGGTTATTTTCATCCTGATTAATTCCAGTAGATCCATCTTTTTGAAATAGTCTTCTTTGATTTGGTTCACGTGAAGCTAATCAGGATTGAAATTTAACCGGCTTTTGTGCAACTGGGCCTTTGTGAGGGAAATTTTTGCATTCCTCTGGGAATTAATCTCAATTTACTGTGATTTGATAGAACATTTCTGTATGAATGTTATTATAATTTCTTCTTTCGTAATACATTTTTATGCTTTTGTACTCCAGAGCGAAGCTCGGTCCCCGATATTGTTCTTATTGTACGGGACATACTTTGATTATTATCCCTCAAGAATCGTCAGGTTTTTATGCCGGACCCGGTATAATAGGGATAATTATGGCTTTTATTCCCTGACAGAAGTTCCACCTCGCCTGAATAGATCATTTAAGCTGTCAATGGGCCTTACAACTTTCATACTTCAGCCGGGACCGACAGTTTAACGTGCCCATCCGATAACACGGGATTGACCAGGTCAAAACCGTTTGGCTTGAGCAGGCTTGAACCGGGGATCTATAGGCTGCCTAACAAGCACTCTATCCACTAGACCACGGATCACTCCTATAATAGTGATTAAAACTACCTACTATTCACTTGTGGAGCGCTTTAGGATTTTTACATTCATTTTCAACCTGAGTGTTGTACTGCTCCACACGTGAGTAGTAGTTCCTAATAACTATTATTTAAAAATTTAAAGGAGACTGTTGTCTCGTCAAAAATGGATGAAAAAATAATTATTAACAAGGAAAGTGAAATAGTTTTTTACATTAAGTTACATACAAGTTTCGTCATGTTGTGTGGCTCAAGACTGGCTGTATACAGATACGTCTACAATGTATTTATTGTAATTGATAACATATTATTACTCACCTCAACCGTAAGACTATTCTGTTGTCTGTCAATATTGCAATTTATCAAAGTAGAATTTGAGCTAGCCGATTTAGTTTCGCCAACTTTATCGACTGTTGAGTTACTGCTGCCGTTGGTATGGTTGCTGGCGAAAGTTACTATGTCATCTGCATCCGACTCAAATGTTGGAGTTTCCATCCTTTTAACATCCGTAGACGTTTCTTCGGTAGTTGGTGGAGGTATTTTGCTCTTCACAGTTGAGTACAACGAGTACAGATCTTTGGAGAGGCTTTGCTGTGAATAGAAAAGCAAAGTGAAAATTTAAATGAAATTCTTGTTATTAATACTTTGCATTTTCAATTAAGTACGAGTATGGATCTTAGGAGAGACTTTGCTGTGAATAGAAGAGCTAATTGAGCATTGTGAATGGAATAAGTGGGTATTTGAATGAAATTTGTATTATTAATTCCTAAAAATCATGTTTTTGGACTCAGGGGACCTTGAAACGTATAGAAAACTTAAAATTAGTCTACCTTTTTTTTGGAAAGCAATACTTTCCTTACCTATGGTAATAGGGCAAGGAAAGTAAAAGTGTCAATACTTTGTAAACAAAATTGAAGAAAGCGAAGTTGTACTTCAGTGAAACAAAAACGACTCAATTTTTTCTAAACTGTACTTACCCCTACTTGCTTTCCGTGTACGGACATTATAATATATATTATTGGATGAACCTTAATAATTTGACAGTGGAAATCACTTTCACACATGCTAAAATATTTTCTCTTCGTAGCAAGTAACTAACACTCAGACCAGCAGTCGTTCAGGGGTCAAGTATACTGAGATCATTTTTTAGGATTATTGATGACATGGAATTTATTTCCTAATAATTGTAGGGGCTAGGAATAAATATATGTTGATGACATGAATACGAAAGGAGAAAGATAGATAGATATACAGTTCCTATCAAGTACTGTGAAGTAAGAAGTTTAAAAGCTTCCGTATAG
The DNA here is from genome assembly GCF_014356525.2 of Nilaparvata lugens. Classification (NCBI taxonomy): domain Eukaryota; kingdom Metazoa; phylum Arthropoda; class Insecta; order Hemiptera; family Delphacidae; genus Nilaparvata; species Nilaparvata lugens. Next base: position 4,853,619 of record NC_052504.1, read on the forward strand.
AATATTATTATGTAAATCAGAAATATAATTATTTCAATGAACATTTACTTCATGGAGGAATAAAGATTTTTTTGTAAAATAGTATATAGATACTATAGTGAGGTCCACGTTATAATGACAGTGGAGAAAGATACGAGAAGAACGTTGCCGATCCTCTGTCTTTTCAATGCCTTCTAAAGACGATAGCTGATCCTCTGTCTTGTCAATGCCTTCTATAGACGGTAGTTGATACAGGTTTATTGATGTAATATTAACCGTTCATTCTTGTTTAAAATAATCAATTATATTTTATTGAGCAAGACATTATATTTTTCAATAATTTCATAATGGATTTTCATAATAATTAAGATGATATATTTTGTTAATTAATTATTACTTCTACATTGTTAAAAGACGATCTGGCAACAGAGAAAAGCGAGAAAGAGATAGCGCTATCCGCTTTGTTGAATGATAGACAAGGATAGCAATACCATTGCTCATTAAACACTGCCTTTATAACGTGGACCTTACTATATTAATAATATTATAGTGTATTTTTTGTATATTGGGATATGAAATCACTACCGAGAGGGTTATGCCATAGAGAAACAATAGCGTAAGTAGATATCCCATGGTATAGGGCATTTATGTCGCAACTTTTACTGTTATCTCAAGCCGATTACTGTTGATTATTGTCGATTTTTACTGTTTTGAGTGGGTAAGAACGGCACAATATGAGAGACTACCAGCGTCATAAAGCTCCACGGGAAAGAAATACGTGGACTATCGGCTTGAGATAACAGTAAAAGTTGCGACATAAACGCCCTATACCATGGAATATCTACTTATGCTATTGTTCCTCTATGGTTATGCTTCTTCAGAACAAACTGCAAATTGTGTTGAATAGTTGCTATTTACAAGTTCATTCACTGTAATAATAATAATATCGAGTGACCTGGCTGGCTCAGGTCTGGTGTCAGAGTTTTCAGGTCGCAACTGATCAATTTCAGGGCCTCTGACATGACCTAACGACTGCTTTCTAGGCAGCCGGGACCGACGGCTTAACGTGTCCATCCGAAACACGAGAGTGGCCCGAGATAAATATCTTGCCCGGGCCGGGATTTGAACCCGGGCCTCTGAATCATAAAGCCAGCATCTGATCCACTCGACTACGGCCACTCCTATTCACTGTAAGATGAGGATGTGAATCTCCAGAGCTCTAAATCAGAAACTTCATTGACAAAACCTTCCTATTCAAATATAAACATGATTGTTGATGACTTACTACGGTGAGATTCACCAACTTTGAATAACTGTCACTATAATAAGCAATAGTGAATGGGAAGCCTGGATGTTTTCATGGGGAATGCTACCAGTTTGAAGTGAATCCAACTACAAGTGATACAGGTACCATTATTAACAAATCTATGATCAAACAAATTCAACTAGCTATCTTATCCACTGATACAACAGACATCTATATAATAAGAGAGAGTAGGGTTGTGTTTGTTCGTGTGTTCGTTTGTTCGCATCAAAACATGTCAACTTGTGGATTGCATACCGGAAAAACGGGAATGATTTAGATCTCCAAATTTTGAACATAGATTCTAAAAATATCAATCTCGTGCACCTGGAAGCCCAAATTTCAATTTTCCTTCTAGATTTTTCAGAATTAATGTTCAAACTTCATTAATAGTACATACGATTTCATAAAAAAATCACCAAATCATATGGTCGGAATTAAAAAATATTATTATACACGTATACAGGTGTCAAAATTTGGTAATAAATGTTCTTGATATGAGATAATAATATGAATGTTCTTGGTAATATAGTGCAATTAGGATTTTAATAGGGGTTACACGGTATTATAGGAGGATATAGTCCTGCACTCTTTCACAATAATTAATTGATAGAAAATTGTAGCTTTCTCAATTCACTGATTGGATAGAATAAGTATTTTTCGCTCACCAACTCGATCGTGGGGCCCCAATTCACTTAATAATTTTATTTCACTTGAAGATCTGGCGTGGAATGGCGTCACCCAGGATTTAGTTTCACAATTCTTCCTCAGGAATAAGCTTATACAAATTGAACTTGCCTTCCAATTTAATTTAAGAGCACAAGACTACAGAGGAGCTACACATTTAACACACTGGATATATTACATTTAACAAGAAGAGAAACCATTTAAACATTAATTTTAATAGGACAAATTAAACGGGTCCTGATAATTCGATTCTCAGAAGGCAAGTGTCTCTTCTTCCCAAAAAGCGGAAATCACCTGGTCTTCTTCTGAGAAGAAGAACCACGTGATTTGGGCAAGAACCAATCCTGTGCCTAATAAGGAAAAGTCCACCAATGGGAATTTTTCCACGCGGTTTTAATATTTAAATTAGACACAGAGGTTCGAAAAACACAGAAAATGACAAAAAATTACGTTAAACGGGAAGACTATAAAATTAAAGCAGATAAACAGAAAATAAACAGGGGTTGCAGAAATGAACAAGCTTGAGTTAGTTTTAAAATGAAAACAGACAATATAGAGATATCACAGTAGCACAGTAGCCGGCAGTATCAACAGCTGACAGATAAGGCTTGTCATCAATTTTGGCGCAATTCACTCTAACCTAATTATTGAAAATAAGGTAGTAAACATTGGTAGGCAGTTGACGAATGACTCTGACAATAAATTGGTAAATTATACGAAATAATACTGTAAGAATTTAATAAAACTATAATTAAATGAGTTTTACATAATTTGACGTGAGTACATTTGATTTATGCCTCAATTATACATTAATTTTAGAAAATATGCTGGCATAGGCTTTGTATCCTGACATAAAGCCCCCAAATTAGAAAGGTTTTAGGCCATTAAAGGCTTTCTAATTTCAATCAAGAAGGGTACAATGACATATGCTAACTTAAAACTACGACTTAGGGTCTATCACAAAAAATTCACAGCCAAACAACAATCTGCACAAAAAAGCATGATGTTACAACAAATATGCATGGCTTTGTGCCGCAGCAGTGGTGCCAGAAACCACAAACTAAGGTCCCGGGATTTTTGCCCAGTCAGACTTACAAAGGAAGTACAGAGGTGGGATAATACCACATGCACAGAATCCAAAAAATCCCTACGGTGAGAGGATGGGTGCACAAGCCCCCCATCACTCCTCACAGAATAAAGAGCAGAGGTGCATGAGTGAAATAGACCTGCATAGAGTGCATAGAAGATGCCAAAATAACAATATCAAAGGGCCATGCCAACAATTAACAATTTTTATCAAAAATTTACAATTTAACATTAATAACAATTTTAATCCAATATTGCAGGTCTGTTAAAATATAACTATACCAAGTTTCATCAAGTATGCCAGCTTACAAAGATTGATAATATCTCTCTGTGATTCAATACATTTAACTAGTCTCCACTTGTTCAATCAAAATTTCTACCCTGTTTATTTTTAAAGCTTGATTCCAAAATTCCCTTCATTTCTCAACATTTCTATACAAAAATACAATAAGTAACATAATATTCAAATTTTCCTATAAATTAGTTGCTGAATGCATGTTTTAGATTTCTGATGCATCATATTTTTTTTTTCAAAATACTAATCACATTATGTGATTACAATAATTTCATTAAGTTAATAACAATAATAACATATAAATTAAGAATTCTAATCTATAGTGAGCTTTCATGCTACAAATATAATATTCAAGATAATTTTATCACCAAATGATAATTAATAGTTAATAGTGCATGTATAATGCAACAGCACAAATGATAACAACAATAATATTTCAAACAAACAATACTAATAATAATGAAGACCATTTAATGGTTGATTTTCAATCACAAAAATATCCTACACCTAAAATTATTAATAAATATCATAGCAGACTATTTTTCTATTTTATCTTCAATTTTTTTTTTTTTTTTTTTTTTTTTTTTTTTTTTTTTAGAGTAAGTTAATAAGCTAATTTTTACAAATTATTTTATATAATTTTTTTTTTTTTTTTTTGTCTGGATAATTCAAAATAACTTTACTTTATATTTTAGAATTAATTTCAAATTTAGTTGTAATTGCGGGTAGGCTTAACTTGCCAGTGAGCAAATCTTTATATTACAATAATAAACAATATAATACAATAAATAAACAACTTGCTTTGAGTTGTGGGTGCTGTGATGATAATGTGAAGATCCAACGATGCGATGTGGAGCAGCTGGTGCGATGTGAAGCAGCTGGACCGATGTGGAGCCGGAGCATCGTGGAGCAGCTGGTGCGATGTGGAGCAGCTGGAACAATGTGGAGCCGGAGCATCGTGGAGCAATGTGAAGCAGCTGGTGTGATGTGGTCAATGTTTGTAGGGCTTGACATTAAGCACATTGGTCCATCCCAAATTTTCATTAGTAGTTGGGTTTTGAAGTAGAACAGTGTTTCGGTTAGAGACCTTCTTTACAAGGTAGGGACCCGTGAATAAGTGAAAAAATTTCTTTGTTAATTTTCCAAGAGCATCAGATGACCAGTGTGTTTTCAGCAATACCTCCTGTCCGACTTCATACTTGTGAGACTTGATACGCCGATCATGGTACTTTTTCCGGCTTGCTGCAGCTCTAGCAAGATTCTGCCGGATTAGTTGCACAGTAGGTATTGGTGATGTAGTGGTCTCATTGGGAAAAGAAACTAGTTCTTTCAAGAAGTTGTTACTTTTGGTTTTGAAAATTGCTTCATGGGGGGTGCATCCCGTCACATCACTGTACGAGTGATTAAGGCAGTACTCCAGAAATGGTAAATATTTTACCCAATGTTGATGAGCTGTTTTGCAGTATGCTCGCATGAACCGTGAAATTTCTGACATCTTACGCTCAACTGGATTACCACTGGGGCTGTAGCTGGATGTAAATGATAATTCAATCCCCTCTCTTTCCAGAATTTCTCGCCATTTGTTACTGCGAAAGTAGGTGGCATTGTCAGCCAGTACCTTGTGAGGTTTACCAACTCTGTCCATCCACCCCTGAGTTATGCACTGAGCCAATTTCTCTCCCGTAATCTTGCCAATAGCAAAGAACATTGTATACTTTGAGAAGACATCTTTTACAACAAACACAAATCTCTTCTGTCCTATGCCACGTGGTAGAGGGCCATAGATGTCTGTGGAGAGTAGATCTAGTGGATTCTCTGGCAGGATGGGTAGCATTTCACCTCGGAGACGTGCATGTTCATGTTTTGTTTTCTGGCATGTATCACAAGAAGTAGTTACACGGGTGACTCGACGATGCATGTTGTTGAAGACACAAACATCCTTAAGAGCCTTCAAAATCTTCTTAGCTCCAAAATGCCCTAGTCGCTCATGCATTTCTTTGATGACATCTTCAGCTAATTCTTCTGGCACTGCCACCTTCCAGTTGAAGGAGTCTGGTTGAGACCGATGGAATAATACATCTTGGTGAAGCTTGTAGAATGCAAAATGCCCATGGTTAGTGTTGGGATGATCCTTCAACTGTCTGTAGATATCGGCCATCTTTCTATCTTTAGCCTGAGCCTCCTGCAGTTTCTGGAGAGACAGAAGTGGAATATCCTCTATTGGTTGTATTCCTTTTGGGAAAGGCACGCTTTGATGAGGATTCAACAGGTAGCAGGTAAATGTTTGCTCATTCTGGTAGGTGGTATCCACTTCTCTTGATAGGAAATCTGCAGTTTGGTTGTATTTTCCAGGAAGGTGTGTCATCTCGATATTGAACTCCTGCAAGGCTAGGAACCATCGGGATAGACGATTATTGGTGAGTTTTGCTGTTTTGAAGAAGGTCAAGGCACGATGATCTGTGTTGATGTAGATTTGGTGACCCAGCAGCAAGGTTCGGTATTTGAGGCATACAAGAACTATACTGAGAAGTTCCTTCTCTGTCACAGAATAACGCCTTTGTGCCTGGTTCAAGGTTTTACTAAAAAATGCAATAACACCTTTGTTTCCTTCTGAATCCAACTGAAAAATCTCGGCTCCTACTGCGTAATGTGATGCATCCACATTGATATGAAATGGCTCACTCATATCAGGGTGTTTCAACATAACAGTATTTAGAAATTGCTTTTTTATTTCTTTAAAGATTTGTTCCTCATTTACTCCCCATTTCCAGGGCTTGGATGCAGATAACACATGGCTTAGCTGTGCCGTATAATGTGACAACTGTTGACTGAATCTGCGATAAAATTGCAGGAATCCCAGAAACTTTTGCAGCTGTCTACGATTATTAGGCGAGGGAAAGTCTTCAAGAGCCTTCAGTTTATCTTCATCCTGGATGATGCCTTCAGGTGTAATGATGTGACCCAAAAACTTGACTCTTTCTTTGAACAGATCACATTTGGAGGGTCGAAGGGTCATGCCACACTTGATGAGCCTCTGGAAGACAATGTTGAGATGTTCGCAATGTTCCTCAATGTTTTGGGATGAAATGATGCCATCATCGACATATAGGGTACAGAATTCGGTTATATCTTCTCCAACGGCACTCCTCAAACATTTTATAAATAATGCCATTGCATTGCGGATCCCAAATGCTAGTCTTGTGAAGCGTAGGTTGCGCCCATTATAGATGAAAGACAAGTAGTCTCTTGACTCTGGTTCTACCTCAAGCTGCCAATACCCACTGGAGAGATCTACTGTTGAATAAATTTTCTTCTCATGAAAGGTCTGAAGCAGATGATCAATTTGAGCAGGACTTTCGCGATCATTCTCCAATACACTGTTGAGGGCCCTGGCATCAAGACAAAGGCGTACCGACCCATCCTTTTTGGAGACGCAGACTAGAGGAAGACTATATGGTGAAGTGGATGGTTCAATGATTCCCATATCTTCCATGCGTTGGATCTCCTTGTCAGCTGCCAGTCGCTTGGCAAATGGTATTGGGTAGGATTTGTGGAAGTACATCTTATGAGGCTTCACCTCCAACTTGCAGGTAAAGTGGGTAGCTTTCCCAGGTAACTCGGAAAAAACTTGACGATTTCTCTGTAGTACAGCCAGAACTTTCTCCTTCAAATCTGGAGACCAGGTAGGTTGTTGTTGCATATTTTCTAGTAGAATGGAGAAATGTTTGTCGGTTTCATCAATTACTCTTGCCTTCTTATCGCTCATGAGCATGTTGAATTCACACATTTTCTCTTCAACTTCATGCATACTAGCACTACGAGGAACAAAGTCACTGGTAACCTGAGTCCAGAATGTTGTCTTAACTTCGCCGCTATGTGATTCTAACAGTAAGGGAACAGTCACTGAAACTTCCTCTTCCTCATTGTGGTGAATGGTAATACACATACGCTTCAAGTTGATGATGCATTGGAAATATTTCAAGAAGTCTGTCCCAATAATTAAGAGCGGACATTTTACTGGTAGAACAAGAAAGGCATGTGGAAAGGAAATGCCATCTATTTCAACATCCAACAGGCATTGGGTTGATGCTCTGATACGCTTTCCTTGACTGATGCCTCTAATAAATGTAGTAGTAAGTGGTAAGAGAGGTACTTGTGTCAGACTCTGTATTTGTGCAAAGAAATCTCCTTGAATAAGACAACACTGTGATCCGGTGTCTATCATAGCTCTACATTTCAGACCATACAATTCTATATCCAGATAGGCTTGATATTGTCCATGGTTATCCTTATGGACCTGTGGAGCTTCATCATCTAACAAATCATCTATGACATCCTCTCGGAAAATGGTGTAACTTTCGAGAATAATGGGTGAAGATATTGGATTTAAATTGGAGTTGTCTTTATTTTTGAATTCATTTGTAAAGACCAATTCAGTAGGTCTCGCCTTCCTGTTATTAACACTTGGATGGGGAACTCTATCAGCTTCGGGAGGCAGAACCCGCAAACCATCACTACTAGTAGCCTCGTGGGGCAGAACCCGCAAACTGTCACTACTAGCTGACGCAATACGAGCAGGCAGATTTTTCTCTTCTTCATGACTGGATTTACCGCTGTCACGTGGTTGGGAGCAGTGTGAATTTTTTCCGCCAGACTGCAGCACCTCACGGTCGGTTACTCCTACGATTGGAATAACTTTTTTTCTGACTGTCTCGTTTTTATGATGATTGATGCCAGAGACAGTCGAAACTGGTTGTCAATTATTGTTATTACGACGCTGAGAATTATTTCCCTTCTGATTATTAGAATGGAACTGCTTTTTGTTGGACTGAGATTGTTGGTTGGGCGACGAACTGGTTGTTGATACAGATGGCTGCGGTTGAGTGACATCATCGCTTCTGTTTATGTTTTGTTCTGGAGTTGTAGTTGAGTCGACTGATTTATTTGGAATAAATGAACTTCCCTCATTATAATTTCTCCGATGATTATCTCCAAATCCACGGCTATTATTTTGAGGTCGACTCGGTTGACTGCCTCGATTATAATTACGATGAGGAGTTTCAACTTCATTCACGACAACACCTAACTTCTCATCCTTCTGATGGTTTGTTTTGAAATTCCGTGAACCAAATTTATCGTCTACACTCTGTACTCGACTCAAACAAGCCTCAAACTTGTCATAGGATTCAAAACTTTGCGAGCTTAATGCCGTCTGAATGGAATAAGGTAACTTCCCAATTAATATTTCGATCAAATTTCCATTCTCGATTGGATTATCCATCAGATTGTTCAAATAGCGAATGTGGGCTGAAAAGGCACTCATGGACAGCCCCGTATTCTGCTTGTCATATCTGCATGTAATGATGTGAGACAATAAATTTCTCTGTCTTGCAGGAGACCAAAAAGTAGCTAAGAAGTTGTCAATAAAATCCTTTAACGAGTTGAATTCAGTAATGCGACTTCTGAAGTGTATCAGTGGTTCTTTCTGTAGACATAGTAAAAGATGCATTCTCCACGTAATCCATGGTATAGTAGTAACGGAATCAATAGCCTGCAAATGCTGAATGAATGCCCGTGGTTGAATGGTGCACTCAGTATCATCAAATATTGGTAAAGATGACAAGATTTGTCCAGTATTATTATTATTACCACCAGAAACGTTAGCCAAACTATTCTTTATTTGTAGACACTCGGCTTTAGTTTGATCTAGCTGAGTTTTCAATCCCTTAATTACTTCGGGATTTAAAGTTTCAGCTGAATTCTGTGTGACATCTGCTCTCAGCTGGTTTATTTGGGCCGTGTGATTTGTTTGCTGAGCCTCCAATTCACCTAACCTCACATCATTCTGAGCTAGCTTAGCATTGGCCTGGGTAATCTTGCTCTCCAATTCACCATTTGCTTCAGTATTTTCCCGGTGTTGGTTTAGAATTCTTTCACCAAATTCACTTCTCACCGTTTGTATTTGTTCATTTGTATAATTCTTAGCTTCAATTTGTTTTTCATCCATTTTTCGATGTAAATCCTCAACGTTACTTTTGAGTTGCAAAAAGTTTGCGGTCATTTCTTCCACTTTCTTGTCCAATCTATTACTGGTTTCTTCTATTTTCTTGTCCAAACTATTACTTGTTTCTCCTATTTTCTTGTCCAATCTATTGCCGGTTTCTTCTAATTTCTTTTCTATTCCAGCAGCAGTGGTCTTGAAAACTTCAAGTATGGTTTCGATCGTCCCAGGTGGTAGATATGGCAGCCCCTGCGGCTGTTTGGTCTCTAACTCAGCAGCAACGACATCATTGGAAGACGTTTGACGATCTACCTCGCGCCGATCGACGTTGGCGATTGGTGATGATTGCACCGAATTAAGTATTGGCTGACTTTCCTCTAGCTGAGTCGATGACAAACGCTCTCGAATGCCGCGCTCAAAGTCAACTGAAGTCGCGCTGGTTGCCGGTTCTGGAGGAGCTTCGGGTGAGACAGGATCTGCCGGTGTAAACAATGTGGTAGACCCATCCAGTTCCGTGGCGAGGTTTGCCATGATTCTCCCAAAAAGTGAAGTGTAGACGAAATCCAATAAGTGAAAAATAGTGAGTGAATGATAGTGGTGCGCGCAAATTGGAATAACAGAATCAGGTCAGTGCAAATTATCTTGTAGTTCTGAAGAATTAATACCGCTGACTAATTCCCACAACTTCAAAGCAAGACAAAATTGCGACAATAATACGTTTTAGAATACAATAATACTCTACAATATAATATACCGTAATGATCAACATAAAATTCAACACAATCAAAATAATATCCAGTGTATGAACAATCACAAATTAATAAATAAATCGACTACCTCAAGCTTGTTCATTTCAGGGATTAATACATCAGAGTAACACCGTGTAGCCCCCATTAGTGCAACAAAAAATACCTGCTCAATTCGATCAATAATTATTAAGAAATAAAATTGAACAACAATATTGAACAGAGTATTGATGGCTAGGCGACCCACGACTCCACTGAAAAGAAATATTTATATTTCTGCTCCCTCTCAAGCGTAGATAAGTCGATCTCTGAAATAAATTTATGATTATTAAGATGAAATAAGCTCCCTCTCCTTCACCGTCTTGTGTTCGGGCGCCAATCTTGTGGATTCGCAAGAGCCTCTGGACGCTTAACACCTGTAATTCGGATAAAAAATCAGCCGGCAGAGCTGCCTACACCCGTCCAGAATATCCTACAATTCCACAAGAAATAATATTTCCGCCGTACTCTGATATAAACTGCCTGAGAATCAGGCGTGATAGCCTACCAATATCTCCAGGCAATTCAAACCCGAGCACAGCGAATGTAATTTATTTCTTATGAATAACAAGTAAATTCAATATTGATATTCCAATACCTGAAATAATTCCTACAGAGGAAAACCAATATGGTAATTATAGACCGAACTGAGCAGGATCTAATTAGAGAAATTACTGAAACTGGTTAACAATTATGCAAATTTATTGATGAATTATAATCGTTAAGAATCAAATAATAATAATTAATTAAATAATTGACAAATTGGAATAATAGAGTTTTCAAAATTTGGTAATAAATGTTCTTGATATGAGATAATAATATGAATATTCTTGGTAATATAGTGCAAATTTGGATTTTAATAGGGGTTACACGGTATTATAGAAGGATATAGTCCTGCACTCTTTCACAATAATTAATTGATAGAAAATTGTAGCTTTCTCAATTCACTGATTGGATAGAATAAGTATTTTTCGCTCACCAACTCGATCGTGGGGCCCCAATTCACTTAATAATTTTATTTCACTTGAAGATCTGGCGTGGAATGGCGACACCCAGGATTTAGTTTCACAATTCTTCCTCAGGAATAAGCTTATACAAATTGAACTTGCCTTCCAATTTAATTTAAGAGCACAAGACTACAGAGGAGCTACACATTTAACACACTGGATATATTACATTTAACAAGAAGAGAAACCATTTAAACATTAATTTTAATAGGACAAATTAAACGGGTCCTGATAATTCGATTCTCAGAAGGCAAGTGTCTCTTCCTCCCAAAAAGCGGAAATCACCTGGTCTTCTTCTGAGAAGAAGAACCACGTGATTTGGGCAAGAACCAATCCTGTGCCTAATAAGGAAAAGTCCACCAATGGGAATTTTTCCACGCGGTTTTAATATTTAAATTAGACACAGAGGTTCGAAAAACACAGAAAATGACAAAAAATTACGTTAAACGGGAAGACTATAAAATTGAAGCAGATAAACAGAAAATAAACAGGGGTTGCAGAAATGAACAAGCTTGAGTTAGTTTTAAAATGAAAACAGACAATATAGAGATATCACAGTAGCACAGTAGCCGGCAGTATCAACAGCTGACAGATAAGGCTTGTCAACAATTTTGGCGCAATTCACTCTAACCTAATTATTGAAAATAAGGTAGTAAGTAAACATTGGTAGGCAGTTGACGAATGACTCTGACAATAAATTGGTAAATTATACGAAATAATACTATAAGAATTTAATAAAACTATAATTAAATGAGTTTTACATAATTTGACGTGAGTACATTTGATTTATGCCTCATTTATACATTAATTTTAGAAAATATGCTGGCATAGGCTTTGTATCCTGACACTATCTATCTATCATCTTCTATACTATAATAGAGGAAAGAACTGGCTTAAAGACGTATACACGTGTAGAGGATAGGGAAATTATGTTTGACGCATCATCACGTCTGAACTACTGGACTGATTTACTTGAAATGCTGCTTATAAATTCTTAATCAACCGAGGATTCTTATAGGCCTATTTTCTATTCTTCTGGATTTCATCACGTCAAGTTTTAAAATAGACCCTTGCGAAGCACGGGTTACCTGATAGTATTTAAGATAAGATTGCTAAATTATTAAAAAGTGATTTATATTGATTGAAATAGATAATATTATCACAGAGAAAGAATAGCTTGAGTGGATATCCCCTGTCGATTCTTTCTGTTTTGTTGGGGTGAGAGTGTATGAACGGTACAATATAAGAGAATACAAGCATCAGACAGCTTCACGGGAAAGAACTACGTGGACTATCGGCTTGAGATAACAGTAAAAGTTGCGACATAAACGCCCTATACCATGGGATATCTACTTATGCTACTGTTTATCTAAGATAATATCTACTCACGTGGAATTCTTTAATGAAGTTACTCAATGATATAACATCGGTCGGTGCATCCTCATTCTTCTCCTCGATAATTTCCTGTTTGGGCGGATCGACTGGTGCCAGTTCTTCGAATTGAGGTCCATATTCAACTCCAAAAGCTGGTTCAATTCCAACTGAAAAAAGGTAATCAATTAGGAATATACTGAATTGACCAAATAAACTTAAATTACTTAATTTGAGTTTACTGTATTTTGAGTTTTTGGTCGTTACAGGACATGATAGAATGCAATAATTCAGAAGTTATAAAATGATTGACAGTAAACAGCAGCTAGTTATTATATGAGTCCTCCTCATAACAAGTAAGGTTCTTCTTCTGCTTGTTCTTCTTCTGCTTGTTCTTCTTATCCTTCTTCTTCTTCTTCTTCTTCTTCTTCCATATGCCGGTTCCGCGACGGAGATTGGCGATCATCAATGCAATCTGGATTCTACCGACTCCAGCTCGGAACAGGGATGTTGAATCAATGTTTAACCACTCTCTAAAGTACTTTTTATCAGGATGATTTCCTCATTCCAGGCCGGCGTCTTCCTTCAATCTTGCCCTCCATGATCGACTGCAGGAATCTGTACTTTTCATTGCGCATCACATGCCCAATATACCAAAGCTTCTGAATTGGGACGACAGTGGAGGTTGTTTAGTGTATTAAGAGCCAGAAGCTTCGGTATTTTGGAAGTAAGGTTGAAGCTTCAAATGTTCACTGTTTTGAAACATTCTTGTATCATAGCACAGTCATGCAGTAATCATTTGTTACATACATTTACAATGTGTTACAAGGCGCTAGGACAAAAAGGGATTCCAAATACTTATTGTATTGTTATTCATAATACTCATTGTGATGTTATTTAACTCTATCTATAATCCTATAAATGAAGGAATTAGTTTATACAAGGTGCGCCAGAGAAACTTACTTATTTGAAAGGTCAATAAAAATAAAAGTAGCCTACTTTAGTTGTTTTATATGAGAATACAATATCCCTATTTTTTCATGCAGTCCTGAAAATGATATCGGATCAATGGTGACACCCATTGTGCATACACTAATGAAGTCGATTTTTGAAATTTGAAGGCTTAAAATTTAATTCTCGAAAGACGAGTTGGCACAGCACGACAGGACAGCATGAAGCTCTCCGACTGATTAGGTTGACGTATAATAAAAGATCATGCATTTTCAATAGTCATTGGTAGTCTTTGACTGATTGGGTTGGCGTAACGAGAATTAGCCAATCGGAGAGCTTCCTGTCCTGACGAGCCGTGTCCACTCGTCTGAAAAAACGTCTCAGTCCTGGCTGTGGTATTTCATCAATTTATTTGAAGATGAAAGCTGGGATCTAGATGAATTCTAAAGGTTCTCACTTGTTACTACGATAAAGTTTGTTTCTAATTTCAAATAGAAGAAATCTCGCACCCAAGGAGAGAGCTGTATGAGGGTAGTTCTTGACACAATATTATTCCATTCAAGATAGGATGTCCTATTTGAATGGAAATAGGTTCCATTCAAATGGAAGGTTCCTTCGATGCAAATTTACTTTTTGTGTAGTTGAGAAGTTGATATTGTGGTAATTATTCACATTGAATGAAAAAGACTAAGAAATTGTCAAAAAACCACAGATTTATTGATACTTAGAAAGACTGGTTTCGGTTATTACACAATTGTCAATCTCTGATAAACAGAGTTTATATGTGTATGTTTATCTGTGTTTTTGAAAATTTCTTAGTCTTTTTCATTCAAGATGCAAATTTAAAGGTTCCTTCGATGCGAATTAAATTTAATTAAGTTTGAAACGTATATTCTTTTTGTATACTGTCAAAATAATAATGCTTCTAAGAAGGTAGAAAGTTACCTATTTATTTAAACAAATTTATTTATTGAATTCAAATTTATTCTATTACCTACCATGTGAGTTGAAATATTGTCTCATGTTATATCGAGTATGTTTTTCTGACACAGATTTATTTAAAAGGTTTCTGATTTCTGAATTATTTTTGTAATGGCTAATTTTCAATTGCTTATTTGCTTTTTTGACATGTCTTCGTGGGTTTTCATCACATTATGGACTTGAAAATACTTTATAAATAGAACAAAAACCATACTCACATGCAATTGAGATTGACAGGCAAATTATAAATGTAGTCTTGATGTTCTTCATATTTCACCAGAAACAGTTTCAAGGAGGGAATTGCATGCCTGGAAAACATTTTTATATAAATGAAAACAATAACCATACTCGTGATTATGACCTAGGCATTCCTAGATAGGTAGATATCATGTGATAAGCAAATAGTTCACTGTATAAAATCACTTCACTCGTATTGGCTACTTTGTTAAAATTAATAAAAACATGAAGTAACCTTTTAATTAAACTTGAAAATGGCCAAAGTAGGCCAAAACTAGTTGTTGAAATGTTTTAGTTTTAAATAAAAAGGATACTTCATGTTTTTATTAATTTCACTGTATAAATATAACACTTTGACTGATTGTCGTCGACATTTTTTTTGCGGAGGAACATGCCCACATGATCTCTAAACGTGCATGAGTAATGTTGGCCACATTACCCACGTACAAACCTAGAGATCATGCTTATGATGAGGAGAAAGATTAGCTCTAGGTGGGCTCCGAATCATTGGAAAGCAATAGTTAAACTCATAAACATTATTTAGAGGAGTCTGCTGTACAAGTGGTAACCCTTAAAACGGGAGAAGCTGGCCTATGATTAACTTATCTATGCGATAGCTCAGTGCGATCACGTAGCCAACCCCTTTCTCAAATATAATTGCAAAAAAGAAACTCAATACACAGCCACAAGATTGACAAGAATCGGTAGTGTTTACAATAGTGAGCAGTATTTACATTTTCTTTCATCCAATAAAGTAAGAACAAGACAGTATTTTGCCTTTGAATTGAACATCTGGAAATATTGGTATATTTAATATGCCGTTCATATATTAAATTGAATAACTAAACTATAAATAATACATTTCTATATAAGCCTATATTATTGCAAAATAAATATTGTTCGAGCTTCCAACAATTTACTCCTCTCTTCTTACTATTTTCCTAAAGAATAAACACCTAATTGAGGATCCAAATGGAGAGGTGCCAGGGACACTGCTTGGCCGCCGGCAGTGGTGCTCTTTGAACAGGTTCCGGACATCTACTGGAAGATGCGCCCAGTCTCTTGCCTTATGGGGCTTTACAACTGACCCATACTGTGAATGTGGCGAGATACAAACAATGGAGCACTTGTTTTCTCCAAGCCTCCAGTTTCTTAAATGCCCTCTCTCGCAATCCAGTGAGAAATACTTGGCAGTATCTTCAGACAGATTGGTCCTCGTGACCTATATGAGTTTTACTCATGGTTTTGTAGGTCCTTTCGCTGAGGGAGGGGTCGCCAAATTGCTTATAGGGCGCCTGGACACCCTCGACTCAGTCTCTTGACCCACATTTCTGCCTGGAGTGTCACCCATCTCTGGTCTCTTCGGTTTTTTATCCCTCCGAAACTTTGCAGGGTCAGAAGCCTCATCTTTCCCAAGAAGTTTTGCCTAAATGGCCGCCTTTCTTTGAGCAGTGGAGAGGTTTGGTCTCTCCACCCGCAAACTGCTCGGTAGTTCTATTGCATCCTCAGGTATTCCTGCAGATTCTTGCTTTTCTGGACTTCTGAGAGGCTCATCCTCCCTCTCCAGTTGGGATGGTGTGATTGAGCTAATGTCATCCATGTCGTTATCAGTAGAAGCCTACTCAATGTTGATAGCTTCTACAGAAGAGTGCAGTGGAACCTCCTGTGCTCCTGAAGCACCCATTTCAGAGTGAAAAACCTGCACTGATGGGGCAGATCCCGATGGTTTTGAAGGCAAGGCAACTTCCGGTCACCTTGGGGTTTGGTTTGCTCATGTGGTTCCCACGAACAGCTAGGGAAATGGAGTCGTCCCAGATAGAGTCCCGCATGTCCAGGCAAGGCTAAATACTACAGGAAGGCGCCTGGAATCCTGCAGGCACCGTTAGAGACACTATACAGAAGCACCACCCTTCAGCACGGTCCACATCACACATTGGGTTGGCCTAAGAAGAAGTAAGAATATGGCCAAGGAAGGCAAACGGATATAAAGAGAAAGAAAGAATGGCACAAAGTCAATAGAAAATGCCCCATTCTAGAAATGAAAAGTTCCAAAGCATATTAAGAAGGGTTTTGGAAGAAGGGCTAGTCGCCTTTTACATCAGGGATTCTGTGAGTACCTATATATTCTGGTATATTCAACGAGTTTTTGAGTACAATGTTCGACTTAGAGCTCCCCCAACCAACAGGGGGCTAGCTAACCTGAACCTAACCAATTCTTCAATGATGAAATGAACATTAGGGCCACTCCCGTGTTTCAGTTGGACACATCAAGTCGTCAATCCCGTCGTTAGGTCATATCATAGGCCCTGAAAACTCTGACACCGGACCTGCCAGGCAACTTGCTTTTTATTATTAACATTGTAAACAAGAGAGAAATAATCAATGAGAAATCTCAGGCTACGCAAAACTTGACTATATCCTACACATTATCCTGTATGCGCTGTGTCAATAGTCAATCAATGATAACTAGTATAATACAAAAACAACGAACACTGAAAATGAAAAATGATAAAATGTAGGCTAGGATATTCATGTATTTTTAGACATTTAATTTGTTTTTTACTTCTCACTTTTTAGAAATTGAATAGAATTGTGGACTGCATTAATGTTAGTTGTTAGGCTTTCTGCCAAACTATTATTTAGTTCAAAATATTTTATATTTTAGAAAAAGTATAATTCTTTTAGGTTATGTTGAAAAAATTAATTTAAAATACTCACTTCTTCAGCCATTTGCAAGCAAGAATAAGGAAATATAATATCAATAACAGGTAGCCTATAAAAAGTCCTATTGATATTAAAAAATTGAAATATTAATTCAAGTGAAACAGTGTTGTTGAAATCGTAAAATTAATGAATGACAAAAAAAACTTTTCATGGCGCTGCCACACTCTTGCCAAGTGCATACAAAAATGTCGACAAGCACAAAAGTGTGGATGGTTTTTAGGCCGTCGTATGCTGACGCACACGAGGCAGCACACGAAGCACAGCACATTGCAGGAAACTGTGCCACAGTCACAGAGAAGGGACTTCTCTTCTCTGTGGCCACAGTATACATATATATACATACCTATTCTGTGACTGTGCATCCCCACTGAGAAGAAAGTGTTCCTTCCACTTTGTGGCATACCAACGGCGCCGCGTATGCGGGGGTTAGCCCCCGGACCACCCTTTTTTCTGGCTATAAGCTGGTCTTGCCTCCGCTCGGAAAAAAATCGTAGCGATGGCCAATGAGGGCCAGCGTTGGCAAACCTCTCATTCACACATTGGCGCTGGCTGACATTGGCCTTTGCTGGACCAATATGAATATCCGGCATGACTTTTGTTTGCACTTTTGCCATTGAGCGTCTTCAGGGATACACTGCTCCAATGACTCAAGCTAGGCGACCCGCGTTTCATGGGAGCTTTTGACAGTTCATCACCCGGTCGCCATCTTTGATTTTTCTCGCCCGGGTCAGGAATCGTGACCAATACCACAGAGGAAAGAAACACTACTTCGTATGCTTATTCCGTGCCAATACCATCTACAATACTCAGAACTTTGCAGACTTTGACACTTTCATGTGTTTTGTAATAGAGATTTTGCTATGGCAGTCGAAAATATTCATAAATATTAATCATGATCTCTTTATGTCATTGTCACAATCACTATTCAATAAAGAAACTAGTTTCGGTTGTTACACTATTTTATCAATCAATAATTAACTCACTTGAGATTGATAATCTCTATAATTCTTAGATTACTGTAGTGTAACAACCAAAATCAGTTTCTGAATTTTAGAGAACTGTAATATTGAATAAAAACAATTAAAAAACTCAATATTTATTTACAAAACAGAAAATACAATAAGTAAATTACAATGCAGTAAATACACATATTACAATAAATAAGTACTTTCTAGAATCTAGATATTCCATTTAATATTCTAATATGAAGATTTATTTTCCTCTGTTGCTCCTGATGTTCAATCAATTTATCCGCCATTAAAATGTCAACTAATTGACCCAATAATTGATATTGGAAAACATCAATATGTTAGGATATCATTCAAATATGATTAAATTTAATGAGTGTACATGTCGTGGTTTCTGCAAATCAGATGGCAACTTGGAAATCGATTCCTCGCTTCGCTCGCCATATCCGTCTAGCCAGGGGGCTCCGCCCCCTGGACCCCCAACTGGATCGTCCAAGAATGAGATCAGCAGGCTGGCTTCGCTCGCCTGCATTTTTTCATTTTTATCATATTATATTAGGACAATCCAGTCGGGGGTCCAGACTAAACGTCTGGCTAAACAGATATGGCGAGCGAAGCGAGCCTGACGGCTAGTAATATAATATTCCCAGGATTGAAGTAGCAGTGCCCAATCAATTTTTCCGCGATAAATGCATTTAAATCTTCAACTTGGTGCCAACCTAACAAAATCAACTCAACTTAATGCCAACCTGACAAAATTATTAATTTAGTTGCCAGTTAACAACTGTTTCGAAGAGGTACTCTATCTAGATTATAGTTCTATAGTAACATATGATATGGAAATTTCAATTCTAATTAAGAGATTGGGAGAAGAAGAATATACATGCTAAAAGACGAACTTTAAACCCTCAAAACAACCCTTAGAGTTGAAATATTGCCAAAAGATTTCTTAGTGCGCCTCTAAAGGGCCAACTGAACATACCTACCAAATAAGAACATTTTTGGTCCGGTAGATTTTTAGTTATGCGAGTGAGTGAGTGAGTGAGTGCCATTTCGCTTTTATATATATATAGATAATAATACAGGTAAATGATAAATAGATGGAAGATTCTTAGAGGGCACACTCCCCTTAATTGTGGGCACCACTCATTGATTTGGCTCTAGATCCGAATGCAGCTTCCCTGACAGATACCATGGCTTGCTCCACATTGGCTGGAATATCTTGTGAAAGTATCTCAACCTTGATAACATGCGGTAATTATCATTTACCTGTATATATTATAATTACGAAATGGATGATTTTGTTTTGGAAAAGTTAATCCTCGTATCTTTCCAACATGTATATTTTCTTTATAAAAAATGAAGTTAGGTATCAAAAGTTTTCTGTGGCTGAAACCAATACCTACTATTATTTCTATGAGTAACAGTTGGTATTGCTGAAACTCATCGAATCCCATTAGATTTTAATGTACTAAGTATACATCAATTGAAAATATACTGTGATTCTCACTATATTTACTGTTGTAAATCAATTAGTGATTTACTGTTGTAAATCAGTACATTCTTGAATGTCTGGTTCGCATCAGAGACAGAGCTAGGAGTGCTGATACTCGTGGTGAGACACATGGCTATGGAACCCGTCAGACTCGCCTTATCAACATGCCAAGATGCCGTTTGGCAAGGACTCAGAGGAGTTATCCTTTCATTGCCTTCAAGATGTTTAATAAGCTGCCAGAGTGGGTCAAGGATAGTGGAAGTGATAGACAGTTCCGAGCAGTTTTGAATTCTTTCTTGATAACATCCATTTTATAGCCTGATTGAATTTCTTGATAGTGGGATGACATTTTGAAACTTTCTTATCACATCCTACACTATTAAACGAGCAACTTCTGTTTAGATTTTTAGATGTTTATATGTTTGTATTTCACCGGATCTCGAAACGGCTCTAGCGATTCTCACGAAATTCAGAACATAGTAGGTTTATAATATAAAGATTCGATTGCACTAGGTCTCATCCCTGGGAAAACTCGCTGAAGGACATTAAAAGGATAATTATTATTCATCCTTGGAAAAACAGCTGATAATAATTATTTCGTTGTCTGTTGGTGATGGAAGTGAGTGAGCGAGTCCATGTGTGTGGGACTGTGTCAAAATTATGACTCAGCTGTTGAACTTTTTTAATCATTCAACCAGGTACTTAGTGCCGGTTGCAAAAAACCGGGTAATTTTTATCCTGATTAATTTCAGTAGATCCATCTTTTTGAAATGGTCTTCTTTGATTTGATTCACGTGAAGCTAATCAAGATTGAAATTTAACCGGCTTTTGTGCAACTGTGCCTCCCTTGTGAGGGAAATTTTTGAATCCCTCTGGGAATTAATCTCAATTTACTGTGATTAGATAGAACATTTCTGTATGAATGTTATTATAATTTCTTTTTTCGTAATGAATTGTTTATGCTTATTTGTACTCCAGAGCGAAGCTCGGTCCCCGATATTGTTTTATAAACCCTTGACACAGTCTATCCAGCAGCGCTGGTCAATGACTTAGAATGAAACTAAAACTATATATTAGAAATTTATATATTTTTTTCATTTTAAAAAGTAGAGGTATCAAAAGTTTCATGTGGATAAAACTCATTGAATTCCAATAGATTTTCAATATACTGAGTAGACTTCAATTGAAAATCTACTGGAATTCTCACTGAAAACTTTAAATCTCACTGGAATTACTTCTGAATATTCATTAAAGTCTACTTATAGATAGAGGTATAATATTATAGTCTCACTGAAATCACTTCTGAATATTCATGAACGTCTACTACTTATACATGGAGTTACTGTAGTCTCACTGAAATGATTTCTGAAAGTCTACTTATAAATGGAGGTATAATACTCCTCCTCGAGATCATAGAGGTCGGCAGCCATGTCATCCCGCAAACTCATCAGTTTCTGGTCGCATTCGGTCTGCTTTTGCCGGAACAGCTTCGAGTTCTGCGCGATTGTCTCGTTGACCGATGGAAAGTCGTTGAGGATCAGGTACTGTTTGATGTCGGACACTAGCTTCATGAGTGACTCGCCCGCACGCACAATGTTGGCCGCGCGCACATGCATCTCGTACGTGTCCTGTTCGCTCTGCGCCAGCCTGGACAGCTGTGTGTCCGCGTCACCGCGCGCTAGTTTCACGATTTCTGTCAACAGAAAACACGGGAAAATTGGTTGAAATGAGCAGAATAACAACTATTATCATAGGGAGAGGATAGCATAAGAAGATAAGTAGCTAGTTTCACGATTTCTGTCAACAGAAAACACGGGAAAATTGGTTGAAATGAGCAGAATAATGCAACTATTGAGGACTGGACAGCTGCTAACTTTCTTTGTCTCAATAAAGATAAGACCCAGTTGTTAGATTTTGACTTTGGTTGTAAGACAGATATTAGTTATGTCAAATTTCTTAGCATCACATTGCAGAGTAATAAGAAATGGGAAAATCATATTTTTTCATTGGGTAAGAAAATATCTAGAGGCATTTTTATGTTATGTAGATTAAGAAATATTGTTAGCATTGATGTGTTGGTAGCTGTATATTATGCTTACATTCAGTCACACCTGTTGTATGGTATTTTGGCATGGGGGAGAGATACCAATATGAAGAAACTTTTTGTTGTACAAAAAAGGGCCATAAGGATCATTTGTAAAGTAGATAGTAGAGCACATTGTCGACCTCTGTTTAAAAAACTTAATATTATGACTGTTTATGCTTTGTATGTGTTTAAATGTCTGATGTATACAGAAAAAATCTTTTCATCTTATCCATAAATAGTAATATTCACAATCATTTTACAAGACAAGCAGAAGCACTTAGATTATCATAGTGCAATTACCATTTAGCTTTAAAAAGTTTTGTTGAATTTGGAAAGAGGTTATTCAATAAACTGCCTGCTCATATTAAAGAATGTGATATTAATATTTTTAAGTTTTCTGTTAAAAGATTCTAATCGTCTGCTGTCCATATGGTTATGACGATTTGTGGTGATGTCTGTGTATTTTCTCAACTGTGATATACTGTTTTAAAAATGTTTATGATATTATATAGAATTGCTTATTTTTGTATAATTATGATGTGACTGTGATGACTATTACCGTTTATTGTTATATTTTAGAATTTTTTATTTAATTGTTGACTTTGTCTTGCATTTTTGTTAAAGTGTTCTGACAATAAATCAATCTTGAATCTTGAGGGCCAGCGTTGGCAAACCTCTCATTCACACATTGGCCTTTGTTGGACCAATATGAATATCCGGCATGACTTTTGTTTGCACTTGCCATTGAGCGTCTTCAGGGATACACTGCTCCAATGACTCGAGCTAGGCGACCCGCGTTTCATGGGAGCTTTTGACAGTTCATCACCCAGTCGCCATCTTTGATTTTTCTCGCCCGGGTCAGGAATCGTGACCAATACCATCTACAATACTCAGAACTTTGCAGACTTTGACACTTCATGTGTTTTGTAATAGAGATTTTGCTATGGCACTCAAAATATTCATAAATATTAATCATGATCTCTTTATGTCATTGTCACAATCACTATTTAATAAAGAAACTAGTTTCGGATGTTACACTATTTTATCAATCAATAATTAACTCACTTGAGATTGATAATCTCTATAATTCTTAGATTACTGTAGTGTAACAACCAAAATCAGTTTCTGAATTTTAGAGAACTGTAATATTGAATAAAAACAATTAAAAAACTCAATATTTATTTACAAAACAGAAAATACAATAAGTAAATTACAATGCAGTAAATACACATATTACAATAAATAAGTACTTTCTAGAATCTAGATATTCCATTTAATATTCTAATATGAAGATTTATTTTCCTCTGTTGCTCCTGATGTTCAATCAATTTATCCGCCATTAAAATGTCAACTAATTGACCCAATAATTGATATTGGAAAACATCAATATGTTAGGATATCATTCAAATATGATTAAATTTAATGAGTGTACATGTCGTGGTTTCTGCAAATCAGATGGCAACTTGGAAATCGATTCCTCGCTTCGCTCGCCATATCCGTCTAGCCAGGGGGCTCCGCCCCCTGGACCCCCAACTGGATCGTCCAAGAATGAGATCAGCAGGCTGGCTTCGCTCGCCTGCATTTTTTCATTTTTATCATATTATATTAGGACAATCCAGTCGGGGGTCCAGACTAAACGTCTGGCTAAACAGATATGGCGAGCGAAGCGAGCCTGACGGCTAGTAATATAATATTCCCAGGATTGAAGTAGCAGTGCCCAATCAATTTTTCCGCGATAAATGCATTTAAATCTTCAACTTGGTGCCAACCTAACAAAATCAACTCAACTTAATGCCAACCTGACAAAATTATTAATTTAGTTGCCAGTTAACAACTGTTTCGAAGAGGTACTCTATCTAGATTATAGTTCTATAGTAACATATGATATGGAAATTTCAATTCTAATTAAGAGATTGGGAGAAGAAGAATATACATGCTAAAAGACGAACTTTAAACCCTCAAAAACAACCCTTAGAGTTGAAATATTGCCAAAAGATTTCTTAGTGCGCCTCTAAAGGGCCAACTGAACATACCTACCAAATAAGAACATTTTTGGTCCGGTAGATTTTTAGTTATGCGAGTGAGTGAGTGAGTGAGTGCCATTTCGCTTTTATATATATATAGATAATAATACAGGTAAATGATAAATAGATGGAAGATTCTTAGAGGGCACACTCCCCTTAATTGTGGGCACCACTCATTGATTTGGCTCTAGATCCGAATGCAGCTTCCCTGACAGATACCATGGCTTGCTCCACATTGGCTGGAATATCTTGTGAAAGTATCTCAACCTTGATAACATGCGGTAATTATCATTTACCTGTATATATTATAATTACGAAATGGATGATTTTGTTTTGGAAAAGTTAATCCTCGTATCTTTCCAACATGTATATTTTCTTTATAAAAAATGAAGTTAGGTATCAAAAGTTTTCTGTGGCTGAAACCAATACCTACTATTATTTCTATGAGTAACAGTTGGTATTGCTGAAACTCATCGAATCCCATTAGATTTTAATGTACTAAGTATACATCAATTGAAAATATACTGTGATTCTCACTATATTTACTGTTGTAAATCAATTAGTGATTTACTGTTGTAAATCAGTACATTCTTGAATGTCTGGTTCGCATCAGAGACAGAGCTAGGAGTGCTGATACTCGTGGTGAGACACATGGCTATGGAACCCGTCAGACTCGCCTTATCAACATGCCAAGATGCCGTTTGGCAAGGACTCAGAGGAGTTATCCTTTCATTGCCTTCAAGATGTTTAATAAGCTGCCAGAGTGGGTCAAGGATAGTGGAAGTGATAGACAGTTCCGAGCAGTTTTGAATTCTTTCTTGATAACATCCATTTTATAGCCTGATTGAATTTCTTGATAGTGGGATGACATTTTGAAACTTTCTTATCACATCCTACACTATTAAACGAGCAACTTCTGTTTAGATTTTTAGATGTTTATATGTTTGTATTTCACCGGATCTCGAAACGGCTCTAGCGATTCTCACGAAATTCAGAACATAGTAGGTTTATAATATAAAGATTCGATTGCACTAGGTCTCATCCCTGGGAAAACTCGCTGAAGGACATTAAAAGGATAATTATTATTCATCCTTGGAAAAACAGCTGATAATAATTATTTCGTTGTCTGTTGGTGATGGAAGTGAGTGAGCGAGTCCATGTGTGTGGGACTGTGTCAAAATTATGACTCAGCTGTTGAACTTTTTTAATCATTCAACCAGGTACTTAGTGCCGGTTGCAAAAAACCGGGTAATTTTTATCCTGATTAATTTCAGTAGATCCATCTTTTTGAAATGGTCTTCTTTGATTTGATTCACGTGAAGCTAATCAAGATTGAAATTTAACCGGCTTTTGTGCAACTGTGCCTCCCTTGTGAGGGAAATTTTTGAATCCCTCTGGGAATTAATCTCAATTTACTGTGATTAGATAGAACATTTCTGTATGAATGTTATTATAATTTCTTTTTTCGTAATGAATTGTTTATGCTTATTTGTACTCCAGAGCGAAGCTCGGTCCCCGATATTGTTTTATAAACCCTTGACACAGTCTATCCAGCAGCGCTGGTCAATGACTTAGAATGAAACTAAAACTATATATTCTAAATTTATATATTTTTTTAATTTTAAAAAGTAAAGTTATCAAAAGTTTTGTGTGGGTAAAACTCATTGAATTCCAATAGATTTTCAATATACTGAGTAGACTTCAATTGAAAATCTACTGGAATTCTCACTGAAAACTTTAAATCTCACTGGAATTACTTCTGAATATTCATTAAAGTCTACTTATAGATAGAGGTATAATATTATAGTCTCACTGAAATCACTTCTGAATATTCATGAACGTCTACTACTTATACATGGAGTTACTGTAGTCTCACTGAAATGATTTCTGAAAGTCTACTTATAAATGGAGGTATAATACTCCTCCTCGAGATCATAGAGGTCGGCAGCCATGTCATCCCGCAAACTCATCAGTTTCTGGTCGCATTCGGTCTGCTTTTGCCGGAACAGCTTCGAGTTCTGCGCGATTGTCTCGTTGACCGATGGAAAGTCGTTGAGGATCAGGTACTGTTTGATGTCGGACACTAGCTTCATGAGTGACTCGCCCGCACGCACAATGTTGGCCGCGCGCACATGCATCTCGTACGTGTCCTGTTCGCTCTGCGCCAGCCTGGACAGCTGTGTGTCCGCGTCCTAGGCTACTGGAATTCTATTCTCTTTTAAAATATTCAATTATATTTTATTTAGCAAGAAATTATATTTTTCAATAATTTAATAATGAATTTTCATGATTAAGATGGAATTTTTTTTTGATTAATTATTAATTCTACATTGTTAAAAGACGATCTGGCAAAGCGAGAAAGAGATAGTGCTATCCGCTTTGTTGAATGATAGACAAGGATAGCAATACCATTGCTAATCGAACACTGCCATTATAACATGGACCTCACTACGAGGATCACTATAGTAAGGCCCACGTTATAATGGCAGTGGATAAAGATAGAAGAACAGCGTTGCCGATTCTCTGCCTTAAATAATTATATTTCTACACTGTCAAAAACAGATTTGGCATTGTTGTGGACCTAGAAAAGGATAGTACCACCGGCTTTGTCGAATGATAGACAAGGATAGCAAAACCAAAGTTGATCAAATACTGTCATTATAAAGTGGACCTCACTATAGGAGCTTGAGAACTAGAACATTGAAGATTGGAACATAAACGACCTATACCATGAGATATCTTCTTGTGCTATATTTTCTCTACGCTATTACAGTCTACAGCAGTCTGAAGCTAGATTCCCACAGTTTCTGTCAACAGAGAACGAGGGAAAATTAGTTGAAATTTAGCAGAATTAGAAACTATTACAGTCTATAGCATTCTAACGCTGGACTGCCATAAAACAGTGTCTATATAATTCGCATAGTTCTAATTGGAGTATTCCCACTCAGCCGGGCCAAACGAGTATGAATAATACCACAACTCATGGGAATTTTATTTTTACTGTTCACTGTCACTGCTTTATGCGAATCCAACTTGTAGATCCAATAATTCCTAAACGAAGACTGTAACGACTGTAGCCGCGCTGTATTAATACATACATATTTAGCCGCGCTGTAGTCTACATACATAGACTACAATAATATACAGTAAAACTGGATTCACACCAATGACAGTGGTAGTGATTGGCACAAATAAAATATAATTTACATGTGTTCTGATTGGGTTGTTCCCACTCAGCTTGACCCAAAACTATGAATAATCCCATTTAAACTTATGGGTAAAAAGCCATCGGCCTTCGGAGAGCTTCCTGTCCTGTTGTGCCGACTCGTCTGTAAAACAACTCGAGTGTTTCGGCCGCGCTGCTATAGTTTTAATAGTCAACATAGGCTACAAGCTATAGAATTGATATAAATGATACCATAGATAAAAGAAAGCATTATCTATAGTGTTTGCTATTTGAGCTATAGCTTATGCTATATTTTCTCAATAATAATACACTGTAAAAATATACAGCTCTAAATACAGACGTTGCGCGGCTAGAATAGTACAGTCTTTGCAAAGAATTGTACCTTTACTCGTCTACAGACAATTGGTGCTGTTATGCTTTTTTTAGTCTAAAATAATATTCAATGTCGTGATCAAAGGTTATTTGCTGGCGTGGCAAATTTTGAGATATATAAGTTTTGGGTGGATCGTGTAAAATAATGAGTCAAAAACTATATAAGTTCAAGTGGAATGTGTTTTCAGTTGCTTACAGGTTGCATGACTTCTAAAGGAGAACACAATACAAGCGGATAAGACGCATCCCTTAAGACACTATGCATGCGCGGAATTAATTTCGTTTCTATATCATTGACGATGAGCCCCAACTAATTTCAGGGGTCTTCAAAAAATGCATGACTTTTCATGGGGAGCACTGTTTTGTGTGTATGAGTTACCCCATGAGGGCCCCTGCGGGTTGGGGGAGCTTTGAGTCGAACATCAAGAATTTGTTGAAAATCAGAATAAACCCACAGTATCCCTGCTTGACGTGGGAGGCAACTAAAAGGGACAACCTTTCCAAAGCCCTTCTTCTCCTTCTTAATTTGCTTTGGAACTTTTCATTTCTAGAATGCGGTGGCACTTTTTCCATTGACTTAGCTTTGTGCCATTCTTTCTTTTTTAATCTGTCGGCCTTCCTCTGCCATATTTGTACTTCTTCTAAGGCCAACCCAATGTGTGATGTGGGCCGTGCTAATGGGTAGTGCTTTTATATGGTGTTTCATGGTGGCTTGCAGGTTACCAGGCGCCTGTAGTATTTAGCAATACCTGGACATGCGGGGGGCTCTGTCTTGGTCGAATCCACTTTCCTAGCTTTTCGTGGGAACCACATGAACAAATTAAACCCCAAGGCAACCGAAAGTTGCCTTGCCTTCAAACCCATCAGGGCAGCTTCCTCAATCTTATAGTTATATATTTTAAACTCTTGACGCAACCCATCCGGGATTGCTGGTATTGGTGAAAAGGAAGGTAATTCAGGTAAAATCTGAAATGGGTGCATCAGGAGCACAGGAGGTTCCACTACACTCTTATGTAGAGGCTATCAAAATTGAGAAGGCTTCTAGTGATTACGAAATGGATGACGTAAGCTCAATCACACCATCCCAACTGGAGAGGGAGGATGAGCTTCTCAGAAGTCCAGAAAAGCAAGATCTGCAGGAATGCCTGAGGATGCAATAGAGCAACCGAGCAGTTTGCGGGTGGAGAGACCAAACCTCTCCACTGCTCAAAGAAAGGCGGCCATTCAGACAAAACTTCTTGGGAGAGGTGAGGCTTTCGACCCTGTAAAGTTACGGAGGGGCAAAAATTAAGAACCCGACACCAGAGATGGGTGAAACTTCAGGCTCAAATGTGGGTCAAGAGGCTGAGTCGAGGGTGGCCAGGCACACAAGAGGCAATTTAGCGACCCCGCCCTCAGTGGAAGGACCTACAAAAAGGCCAGGATTGGAACTCACATAGGTCACGAGGACCAATCTATCTCAAGAGACTGCCAAGAATTTCACACTGGATTGCGAAAGTCTAGGGTCAAGGTGAAGGGCTCTGTTTGGCTGCAAGCAACCAGGTGATAAATGGGATGTTAGTATAGGGAAAAACTCCTGGATCTTGTAAAGAACACAGGTATTGGTTTGCCCAACTAAAGTACTTGGGACACACAATGAGCTCCGGGTGACATGTGAGGTTCTTTGAAACTTTGGATCCTTGAATCCGTCTCTTCAACATAACATACGGTACCCCATGAGAGACAATGCATCCGGCTAACAAGCTATAGTATAGTTGGCGTTTTATTTCCAAACTCCCTCTATATTTAAACAATAGAAATATAAATCTATCTAAACTTCAATATTATAATATAATCATGAAAATACTGTAAGAAGCTTGAGGGACGATAAAACTCACCTTCAAAATTTTCAAGCATAGACCTCACATCATCCTTCAGTCTAGTAGTGTATGATTTCAACAGTGCTTCCTTGGATTGTGGAAAATTTCTTTGATGAGCCATCTAATCAAATATTTAATAAACAATAATTCAATCAAAATACAAACAGCATAATGTGATTATAACCTAAAATACTGAGTATACGTTATAGTTATAGATTAAAATTGATCTTTCAAGACTGAATTCTATTTAAAAATGAATAGCTTACATTAATATTGTAATTGTTACAATGTATTGGAGTTGGAACTGATCTATAACATTTATTAATATAAAGTTATAATTCAAAATATTTACAACCCCAACCTCAAAAATTCTTGATCACAAAAAAGTCCAATAAATATCGATAGCCGGTTAACGTATCGATAATTAATGAATAGTCAACTAAAAATATCAAACCTATCGATAGTCCAAACCAAATCGAAACTAAACAAAAACAACATAACCTGCAAATTTTCTTTTTTGAAGATTGAAGGTTAATCAATGATAATTATGTGAATTTTTCTGTAATGCATAATAATTATTCATGTGAAAATGCAAACATTCAGTTGGTGTACTTGATTTAATTCATCAAAATATGTATGTGTTTAACTTTATCTGAAATCTTGATTTTTATAAGTTACCGTAGGTACTATTTCATGTTTATTGAAGAAATTTGAAACTGTTGAATTTATGCTGTTTTCTGAGTACTTGGATCAAACGCAGAATGCAAGTGAACTCATTTTAATCAAAGTTCTTATGCATAAGTACAAACAGTTGTATTGCAAAATATTTGTAATATAAGCATTTTTTCGTAACAACAATAATTTCTAAGCATTTTTCAGTCCTCAAAGATATTTCTTCAATTATATGATTGTCGTTTCCAAGTTGGCCTACTGGTATAGACTATAGAGAGAGCATACGTTATTGTCATAAAGAAATCATCCTCGTCTATAATTTCTTTCTCTATTTTAGTAATTCGCAATTATATTTTTTAATGTCTCAACATTTTCCAGGTTTTACTTGTGGGTCTTGCCTAAATTCACTCATGGATGAACATACAGTGTAATAAAAATGGAAGATATAACTTCCAAACTGGACAACATTCTCAAAGAGACCTCCAACCTACCAAACTCAGGCAAGCCTCCGAACATAGTAGTCTACTCAGAATGTCAGTCATCAGCTATATGCCTAAAAGAAACTTTGTCATTGGTTCTGGAGAAACAAAGGTATTATAATTGAAATCCATTTATAGATTAAAGAGGACGATAGAATAATTCTGGTTCTTGAACTTATAGTAGGCCTACTGTACCTCACATGCTACTGATCACTAAAGTTTTTAGGTTGGAGTGAGGGACTCGGCAGTCCACTTCTCGCCTTCTCCAAGATCTATAGTCTTATTCAATCTTTTTCTGAGTATACAGAGAGGGAAGGAGTTATATTCGTGGCTAGGTGAAATTACAGGTACCTCCTCATATTCAGCGTTTGATTGACCAGGGCCCAGATATGTTCTCGCGGTTTCTAGAAAAGTTAACACGAATAAAATAGATATTACAATCCACAGTCAATGTTATTCATGGCTTCTAATATTACGTCGATTTTTTATTTTCTGCCTGTTCTTGATGTCTATGAAGAGAGGTTGACAAGCGATTTGTTTGTTCAGAACCCACCTAAAACTGTAGGTTTATTTCTTTGTTCATCATAATTATCATCAGCTAAAGTTTAGGATAGTGGTACGCTTTATTTATTTATTGGATAGAGCAAACAATAAAATAGTCATTTCAATTCAATTTTTAATTCCATCTATGACCAGTCTTTACACTGCATAGATTTTGTAAAGAAATTAAAAAAACATAAACGTTCATAAAATTGCACTAACTATCAAGATGGCATGTCAAAGAGACAAATAAAGCTAGTGATCTCCTCTTCACTCAAGGAATAGAGTGGAAGTTTGAGGAGTTTATCTCGAAGCACATTTTTAAATTGTTCATCTTTCAATTTACGGACACACAATGGGAGCCTGCTGTATATTTTCAGGGTACGTCTTCTAGTAAAATAATCAAGAACCTTGAAATTTATGTAGTCGGAAAAGAAAAGACAGGCTATTGCCCAAAATTTCTTCTATTTCCTAATTTTGTCTCAATTCGTTTATTTTTATCTTAATTATTATGAAAGATATCGACTCAAATTCTTTAAATGAAAAAATAAATGTGAGACGCCTCAGTTTGATTTTTACCCTAAAATAACAATTTTGATACTCCAAAGATCCAATTCTCAAGCAACGACTCTAGACGCGTGGTTATAGCCGTGCTTTATTAATGACTGTAGTTTATTACCGTCTACGTCGACTGTAGCCCACAATGAAATACAGTAATAAACTACGACTAGATTAATATACGACTAGAATCGTCGCCTTGGAATTGGACCTTTAGTACTCCATTATTTTAGCATTTAAGTCTTTCGCTCATTTGTACATTGTCCTAGAGAGGAGTAATAAAATTACCTTCAATGAAGAGTAAAAGATTGTCCTAAGGTGCAATCCTTAGAGGCGTTCTAGCAGCGCAGCTGTAAGCAGGAAGCTCTTGATGCAGTCAAGCCTGCTCATAGCTGAGAGCTTCCTGCTTATAGCTGCGCTGCTCGAGCGGCACGGCTAGAACGCCTCTAAGGAATTGCACCTTCACATTATTTGATTTTATAACTCTTGGAAGTCTACATTAGTTGAAGAAATTAATCTGTTGTTACTAATTTGCAGGTATACAGTCTACATTCTGAACACCTCACAAATGCTAACAGCTCCCTGGCTCAACAATGTCTGCCTACTCGTTATTGCCGGTCACATTTCGCCGGATATAACGAACCGACTCAAATCCTACGTTACGGACGGAAACGGTCGTCTACTGTGCTTTGGATCCAACCTGCTTGATGCATTTGTTCCTCAGCTGTCCGGTGCTGAGGTCAAAGATGAAATGGGATTGCTCACTTTCTCAAAATGGAGTCGTGTTGAAGTGATGCATCGCGTACTCAAATACCAGTTCTCTGACGAGAAAAATGGATTAGAAAGGTAAATTATTATCTAATAAATAACTCTTATTTATTTAGTCATTAATTAACAGAGCCACAAAAATTATAATATAAAATATGATCTATCTATTCTAATAATATAAATATTATCTAATAAAAGTTGCATCGTGTACTTAAATACCAGTTTTATGACGAGAAAATTTGATTAAACAGGTAAATTATTATCTAATAAATAACTATTATTTATTCAGTCTTTAATTAACAGAGCCACAAAAATTATAATAGGCCTATAAAATATGGTCGGGGGAGGACAAGGCTGAGCATAAAACTGTTTTTTTTTTTAATCTTGGTCTTAAAACTTATTTTATGCATTCCATAATGTCAAACAAATCATGTGCATGCTGAGAAAATAATCAACAGGTCTAGCACAAAACTATTTATTTTCCGAATTTCGATAGAAAATAGATCAAATTAATGTATACACTTTTTGTGTAGTTGAGAAGTTGATATTGTGGTAATTATTCATATTGAATGAAAAAGACTAAGAAATTGTCAAAAAACCACTGATTTATTGATAATTAGAAAGACCGGTTTCGGTTATTACACCATTGTCAATCTCTAATGTATACACATTTTTTGAACAGCTTTCAAATTTAATATAGCAAAGCTTATTCCTTATTTATCAACGTTTTCAATATTTATCTCATTCATTTGTGCTAAACTTAGTTCAAATATTTTTCTCACTCAATTATTCCACTATTAATTTAAGTCTGTCTCGATTCATTATCAAATAAAATTTAATTTCCATTTTTCACACAATATACATGCTGTAATAAAAATCAATCTATTCAATGAAAGTGAAAATTACTACCTGCAAAAGTATAACCTGCTCGCTGGTGGGAGTTAATCTTAAAACTAAATTTAACAATTACCAAATAGTAGTAGGAAAAGAAAAAAACATGAATCAAGGAATACCTGTAATTGCCATATCACCATTAAAGAAGAAAAAACAAAACCTGCTATCGAGCATCTTTGAATCTCGTAATAATTCATCAAAAATCAGATTTTACTAATTCATTCTGTCCATCTTGTATTATTGATTGTTGACAATATTCCAATAATTAATTTTCTTGTAAAATACAAATTTTGTTAAATATCCACTTGTACATATTATACAAAATTATGAAAACTTAATAAACTTATGAATTTTCTGTTCCAGCTTCAGCAACTACCTACCAAACAGCATCACACTGTCCAACTCTATTAACGATCTCACCAGTTTTGAAGTGACTACTTTCGGCCTCGAAGAAAACTCCATGACACCCAGCTTCATTCTGCTCACTTCAAAAGCTGGTGGAAAAACACTATTCTCCAATGTGCATCTTGAATTCGACCTCGAAAATCATGGGCTAACAGAAAACCATCAGAATTTGTTCAAAAATGACAAATACTCGACAATGAACTATAGTAATTGTTATGAGCACTGCAAAAAATCATCATCGAATTCAGGTTTGTCTAGAAAATACCAAGATTTGTCCAACGGAGAAATGTCAGATAACTGTACCAACAAAACCTGCGATTCAACTAAAAACTGCGAGGTTCTTACTGAAAACTTTAACATTTCATCTAAAAACCTTAGTGAGTCATTCAAGAACTCCAACAGAATACGTATAGACATATTCGCTGAAATACTAAAAGAACATTTTGGATTATTGTGTGCCAGTGAACGCACTTGTGAGCCTGAATATACTGTGGGCTATTTTTTCGGGGATCCAGCTTCGAAGAGGAAGTTTTTAAAGGACTTGGAAAGTAGGATGAGCAGTGACGGTGTGTTAAAATTGAAGAGAATTGGCGTAAAGTTTTGTGTAGGGGATGTTCCACCACCCTCCCCCAGCCTCCTACCGGTGTTAGTTGATGGCGAGGAGGGGTGTGGCGGTGAGTTTTCGGTGAAGTCGTTTTTTGACGAGTTGAAAACGCGCAAACTGGGGCGGTTGGGAGTGTTCGCGAGCGTGATGACGTCATCGATGCACGTAGTCGACACGCGTCTGGTGGACGGCTTCGTGGTTGTGCCGAGGTCGCTGACCAGGGGTGTGGGGAGGGGGGAGAACGTGTGGCTGAGTCCCGCGGGGTGTGCGCTGTTCTCGCTGCAAGTGCATGTGGGCTTTGCGTCGCTGTTCGCCGGCCGGTTGGGACTGCTGCAGCACTGTGTGACACTGGCCGCTGTCGAGTGTGTGCTCGCCTTGCCCGGGTGCCAGCGATTGTCGTTGGGACTCAAGTGGCCGAATGACATCTACGCCGATAAACGGCTGAAGCTGGGAGGTGCCATTGCTAGCAGTATTGTGGGATCGCGGGAGGCTGTATGCAATTTGGGGGTCGGCGTCAACTTGTTTAACAGGTTTGTAATGGAAATACAGTTTCCTTCGATTAGGATATGTTTTCCAATGTTCATTCAGAACCAAGGGTTAATGGAATGAATCAGTTTGTTCAGAGCATGTTCACTGTATCAGGCTGGATTCCCATATATGAGTGACTGAAAGTTAGGGTGGCCACTAACGACAGGACAAGTGTGTCGAACAAGAGTATACACACATGCTCGTCATACATGTTGTGTAGGCTTCGAACAAAATTTTTCAAGGTTAGTTTTTTGTATATTCGACTTTTTGTTGTTAATCTTTCCTTCCTCTATTTAAGGTTGAATTATTTTAGTAATATTGTAACTTGGAATATCCCAGTGGCTTATTTATTGTTATTGGTTGTGTATTTTATGTTAGAAGCTGCTGTCAAGCAGCTGATTTTTGTTCTCGCTGATGACTCATGTTCAACACACTATTGTCCTGTCTTCAGTGGTCAACCTAAGCGGTACAGTGAGAATATTATTTCCATGAGTTAAAATGGGACTATTCATACTCGTTTGGCCGTGCTGAGTGAGGACGGTCCAATCAGAATTCATGTAAATTATATTTCCATATTGTCATTGATATGTGGGAATTCAGCTTAAGGGTGGAAACATGGCGGAGCGTCGAAGGTAGCTCCACGTATGAGAGTGCTGCATTTAAGGCATGCAATTCAATGGTAGCTCACTCTGGTGGAGCTCCATGTGCGCCACAATTCAAATACATGCATTACATTCATATTGAATGAAAAAGACTAAGAAATTGTCAAAAAACCACTGATTTATTGATAATTAGAAAATTTCTATTATCAGATTTATTTCTTAAATAGAAATATTCTAATTATCAATAAATCAGTGGTTTTTTGACAATTTCTTAGTCTTTTTCATTCAATATGAATAATTACCACAATATCAACTTCTCAACTACACAAAAAGCATTACATTCATCACTCTCAGTCTTGAAGCTACCCTCGCCGCCCTATCGTTTCTCCACCCCAAGCCCTGTTGTGTTTTCTACTGTCTACTAACTATAACTAGTAGTTATGTGAACAATAGACCTCACGCAGTTATAAACCACAGCCTCCTCTAATACTGTCAATCAGAGTAAATTATGTCCTGTCCTGTCGTGTCGGCGAGATATTGGGTAAAAAACTAATGGCTGTTTGGGTTGTTGTACTGACAATGCTAATAATTTGTTGTAAACAACTATGCTATTATCATTAAAAGCTTACCGAGTTGAAAGCAGAGAAAAGTCGGGAGAAAATACTATGCTATTTCGAGTTATCAATTGAATGCCTCATTGAAAGCAATAAATAGTCCACACGACAGCTGATTTTTCACCAAGTTACATTGACATATTAATTGCATGCGTCATTGCATGCAATTTACAATCCACTCGATAGCTGGTTTATGATGAATAATTCTATAGTCTGATTTTTACTCTAATATTGGTGTATGAAGGAGGCTCCTTTTCCTTTTATATTATCCTTGAAATGCAAAATTTCCAAAAACCTTGTGTATACGTCGATGCGCAATTTAAAAAGGAACATACCTGTCAAATTTCATGAAAATCTATTACCGCGTTTCGCCGTAAATGCGGAACATATAAACTTAAAGAGAAATGCAAAACCGTCGACTTGAATCTTAGACCTCACTTCGCTCGGTCAATTATTGAAATTAGTTGGCCTGCAAAATAATATGAGACTCAAACTAATAGAATATGTAGTAGAACTACATAATCAGTCTGCATCCCCGACTCCTCGAGTCCTTAACATAGTTCTGATAAATCGGGTGTTTCCGAACAGAAAATAAAATTTTCACAGAATGGTCAGTGGGCAACTACTTTCCAGCCTAAATTAGTAAGCCTACATTTTGGTGAACCCATTTGGAGGCAACCAAAGCGTGCTTTAAGCTGCGTACACATATTCGTGCTTCCAACCCGCACCGAGCACGCTCCTCCCTCGTACCGCCCACGTACCGCCTTCGTACTACCATCGAACCACAGTCGGACCGCCCACACACCCATCATGAACGTTACGGAAGATGTTATCTCTTCTCGCGTTCCCCGGTCGAACCACTGTTGCTCCCCGGTCGATCATCAATCGCTCTGCTGGAGTGACGTTCGGTTGCGGAGCAGAGCGACAGTCTGTACGCACCTTTATAAAGAATGTTCTTGATATTCATTCATAAATACAACACTAAATGACTAAACCATCTTCATTTTTCTTAATGCCCATTAAATTGTAAAATAAGGCTTGTAAATAATATAAAAAACGAACAGGTTGTTACCTGTGCTCCGCAAGAGTCTGTTGAAAGATGGAATTTAGTTTTTTGTAAACTTTTTTTCACAAATTGAATAAATTTGCTTTCATTATTCAAACAGTAATTAATTGATTAATAATAATTAAAACAGGCCTATAACCATCGATGATAATTCAAAAATCTTCATGCCACTTATGTATTTAATTTTTCTGATATTCATGATATTGATTAATAATGTGAATATCTTCTAAACAGTTTGAAATATCGATGTGCGGTTTTCGCCATTCATTTTTCATGAAATTTCGTATCGAAATCATGTATCGTATGGCAACCTTCCCATTTAAGAAAATAATGTTGCATTCAAGATGGCGGACCAGATTTTTGAAGTTATAGTGAAGTAGTATTTTCAATTTGAGAGGGATCCTCAATCACACCCACCTTTTAATCACAATCTTTTATGAGATACTAAGCCGTTCTCATACATTTTTCTCTCCTTTCTGCTTTGAATAGTATTGATTAATAACGTGAATATCTTCTAAACGGTTTGTGATATCGATGTGCGATTTTCGCCATTCTTTTTTTCATAAATTTTCGTATCGAAATCATGTATCGCATAACCATCTTCCTATTTAAAAAAATAATGATGCATTCAATATGGCGGACCAGATTTTTGAAGTCATAGCAAAGTAGTATTTTCAATTTGAGTAGAATCCCCAATCACACTCACAATCAAATTACCTTTGTGTATGAGATATTAAACCGTTCTCGGACTTTTGACCCATTCTGTATAGATGGTATTCATTCTGGCCATCATATTTCTGCAATGCCAACTTGACAAATGTGTACTTGGTAATCAAATTTCACCGTTCTACAGGTTACCCACCACTTGCATAAACGACATGATAGACGCTCTCAATGCAAAGGAGGGAACCAGAGTGGAGCATTTGACGCTGGAGAAGTTTGTGGCCATTTTGTTGAATCGGTTCGAACAGCTGATCGATATGGTGGAGAGGGGCAGGATTGACGAAGTCATTCAACTCTATTACAAGCACTGGTTGCATAGGTCAGTACAATATTCCATTCAATTCCTTTCATTTTTCATCATCGTCTGTGTGAAATCATAGTGGATAGGCGAAGTTAGCCTCAAGCTTAAGAGCCGGTTGCACAAAAGGTGGTTAAATTTCAATCGTGATTAATTTCACGAGAACAAATCAGAGAAGCCTATTTTTCGAAAAAGTCTTCTCTGATTGGTTCTTGTGAAATTAATTAGGATTAAAATTTAACCGGCTTTTGTGCAACCGGGCCTGATAGTATTAAATAAATTGGAGTTGTAACATGCCGCTCCACTATTCGCCACCAGAGTGCGCCACCATTCAATTACATCATAGAGAAAAGATAGTACTAATCTTTTCTCATGCATCAAGTTTGAATCTACCTTCGCCGCACAACTATGTGTTCGCCCTTAACCACGCACAAGTCTGGAGCTTGACTGGGTATCATACTCAACATTTATGAATGTTAAGTTAAGGTGTCACTTATGGTTATTGACCTTTTGCCTCCAAAGAGATAATATTAAATATGAAAAATTAATGTGGAAGCGGTTTGATCCGCGGTCTTGCTGGTATTTTATTGCTCATAACAAATTAGATTCGAGGTGAAATAAAAACTATATAGTTAGTTACACATAATATATTTGAGCAATTATGTGGAACTGACAATATCGTTTTCATTTCACATTTTCAAATTTTATTTGTATAGTTACTATTATTATTTAACGAAAATCCAGATTAAAAATGCTGTAATTCACCCCGAAGACCTCTGGTGTGTCAGCCCGGGAAGACAAATAATTTTTGAATAGTAGCGCTCATCGAATTTCCATCTAGCTGTTTACCCTGTTGTCAATATTTGCAGTAGCAGAAGTCTTCAGGGTGATTTACAGCATTAAATTTGGATTTTCGTTTGATAATAATAATTAATTCATTAGCATTTGAATAATTGTAATATCTCAGTATATTCGTTACAAGTGGTAATTAAGTAGAATATTTCTAATTAATTTATTAATTCAAGCCATCTAAATTCAAAATTTATAGTTTTCATGTTTATTTTTAACTAACTGTAATAGTGGGTATTATTGTAGTTGTTTTTGTGTATCTCATATCATTTTTCAGGTTTTTGAACTTTGATTTTTACTGTATGTTGAACCCTGCGTTTTAGTGTGAGAATATTTGACCATGTTTATTGAATTTGCTAACTTGTTGCTTAGTTGTCGAAATTAAAGCAATTTTTGTGCATTTTTCAAATGCAGTTTCAATTTCTTGTCGAAAAAGCTACTGTATTTGGGAATTGTACGACCATTGACCTTTTTGCAGTGAAAAGGCGACAGTTGGTATTGAGACGCGAACGAAAAATCATGTAACTGTGCGCGAGCCTCGGTCCTCTGAATGGGTCTGTTGCCCATCCAGAGGGACAAATTGAAAAGTTTTTCATTATCAGTAATTTTGTTGTATAGTAATCTAAAATTGATAGAATCAGTAGATGTAAAATTAAATAGTTAATTGTGTGCGTGAATTTAAGTAAAGTATAGTAAGTTTCATAACGTCTGAGTTTATTGAGTTTTGGATTATGTGTTCTCAAAAGTAAAGTTTAGATATTGTTTAAATGGTGAGTGCCAAACTCTTGTTGTTTTCGTATTATAGCTCAAAATTTAGTACATAGAATGACCGAGGCCCGAATTTAGTTGCAGCAGGTTAGCAGGTTCCCAAAATGTATAGATTAAAAATGGAGTATGTCTTCTTGACCTGAATCGATTGCTGAATAAATTTGTCCTGTTTGAAAATTTGACATGTTACCTGACTCTTATTAATTCGTTCTACCTATTTAGAGTTCAATAAACCTGAAGTTAAATTTTAAAATTATTTTCATTGAAGTTCCTGGCTCGTAGTTACTATAGTTGCTGGAATAGGTGACAATGATGATAATCTGTGCATTTGAATGAACGAATCCACTAAAAGCTCCCAACCAATCAAGGATTCAAATGCCGGTAGATGAATTGATAGCAGTAAACTTTAGCAAATATTATAAAAGAGAAGAAACAATCCCCCTCCGTTTACATTGGTGGCCAGCGGTGGGATAGTCTGCAAGAATGACTATCGAACCACATGTATATATTTCATATTTTGGAAGATTAACTCAATAGAGACAAATATGTCACCGGTTGCAGAAATAATGTCAGGTGTGGTGTAGGGTTAAAAATACGTTCATCGGTTACATAACATTTTATGAAAATTGTACTCGTGAAATTCTAACCTTATCTTGGACTTCTTCACCTATAAATTTGGAAGAAAAATAGCACAAGGACTACCTTATTATTTTATCTACCAATGTTACATTGGTATCATTTACATTGTAAATAAATAAATAAAAATTTCCTTCTGCAGTTATTTGTATAGCTTGAACTGATGACTAGTTGCTAGTCACTAGGTTCTATTTTTTATTCAATGGATCCATTGTATCTCTATGCAACTTTATCAAAAAAAGAATAAAATATACAATATATTCCCTATCTACTGTCTCATTCTATTATCAAATATTTTATTTGTGTGTTTCAGTGGTTCAAAAGTGTCGGTGCGTACAGAAGACGGCAGCGAACGTCAGGTGACCATTGTCGGCATCGACAATTGTGGATTCTTGAAAGTTGTCGACAAAGATAACCGTCAGTTCTCTGTACATCCCGATGGCAACTCGTTCGATATGATGTCCGGTCTTATTGCTCCCAAAGTATTATGAGAATTTATCAAAGATCAGTTAATTCAATATCCATTATTACATGAATATTTGCAATTAATTATCGGATAAGTTTGTTTTATGGAGTTTTCGGAGAATTCCGGCCATATTCTGAGTTTAATTCTAATCTAGGATTACATGAAGCTATGGTCTTATTCTAGATAAAGCTTTACATTCTGAGTTCAAGCATAAACTGAGATGGTGCAAACTGAGTGGCCAGTTTGTTTCCGAAAAATGAACTCTCATATTATTATTATATTATATTAACTGAATGAACTATGTAAGTTTATAGGTTTTGGTACTGAGTTAAGCTGTGTTTACACCAAATTTATCAACAAAATGTTAATAAGTTAATCCTTATAGATGCTATTGGAATGAACGGAACTTGACAAACACATATGTTCATCATGTGTATGATAAGTTATGTTCAATCTAATAGAATCTACAAGGATTAAGTTATTAACATTTTGTAATTAACTTTGGTGTAAACGCAGCTTTACATATTCTTCAATTCTTTTTTAAAATAATTTTTATTCTGCTCAAATACCGTACACAGTTTAATCTAGATGGGAGAAAGTATTTACGTATTACGTAACCATACTATTATAATAATTGTTCAAGTGTTGTAGAAATGAATACTTTCATTTCCAATATTCTTATAATTATTTTAGACTAGTCTCATTCTGTTGAAATGAGTAGTATGCTGTTGATAATAATTGAAACTCATGTTACCATGTCCTACTCTTTTCATCAATCCATTCCATCTTATTAATTTTTATTAAAATAAAATGAAAGGGTAATGCTCCATCTTATCATGTTGTAGGTAGGTTCCTACTATCATATGGAGGAAAAATGGAATATCTCATGCTACATTTCCTCTATTCTATTATTTTGAAGCTCAAATACCTCCAATGTTCTCAAGTAGAAATACGGTATCTCTAAATTCTCAAGTAGATTTTCACTATAGCTCATACTTTATTTAAGCACAGTTCCAAAGATCTTATTCAGGTAGGCTGTAATTGTGGTGGCTTTTATACTCTCAAGTACCTGTACGTATATTTCCATGGTGTTAGGATGGATGGTGTAATTTTTCAGATCCAAAGAAATTCCTCATTATATTTGCTCAATTTATGACTTATAAATCTTAATATGTTTTCCATTGCTTGGATAATTTTAGAAATACTGTTGTCTCAATTTGATGGGATCAGGTTTTATAATCGTGTTGTTTTCAATAAAATACAAATCTCATATTATTTTGTTTTATTTTCTACTATTATCATAACTCATAGCTCAAATAAGAACTGCAAAGATTGAATCCTAGATTAACTGAATAAATTAATTCTACAATATAATTTTAGTCCAGGCAATGAGTGCTCAAAAAAGGGTATGGAAAGAGAAATTTTGAAGACAATTTTCGACCCGCAGTTCTGTTCAGTGTAGACGCATACTTTTAGAGATATATTATGTGAGATTCCAAAAAATGGTACTTTGAATCACCCCCACCTCCTTAGCACAGTGATAGGGGTGGGGACTTGAGATATGTTTACCTCCTTAACTACCCTAAACAGAACTGCAATGTCAAAAATTGTCTTGCAAACTTCCCCTCTTGATTTGAATAATAAATTATTTTTATTGTATTATATTAATAATGAATATTTAATTAGTTTCATATAAAACTTTTTAATAGGTACCGGGTGTTTCAAAAAGAAAGACCCAATTTTAAAAAGTTATATTTATGTAAAAAAATGGTGCACACAAATCCATTTTACATCAAATTATTAACAGAAGTATCAAGTTTATGATGATGTATTATAAGTGTTCTATATGCCCTCCTTTTGAGGCTCGAACGACATCTAGACGGCAGCCAAATTCATCCCAGACTGTTCGCAAGATGTCAATGATTAGGCAATTATATGAAATTGGCTATTTCGTCAAGAAATTGCTGACTTGGGCAACTTTATCTTTCAACAAGATGGAGCACCACCACACTGGCAAAAGGATGTTCGCCCTTTCCTCAACACCAACTTGCCTCAACGTTGGTAGGGCGCACAGGACCGCAAGACTTGGTTATGCATTCCTGGCCTGCACGGCCCCCTGACATAACAACATGTGATTTTTTCCCGTGGGGATACGTTAAAAATTGTGTTTATGTTCCTCCCTTAGCACTTGATATAGAGGAGCTAAAAACCAGGATAACTGATGCAGTATAGCTACAGTCCGAGAAGATATCTTGCGAACAGTCTGGGATGAATTTGGCTACCGTCTAGATGTCGTTCGAGCCTCAAAAGGAGGGCACATAGAACACTTATAATACATCATCATAAACTTGATGCTTCTGTGAGTATTTGATGTAAAATTAGTTTGTGTGCACCATTTTTTAAAATAAATATAACTGTTTAAAATTGGGTCATTCTTTTTGAAACATTTATATATAAAAAGTTCCATATCGATTTAAATCGATGTCGGACGAGTGCGTTCGATAATATGTTAGTTCGATATCAACGATATCGATAAAAAACTATTGATACCTCATACATCGAATACAATTTATATTCATGTCGAATTTCGGTAGAAATGATCAAAATTGTCATATCAGAGATAGAATTATATCTATGAAATATATTCAAAGTAAGAAGAAAACCAAAAGCCTCTTTCACCAAATTCCGTCTATAAAAAATTTACGATACAAATGTGAACCAATCGATTCTACGCCGTTAAATTTTACCATCATGAAATGCATTCGAAAGCATACTAGC
This sequence comes from Nilaparvata lugens, assembly GCF_014356525.2. NCBI lineage: Eukaryota > Metazoa > Arthropoda > Insecta > Hemiptera > Delphacidae > Nilaparvata > Nilaparvata lugens. Next base: position 4,897,265 of record NC_052504.1, read on the forward strand.
ACACAGAGCTATGCATAGGACTTGCATAGACGGTGCTTCGGGGAGCCTGCCCCTCCCTGAAAAATAAGATGATTGAAAATAAAGAATGCAAGTTATTCTATAAAATGTTCAAAGGGTCAAAAAGAAGATTGTACTCAAGAAAAAAGTACAGTAGGTAGAAGTATGACTCCTACCATTCTTATTATATTATATTCAGGCGGTGGGACCTTCCTGCAAGGGACTCCCCACCAACAAAAGCCATACGAATTCACTTTTTACCTTTCTTTGCTGAATATATCAACTAAAGAACTTGAGAAGGTTCAGTGGTGAGGCTTTAGATTTGACAATGTCATTGAAGAGCTCCAGGTCTTTCTAAGACTGCATCTAGGAAAAATAACATCATGACTAGTTCCAACATTAAATCTGTGAAGTACACCTCTCTCATCGAGTTGTAACAAGTTTCTCTTGACATTTATTGAGGCTGATAGATTATACAGACTATGCTCAATATTAACAGTTTCAACTTGACAAATAAAAGACAACATGTCTTCCTGGAAGATTCACCTAGGATAGCTCTTATACGGTAGCACGTTTTTGGCACAAAAGTATTTTTCATTTACTGAAGGAGCATGTCCCCATAATTTGAAACAATATTATATAAATGCCATTGGAACAAGGTCAAGTATAAACAGCTATATTAATTCATTGAACGAAATTGTATTTATTAATCTCTGTAGAGCATGGATAATGCAAGACAGCTTAGTACAGACATTACTCATGTGTAGGCCTACCTGTCAATCCAATTTGGGGTCCAAATACATGCCAAGAAGGTTCACTGCAGCCACATCATTTCTGATACCACCTTTCAGACCACAGACAATCCTTTGAGTCTTTTCAGCATTCATCAGAAAACCAATCAGCCACCATACTGAAAGCTTCAGCCTCAATCTGCTGCAGCATGTGAAGTTCAGCATGGATTGAGACGAGACTTGTGTCATCTGCATAGAGTATGGTTTGAAAAGTAATCTTCAATGTAATCTCATCTCATGCCAGCTTCATTCTTGCTAAGTGTGTACATACGACAACAAGTACAAGAGTATGGATGGCTACTATTATGCCACTGCTTCCCTTTATTCTACTTGGCTCATATTTGCTTCAATTTACGTTGTAAACAGACAAGTGGGTCTATTCCACTGATCTTGATGGGACTTGGCTTAGTCACATTGCAGTGTGGATGGCTAAATAAAAATCTATTCTTTTTATTCATTTGATATATTTGAAAATTCTTTTTTCATTGATCAAAGAAAAATATTGAAATTTGGTAAGAGAGTTGAATTTGTGAGCAGTATTTTAGGTCAGGTTAATAGTAGATCATGGAGATAGATTAGGTGATCTCGATGATATTATTCTTTCTTATATTTCAAAATATAATTAGTAGCAATCGTCCAATATTATTCCAGTTTTAAACAAATTTCAACATGCAATTGATAAAATTTTACCAATTCTCACTTGTTCCACTTTTTTCGAATAACTGTCTATCAACGTCTACTATTCATTCGAGTAATGCCAATTTTTCACCTTTGCTGCGTCCAGTCAGATTATGCTAACAAGATATCGCTAACGATACCAACCAAACATTCCCCATCATGCATTGTAACAATCCATCCCGCCGGCCGTCATTCTTATTTTTTCTTTCACAAATTTGTTGCACTTGCATCGTTGCGTTATTGATCCTGTACACTTTCCTACTTGTTCTATAAATTCTTTGAAATTTGAGGAGACTTCACAGTGAATGTGAAATTGCATAAAAAGTAGTAAGTTGTTTTGATTCACGCAACGTAATGCTTGTTTAAAAAGTTTTAAAAATCTTGACCCGCATAACCATAAGGGCCTAAACCAAGACCAAGTTTGTTTGAGTGTCATTGTCATGTTAGTATTATCTTGTTGGCTCGAGGTCTCTAATATCTTATTATCTTCTACTATATTTATTTTACTGCAACTTTTGCTGATTGTAAATTTCCAGTTTCGTCTTAAAGTTGAGCGTTTAAAGCAAAAAGTGATCAAAAATCTTTTACGTTGATATGATGCATGAATTGGGATTTATAAATTTAATCAACAGGGTAACACGTCCCGTGGGAAATTCCTGTCTAGACCATTTCTTCCTAAAAAATGACAAAAACCTTCAAATAAAATCTGCTATCATAGAATCATCAGTTACTGATCACTATCTACTTAGTTCTGGAGCGCCCAACGATCTTGGACATTGAAATAAGTAAACTCTTCATTTGTAGAGCTTTAATCAAATAAAATTGAACATGACTTTCTACTAGTAACGGATCAACAACATTTGATATTTATGAATGAATCAATGACAACGAAAACATATGGTTTATCATATCATTCTACCCGGCTAGATTTTCGTGTTATCTTAGGGGCAAGATGACGGAGCGACACAGTGGACTCTTGTCCATCAGGGCGACGAATATGAGCATACTCTGGGTTTGCCTCAATCAATTCAACTTCTTCTACTGATGAATCTTGCTTTAAATTTCGGTTCATTTTCTTCAGCCAAACTGTTCCTGGGCTCATTAGCCAAGATGGTAGTGACTGTCCATTTGTTGAGGATCTCATGTGTAGGAACATTCGTTCATGAGGGGTGCAATTTGTTGTAGTACACAAAAGAGATCGAATAGAGTGAAGTGCATCAGGCAACACTTCCTCCCATCGATTTGAATCAAGTCCTCGTGATCTTAGAGCTAGTGTTATTGCTTTCCATATAATTCCATTATATCGCTCTACTTGACCATACCCTCTCGGATTGTAAGGCGTTGATCTACTAGTTGCTATCCCTTTTGAGCCAAGAAAGCTCTTCAACTCAGTTGACATGAAGGATGTTCCTCTGTCTGTGTGAATATAGCTTGGAAGGCCAAACATTGATATTAATGAGACCAGGCAATTTATGACTGTTCTCGCAGTCATGTCTGGACAAGGAAATACAAAAGGGAATCTTGAGTACTCATCAACCATCACCAGTAGGTATTTATTTCTTGTTTTTGATTGTACGGGTCCTTTAAAGTCCATATTAATTCGTTCAAAAGGTTTTGTTGCCTTTATGAGATTTCCTTTTGTCTTCATATACTGTGGTTTTATTTCAGAGCAAATTGCACAATTGGAGCAAATTTTCCTTACATCATCTACAGTATAGGGGAGATTTTTCATTCTGAGCCAGTGGTAGAAACGAGTTACACCAGGGTGACAAAGTTCATCATGGTATTTTGCCAAAGCTGAGTTCAATGTTGAACAACCAGCTGTAATACATATACGAGAGAGTGCATCAGCTGGTGCATTTTCTTTTCCAGGTCTGTAGACTATGTTGAATTTGTATTCAGATAATATTCTAGGCGCCACCTTTGTATCTTTTCATTTTTTATTTTTCTATTGTGTTGAGTGCCAAACATGAATGTGACTGATTTTTGGTCAGTGATCAAAGTGAATTGTTTTCGTAGTAAATAGTGTCTCCATTTTCTTATAGACTCCACAATGGCATAGGCTTCTTTCTCAACAGCTGAATGCCTGGTTTCACTTTGGGACAAAGTTCGTGAGAAAAAGGCTACTGGTCGAGAATTTTGTGTTAATGTTGCACCAATTGCAAAATCTGATGCATCTGTCTCAATTATGAATGGTACATTTTCATCAACAAAGAGCAGTACCGCGGAAGCAATTTCATTTTTCAACAATTCCAAAGTTTCCATCAGATCTTGAGATAGAGGGAATTTCTGTATGTGGACAAGGGGGTGAATCTTTTGAGAAAAGTTTTTAATCCATCGGGAGTAATGAGCCAGTAATCCCATGAGTCGTTTCATTTCTTTAGCATTTCTTGGGGGTGGAAAGTTCATGAGTGGTGCAAGGCGTTCTGGGTCAGGTTTAATTTCTCCATGTTTTATCTCATACCCAAGGAACTTCAATGATTTTTTTGAAAATTTACATTTTTCTTCATTTATAGTCAAGCCATACAATTCAATTACTTGTTGAAATTTCTTAAGATTTCTGTCATGTTCTTCTTGATCTGAACCGCAAATGACAACATCATCCAAATAGGCAAAGCAGTCGTTCAAATTCTCTCTTTCTATAAGTCCGTTTATTGTACGTTGGAAGGCAGCTACTCCATTGGTTACTCCGAATGGTATTCGTTTGAACTGATAAAGTTTTCGGCCTACTTCAAAGGCAGTGTAATGTCGTTCATTCTCAAGAATCGGTATTTGATGGTAAGCTGACTTGAAATCTACAGTACTAAAAATGTTGTACTTGGCAATTGTGTTTACAAGGTCTTCGATCAATGGGAGAGGGTATGCGTCTAAATTTGTGAATTTATTAATAGTCTGTGAATAGTCTATGACCATTCGTTTCTTCTGTCCATTGGTTACAATGAAAGGCTGGGCACGCCAACTGGACTGGCTTTCCTCAATTATTCCTTCTGTAAGGAGGCGATTGACCTCATTCTTCATGAATTCATAGTCATCTTGTGGGTGTCTTCTGGATCGGGTAGTTATTGGGTGGCAATCGGGAGTCAAGTCATTGAAAAGGGAACATGGTTTTATCATGGCCTTCACCAAGAGGCAATCTTTCAAGGGTGGTGTGGTTGTAGAATTATTATCTATTACAAGAGGCTGTTTATTACCATTGAATGCTAAACTTATTGTAGAGTGATTCATCAAAAAATCGTGACCAAGTATCACATTGCAACAGCATTCTTTTAATACCAAGAGTTTAATATTGTTGTATTCATTTCCTTTGTACACAATATTGCTATAAACACATGCTTTTGTAGCGGTGTTATGTTGAACAGATGCAAATCTTATAAAACAAGAATCTGATGCAGTTTTAAATTTATTTGTTTTTGCAAATTTTTTATCAATAAAACTGGCAACACTTCCGGTATCAATAAGAGCTGGTGTATTTATTCCATTCACCGAAACAATAATTGTAGCTTTAGAAAGATTACTGGCTATACCAGCTGCAGTAATAGTTGACGTAGTTAGTTTTTCTTTGTGCGTTTTACTTTTACACACATGGGAAAAGTGTCCAATTCGGGAACATTTATGACAAGTCTTTCCTATTGCAGGACATTCTTGAGAATTTGAGTGTTTTTTATATCCGCAACGTTGGCATTGAACGGATTTCTCTACAATTGCCTGTCGATTTTGGGTTACAGCATTAACATCTGAGAAAGATTCACTCAAGCTTATGTTTTTATTTTCTTCAACAGAGTTTGTATAACAAGTACTTTTAAAGGAGTCGGCATATGTTTTTGCGGATTCAAGAACACGTGCTTGGGAAACGGTTTCTTGTAGACTCAAATCTCCTTGTTGAAAAAGTTTCTCTTTAATTTCAATAGAACATAACCCTGAAACAAGAGCATCTCTAATATGCTCGTTTTTGTTTTCTTCGTTTATGTGATTCCATCTTATCTTCTTCGTAGTTACGGTTTTCAATCGTTTTTGTCTTTTTCTTTGTCGGCATTTTATTTGATTAAATTGAAATAAGTAAACTCTTCATTTGTAGAGCTTTAATCAAATAAAATTGAACATGACTTTCTACTAGTAACGGATCAACAACATTTGATATTTATGAATGAATCAATGACAACGAAAACATATGGTTTATCATATCAGACATATTCACGGGGGAGATCCACCAACTTACAGGGTTACCGCACTGATTGGAATGCCGTTGGTGCTGCCTTGTTGTCGACTGATTGGGACTGTGTAACTGATCTAAGGGATGATGTTGATTATTCTACTGATACTTTTATTAGCGTTGTCAAATGAGCCATGGAAAGCAATACACGGACCAAATCAGTAACAGCTAAAAACAGAAAAATTAAACCTTTGATAACTCAGAGCATTGTTAATTCTATAAGATTCCGAGACAGATTAAGCAAAGGAGTATTAAGACAACATTTCAATATTCAATTGCATCAGCAATGCCGCACTTATAGGAACATTTTACATTCAACAATCAGAAATTCAAAAACAAACTACTTTAAGATGTAGGCTAAGTAAGGCTCAAAACTGTTATCCGAATATTGCTATAAAAATGTTTAATATGCTACCTCCATCTGTGCGTCATTTGAGTGACAGTGAGTTTAAGAGGAGACTCAAGTCCTGGCTGCGTGCCAGACCATACTACTCCTTGAGTGAATTTTTTCAGGAGTCTACCTGCGGTTAGCGGCCATCACCGTGTTTAGCAATCCATGCCATTATGCTTTATTTTTTTTGACGTGACAGTGTTGTCAAAAACTTTTTTGTGAAATTGTATATTGACGTGATGACCTACCCAGCTCATCTGGCTGGTTAATGGTCCTACAAATGAAGATTGAAGATTTAGGATTACCTGGGAAGATGCTTTCAGTAAGGCAACCAAGGACCATTTAACCAACCAAGTCACAAAAATGTTCACACTTGAAAAAGGCATAAGTGCTCGAAAATTGTTGTGTTTATATAAAACATATAACAAGTATAATAGAAATTTTCTATAATTATCAGTCAAATTGTAAGGTTTTAATATCATAATTTTGAAATAAAATAGCCTAGCCTATGTGTAATTTGACAAAAATAACTTCTATATTAATAACACTATATTTTTACGTTAATTAAACTTACAGTGGGTGCTGTATTGTGTTAAATAAAAATGAATACTCTATTATGCACTACACTATACATGTCTTATTGTTTTTCGTTTTCAGATTGTCAAGAAGGAAAAGCAACCAGGAGATAACGGGGAAGTTTTTGTGTTAAAAGTTTGTTAGTTTGAGTGAAAAAAGAGACAATGGAAGCAGGGCATATGAAAATAAAGGAAGAAGTATTAGATATGGAAGAAAATGAATTAATGATAAGTGATGAAGAATTCCATCAGGAATATGAGAATGAGGAATTCAGAAGTAATAATGAACACAGAAAAGAAGCGGCAGTAGTTGAAGCTGCAAATGAAATTGAAAAAGGGGAAGAAAATTTTGAGTTGATAATGATAAAAGAAGAATCAATTCCAGAGTTGGATGAACAGCCCCCGAAGTCAATAGTCTTAAAGCAGAAAAATAATGCTAAGAAAGGTTACAAAAAAAAGAAGAAGAATGCAAAAAAATCATTTGACTGTAGATTTTGTGATAATATTTTTAATCGTCAATCACATCTAGTTGTACATGAGAGGGTACACACGGGCGAGAAACCTTACAAATGTGAAACCTGCAGTAAAGGCTTTACTCAGTCAGGCAGTTTGAAAATTCATCTAAGAACTCATACGGGAGAAAGGCCTTTCAAATGCGCAGATTGTGCTAAAGACTTTGCTAATCTCAGTAATTTGAAATCGCATCTGAGAACTCATACAGGAAGTAAGCCAAAGCCTTATGTATGTGAAGAATGCGGGGTGAAGTTCTCTCGACGTGATAGCTTGAATAATCATATGAGACTCCACACCGGCGATAAACCATACAAGTGTGACTTCTGCTCGAAGGAGTTCACCTTCCAGAATGGTCTGGTTGTTCATTTGAGAACACATACTGGCGAGAAGCCCCATATATGTGAATTCTGTGAAAAACGTTTCACACAGACGAGCAGTTTGAAAATCCATCTGAGAACTCATACGGGAGAAAGGCCTTACAAATGTAAAGATTGTACTAAAGACTTTAATAATTTGGGAAGTTTAAAAAAACATCTGACAACTCATACAGGAAGTAAGCCTCATGTATGTGAAGTATGTGGGTTGCAGTTCACTCAACTTGGAAGCTTGAATAATCATATGAGACTCCACACCGGCGATAAACCATACAAGTGTAACTTCTGCTTGAAGGAGTTTACCTTCCTGAATGGTCTAGTTGTTCATTTGAGAACACATACTGGCGAGAAGCCCCATATTTGTGAAATCTGTGGAAAAGGTTTCACACAGACGAGCAGTTTGAAAATTCACTTGAGAACCCATACGGGTGAAAGACCCTACAAATGTGGGAATTGCACCAAAGATTTTGCTAATCTGAGTAATTTGAAATCGCATATGAGAACTCATACAGGAAATAGGCCTAAGCCTTATGTATGCGAAGTATGTGGGGTGCAGTTCACTCAACTTGGAAGCTTGAATATTCATATGAGAATCCACACCGGCGATAAACCATACAAGTGTAACTTTTGCTCGAAGGAGTTTTCCTTCCAGACTAGTCTGGTTGTTCATTTGAGAACACATACAGGCGAGAAGCCCCATATTTGTGAAATCTGTGGAAAAGGTTTCACACAGACGAGCAGTTTGAAAATTCATCTGAGAACTCATACGGGAGAAAGGCCTTTCAAATGTGGAAATTGTGCTAAAGACTTTGCTAATTTGGGAAATTTGAAATCCCATATCAGAAGAATACACACACTATGAGTGTTTCACTGATAAGGTTTGCTGTGGAATATTTGGAAAAGTAGGCTATATTAGAAGACCTTGCACAGAGGAAGAGTTATAAAAGATAAAACGCTCTTTATGAAGATTCCCATATTGAATTGATAACGCTGATGAATTTCAGAGCTAAAGCCAAAGTGGTGAGTTCTTCAATACTGACCTAGTGGAACACCCAGCCTAGGCTAAAGCAAAGTGGTTGTCTCTGGGGTCGCGCTTATAAGCTATCGAATAGATAAGTTGAGATTCATACTACCTTTGGAAGGGTGATCACTTACAGAGCCGATTCCTAATGAGTCTAAAAATCGCTTCCTGGCCGTTCGGAATCCACCTGAAGCTGTATGTCCATTCATCTCTCATCATTACCCACGCACAAGACTGGACTGGAGCTCATGTAGGCATCATGTTTTCAGCAAGATGTGGAACTAGCTCATGTGGGGGTTACCTTTGAGCAAGAAGTGGAACTATACATATCAAGACTACTGACTTGGAGAATGAAGAGACTTGGTGCTATTAAAGGAGATGCAGGCGACTGATCTACGAGGGGGGGGATTGTTGATGCGGATCAATATCAACCGCGACGTAGATAACCCTGGTTGAATCTGTAAGTATCCAATTACTCATACATCTGAAACTTCTTATTATTGAAAAATCTGGTGTGGCGCACTCACACAACTTTCCTTGCCGTTATGAAAATTGATCACTGACGCTAGTTTTCCCGCGCATCACAAGTCTACTATTCAAATATTTGAGCCAGCTGGTGACAGGGCAATAACGCTGGAGACACACATGAGGTCTGCTATCTCTTCATAGTGAATGATTTAATAGAATCAACAATAATTTGCAATTGAATAATCACATTTTCTCGAATTTAAAGCTTATTTTCAATTTTAGGTGAAAATGTTACTGAACATTAATTGTAGAGATTTTCATGCTCAATCTACTCCACTTGATTTTTTTTGTTTCAATTGTATCTGAAGCCTGATAATTGGGAATCTATCTGCATTGATGGGGCGGAGCTCCTGAAATTTTTACAGATATGGGACTTGTGGCAGTTGATAGAGCTTATTGATGACTATTTTAAGTATGAATTTGATCATAATCGTTGGACCCGAGAAAATCACGAAAAACCCTGTTTTTGACAACATTTTCGCCATTTTAGCCGCCATCTTGAATTGCACTTGATCGAAATTGTTCGTGTCGGATCCTTATAGTGAAAGGACCTTAAGTTCCAAATTTCAAGTCATTCCGTTAATTGGGAGATGAGATATCGTGTACACAGACGCACATACACTCATACACACACACACACACACACACACACACACACACACACACACACACACACACACACACACACACACACACATACAGACCAATACCCAAAAACCAGTTTTTTGGACTCAGGGGACCTTGAAACGTATAGAAATTTAGAAATTGGGGTACCTTAATTTTTTCGGAAAGCAATAATTTTCCTTACCTATGGTAATAGGGCAAGGAAAGTAAAAAATTGTTGTCTTATCCTTGTACCGGATAGGGAATACACTATTGACGCATCTTCACTAATGAACTGATTAATGAAAACACTGGGATTATAATTATAATTTATTTATTCATACATTGAAACATACACTATCATTCTCAATATGAATGATTGAGAAAGGAACAACAGGCTTGAAGCCCAAAACTGCTCTTTCCCTAAATTTAGATAGAAATTGTCCAAAAAGGTTATGTTTACACTTTATTTATATTATAAACTAGTGATATTTTTGACAACATCCCAGTGTTTTCATTATGAATAGATGCCACATCATCTCTCACCAGCAACATTATCTGAACTGATAACTTGCAATTTTTACTTTCCTTGCCCTATTACCATAGGTAAGGAAAGTATTGCTTTCCGAAAAAAATTAAGGTACCCCAATTTCTAAATTTCTATACGTTTCAAGGTCCCCTGAGTCCAAAAAACTGGTTGTATGAGTGTATGTGCGTCTGTGTACACGATAACGGAATGACTTGAAATTTGGAACTTAAGGTCCTTTCACTATAAGGATCCGACAAGAACAATTTCGATCAAATGCAATTCAAGATGGCGGCTAAAATGGCGAAAATGTTGTCAAAAACAGGGTTTTTCGTGATTTTCTCGGAAACGGCTCCAACGATTTTGATCAAATTCATACCTAAAATAGTCATCGATAAGCTCTATCAACTGCCACAAGTCCCATATCTGTAAAAATTTCAGGAGCTCCGCCCCAGCAATGCAGATAGAATCCCAATTATCAGGCTTCAGATACAATTGAAACAAAAAAAATCAAGTGGAGTAGATTGAGCATGAACATCTCTACAATTAATGTTCAGTAACATTTTCACCTAAAATTGAAAATAAGCTTCAAATTCGAGAAAATGTGATTATTTAATTGCAAATTATTGTTGATTCTATTAAATCATTCACTATGAAGAGATAGCAGACCTCATGTGTGTCTCCAGCGTTATTGCCCTGTCACCAGCTGGCTCAAATCTTTGAATAGTAGACTTGTGATGCGCGGGAACACTAGCGTCAGGTGATCAATTTTCATAACGGCAAGGAAAGTTGTGTGAGTGCGCCACACCAGATTTTACATAAATGTTCTCAATTTACAGAGGATGGACGTAGGCTTAATTACATTTCTATTAATCAACTAATTTCTATTTAATAATTGAAACAAATTTATTTAAAGTTTATGCAATTACAAGAACCCACTAAACAAAGTTTTCTCCATGTGATTTCGGGGCGAAATTGGTAACATATGCGGCTCGTGAATGTAAGTTGGCGGGTTCAAGACCGATCCAAACTTATTATTTTGTTGCCGAGATTTTTATACTCTGATGAAGATTATCCACGTAATTTTGACAGAATAATAAGTATTTCTATGTGCAGGTTGCACAACAGCCGGTTAAGTTTTACCCGTGATTAATTCCACGAGAACCAATCAGAGAAGCCGTCTCTTCATAAACGCATTCTCTGATTGGTTCTCGTGGAATTAATCACGGTTGAAATTTAACCCGGCTGTTGTGCAACCGGGCCTGTATATTTCTTGGACCATTGTTTGAGTTAACTGAGTATGGAATAATCAAAATTGCAATTTTAACAACTCTCAAGTATTTAACTGTGTTGATGTAGTTTTATATATTATACTTCTTATTATTATTAAACAAAAATCCAAATTAAATGCTTTAATTCACCCCGAAGACTTCTGCTACTGCAAATATTGACAACAGGGTAAACAGCTAGATGGAAATTCGATGAGCGCTACTATTAAAAAATTATTTGTCAGCCCGGGAATCGAACCCAGTACCTCCTAATTGCCGGTCATGAATGCTTACCCTCACGACAAACTGACAATCTCAGGATATTTGAATAGTAGCGCTCATCGAATTTTCATCTAACTGTTTACCCTGTTATCAATATTTGCAGTAGCAGAAGTCTTCGGGGTGAATTACAGCATTTAATTGGGGATTTTCGTTTAATAATAATAATTAGTTCATTAGCATTTGAATAATTGCAATATCTCAGTAATTTCAATCTGTATTATACTTCTGTTTTAGAATCATTAGTATTGTGTTTCATACTATAGTCTTTGTCATATTGAACATCCCCAAAATTACTGAATACATAGAATAAAACGTTACTTGCTTTTAGTTTTACTACTGGATTAATGTCATTATGAAATCAACTTTCTTCTAATAAATTCCTTTTTATTTCAGATAACTCAAACTAAAATCTACTTGCGCTTTTGACTGACTGGGGCGTATCTTTGTACTGGTAGATAGATGTTGCGTAGAAAATCCATTGAAGACAACACTCGACTAGAACATTTACAACTGAAAAATAGGTAAAAGCAGAAACAGCAAATAATACAGTTTACATTTCTCACCGGTAAAGCTTGAAGTTAGGGATATCCTAGCAGTGTTTTGTTTAGCAGGGGCCACATTTTGTTATAGGTTGTGAGAAGTTTTGAACAACCCTAATCATGAATATTCTAAAAATGTAGCGAGTTCAACCCTCATTATTTATTGATAAGATTTACAATTAATTCGATTCACCATCCTCTAAAGAATTTTACAAATCATTGTCGACTTGATTCTGTATGAAGGTAATTGAAAGTATTATAGGAATTTTATTATTAATTTGAATTATTCATAATTACCTTTCTTGGTTCAATTTATGTTTTTTCAGCGAGGAGTCAAACATCTTGGTACACCCTATCCCTTATCATAATTATGTTTAGGTCTCAACTTTTTGATCTTTGTAGTTTCTCTTCTGTTTACCAAAGGATAGATCTCTTTGAGGGTGGTATTCATGAACGTTACACATGAAAATTGTTCGAATTAAGTAGCACATGAAAAATAAAATTTTCAAGTCATTGAAGCATGATACCATGAAGTTGGTAATGCTGTTGGATATTATCAAATCAAATCAATTTATTGCCACAGACAAACACTTTATAATTTGTATCGGCCACGTCAATATTACAAACTATATTAGAGATCATACAACAATAGCAATTACCTAATAATCTAGATAGACTCCATGTTAACATTGAAATATTCATCCACACTATAAAAACAATTTTTTATAAAAAAATTCTTAATTCTCAGTTTAAATTCCCTGAGCGTCAAACCTCGAACATTTAGTGGTAAATGGTTATAAAACTTTATTGAAAAGGCCTTAAAACTCGTATGGCTGGATTTGTAAGAGCAGTTTTCATTCCTCAGATTCGATTTATTCCTCGTTTTATAAGAATGAATGTTGTCATGAGTTGAGAATAAATGTAGATTTGACTTTACAAAAAGCAGACAATTAAACATAAAAATACCAAGCTCATGACTCCCAATCTAATGAACAACGGTTTAATGAACATCTATCATAAATGGAACTAATGCTTTGAAGTTTTGTTTCATGTATAATTTGTATTTCATATTCATTACGTTCATTATATTTTCTCAAGTTTCATCTGTGCTATTCACATGTTGAAACTGTTTTTAAGTGATGATGTTGACATAAATGATGAAAAATGGTAGAGCAAACATTATTTCTTTAGGAAGAATGACAATTACAATAAGTGCTAATAATAATAATAAGTTCTGTCGATCATGGTATGGTAACAACAAATTAATAAGAATGCCAATTTTCATATCAAGTGTAGATTATAAATTGATAATGATAATTCGAAAAATCAAGCTCAAAATTAGCTCAAAAGAATTTCAGTGTTTTTTATTCAGGTAAAAAGTGTGAACCATTTTGTGAATTTTCTAACTTATTCAAATGGTCATAGTTTATTTTAATCGATTTGATTACACAGGCATTTGTTTCATTGGTAGTATTTAAAATTATCCTTTCTTTTTGGGATTCCTGAAAAGTTACAGTTTCATAAGTGACTTGATCTTTTTTCTTTTTAAATGCAATTCAACTGCAACCTAACACTTTGGTTAATAAACAGTTCAATTCTGGCTTAAATTAATAGGTTGAAGTTTGACACTGAAGAAGTCTGTCTCTTCTTCACAGCTCCAATTGAGCAATGCCCATGCACTGTTACTTTCAGTATCACTTTTCGCATTTTGACTTAGCTGTTACATTTATACGAGATCTGTAGGCTTCTTCCTTTTCAGTTGAAAGTTGTAGAGTTGTCAATGCATAAGGTGTAGAGCTTGAATGTTCCGCTCTGTAGAGTTTCTTCATGGATTCTGGCAGCCTTTGTGATCATGACATCGACTGCTTCCAACTGCAGGTCCCTGTGGAGGCCCGAGTCTCTGACAACATATGGAGCATTGACAGCATTCCTCAATACCTTGTTCTGGAATTTCTGGATGGTGTTTATGTTACTTTTCCTTGAATAGCCCCACAGCTTGATGCTTGATACAATCACACAGGCCGAAGTATCTGCCTGTACAATAGTAGCGTTTGACTTCCATTGCAGTTGTCATCCATCTCGAGTGGCATTCCTAGATACTTGGCTTCATTTGCAAATGGCACCTCTATGTTGTTCATTTTTATTGGGACATACCATAGCCACCTCTAATAAAAGGCCCTGGCCTACTATATTGTAACGTCGCAGTGTATGCCTAGAATCTAATACATGATTGGTGAAAAAGATCAGCTGGGATTTTTTAAATATTTTTCATCAATCATGTATTATATTCTAGGCCTACACTGCGACGTTGCAATATCGTAGGCTGGGACCTTGTATAAGAGGGTGGCTATGGACATACCCATAATGCCTATTTGTTAATACACGTGTGGACTTGCTTTCATTCAGCTTAGTCAGCCGATTTCTAGTATGTTTTACTAATTTCTTGATGGCTTCTCGTGCTTTACTTGTAGCTTCCTCATTAGTTTTTCCAACTGCTAAGACAGCTGTGTCATTTGTAAAGATTGCTAATGAATATGAACATGAATACCAACCAATATATGCATCAGATCCTTATTAATATTTTAGTTAGGCTTGAAATGTCTATTAATTAGAGCAGCACATCAAATCTGAGAACTAATAATATACTATAAATAAAGTTAAAAACGCTTAATATATCACAATTGCTTCTACGTATTTCACACGACATGCAGTCACATATTTAAGTAAATAATCAGATTCCTTTACTCACTAACTGGCTACTTCGGCCGTCTCGCGATCATTTTCAACAGTGCCGACCGGAAATGTTTTGTTGGTTAGGAAGTACAAAGATGAATGTTTTGATGGTTTCTTCCTAACCAACGAAACATTTCCGTTCGGCACTGTTGAAAATGATCGCGAGACGGTCGAAAGTACTACAGTCAGTGAGTAAAAGAATCTGATTTATTTACTTGAATATTTGACTGCATGTCGTGTGAAAAAGTGTGTTGATATATCACAACTCGGAATGGGTCGAAACCATCAGCTTATTTATATATTTCCACAAAAAATCAAAAGATAGGCACACTACTTTTTTTAAGTAAAAATTATCCAGGATAAGCTGCGGTATTCAATTATTGAAATCTTTATCATTAATAATTGAGTCATTATTAAAATTAATATTCAATTTAAATTTTATGGTTTCAATTCAAATGATTAAAATGTGAATCGCTGTTTCTGTGGTTCAAGTATCTGTTGGTATATTGAGCGGCTGGTCAATCACATTTACAGTAATATTTCTCAAATGCTTCTTAACTTAAAACTAATTAATCTGTCTCATTATCAAGATTATTCCCTTCAAACTTGTAAAATCTGTTTTACCCATTTTTTATTTTGTAGATGAATATGGAAAATGTATAACGACAAAAATCCCGATTGGCTGAAATTTGGACAAACTCCTGCAGCTGAACTCTGGGCTGAACATTTCAACAAAAATGCCAAGTATAGAAACCTGATCTACACAAAATACTTGGATAACCAATTGGCAATTTGTAAAGTGAAATATGGACTCCTGAATGCAGATTAAATACTTGGCATTGCACTCGAAAAGTTGAACCTTCCATCATGTGGATCCAGAATTAGCAAGTGAGTAATTTCTCATTACTTATATTATTTGTTACTATATAAATATAAGCCGGCAGGCTCGCTTTCTCTCTCCATATCCGTCTAGTCAAGTGGCTCCGTCGCCTGGACCCCCGGATGGATCATCCAGTAATAGGATCAGCAAGCTCACTTTGCTTTTTTTCATTTGAGCTTTTCTCCTTCCATCAAAAAGTCAAAAGAGACTTTCAAGCTCTATTTAATCACCAGTTTTCTGTGAATTATATATCTTTATTTTTCAAGAATAGAATATAATTTATTGTTTTCTCATGAACAACAGTACAATATTACAAGAAAAAACACAACAAAGATATTAAGTTATTAGCCAAATTTATCAAATGCTATGGCTCAAAAATATAGCAATGAAAGAATACAAAGAAATACTTCTCATTTACAAATCGTAAATTTAGTGCAGGGTTGCAAAAATATTTATTTGTATCAGAATCAATAAATATTCAGTTATTTCTCAATTAGAGACTTGGTTAGGATATTATAAGAATTATTGTATTTGAGTCCAATAGTTCTTTGTAATTTGAAAGTGAAAAATTCATTGAAATTTCAATGAGAAACTTGAGAAAAAGAGAGGGAACGCTTGGAAAACGCTGTAAAAGCGCCTATATTGGGCATATCTGTGGCGTAATTTTGAAGATCTCTCAAGACAAAATTTCTAGACCCTAGCTGAACTTCTGTACCAAATTTGAACATATTCTTTCAATTGATTCTTGTAAAATGTGAAAACGGGCGTATCTTTGTAAATTGTTTCAAATCCGTTCTTATATGTTTTTCAGATCCGTTCTCAGATCCGTCTACTAGATGGCCAACTGAAGAAATCTGCCAAATTTGAACATAATTATCATTAAAGGAAAATCCTACTTAAATGCTGTAAATCACCCCGAAGACTTCTGCTACTGCAAATATTGATAACTTTAGCTCTAGCTGTTAACCCTGTTGTCAATATTTGCAGTAGCTGAAGTCTTCAGGGAGATTTTTACCATTGAATTATGATTTTCGTTTAATGATAATTATTCATTAATTAGCATTTTAAAAAATGCCATTCCTAATTTATTTCCATCTATAAATTTGAACATATTTGGTCCTGTCGATTTTTAGTTCTGTTGATTATGAATGAATTAGTAAGTGAGTGAATGAATGAATCAGTGCCACTTCACTTTTATTTATATCGTGGGCCCGTGGGCGTACAAGGAAAATGCACAAGTCCAATTTTTCCAAACTTTGACTTTCTATTTGTTATTAATTAATTCTTTAAACTATGAATGTTGAATAATATTAATTATCAAACAAATGAAGAATATTTAATTTCTTGCAGTATGAAATTATTTTGTGAAAAATCACTATAAGGAAATTATGATTGATGTTAAGGTGCGTACAGATATACGCTCCGCACTCGCTCCGATCATGAACGTTACGGGAGATGTTAGCTCTTCTCGCGTTCCACTCTTGCTCCCCGGTCGATCATCAATCGATCTGCTTGAGTGACGTTCGATTGCGGAGCAGAGCGAAAGTCTGTACGCACCTTAAGAAATTAGAAATTGATTTCCCGAAAAATTTATTTTTATGGATTTAGTGAATTTTCTTTATATGCCCACGATATATAATAATTATAATTAATAATAATAATAATTGATCCATGTTCCAAGCCTGATTTTTTCCGAATTCTATAACTGATATTTAGTTAGGAATTACACATAAAATAATCTGAAATATTCATTCTGTAATAGTATATTTCGCACCTAGGGCCGAAAATGAGACTTTTCTGGCTCGAAATCGGTTTTCAAGTCCGAGGCCGTAGGCCGAGGACTAGAAAAGATTGAGAGCCGGAAAAACATTTTTGCCCATGGTGAGAACGTTATTTTTCGCCACACAGAAAAATAAACAATATATATATGAAAATAATTTATTGTCTATTATAAGCACTTATAAGGAAGGTCATAGCTCTAGCAAATCTGAGGTAATCTGAATATCAGGAAATTGTCCAAGTATTTTTATTTTTTATTCTGATTTGTCTAAATAACCTAAACGATTATGTTCAATTATGTAAGAGGTTGAGTTTAAACTTTTTATTCTTCCAAATGACAATAAGATGATATTATTATAAATGTTTTAATTATTGAATGATACACAAATAATGAAAAGTTTTTGATCAGCTGTTTTAGCACACTTGAAATTTGGCAATCTGAATGTCAATGGAAGTTTAGGTTAGAAGTTCTATCCTACTCTGAAAATCGAATTATTTGAATAGTTTATAATAATATATATCTTATCTGTATTTTATTCATCCAAATAGAATGATAGTATATTATTGCAGAATACTTTATTGAATTCTAGAAGCATAAAATGATTCCATTTATCCACTATGTTCCGTGATAAACGCAGTACTAGGAGGTTTGAGGTTAGATTCTATTATACTCTGAAAATTGAATTTGAATAGTTTATAATATCTCATTTGTATTTCATTCATCCAAATAAAATGATAGTATCTTATTGCAAAATACTTTATTCAATTCTAGAAGCATAAACTTATTCCGTTTCATAAACTATTTTGTAAACACATTCACATCAAATCAGAATCAGCTGACTTCAAGGTTATTTTACAACCCTAGGGCCGTAAAAATTTTACCGGCCTGGCCAGAAAACAATCACTTTCGGCCTCCATATGACGCACGTAAACCAGCTCATTACATCCAAGTGGGGCGAAAAATTAAGATCTACCACTGTAGGATTAAGCTATTGCAGGACCTCATCTTATAATAAATTTGCTATAATAAATTTTGCCCTCTAGTCAAATTTGTTTGACTAGACTATTTTATTGTAGTTCTCTGATTCCATAGCAGGTGACTTTGATCAGGTATCATTCATTAACATCATTAGGTTAGGCACTTTTATAGACCATTTTTCCATGATTTGATTAGTATTTGTTTTCCCTCTTTTATTTTAAAAATTGTTCATTTAATATTGTATTATACTTTTTCTAGGGAGTATAATAGACGATTGCAGCCAAACGTCATTGGAGATGGATTGGATGAGTCATTGGAGAGCATTCATTGGAGTTGGATTGGAGCATTCATTGGAGTTGGATTGGAGCATTCATTGGAGTTGGATTGGAGCATTCATTGGAGTTGGATTGGAGCATTCATTGGAGTTGGATCGGAGCATTCATTGGAGTTGGATTTGCAGTTTCAGGACAAGACAAGGTGCCCAAATCTGGAGATGCAGGAGCCTAAGGTCTATTTCGTTTAGAGTAAAATAATGTATACTAGTGTTTTACACTTGTAGCCTATTAGTCTTAGGCCCGGTTGCTCAACAGCCGGTTAAATTTTAACCGTGATTAATTTCACAAGAACCAGAGAAGGCATTTTTGAAAAGACGGTTTCTCTGATTGGTTCTCGTGGAATTAATCACGGTTGAAATTTAACCAGCTGTTGTGCAAGCTTCAAAAATTCAATCGATTCGATTGATTGATTTGTAGGCTAATTTTGTGAACTCAGAGGTCCATTGCACGATCAATATTTTTATGAACGATCCAGAGATTTAAGATCTCCCCAGCTTCAAAAATTCAATCGATTTGATTGATTGTTTGATAGGTTCACTTTGTGAACTCAGGGGTCCATTGCACAATCAATATTTTTTATAAAAGATATCAAGATTTTTTATCAAAGATATTAATTTGATTGTGGAATTAAGTATTTTGCAATTATTAGTATTTACATAATTTCAATTATAACAGTTCCATAATTATCTTATCAGCATATGTGATTACTGAAATGATATAAATAATTTTAAATTCAATATTCATAGCAGAAGTTACATATCAATGCACCAGTAAGGCTAGAAATCTAGCATTTTCAATAAACTGAAACACAATAACTAGTAGCTTATAGTATTATTACAGCGTATAATTTTACAACTTTTTCAATTACTTTATTTAAAAAAAAAAACAATTTAATGTAAATGTTGGAAAAGTTTGTAATCGAAAAGTTATAGAACGATACGTTCCATATTGATTTATTCAGGGGAAATTGTTCATTGGTTCATTGCTGAGAGAGTGCCCATGAATTATTCTTCAAACCTTAAGCTTTCATAAAAACTTTTATAAAACATTTGATAGTCCAATGGATTCAATAGATCAAATCTGTGTTGAAAATTGTTCTAAGATCTTTAATAAAATATTTGGTCGTGTAATGGGCTCCTAATATATTCAAATATTTAATACTTTGAATTGGTAGGGTTGAATATCAAAGTGTTGGTTGTATTACCACTCAAGAAATTTTCTTCATTTCTGTCGGTTTTTATCGGTTGAAGTTTCTGATCACCTTTTTAAAAATGTCATCTCTCTAAACATCTAATATCCATTCTTGAAGCTAATGAGCAAATTTGTTCCATTGTAATAATCGTATCCTTGTTGTTACAACAGTTTTCAAATTTACCTAGGTTATGTCACTCATTTAGGTTACAACAGTTCAAATTTAGCTAGGTTTGTCACTCATTTAGGTTATGTCACATTTTCGAGTTATACTCCACTTTTACAATCCAATTCAACATGAAACGCGTATTTTTAATTAAAAAATACTTCTAATATGAATTAAATCCATTACAAACAATTTAAAAAGTCCAAACTTTAAATAAACTTTGAGACCAAAAAATTGAACACACTATAACTATTGGAATCTGGATATGGCTAATTATATAAATATGAAGTCCACAATCTTCTTCCAAACAGTCACATGTATCAGAATCGTCGTGTGTTCCTTGAGATTCATGATGCATGGTGGAGCATGATGACCAGATCAACTTATAGCTTTTGTCAAGTATAATACCCTACATAAATGCAGTGTAATGTTGCAGTATTGCTTTTGAATGGTTGCAAATTTGGCAAGAAAATCATACTGTATAAAAATCTCACTAGTTGATGCTAAATTTAAATTTATTTTTGTTCAAATTTAATTGGTATTTGCTGGGATTCCATGTTCAGCTTCTATTGAATGTTTGGAAAAGTGCATCTAACAAAAATCTCAAAACACTAATGCTAATTGAAAACATTTAGCACAAGATGTAAGAAAGTTTAATAGTTTATTGAGTTGATAAATCCAAACTACTCAAAATATTGATTAACATGAAATTCTTGAAGGACCTCTTTATTAGAGGTCCAATCATCATCACACATGATTTGCATGATGACACAGTTTTCTGGTATCCATATTACCAAGTAGCTCATCTGTGCACTACCTCCGTAAACAAAGCCGTAGTGCGTTCGTGTGACGTCAGCACAGGTAGGGCTCCTACCTTTGTTTACGGAGGTAGTGATCTGTGCCACTGTGAGGTGCATTGAATCTAGTGATAATATTGTGATTATCATCGACCACTCAACTATTGTCATCTTCATCTCTTATGATGAAGTTCCTGTTCCCCCCTACATGGCCTTCTCAAAAGTCTTCACTTTCTTGAGTGTAAAGGGACATTCCCACATCATTTTGGACATCATTCCACAATGTTATTTTGCTCTCTCTAGTGGAAGTGATCAATAGAGATAAATAAAAAAATGTATTGATATCAATAGGTGTTTGGGCCAATACACATTTCAATAGATATCCATGGATCGATTTAGCATGCTACAGTATAAACGAGTTTAGAGATAAAGAAGTCTCTTATAAAACTGGCTTGTTGCATTGAGCTTTGGAATGCGGAAATTCTGAGCATAATCAAACTCCAAAACTAATGTAGTGGGATCCATTTTACACTTCTCTAATATTTCTTTCTTCATTTTCCCATAGGCATCAACTTTTTTCTTAGGAACCAAAAAATTCAACTTGCAGGCATCTTCAGGATTTTCATTCAACTTTGTCTGGCATTCAATGCAAAAGTCACAGACATCTGTCTTGGGCCGACGAAAGCTGAAGTTGCAATGTTGCTAAAAAAATTTAAAATATGTTTTATATTTCATTGACAGCAATTTATCAGTTTGTTCTTTATAATACTTTGTAAACATGTCATATAAGATCTTTACATTTAAACTTGGATTATCGAAATAGTTCAGATTTGATTTTCCCTGGCAGTAGTGGCTTTTCTTGTGTGGAACAGATTGAATGTGTTCAATAAGTAAATTCCATTCTGAAGAATCAAGTTTTGAAGTAATTTCACCACTTGAATTCTGGAGAATCTTGAATTTTGGAACAGTGAGCCACAGTCTAGAACAGTGAGCCACTCAGCTGACTGTGGCACACTGTACCGTGGCCCACTGTTCGATAATCATGTTATGATATTTAAATAAGAGCCATTAGTCGGTGAGGCTTTCTGAATAAAATATATATTTCAACTCGAATTTAGTTTGTTATTACCTAAAGCTTGATTAATTGCCGGTTGCACAAATGCCTGTTAAATTTTAATCGTGATTAATTTCACAAGGAGACTTATCGAAAAAAGGCATGATTAAAATTCAACCGGATTTTGTGCAACCGGGCTTAAGAGTAAGTACTAGGTTATATAGAACTTGAAACAACCGTAAAATATTACTATTAAATTTTGTAAAACTTTAAAGTGAAAAAACAGTCACCTTCTTTGATGTGGTGACGTCCGTTTCGTGCTGGTATCGCACATTTTCAAGCCAAACAGAAACTGAAGTGTTTAAGGTTATGAGGGAGAAATTTGGTGGGGGTGGAGGGGAGTTTTGGTGGTTAATGGAGGAGGATTTAAATGAGTTTGTCAAACCGGGTGTGGGAGGAAAAGTTGATTTGGTCATTTAGAATATTGTTTGGCTGTTGTTTGGTGTGTTTGTATATTTCAAACTGTTCTAGTACATTTAATTTTCTGTTTTTGTGGGAATAGTGGAGTATTTCGAGGTTGTTGTCTATGTCAGGGTGTGTGTGGTCAGTGGAGATAATGTGTTCTGCAAAGGTGGAATGGGAGGACGGATGGGTAATGGCTCTTGTGTGTTCTTTGAATCTTGTATTGAAATTTCTAGCTGTTTTACCTATATAGAATTTGCTGCAATCTTTACAATTTAGCTTATAAATTCCTGGTCTATTGTATTGATTTTGAGAGGTGTTGTGTGGGTAAAAGAGTTTTTTCAGTGAGTTTTTTGTTCTGTATGCAACCTTGTATTTTATTTTCTTGAATGATGCTGCTATTTTGTAAGTTTTATTGTTGTGGTAAGTGAGGGTGACGAACGCTGTATGATTATCAGTGTTGTATTTGTCAGAGTTTTGCGGATTGTTCTTGTTGTTTTTAATTATTTCAATGAATCCACATTACTATTATTATTTAGATGGTTGTGCAGTTGTAGAAGTGCAGTGTAGAAGTTGCAGCTTAGGAAGTGAAAATATTTTATATCATAAAATAGCTATGAATTTAGATAGATTTACAGTTTTTTTTTTATTTACAAAGCTATAAGGTTTTAACATGAGAAAAAGAGAAATTAATATTTCCTCAAAACAATTATGTCTAGTACGTTAGAAACTCTGTGAGGTTTGGTCCATTTCTTTCTAGGGGATCATCCTAAAATATTTCCATTGACAATGAATTTACATTACTATTATTATTTAGATTGATGTGCAGTTGTAGAAGTGCAGTGTAGAAGTTGCAGCTTGGGAAGTGAAACTATTTTATATCATAAAATAGCTATGAATTTAGATAGATTTACAGTTTGTTATATTTACAAAGCTATAAGGTTTTAACATGAGAAAAAGAGAAATTAATAATATTTCCTCAAAACAATTATGTCTAGTACGTTAGAAACTCTGTAAGGTTTGGTCCATTTCTTTCTAGGGGTTCATCGTAAAATATTTCCACTGACAATGAATGGAATGTCAACTTTCATTGGGCCATAGTAGGCCACATCCAATGGTTGGGTCAGATGTGTTGAGTTTGGTGGTAGACAAACAAAACGTATGTTGTGTTCCTCACAAGCTCTCAAGACTTCTAAACTTATATGAGAGCTTAAATTGTCACCAATTACAACTTTTACACCAGACAACTTTTTCAATCTAGGGAGAAGAGTGGTCATAAACCAATCTTCAAAAATGGCCATGTCAAACCAGCCACTTTTTGTTCTGTTATATCTGCAACCTGCAGGGCCACCTTCAGTCCATGTTGACCACAAATGCTCAGACTTATAAACTACATAGGGTGGCAACATCTCCCCAGACCCATTCCCACAAAACATAATGGAGGTACAGGTGTGGACTCCATAATGCGCTCTACATACTTCTGTCCTCTTTTACAAATTACCTTGCTTGATCCAGGGTCGTCACGTAAGTTGGTTTCGTTGTAGTTCCAAATATTCTCTTTAGGAACATCACAAAGGACTTCTTTCAAGTTTCCAAAAAAAATCTTTGATCACTTTTTCATCAACAGATGCTCTTACTCGTTCAATATTATTTGCTGTACGCACTGTTAACTGAGGGTGACGTTTCCTAAATGAAGCTGCCCAATCAGGACCTGGGAAGTTATTCTTGAAGCTACTCACAGTACGACCCTGCCTATCTAGAAAGCATTTGATGGTATATCTCAAATCAAGGTCATTCATTGGGAATCCAAACTCAGCTACCTTCTCTACATGAGCCTCGAAAGATTTTTCCTCATCTGGAGTGAAGACAGTTGGATGACCATGTTTTTTTGTTTGTAACCCATAAGCTGCGTACACATACTCGTGCTTCCAACCCGCACCGAGCACGCTCCTCCCTCGTACCGCCCACGTACCACCATCGCACAGCAATCGCTCCGCCTCCGCTCTCTACTCGCACCGATCATGAACGTTACGGAAGATGGTAGATCTTCTCGCGTTCCCCGGTCGAACCATTGTTGCTCGCCGGTCGATCATCAATCGCTCTGCTGGAGTGACGTTCATTCTTGGAGCGGAACGAAAGTCTGTACGCACCTTTAGGATTTAAGTTTATTTACTATTGTACTCCTTGGTATGTTGTAATACTGGCTTGC
This sequence comes from Nilaparvata lugens, assembly GCF_014356525.2. Lineage (NCBI taxonomy): Eukaryota > Metazoa > Arthropoda > Insecta > Hemiptera > Delphacidae > Nilaparvata > Nilaparvata lugens. Next base: position 4,922,146 of record NC_052504.1, read on the forward strand.
ACCACTCGTTGAGTTCTTGCACCACTTTTATGTCCTTTAAGCACTTCTCCAATGTCTCTGCTGTGTAGTCTGCATATTTTCTCGACCCTGACTTCCTCTTGTAATTCCTCGTCATAATGGCATCAGTAACTGAAGCAAAAATAAAGAACATTCTATTTAAAAACTCAATAACATTTGGAAAAGTAGGTAGACTCCAGTCAGAGTATGAGTTTGACAATAGCCTCTTCCCTCCAGAGTTGCAGATCTTCTCCCAGGTTACCTTTGAATTCAGATCAGATTTTCCTGCTGGAGAATGCATAAAACACCGGATTCATACATGAATTGCAAGCCCCCAACCACTGTGCCAAAGGTATGAGTTTAACAATAGCCTCTTCCCCCCAGTGTTGCAGATCTTCTCCCAGTTTCAATCTCGAGTAGATGATATAGAGTGTTAGCCAGGACGATGCAAATATGGTGATTACAATGACTAGCATCTTGATGTCTTTGAATTTGAATAGGTAAACTTTTTTGTTTTTGTCTTCATCAGTCTCAATAATTAGGTATTGGTATTGACAGGAAGATATAATATATATCTAGTGATATATATAATATATATTATCTATCTTATTTCTCCAAAGTTATCACTTTTTCCAGATATGTATGAAATAAAACAATGAATGGCATAATAAATATATTTTGGCCAGCGCAGTGATCTGACCAAAGTATCAACTTTTTGTTGTTTCCTAAATCAGCTTCAGTAGTGAGGTATTTCTATAGACAGGAAGATATCTCTAGTAATCCTCTTGTTTCAAATTTCTCACTGTTCTCCACCATGTATGATGCTGTTGTTACAGTCCATATAATTGCTACACATATTCATCTCATTGAAGCTGAAGCAGAGACATGTAGAACATGACCGTGATGCGAGGATAGCTTTGAATCCAGAACGGATTTTCCGGCTGGAGAATGCATAAAACACCGGATTCATACATGAATTGCAAGCCCCCAACCACTGTGCCAAAGGTATGAGTTTTCCAATAGCCTCTTCCTCCCAGGGTTGCAGATCTTCTCGCAGTTTCAATCTCGAGTAGATGATATAGAGTGGTAGCTAGGACGATGCAAATATGGTGATTAGTATGACTAGCATCTAGATGTCTTTGAATTTGAATAGGTAAACTTTTTTGTTGTTGCCTTCATCAGTCTCAGTAGTGAGGTATTGGTATTGACAGGACGGTATATCTAGTGATCCTATTCCTCCAAAGTTATCACTCTTTCCAGATATGTATGAAATAAAACAATGAATGGCATAATAAATATATTTCTTACTTAGTCAATCCTCTTTTACCGTTAAGTGTTGAGGTTTATGAGAGCCCTCCATCTTTCTCTTTCCTGCACCTTCTTTCTCACTTCTCTCCACTCCATGCCTCTCTCCCGCCATCTTTCGAACACCATCCTCCCATCTCTTCTTTGGTCTTCCTCTCCCCCTAGCACCCACAACCTCGCACTCCCATACCCTCCTTGGCAGTCTGTCAGTTGGCATCCTCATCACATGTCCCAGCCACCTCAACTGTGTGGCTTCAATCGTTTGCTACAGAGATTAGTAATTCAGGCTGTCTCTGATGTTTTGGTTCCTTATCCTATCCCTTCTTGTTCTCCCCGGTACCCTCCTCAACTACCTCATCTCTTGGGCCTGCAGCTGACTGGCTTCTTCCAGAGAGCGTCCATGTTTCGCAAGAGTAGGTTAGGATTGGAACATATGTAGATCTGAAAACCCCTAATTTGGTAGCCTGGCTCACCTCCCTTCCGCTGAGGAACTTTCTAGATCTAGATAATGCCCAGTACAACCTTCCTGCCGTTTCCGTTTTTCATTCTTCCATCACAAGCAATAGTAGCTCCCAAGTACATGAAGGACTCTACTTGCTCCAACTGTCTTTCCCCGATGAATATCTCCAACTGCCTCTGATCTTTTGCTACATGCATCACTTTTGTCTTATCCAGATTCATTTGCATGTTCTTTTTCAGCAGCTCCTCCTGCCACATTTGTAAGTTGTTACTAAGACTCTCTTCAGACTTAGCCAGGAGGACGAGATCATCAGCAAAAGCAAGCTCTGATGCAATTACTCTTTCCATTGGCCAACTACCCACACGAAACTTCCTTTGCCTCTGGTTGCAGGTCTTCATAACGCCATCTAATAGCACATTGAACAGATAGGGAGAGAGGACATCTCCCTGTCTCAAACCCATCCTCATCCTGAATTCCCCCGACACTAAGTTTCCCAACCTTACACAACCTCTGCAATTCTTATAGTAACTTTTTATGCCTTCCATGAGATTTCTTAATACCTCTCTGCCTTCTAGCTCCTCCCACAAACCAGCCCATGGTACCATATCGAATGTTTTGACCAAGTCTATGAATGCTAGGTACATTTCATTCCCATACTCCAAGTTTTTCCCTATAACTTGTCTGAGCATGAAGATCAAATCCTGTGTACTTCTTTGAGGTTGGAACCCACATTGTGCCTCATCCAGTTGATGTTTCACTTGTTCCTGTAGCCGATTCTGCAAGATACGAGAGTAGATCTTCCCTGGAACACTGAGAAGTGCGATGCCTCTATGGTTTTCACACTCTATTATCACCATTTTTAAAAATGGGTATTATTATTCCCAACTCCCAATCTTTTGGAATCTTCTTGTACTTCTAGGCAAGCCTCAGCATCCTCAGCAGTAGCTTCTCTCCATACACCCCCATGTACTTGATCATCTCAGGTGTAATCTCATCATGCCCAGCTGCTTTTCCAACCTTCATTTTGTTAATTGCTGCCCTCATCTCTTCCTGCCTTATATCCTCTTCCACCAGCATAACTTCTGGGTACTCCTCTACCTGTGAGTGATCAGGGGTACCTCTCACTCCCCCCTCCAACAGCTCACAAAAGTACTCTCTCCATCTACTCATATTTTCTTCATCTTCAGTCAGTAGGGTTCCTTCCGTACTTGTTATATACTTCAGAGGACAAGGTTTCTCAGTTCTCATACTTTTCAGGATTTTGTAGAACAGTTTCTGATTTCCACCAAAATCTGACTCCATCTAAATATAAAGAAAATAAAAATCTCAGTACCCTTTTTTAAAATATTTTATCACAACATGATAATAACTACTACAATGAAATTGGAGAATATAAATCATATGATAAAGTGAAGAACCTTACAAATATAGGCTTCACTGAAAAAGAGAATAATTTATTATCAAAAGCATTAAAATATAATATAAATTTAGATAACAAAGTGTATGTCATGAAAGAACAACTGATGGAAGTGGAAACGTCTATTAGAAAGAAAGAAAGAGAGGATCAGAACGTATTAAGAACAAATTTCATAAATGCAATTGAAAAAGGAAATAATATGAGTAGAACAATTTTTGAAAGATCCAAAGAAGATATGGAACTGGTGGAATCCATTTCAAACAAATTGAAGAATGAGGATGCCATTATCACAAAAGCAGACAAAGGAATTACTACAGTTATAATAAAACAAACAGATTATAATGTGCACTGTGTCCTTTTTCATCTGTCACAACACACATCACATCACTAAATACATAAAAGAAAACTCACCATATATTATCTTTGTTTGAAACAGATTTATTCTCCAAGCAAAAGTCCACAACATGTACATCTCAAAATCAAACATATTTTTTCTCCTTGCCATAACCTCTAAAATCCATGTCTGTTCCTCTTAGGTTCATAAAAGATTATATAATAATAATATTATTTCTAAATTTAAACAGAAACATTATTTCTTAATTTGAAACAGATTTATTCAATTATAATTTATTATCAATAATGGGTATGAGCGCCTATTTTGAATCATAATCTATTTTGAGCGTCTATTTTGAAATGTGTAACATTACAAATTCCCCTCCATCCGAACAAAAAATTTAATTACAATTGAAATTCAAATCATAAATGATTTAAAAACTTATCAAACATTTTCAATTTTAATTACAATTTTTAATAGCTTACAGACTTTCATGTGAAAAATGATTATGAATCACTCAAATTTTAATTTGTAGTATGTAATTTTCTAGTCATTTAAGAAATGGATGAAAAAATATGTAAAAGATTAGTAAATTTGTTATCAACGAATATTTCAACTACTTGCGCTCAAACACATGAAAATAATTAACTAATTGTTCAGAGGGATACAATCATTACTGGAGAAATTAATAAAAATAGTCAATTCCACTGCTAAGAACTGAGATACCGGTAACATAACAAATCTTACTCATTAAGGATAATAGTATAATATAATGGACAAATAGAGTCTTAACTCATAATCAATAAATGAAAAAGTAATTTTGAATTACCAATAAAGAATGCTATCTTTCATTCAATATACTAAGTTACATATCTTAATATGTAAGTTGATGTTTCAGCTTGTGACTGTTATTTTCATTTTGGGAGAATGGCTTAGGACATAACAAATCTTTTGTTTCACTGGCGAATACTTTCAAAAAGATATTTCTTTCTTTGTTTTGACAAGCCCTCTGGAAATAATTGAATAGGAAAGTCGTCACATTGAGGGGCTTCTGAAAGAGTGTGGATAATATTTCAGTCCCATCACACTGAGTTGAACAATGTACTTGCCCATTCCATTCAGAAGTGAATCTGAAATAGGCATATGAGGCTATTCTAGAAACCTTACGCCACTTATGATTTCTAAAATACTCCTGCCAATCAAATACTGGCACATGAATGTGTCCATTTTCTGATCCCGTTTCTATAGCAAAGTTTGTTTTTGACTGTGGTGCTGATTCTGAAAGAACTCCACCTACATCACTCAAACGGCTGCTTTTGCACTTCCTGAATCTTTGTTTGAATAGGCCAAATGCCTAATCGCAAGAGAATTTAGTGTGACCCAGTGGTAAGAATGGCAGTTCAATAGATTTGTTCGGATTTTGAGCTACATTCCAGGCCAGATAACAAGTAACGATGTTGTTTTTGTTTTGACCCACACAATTATCGGCTTGCAGCTTCAAATGGGTTTCTCCAAGGCTATGATTTTCAAAAAAGTAATTGAGCATACTTACTATTACATTAGACCCTTTTGTCACATTGACTGATTCTGGAATAAGAAAGTTGGCCTGCTCTTTCAAGCAGTCATTCATGACACCAAATAGTCCCACCTTATAAGGCGTTAAAAATTAAATTGGGCCTGGCTGCAGAGGATCGTGAGGTAAGTTCACCTGCTGTGCAAAATCGAAAGAGTAGAGCACTGACCATAAGTACTAATAAGCATGTGCACTGAGTAGTGCAAATAAGAGCAAGCAGCTCGTGGTTTGGGGGGAAAATTATGCTTTTCAACTAGATCAGTACACTCCCCAACTATATTTTGGTAATATGATCCTCCCTCTGTACTGTTTTCAAATGCTTTAGACTTTTACTGATCAGTTCAAGTTTCTGTTCTGCAGAAGCTAGAGTAAGTTTCCTCTGAGAAGTGTAGTTTTTTGACACGTAACACAAAGATCAATTTGGTTTCTGTATGATTATGTCAGGGCAAAGCGTCAGCCAAATTTTTCGAAAGGTTGATGTTGACACTGGCTGTTTATTGGACACAGTGCACACTGATTTGTACTTCTGGAAAACCGCGATTTTAGTGTCTTTTGGAAGGTAGTAATTTCACAAGAGGAGACTTGCAATTGGATACTCGACAAACATTCAATCAGCATTATTTCTAATAAATTTCACGTCTTTAACAGTTTCTCTTGAGCATGTATGCTTAGGAACTCTCTTGACATTACCGTGAAGTACACTAACTAAGCCATTGTTCTTGTACAATTTTAATAATCTTTTGAAAAGCTACTTTGTTATGCAATGAAAAATAAGAACACCTTTTGACAAACAAGATAACTTTTGACTTGAAATTTTTTTTTCAATGTTGACGTTCTTTTTCTGTCGTTTTATTCCCATGTGAAATCCTATTTTCTGTCCTGCAAAGAGCTCTGAGTTGACCTGCGATAGCTAGATCTAACTTATTGAAATTTGATTCATATACATACAATTCATAACATTCATTCCTGTACTGTTGAATTTATTCAACAGCGAATTTTCGGAGGCATTCCAAACTGCAGCAGCCACTTGCAATGAATGCAGAAAAATAGTCTAAGTCAGAAAATACTATATTGAGATAATTCCAATAATTACATATGGCTCAGAAACCTGGAATTTAACTGCAGTTGCCTCCAAACTGAGAGTTTTCGAAAGGAAGATATTAAGGCACATATATGGAGGCATCAATGATAATGGAGTCTGGAGGAGACGGTCAAATGATGAACTAAATGAAATTCTAAAGGGTGGGGATGTGGTACGATTCATCAAATCACAAATATTGCGCTGGGCTGTTCATGTAAAGAGAATGGCGGACCATCGAATGCCAAAAGAAATTTATAAGGCCCGGATGGAGGGTAGAAGACGACAAGGGAGGCCATGCAATCGATGGAGAGATGAAGTGAAGGATGATCTCTGGAGGATGGGAGTTGTGGCATGAAGACGAAAGGCATGTGACCGTGATGTGTGGAGGGCTCTAGTGCGAGAGGCTTAAGCTCACTTCGAGCTGTAATGTCACAAGAAGAAGAAGAAGAAGTCTATGTGGATCTTTGTCAGAAATTTGTCCAATACTCCAGGCAATGAATGCTCAAAAAAGGGTATAGAGGGAAAAGTATGAAAGACAATTTTTGACCCCGCAGTTCTGTTTAGGGTAGTAAGGAGGTAATCATATTGAAAGTCCCCACCCCTACCCCCTGTGCTAACGGGGTGGGGGTGGTTCAAAGGTACCATTTTTTGGTTTCTCGCATATAACTCGAAAGTTATGCATTTTACAGACATGACTATTCATTCTATAAGAAATTAAAGCTTACATAATTTCCTACAATATTGATCTTACAACTTTTTCTGTATCTCTTTCACTGTTCGAGATATCCGCTCTAAAAGATGTGACATTTTTTAAAAAACTCATTTTCCTTCAATGTTTTGCTATTTTTGCTCTTATAACGTTTTGAATATCGATGGGAGAAACACATGCTAATCATGAGCTCATAGAGCATTAAATTCTCTTCAATTTAATGTATAATTTCACAAGTTTACGCACATTCCCACGACAGTTGCAGCAGCTTCAGTGTTGAGTGTGATATCTTCAGTTATGCAAAAATAGACCAATCAACAGAGGAATTTGGAGAGAATGTTTTGAACACAATTTTTGACTTTGCAGCTTTGTTGGGACCAGTTAGGGGGTGAACATATCAAAAGTCCCCATCCCTACCCCTTGTGCTAAAGGGATGAGGGTGGTTTAAAAGTTGCATTTTTCAATGTTTTGATTACACGTTCATATCTTGAGAAAAATGCGTTCAACCGACATGACTAACTTTTCAGAAATTAAGCTTGATAAGCTCTCTACAATATTTGTTCTGTGGTGATTTGTGATATCTCCAACAGTTTTCGAGATATACGCTCTTTAAAGTGTAAAATCGTTAGAATAACAGCTTTCGATCCTATTGTAGGAAATTATGTAAGCTTTAATTTCTTATAGAATAGTTATGTCTGTAAAATGCATAATTTTCGAGTTATATGCGAGAAACCAAAAAATTGTACCTTTAAACCACCTCCACCCCCTTAGCACAGGGGACTAGCAAAAGTGGGGACTTTTGATATTTTTACCTCCTCACTACCCTAAACAGAACTGCGGGGTCAAAAATTGTCTTCCAAACTTTTCCCTCTATATCACTTTGTTGACTGGGCTACAAAGCATTTCTGCAGGCAACAGCTAGTAACTTTCAAAAATGTCTTACCCTCCACAGGAAGTTTTGTGAACTTGGAAACATAGTATTAACCACTTTGTCTTCGAGTTTTTGCTACTGTTTGTTGCAACTCATCTTCTTGCACAATCTTCTTTTTTGCACCCTTTTCAACATTATTATCAAGTATAACTTGTGGACTATTCATTCTTTATCACTTGATTTTATGTGAATCTAACCTCAAACCACTAATATACGACAAACAAACATAACCCGGCTTGGCACTCTGCCCTCCTCAGCTGCTGGCATGCATTGTATTACAAATGAAGTGCTGCCAACTTCAAAAAATGAAATATTAAACCAAGATTTGGTACACTTTTAAATGGAAACATGGCGAATCAATTTTGCGTTTTCCTGAAGAAGGGCCCATAGACCTATAGGCCACCACTAGCTACCACCTCACTTGATATCTGAGGTACCTTCTTACATGTAAGCTTACTTGGATTATTGATAAAAATTAACATCAATAGAGTATCATCCATCAACAGAATTGTTTCATTTGTACTGCTGTTATTAGATTAAAAAATCTATTTCTTATTTTTAGAACTCGTGGCTGGAGCTTCTTTTTCCAGTCAACTATTGCATTTTAATGATTCTTTTTATTTGTAAAAATATTTATTGTATTTGGCAATAAATTTCATTATTAATTCATTCATTACAACTTTTATACATTGCTACATTCTGCTCAAATCTTTGTCACTGCAAGTAAACTCCCTTGAAAATATTCCTATTTAAGGTTGTTGTAACCAGGATCCTTGTTACTCAAAAACAAGGTTGTTCGATATTAGAGAAAATAACAGGTTCTTGTAATATTTTAAACAATTTTACTATAGTACATAGGTAATTTAAGAAATCTTACTAGTTATTTTCTATAATATTGAACTTATAACAGTATACTACAATAGTAGCCCAATTAGTAGCAATGTATGATTTTAATGAGTCTTACTGTTTCATTCAAGCGTTAGATTTTTAATTATAGAACAAATTTGCTCTTATTTTCAAGACTGGATTCAGTAAATTGCTTCTGTAAAATTCAGCGCAATAAAATCTGTCAAAATTTATTATTTATTACTTTGCTTGTGAACATTATAATTATACTTTAACAAGAGAAAACACTAACTGTTAGGACTATAGTGAGGTCCACGTTATAATGGCAATGGATAAAGATAGAAGAATAGCGATGCCGATTCTCTGTATTAATTAATTATATTTCTACACTGTCAAAAACATAATTGGCATCGTTGTGGACCTAGAAAAGGATAGTACCACCGGCTTTGTCGAATGATAGACTAGGATAGCAAAACCAAAGTTGATCAAATACTGTCATTATAACGTGGACCTCACTATAGATCTCTAACATGTTGAATTTGCAAATGTTCGAAATGTGGTTAGTTCATTGTTACACATGCACACACGTCATGTACTAGGCTACTTATTTACTGAATTGTTTTATGATTACATTCATTATAACTCATGAAATAAAACTATGAATCATCTCAATAATATTGGATTTTTCAGTACTGAATTTTATTGTGATTGGTATTTTATTTTTATTGGTATTTTACAAGTTGGATGTATAGATCAAATGGATAAATAGATTAAATTTACAGATGAAATTGATTGAACAGAATTTACACTTATGAATACTAAGATCTATTACACTACTGAAAGATCCTAATATATTTCAGTATAGTTGAAATAGTATGTGAATAATGTCAAGATATTAATATTATATATTTTGATACACAATCATGATTATATTTTTGTAAGAGAGAGTCAGGTTTTTGTTTTCATTATTATTATTTTTAAATATTTATTATCTAATGAAAGGTTCAATTCTATTCAAATACGGTATTGTTTAAAAAATTCGTTTACTTTGTCTAATAATATTTTATTACAATTGTTATGCTGTAACAAACAAAATGACACTCATATTTTTCCGATACAATTTGAATTTCTGAACACTGTTTAACCTAAGATTTTTGTTTGAAAAAAGATTCTATTTTCACACTTTGAATTTGTTTCAATTTTAAATAAAATGAGTGATATTTTCCAAAAGTATCCTATTTTTTCAAATCCTTATCATTTACTGGTGTGCATTCCTTGAAGTTATTCCAGTATAATATTATATTCGACAATATAACTGATTATTATGTAACGACACATGGGTATTCTATGTATTATGATATTTAAAACGGAATATTTTCATTTTCAGGATATGCCTGAAAACTGATATTTTATGTTGAAGTCGAGGGTCTAAGACCTGATTTATATTCCCTAAAAATTTCAAGGTTGATGTTGGCATTAAAACCATACGACTGAATGAATTTAAAACGTGAGTATTTTGCAAATAGAATTGCCCGTCAAAATTAAACAGGCTGGCTTTAATTCATAGAATGTTACATTCTATAATCTTTGATCGTAGTCTCAGTAGAGAATTTCGTTGATATAGTTCTTCAACAAGTACTCAGATCATATACTGTCTTGTAGATGGTACCAGATGCAAAAGATTGTTCATTTAGGCCCTGTACACATGGCGGCGTTTAACGCGCGTTGGCAAATTGTTATACCGTACACATGAGGGCGTTAAACCTAGCTCCGCAGTGCAGGCTGGTTGCTTGGCTGAATCAGACTAGGCGCTGAGACAGCAAATAATAGTCAACAATATTTTTAAATAAATAAAATCATCATGAAAAGTCATTAATATGGTAGTACACCACGTTTCTGGAAACTTTTTACTGGTGACTGGAGTTATTATTGACACACAAAAATAAAAATAGTGAGAAAGAAAACTGCTGATGAACGTGAATAAAACCGTCACTCCATTGTTCTATTGTCTCGGCTGCTTGGCTGAGCCTGGCTGGAGGGATCAAATAACCGACTGGATTGATCTTTCGTCTGTCCACCAGGCGGAACTATGCCGACCATTGCTGGGTGGAAGATTTTACTGCGGCCGCTCGCATTCCCACCAGCTAGTCCAGGCGCTGGCTTACATTGAGCATACATGAGAGAGGCAGAGAATTTGACTTCGGATTATTGTTAGGGGGTCTTTAGTGTATATGAAACTCGATGTCGTCACGTCCCAGGGTGGTCGACAGCTTGGTGGGGAGGGGGGTAAGTTGTGAAAAACGCGCGCTTATAAAATCGCCTGTCCTGCAGTTAGTATTCATAGTACAGCTTTTATTTTTTTCTCAAAATTTTGTACACATAACTGGCTTTCAATGTGGTCCTGTACATTTTTGCGATAAACCGCATAGTTTTTCAGTAAAAAAATAAAATATCTCGAAAAATGTATTTTTTTATTATGGACTTTTTGTTATTTCTCGAATATTCAAGTCATTAGCCGACTTAGAGGAAAATGCTCTCAATAAACGTTGTAGGCCGTTTCTTCCTGAATCCAATGATATATATAGTTTGGGGTTACGATCATAGATGCGGCGGTGGGAGGGGGATAAGTAGCACTGTTACGCTGCGGCGCGGTCCTCCCTCATGATTAATGCGCGTAATGGCCTGTCTATCGCATCGCTCCTACTAGTCTATGCATTCAAATTATGTATTTCAGGAACGCTATCTTATGTATTTTTGGTCGCTGAACACGATTTTTTAACTCTCAAGTCTCAATAATTGATAATTCTCATCATAATTTACTAATTATGGTCAAAATTTCAAACTTCATCTCATTCTGCAAGGAAACTAAGAAATGACTGTTTGAAATGAACGAAACTTGGGTTTCAAGAAATATATTAGGATAGAATAATGATAATATTCATATGTTCCCATGTTCTATTGTTTTTATCTCAAATTAATTTATTGTGATGCGCTGCAGGCTAAATTATATTATTAATTGCACACTGGCCACGCTTACTTGATATAGTGGTCAGTTAATTTCCAAGAAATATTTGTGGAATTTCTTAGTTCTTCATGGTGGAAATGGAATTCATCATTCATTCATTATCATAATGATTATGTTTAGTATGAAAATGTTAATCTTTCGTGAATCTTCAGTTTGTAGTGAACTTTTGAGAAATTATATCCAATATAATAATAGATATAATATGTGTCAAATCAAAATGAAATGAAAATTTAAATATTCATTCATATTATTTCTATCAGTATTATTATAATGATATTTCACTAACTTTTGATTGATTCATCCATTATGGTATTCCCGTTCAGACTGTTTTGAAATGGTAACAAGTTATTCAGTATCAAAATTTGGGATTCGAATAGTTTTGGGCCATGCCTTTTATTCTTTCCCAAACATTTTATATGATTTGTAATTTTATCCACAATGTATGTATTCCTGCACGTAGCTAACGTATTGATTATTCCTTTATAGATTCTTGCATGTCACATTAATAAATCTCTGCCACAGATTTAGAAATCAAGTCTCGATGGTTTGGAGAGCATATTATTGAGTGATTCTTTTACTCTGCTGCATCTAAAATGTTCATTACCTTTATTTGATTTTAGACCATAGACATGGAAAGCTATGTCCACCTATATCACTCCATCTTTATTGAGAATTTTCATAACTCTTCTCATCACAAAGTTTCCATAATCTTGCAGCGTATTGAAGTTTTGAAAAGTGAAGTAGGAGTTGAATTCAGGAGAGCCATGTCATCATTATGCGAATTTGTCAACGATATTTAGGGATTTAGTCAAATCCACAACTAGTTTCACTTACAATTTCATGGGCCAAGTGAGATTAAGAGATTTTTTTTCAAATATCCATCAGATGTTGACAGAGATTGCGGTTATTGTAGAAATGCATGCTGCACTGAAACTTCAATACTGAATTATCTTCAAACAGCTACCTAGTAAAAATACAGAGATCAGAATGATATTTTTGTTCTAGAATTAACTAAGACTAGGATTTTTGTTTGATTGCATCGTGGAGAATGAACGAGCTCTGTTTCTTTTTATAGGTGAGAATACACTTTTACAATTTGCCACAACTATGTTCAGATAACAATCGTTGGAGACCGAATAACTATTTCATTCTATACGTTCAAAAGAGAATCACACACTTCTTCAATTGCTTCCAGACCATTGATAACATTATGTAGATTCTGTTGTCCATCAGAGTCTTGAAGAAAAATGTTATGTTCTCTTGAGAAGGTTATGCTTCTGGAAATCATTATCATCTCTCATTATTCTTGTTTTACTTCATTCAATGACTTTCTTCACAATCTCCATAATGATAGCCATAATGATGTCAACATACTTGAACAGAATATCTTTGATGGAAGATTTATTTATATAGTAGCAGCCATTTTGGGAAAGCCTTTGAAGAACTATTCCAATCACTCAGTTTTGGATGATCGAATGAGGGTTTGCTCCAAAGCATGATCGGTCCAAAGCATTTATTAAATTTTCATTTGACACAGAGTCAATGTATTGACTGCATAGAGTTAATGTTTGCTTATTGGAAATTATTTTCTACTTCTATGGGTATTTTTTTTATATTTTCTAGATATAACACAGACTCCATAACATAGTTTGTGTGATTGAATGAAAAAAGTATGGGATCTTTTCTCGTACAGTTTCTATGTGCAATACCAGAGTCCTTCCTTATGAGCATGAATACAATTTAAGATCATTTAAACTATGTTACAATAATCAGTCATAAATTTCAAGTAGTCATTGATTTTACATTGTGACAATCTCTCATATTTGAACCGTTCATGAGTCCTTGTAGTTGTTTCGTTGAAATGATTGCTTGCTCTCACACCTTAATTTTACTGATCTCCCCTCAATAGATTTCCAACAGTATTCTCTCCAAATATTTCAAATTCAACAAAGATATCTCCCATTCCACTTTCATTCAAGTACCACCCCAAGACAATCAGTCAAACTCAGCCAGATGAAAAGTATCTATTCGTAGATATAAGTTACAGAAATCAGTTGATAAAGCTGCGTTTACACCAAAGTTATTAACAAAATGTTAATAACTTGATCTTTATAGATTCTATTAGATTTAACGGAACTTGGCAAACACATATGTCCATCATGATAAGTTATGTTCAATCTTATAGAATTTATAAAGATTGAGTTATTAACATCTCGTTAATATCTTTGGTGTAAACGCAGCTTTAGATTTGTATTTCCTTTGTAATCAAATATTTAGTCATATCACATGGGAGTAATTGGCATTATTTGTGCTTCAACTGTAAATTTATATTAAGAAAATATTTTACTCCTGTTACACGGTGCTCTATATGGGGTAGCCTATATGTTTAACTTACTCCATTACTTGACTTTCGCAATTCCAAAGTGATCATTGAACTAAATCGAGTAATTATTCTCTCTTAATGGAATGTCAGTTTTTTATCGACTGAGAAACACATATAGGATTCCTAACAAGATGGTTGATCATTACAATGTAATCATAAATAATGATAATGAGATGAAGTTTGTAATTTTGACCATAATTTGTATATTATGATGAGAATTATCAATTATTAAGGCTTGAGAGTTGAAAAATCGTGTTCAGCGACCAAAAATACATAAGATAGCGTTCCTGAAATACATAATTTGCATGCATAGACTAGTAGGAGCGATACGATAGACAGGCCATTACGCGCAATAATCATGGGGGAGGACCGCGCCGCAGTGTAACAGAGCTACTTATCCCCCTCCCACTGCCGCATCTATGATCGTAACCCCCAAACTATATATATCATTGGATTCAGGAAGAAACGGCCTACATCGTTTATAGGGAGCATTTTCCTCTAAGTCGGCTAATGACTTGAATATTCGAGAAATAACAAAAAGTCCATAATAAAAAAATACATTTTTCGAGATATTTTATTTTTTTACAACTTACCCCCCTCCCCCCCAAGCTGTCGACCACCCTGGGACGTGACGACATCGAGTTTCATATTCACTAAAGACCCCCTAACAATAATCCGAAGTCAAATTCTCTGCCTCTCTCATGTATGCTCAATGTAAGCCAGCGCCTGGACTAAGCGCTGCTATTACTTGCTGTCTCAGCGCCTAGTCCGAGTCAGACAAGCATCCAGCCTGCACTGCGGAGCTAGGTTAAGGCTAAACTTGGGGTCGCTGAGAACGAATCTGCAATCAGAATTTCTCTATCACAAAAAATAACGAAAAAAAATCCAGCTGTTGATCTTCCGGCAACCGTTAACAGTCATCCTGCAATGCGGCCGAAACACTTCCAAGCCAGACACCCATCTCGAATGACAACAACGCCAAGCTGTAAGAAACCATCCTGCACTGCGGCGCTAGGTTTACGGCGCATTTACTGGTAGCAGGCATCCGGCAGTTGGACCTGCGTACTTAGTGTAAACACATGGAGTTAGAGGAGCTTACCTGTTTGTGGTTATTGTACCGAAGATACAAGGCTAGGGAAGAAGACAAAGGCAATGGTGGGTTCATCCTATAGTAGATGACCGGTTAACCATGGACGCTATATCCAAAATTAAGGGAATAGCCCAACAAGTTTTTCAACTACTTCCGTATGAGTATAAGTATATTTGATGAACTATTATCTTTAGTTACTGATGACATATTATATTGTGAATATGTTGTGAGGGATGCAATTTTTACCAGAAATGTTACTCGTCGTAACAAAGGTATTATATTACAATATTATTTATAATATATACTTACATTCAGATATAAAAAATGTCAAAAATATTTTTTATCAAAACCTTTTGGAAAAAATTAGCCTAATTTACGAAGTAATGATTAAAAAATAGTTATTTGTATATCTAGAGTGAAAAGTACTGTTTTTTCCCCCTGAGGGAAAGGTTTGAAGCCCAAGGCGAAGCCGAGGGCAACAACTTTCCTGACGGAGAAATAACATTTTTCACTCATGATATATACAACATTTTTCCTCCACCTACATTTTTATAAAAACTGCAAATAAAATTATTTTTAAAAACGTACGTGACCAAACAATGTGTTACAACATAATCTAAAAAGTAAACAGAAACAGATCTGTCGGCAAAAGTTGTAACAACAATGGCCGCCACAACTACAGTTATGATGAAGTTCCAATTACAAATTTGATTAGTTAATGAGGAATATTCGTTTTTTGGAATTGGAATAACATGGAATAAAAAAAATTATACATTTTTTTAATATAGTGATATGAAGTTTTTAGTAATTTTAGCATACAAACATAAATTTCATAAATATTGATCAAATGTCTGGTTGAGTTATTGAATTTAGTTTGTTTAAAGGTGCGTACAGATTTACGCGCCGCGAACATGAGCAATTCACTTCTAATCAGCTGATGCCAAGCTTTTTATATCTGTATCTTATCGTTTCTGTAAAAATACAGATATAGTCAGCTGATTAAAAGTGAATTGCTCTTGTTCGCGGCGCGTATACCTGTACGTACCTTAATGACTACTCTGTATGTTTCCTCATCTGAGCTTAGACCTTGTAACCTATTTCAAATGTACGTTTTTAAAATAGAGATGCTTCCCATGTTATTTAAATTGAGTCACTTTTACGCTCTAGGGAGTTTTCCTGTTTTTTCCTCCCGAGAGCGAAAAAGTGACACTTTAGTATTATGTTCCAGGGAGTAAAGTAAGCACTTTAGACAGGAAGTGGAGGAAAAGGTAATGTTAAAGTAGTTGTATAAAAAAGTAACGTTTCAATGTAATTAACAAATTAATTACTCATAAATACCAGAAAAATCCGAGTTAATCAGGGCTCAGATCACCTATTCACTACAAAAGCGCGCGTTCGACTGAGTCCATGTGTACGATCCCATTGTTTCTATGTATGTGTCAAACGCGCGTTTGACAACCGAGCGTTAAACGTCGTCATGTGTACAGGGCCTTATACAAGCTACTTCATCTTTACTCTGATTCTTTGTACAGTTTTTTCACTCTATGATGGTATTTAGATACTTCCAAGTGTAGTGGGATTACAATATCCCAGTATGCAGTAGGCCTATATAGTAGCGTTTGAAGCTTCAATAATAATTTTCGCCTGCAGTTGTGGTATCGACTTTCTTGTCATAACAAAGTATTTTGTTTATGGTAGCAGACTCTGCATAAAAGCGGTTTGTTACCACTAGACCAGACGCACGCACGGCCTGCAGTCTGCAGTTGCAGAGATCTGAGAAGGGGGTGGGTGGGGGGGAACAACTTACAGGAGGTCTCAAGTTGCGGATCACGCGACACTGAAACTGGTTTCAAGTCTCTGAATCTTGGCAGCAACTTTTCACTTGAAACTGTCAGAACTGGTTGAATCGGAAGCATTGATGGTGATTGTATGAAATGTTGACAGTTTGAAGTGAAACTCGCCATGGCAGAATGTTAATAACAGAAGAGAAGATCACTTCTTTTTTGTTCTTGTCACTCTTTGCCAGCTTTACGACTCATCGAACAAGTCCGGCAGAGACGCTTCACGCTCCAAATTAATACACGCAGCTTTTGAACACGCACCATCTCTCGTTAGTAGCTAAACCCGCTTGAACATAATTTCTATCAAATTTATTTTCAATTTAGCAGCATATTCTTCAAATTTATTTACAGTCGTTGCCTTGTATGAAATTTAGTGTTTCTCCAATCTGGTTGAACTGCACTCTTGTAATAAAAGAGGGCTTTTAGGCACGCAATATAACTCTAGCCTACTACCATCTATATGATGATCACAGATGAAGGTTTAAAATAAAAGGCAGCGATACTAGTCTATTCTAGTTTAGAAGTTTTGTATCAAATTATGGTGTTATGTATCATATTGTGGTGATACTGTATCATATTGTGGTTGTGATGTGGTGATCCATACTTTATTGGTACTGTTGTATATAGCCTAGTCAGAGAGAATAGAATACCTATCTATACTTTTTTGATATTGTTGTATATAGTCAGAGAGAATAGAATAGGGTATTCGTTTGTCTCTGATATAGTATTCCTACACAGTTTTTGACTCTTGAAGCTAGATTCTCACATTTCAGTATCAGAGTCCCTGTGTAAATATATTACCCATGAGCTCTAAGGCTAGCTACACACACATCGATTTTTATCGTACGATATTTTGCCGTCCTTATAAATTTTATTGGAGGAAACAGATGATGTTTGTCAAGCTCCATTTAATATCATAGAATCCATAAGGACAGCAAAACGGAGTGGGTGAAAAGTCCGAGAACGGCTTAATATCTCATACACAATAGTTATTTGTATATCTAGAGTGAAAAGTATGACTTTTTCTCCCTGTGGGAAAAAGTTTGAAGCCCGAGGCGAAGCCGAGTGCAGCAATTTTCCTGAGGGAGAAAAAGTATTTTTCGCTCGTGATGTACACAACATTTTTCCTCCATCTACATTTTTTTATAGAAACTGCAAATAAAATCATTCTAATAACTTACGTATTGGTGACAATGATTCCTAACAACATAACCTAAATCTAAAACCTAAAAACCGGTCGTCTGATTGGCACTGCCGATTGCGCTATCTATCGGCAAAACTTGTAACAATTATATCAGCTGAGCAGCTACCAAAAATGGCTGACTCCAGATCACGCGGTTCAGATTTGAATTGCAGATCAAAAATATTTGTTGGCTGGTATTTTGAATAGAATAAAATATTTTTAAAATTGTATAAATTTCTATTGTCTACTAATATTAAGAATATAATAATTATCACACAAACATATATTTCATGAGTTAATCAAATTTCTGGTTGTGGTATTGAATTCAGTTGACTCAATGACAGACACCTCTATTATGCTTTCTCATCTGAGCTTAGACCTTCTGACCTATTCCAAATGTACGTTTTTAAAATAGAGATGCTTCCCATGTTATTTAAATGGAGTCACTTTTACTCCCTAGGGAGATTTTCTGTTTTTTAGTACCGAGAGCGAAAAAGTGACACTTTAGTATTATGTTTCAGGGAGTAAAGTAAGTACTTTTGACAGTAGGTGGAGGAAAAGGTAATTTTACGGTGGGAGTGATTGGGTATCCTACTCAAATTGAAAATACTACTTTTCAGTAGTAGGATCCCCGATCTAGCCGAGAAGCCGTTCTCGAACGAACAAAAATTGATGTGTGTGTGTGTGTGCAGTGGGACTACCCACTCAACACGACCAGGCTAGTTTGTATAATCAATCCTATCAGAATTTGTGAAAATTTTTTACTGAAACTAACACGGATTCTGATACTGATTTGTGTAAATCCAGATTAATTATTAGAAAGTTGTCATTACATTACACTAATATATATTATGGATGCCCCAAGATATTGTAATACTAATGACTGACGGCAATATATTGTAATCATGATGGTTATGGTTGGATAGGAGGGAGTGTGACTGTTACCTAATTTTTAGGGTATGACCACACTGGTTGCACGTATGTGCAAGTGCACGCGTCATGCATGACCACGCACGCAGTGAGAAACAAAATCCGGCAAGAGCCATGTAAACCCGTTGTGGTTGTGACTTGCCTGTAGCGGTTCACACTGAACGCCTCCAGCAAGTGAACGCGTTCAGTGTGAATGTTCCCTTGCCTTTTTCCAGGTTTTGCTTCTCACTTTCACATACGTGCATCCAATGTGATCATACGTTTTACCTTAAAACTATAAGATAACAGTAAAGTAAATACTGCAAAAAGGTTTAAGGTTCGAACCCACTAGAACGTATCAGACACGGACCGTGTCAGACCATGCCAGGCACGTAAAATAACAACTATGCCCACTACACCGGATCAACAGCGGTCTATGCCAGTACATTACGCGTACCATACGCGTAATGTACTGGCATAGACCGCTGTTGATCCGGTGTGTGGGCATAGTTGTTATTTTACGTGCCTGGCATGGTCTGACACGGTCCGTGTCTGATACGTTCTAGTGGGTTCGAACCTTTAGGCTGTAGTTTGCCAATATATCAACCTATAGTGAGGTCCACATTATAATTTGTGTGTATTTATGGCTTCAAAATTTTATAAAATAGCTTAATCAATTAATGTGAAGTGATAATTAAGTGTAATATTTTACTTTCGTTTGGTGTTTTAATTCTTCTAAATTTAAAATTTGCATCTTATATTTATTTTTGGACGAAAATTGAGCTTCAACTATTTACAGTAGAAACATAACCTATTTTTATGGACATGTAACATTATCAAAATTTTGGAATGGAATAGTTTTGGGCTAAGCCTGTTGTTCCTACCCAATCATATTATTTTATATGATTTGTAATATTTTATTCACGAATAAATAAATAAATAATGGCAGTGTTTGATTAGCAATGGTCAACAAAGCTAAGTCATGTCAGAGGCCCTGAAATTGGTCAGTTGCGACCTGAAAACTCTGATACTAGACTTGAGCCAGCCAGGTCACTCGATATTATTATTATTCAACAAAGCTGATAGCGCTATCTATTTTTCGCTTTGCTCTGTTTCCAGATCGTCTTTCAACAATGTAGAATTAATTAACAAAATATTTCATCTTAATTATAAAAATTCGTTATGAAATTATTTAAAAATATAATTTCTTGCTTAATAAAATATAATTGATTATTTTAAACGAGAAGAACAGTTAATATTACATCAATAAACCTGTATCAGTTACCGTCTATGGAAGGCATTGACAAGACAGAGGATATCGGCAACGTTGTTCTGCTACCTTTCGTTACTGCCATTATAACGTGGACCTCACTATAGTATCTATATACTATTATAAACCTGTATCAGCTACCGTCTATAGAAGGCATTGACAAAACAGAGGATATCGGCAACGTTATTCTGCCATCTTTCGCCACTGCCATTATAACGTGAACCTCACTATAAAGTTTAAGATTCCTTGATTATTTGTCTATAATACTAGTCACAATATTAAGCCTACTCTATATCAATTATTCTGATCTACCAGATTCTTATAAAAATTTAGCAGATTTTGTAGGCAGTATGAGTTCATGGAATTTTTGTATAATATATAGTTTACCTCCAGGTAGTCGAGTCTTAGTGAGATTCGCATCGATCTGTCAGTATTGTTTGAATGGGAAGCATTGATGTTATCCATTAGGAATACTGACAGTTTGAAGTGAAACTCTCGCGTGGACGATATTAATGCAAAACAACATTTATTCATTATTCATTTATTTATTTATGTCATTGACAATTACAAATCATAATTATAATAAATATATTATGATTGGGAGAAGACAACAGGCATAGCCCAGAACTGTCTTCTCCCAAATTTTTACAAATAAAAGTTTCAAAAAGAATAAGGACATGTGGCAACTGGTATGACAATCGCACAACGCATTATTATAGATATAAGAGAGCAGTTCACTGCAGTCAGTAATTTGAGTAAAACGCTCTCAAAGATGAACCTATTCACGCTCAAACGCTTGACACTGCATTCTTAAAATCGTCGTCGCATCGTTAAGAAAAAACATGGATGTATGAAAATTTAAAGACATTTAGAGAAAATGACGGCGAATCCATCAAGCACTTTGAAGGAAAAAGGGCCTGAAGTTCTTAGTGCCCTTTCTCCATCAAACTCTTCAACTCAAGTTGAAGCAAGCGGGGCTTGAAATAGCCAGACTCGTTCCAGGCTAAGGTTAATTGACTTGGAAAACTATTAGCATACAAGCGGAAAATAACACTGTTTCTGAAAAAAATGTTTTTCAAGAACGTCCTGAGGTTTAATAATTTGATTGTATGATATGAGATATTGTGGTATTTCTCCATAATTGAAAGAATAAGACGTTGATATATTATACCTCTATATTCAAAAATCAATTCTTTCTACAGAACCAGGTTTCATGATATACATATATATATTTTTTTAAGATGACTAGAATTTCATTTACAATGTGATTTCCCATTCTAAAAATATTAGCATAATTTATTTTCATCCTTAATCCTTCTATTCTCACAAACATTTTTCATTCTCCTTCCCTTTTACAACCCCAACACATAACCTAAAATTGAATTTCCTGTTCCTTCAACAATAACACATTAGTTCAGCTGAAGATGTGGTAGGTGTAACCATGAAACCTGGTTCTGTAATATGAATTAATTTTTCAATTAATATAGTGGTATTGACAATATTAACGTCGTATTCTTTCAATTCAGTCTTGAGGTTTCTTTGGAGATGAGAGATGATCTCTCATGGAATGAAATTGTCAAGTTCCACCTCTTTCGACAACATAAATGCTCAAAATCGCTCATAAGAATAGAATATTGCTGAAACTTTCAATGAACACCACTTCCAATAATTCAGAACGAGAAAGAGCATCTTTTTAAGAATAACAAAGAGTCAAATGCCTTACAATTCATAGTTTTTTATTAAGCAGCCTAGACCTACATTAACTAATTATAATAATATAAGAAATATACCTATTAATATTATTACTGAAAAGCTGTCAGACTCGAAAAGTCCTGTTGAATACGTTTAAGTCCTATGTTGATTAAGTTGCTGGATTACACAGGCTCTTGAATAAATTCAACAAAATATTTTGTATTGCTGGATGAGGATTAAAACTCCTAATCTGCAGCCTTTTGAAATGATGAATACAGCAATCAATGGTTCTCGAATTTTCTGTTATTCTAATCTTATTGATACCGGTAATTTAGTAGATTACTTCTAATCTACTACATACTTCTGGGATTTGTAAACATTGTACTGTCGCTTTAAACAAAATTTTAGGTTGTATAAAATATAAATTATAAATGATGAATCATAGAATTTAAGGTACAGGTGCTAGAAAATGTGCAATTAGTAAAAAACGAGAATAAAAATGTCAAAACAAAAATTGAAATATGTCAAACTCCAAATATATTTTCAAATTGGGAGTTTAAAATGTACCTGGATGAAAAATCATCTTGAAACCATGCAATTATCGAATAATGCAACTGACAGTATAGACAGCATATAACCACAAAGAAAAGATGGTTTAGCTTTATGCTATATTTCCCTATTATCTAACCCAATGTACCTACATTCAAGATTTATTGATCGTTTTATTAACCATCAGTCTACAATTATAGCATTAGGCAAGTCATAATACATACTTTTAAAAAGTAGGCTACACAAAATTGAACAGAAATTGATACAAATTGAACAGATAAAGCATATCTACATTACATAAAGTACATTCAATTCAGGTATTCAGGTATTCCTCAAGTGAGTAAAAGGCATTATTTTTCAGATAACTGTATACAATTTTCTTAAATTTGTTTGGAGGCAGATTCCTGCTTGTTTGAGGCAGTTTATTATACAATATACACTGTTGGAAAGTATGGCTTCTCACAGTTTTAGTGAGTCTTATTTCTGGTGCTACAATGTTCCTACTGTTCCTGGTATTATATGCATGGTAATCTTCATGAATGGAAAATTTTTCTGAGTTTTCCTTGACGTGAATTAAATTGGAATAAATGAAGAGAGATGGAAGGGTTAGTATACCCAAATTAGGGAAATGTGGCCTGCATGAATCTCGATTAGAATACAATAATGTAGGAAATATTTCTTTTTGAAAGTTACCATCCCACACATTATTTTAACATGATCGTGTTTAAAATGTTATAATTAAAGTAACAAACTAACCAAAATAAACATTTAGTCATCGAAATGGGCTCAAAGAACAATGGCGAATAAAAATAAAGTTGTAGAAAATAAAATAAACAAGAATCTTATTTAAAATATAAGATAATATCCTACAATAGTGTATTCTAGAAACATACATTCTTCAGGGTGAGTGAAAAGTTATTAAGCCGTTCTCGGACTTTTCACCCACTCTGTATAATGTTTTCTAGGTACATTGATATAACCTATATAAATCTCGAATCATACATTATAATGGAATTTTCAAAATTCTTCAAGTAACAAGCTTCTACTTCTTACACTCCATCCTCAAAATAAACTTATCATATTGAAATGCGCATAATGTGTAAAAAAACTTTGAAGAAATTCAAACTATTGAGACATTTTCAACAGTACCAATGGAGAATGTTTGATGGTATTTCTATTTCAATGATTTTTATCCCAAATTATTTCAGAAGTCAGTTTTCACTTGAGTTGAAGTGGATTGAATGTGACCTCATTACTAGCAGTGCTATTCGCGGTATACTTGGAAGCCATATCAAGTTTTTGAAGTAGCCCCTCAAAGCTGTCAACGAAATTTGAGCTTCAACTTGAAAAGGGGAGTTGAGCTGCTACAACATAACATGCAGCATGTTTTCTGCTCTGGTAAGTTGCTTCCTGTAGCTTTTCACAACTACACTTGGGCTACTGCAGTTGAATTTGATATAGCACTTTTACATTTTTGAGATTAAAACTGTAAACCTCAGCGAAGTCCGGTAATGTATCAAAATTGAGATAAAAAAGAGTTATTTTTTATGATTGAAATTCAAAACCAATTAAGTCCAGTTATGTTATAAAAATTGATTGGTAGAATTTCTGTAAGAAACGTTCGCATTTTTCAAAAAATATTCTCCAAAATTTATTCATTTTTTTCTAGATCTGCCAATTATTTCTTCAAAAAAATATTAGTTGACACCCTTTCAGTTGATGTAGTGCTACTGGAGTAAAAAATGTTGGAGGTCTGTACCTATTTGTGAAAAAATATAGCAAATGTAGTGGATGAAAAAAGAATGTAGTGTACCGGTACTTGATTATCTCTTATAGAAAATAGCTAAGGACTTCGCTGGTAGACTAGTATAAATAATATTAATCTACTTTTGAGATATAAGAATGGATAATCAAGGGTTAGTCAAAGTCACTAGCTTTGATTAAGGCTGTGTAAAGGCTAAAAATGAACTTTCTACTAGTGATATTTTTCAAAGTTTTCGATTTGTATATCATAAAGCTATCAAAATGGAGAAGTTTTCTCAGGAAAACATTTTTTTCCAAAAGATTAAATTTTTGGGACAGATTATTCCATATTCGGTAAGAGATAAATCTATGACATCTAGAGGATAAATTCTTGTTGATTGAATAAAACCAAAATGTTTTGAAATTATCAATTTTTGAGAAGTTTACCAAATATTGACCAAAATTAACTCAACTAAAAGTTATTTTTGGTCATTTTTAGTAAATTGAATAACTTTTCTAAACGTTTTTATTTTCAGAAAATTTTTGTATTCAATCAAAAATACCATAAATAATTTATCCTCTAAATTTCATGGATTAATCTCTTACCGAATTTGAAATGTTCTGTCCCGAAATTAAATCTTTAGACGCTCATATCTCAATGATCGGAAGAAAATGTTTTCCAGAAAAAACTTTTTCATTTTGATAGCTTGATGATATACAAATCGAAAAACTTTGAAAAATATCATCAGTATAAAGTTTATTTTTAGCCTTTGTACAGCCTTAAACAAGTAGAAAAGCTCGTCAGAGTCACTGTCAATGTGGTAGAACCTTTCCATTATGAAATAAAAACATACATATGTTGTCAAATTCTACAGTTTTATTAGGACCATGGTTTCGTGACCACACACGTCACATTTTCAAGCTGACAGCAGTCAGTGTGTTTTTATTTCAAGTAGAAAAAGAATGTTATCATGTTTTACGTTTTGTAATCTTATTGACTTCAAGATATTATGAATCTCTGCGATTATTTATTACACATCAATGTTTGATTTTGCTTCTATCTCGATAAGGCTGAGCTTTTTATCTATACCAAATTTTATTGAAGTATATAATATCATACATCTGACCACGATGCAACTTTATAATGATTATAATTATACTGGTTTGTTCACTTCGAGAATTTTAAATAAAACTATTTATAGTTGAGAAAGGCATAGCTAACTCAAGACACCATAAATTAGGAGAATGACTATAGTGATGATTTATATCGAGTAATAAGGGTTTTAGAGTTGAAGTATATGAAATATATTGTGTTCTTAAATTTTAAGTAATACCGTAGTTGAAGCCTACTTTCAGGGTTTTTTTATTTTAATTTTCAATTACTTTCAATGATCACATCAGTTGAAAATATTTTTCAGAGACTCACACAAGATACATTTCACGCTTAACAAACAATTATAATGAATTTCTTATAATAGAGTATTTTATATTGTGAGGAGTAGACATGGCTTCTTATAATAATAATAATAATAATAATAATAATAATAATAATAATAATAATAATAATAATAATAATAATAATAATAATAATATGAGCATAAGTGATAAATGCAGGCTTTGTAATGCTGCAGTAGAAAGTATTCAGCACATAGTTTCAGGCTGCTCAATATTGGCACCAAAAGAGTATTAGAGGCGACATAATAATGTTGCAAAAATAGTGCACCTGAAATTGCAGCAGGAATTTGACTTCTTTGAAGAAATGCCCCCATACTATTCTTACTCTCCTCCTGCATTTATTGAGAGAAACCAGATTAAGATCTATTGGGATGTTCAAATGATCACTGACAGGCAAGTCATTCATAAGAAGCCTGATATCCTAATGCTGAACATGAATCAAAAAGAAGCCTTGATAAATGATGTAGCCATACCAGCAGATGAAAATTGTCAAAGAACAAGAGGTGAGAAATTGAGGAAGTATCAAGAGCTAGCATTTGAGCTCAAAGATATGTATGAGCTCAAGAATGTTAGAATAATCCCAATCGTAATATCTGTGAATGGTCTGATTCTTAATTCAACAGTGGAGAGCTGTAAGGTTATTGATGTCTCAGAAACTCTGGTAGGGAAAATGCAGAAGTCTGTTCTGCTTGATACAGCTCGCATAGTACGCCAAACGCTCCAGCATACTTGGTAAAATACTTTATCAATAATAGAAAATAATGCCAAGAGGTTGCATAAATTTTGCCCCTCTTCGCATAAGCTATCCGCAACTGCGTGAAAAAGAGAATAATAATAATAATAATAATAATAATAATAATAATGTCTTGAGATTTCCACTTTGAATAATTTTGTCATGAAATGTCTTAGAACACAAGAAATAAATTTGAATTCGAGGTTAAGAAATATCTGTTAAATAAGAGCTTCTATTCTGTTGATGTTATTCTGTTATTTGTGAAATGTCCTCTTTTATATCCATGTTGAATTTTGGTATTGACTAAACCTGTATGTAATCTATAGTGTCTATTATCTGGTCTATGGTACCTATTACAGTCATTCTTTTCTGATGTCCATGTAAATGTAAAATTCTTTTAACAATAAAGATTAATTTGAATAATTTTGTTTCAACTCTCAATGCTGATCACTGAAAGCTGTGATTCAACATGAGATACGGTATCATTTCCTCCTTTATCCATTGATAGAAACCGACGCACATGAATTTCAAATAAAACAAAAACAAACATACATACGGATATTTAGAAATAGGTATTCCCCAACTCCCATCAACTACTTCTAAGAAACGCAGACTCTACAAACTCCAAACTATGCTTGGTTTTAAGAATTTGCGCAAGTAGGTACCTACTATGCTCTGCTAGTGAAACTTATCTGGAAATCTTTGTGCGCGTTGCTGCATGCTCTGAATGTTATACAAAGCCGCCGCCAAGGAACAAAAAGCAACTGGAACCAAGTTGAAGCAGTGTATTGCAGACACGTTGCGAGATCAGGAATTTAAAACATGCATTGTTGTACGTGACAGACATTTGAGATGAAAAATTAGCATAAGAAAAAGTTGAGCACTTGGTTTTCCTTGTTTTGCCGAAAACTCCATGGAGACCTATTATTTTCACAGTGATCACAAATGTGGAGTTTGTTTGAAAAAACAATGGCAAATCGTTCAAATGAATAAACATTTATTTAAATTTTCGGTAAGTGAATGATACTATGAGAATAAGGTAATAAGTTGTATTTCTTACTCTGTAAAACAATATTCTATAACATATCTGATTTCAGTGTTCAATCTATAACTGTTTTTAGGGTACGGTAAAGATGGAAATAAATTGGAAGTTGCATTTGCTCAAATGCTAATTAATGAATAATTATATATAATAACAGTTTATTATTATATATCTAAGTACATGTTTAAATTATATATTCAAGTGAGTGTATTGGGTAGTTTATTATGGGGCCTAACTAAAATTGATAAAATTGTTTTTCTAGTAATAACTTGCCAATAATGAATAATTTGGGGCATTCAACACTACTGTGAGTTATATAGGACTGAATTATCATATGTTCAGCCTCAGAACATACTTGAAATAAGATAGTGAGGTGAGGAATTAGGAGGGATGAAAGTTCTTTCAAAAGCAGAGAGGACTTTAGTTTTCCAGATAAATGTTACCATTATGTAGTTTTGGACTTGGTGTATGAATCAAAATTCGGGAAAGGAACAGTTTTGAGCTGTGCCTGTTGGTCCTTCCCCAATCATTTTAGAATCATTTGAGAATTGTGTTTTGTGTATCATTGAGTAAATAGATAATAACTAATATCAATTGAACTTAGAAATCATTCATACTCATCAGTTGTAGTTCATCCTCCATTGCAGTTTTTATTAGTGAACTTTGCAGATATCAATAGGCTACTCTACAGATACTACTTCAGATAGGCTACTTTACAGATATCAATAGGAAAGTGTAGTAGCTTATAAATATTTAGGAGTAATGATAGATGAGAAATTGAATTGGTCGGCTCATATAGCATTCTTGAAAAGTAAAATTCGCTAAGCTATTTACATTTTTTACCAATTAAACAAAATTCTATCACTAAAAGAGCTACGAAATATTTATTTTTCTTATGTCCAGTCACTTATCGAAGTGGGAATTTTAGCTTATGGGGGTGCCTATAAAACATTACTAAAACCCTTGGAAGTTACACAGAAATCTATTATTAAAACAGCATTAAGAAAACGTATACGCACTCCTACTGATGAAATTTTTGAATAATTCAATGCTTCAAGTACAAGGCAAATTAATGTAAGAAATATATTGTTATACGTGTACAAAAATCATAAAGATATGTTTAAGAAAATTGAGCACAGCTATCGAAATCGTTCGTCAGAAGCAATAGGAATCCAAGATCCAAGGCTAGTCAAAACTCATTCCACTACAAATACTTATTATATAGCACACACTCTGTGTAGAAATCTGCCTGAAAATCTACGTAATACCGAAGGTAAATCCAAATATATTTATAAAAAAAATGTTAATGACTGGTTAAAGGAGAATGGGAGGACAAATATAGAAGTGATAATTCATTCATTGTATAAATAAAGCCAATGTCGTGTAATGATAGTCCAAATTTAACTCTAAATGTTTACATCTTTTATATCTAAAATCCTTAAAACTTCAAATTTTCTCTGATATTAATACCTGGTACCCAAGAATGTGATAGATGCAAGTATGGAGACAGTTCGACGTTAGCCAATCATCGCCAAGACCCTCTTCCACACACAGGCTCTGCCTTTGTGGAGAGTTTTCATGAAGTTCTTTGAAATAAAATGTTGTATCTCCTGTAGTTACGATATAATAGCAATTAGATTTAGTTATAATGATTAATTTTTTAGTTCAACTGTAAGTTTTATTTATGATTGTTTGGTTGCAGAAGATGTAACGTTTTTGTACTATGATATGAATATTTGTACCCTGAAATCATGTATAATAAAACCAATTTGATTTGATTTGATTTGATTTGATTTAGGTACTCATCAGTTGATGTAGCATGTAGAGCTCATCTTCCATTGCAATTTTTATGAGTGAACTTAACAGTCATTGATATTCATCAGTTGATGGAGTTTTCTTTCATAGCAGTTTCTTTGAGTGAACTTTACAGACATCGATATTCATCAGTTGATGTAGTTCATCTTCCATTGCAGCTTTTATGAGTGGAAACTTCGAGCTGTAGAGTAGGCCTGAAGTGAGGTCCACGTTATAATGGCAGTGGAGGAAGATAGGAGAAAAACGTTGCCGAACCTCTGTCTTGTCAATGCCTTCTATAGACGGTAGCTGATACAGGTTTATTTATGTAATATTAACTGCTTATTCCAGTTTGAAATAATCAATTATATTTTATCAAGCAAGAAATAATAATAATAATAATAATAATAATAATAATAATAATAATAATAATAATAATATAATAATAATAATAATAATAATAATAGCTTTATTGGCATTCATGAAATGAACAAAAGCTTCTCAATTGAGGTAATTTTCGGTTGGCAGTTACTAGAAAAACATCTTGAAATAACAAAATTTACAATATATTGGAGACTACACAAAAAGACTACATTCTCAACTACACAAAAAGTTTACAAATTGTCCATGATCCTTTCCCACCTTCTCCGATCCCTTATATAATTCCGATAATTCTTATAATTTGAGATGAAATAAAAATTTTGTATCAATTATACAATGTTGGAAGACCACGTCTATAGTGACAGTGCTTGATTAGCATTGGTATTGCTATCATTGTCTATCATTCAACAAAGCAGATATCGCTATCTCTTTCTCGCTTTGCTCTGTTGCCAGATCGTCTTTTAACAATGTAGAATTATTAATTAATTAACAAAATATTTCATCGTAATTATGAAAATTCATTATGAAATTATTGAGAAATATAATTTCTTGCTTAATAAAATATAATTGATAATTTTAAACGAGAATGAACAGTTGATATTACATCAATATATCTGTATCAGCTACCGTTTATAGAAGGCATTGACAAGACAGAGGTTCGTCAACGTTGTTCGCCTATCTTTCTCCACTGCCATTATAACGTGAACCTCACTATATATAGTTCATCTTCCATTGCAGTTTTTATGAGTGAACTTTACAAACATAGATAGATATTCATCAATTGATGGAGTTCATCTTCCATTGTAGTTTGACACTTTGAGCTGTAGAGTAAACCTATAGTGAGGTCCACGTTATAATGGCAGTGGATAAAGATAGAAAAATAGCGATGCCGATTCTCTGCATTAATTAATTATATTTCTACACTGTAAAAATCATAATTGGCATCGTTGTGGACCTATAAAAGGATAGTACCACCGGCTTTGTCGAATGATAGACAAGGATAGTAAAACCAAAGTTGATCAAATACTGTCATTATAACGTGAACCTCACTATACTGATCCTATTCTTCCAGAGTTATCACTCTTCTCAGATATGTATGAAATAAAACAATGATTGGCTAATGAATATATGAAATACAAAATAGCAATCTAGTTCTTATTTTGACCAGCGCAGCGATCTGATATTTCTACACTGTAAAAATCATAAAGTTGATCAAATACTGTCATTATAACGTGGACCTCACTATAGTCGTACTATTAGAGCAGCCAGTTCAATTTGGTAGAGACTGAAGAAGTCAGCTACGGTCCTACGATGAGAATGACTCCAAACTGTCCGCATTCATTGGTTGAATGGGAAACAGTGATGACGTACTCATCTAAGAATTACTGACCGTTTATAGTGAATTTGAGCAGCGCCTGTTCCGGTGGGCGACTTGGTAGGTAGATAGGCAGGGGCAGATCATAGTGACAAATGGACCACAGCAGCAGCTTCTAGCATTAGTAGCAGAGTGCGACGGTAGGTAGCGCCACTGAGCTAGTCCCTCCAACTCACAGTCACACAGTGCACAGTCAGCCACAGTCTCTGGTAGTCAGTCGTTGTGCGTAGTGCGAGTTGTTCTACTGTGTGTTCAGTTCTGTGCCTTATTCTTAGTTGTTGGAAAAGTGCCTTCTATTGTTGGAAACAGTTTTATTAGTGGGAATGTTCGGTACTTTATGTCGTGATACGTTTGGGATTATCGTGAAACGCACAATTCCGGTGAGTTTTCAGTTACAGTTTTTCCTTGTACAGTATTTTAGTTTATAAGTGTGGTGTAGATATATGTGTAATATCAATCCTGTATCTTCAGTGGTTCTGTGTGACTGGAAACTGAAGTGTCAATAATATATATGAATGAAGAAGCATTTACAAGAATATAGTTAGGGTGTTTTACATATTTGTTTATATACAGTGTATGAAGATGGGGCAGTGCCCTGAAACGCGTCCGGAATTGAAAAAAAAACGTCTAATTAGTGTAATCATGATTGTGAAACCTAGATTTGCAAAAAAGAGTTTTTTCATATTCAATATGAGACAATTATAATTGTTTTGAGAGATTCCTGATGATGCGTTTTATATTAAGTGGTTGTACATAATATTCCACATTTTTTGACTCCTTAGATTATTACTACTGTGTGAGAGGGTTGGATATAATTGATATGGAAAAATGGAAGTAGAAATCATCATCATAGATGACGATGTTAACATAAGAATATAAGAATAGATGACTCGTTATTGTATAGGTGGTGAATAATTTCATATTGCCATTCAAAATATTGATCTTCTTTTCGTAGAGTGTGGAGTACTTGAAACTATTATAGTTACTAAATAAGTTTTTCTCATAAATTCATAGCTTGTACAAAAAGTTTTTTTAGCACTACAGCCCAATATGAGCTTTGGCCGCCTCCACTACAACTCTCCACTCTTCTCGCTTCTCTGTCATTCGTTTCCATCCTCTACATGACTACATCCCATTTTTTGGAGATCGTCTCTTACTTTATCCTCCCACCTCATTCTTGGTCTTCCTCTCTTCCTTCATGGAATATTATTTTAGGCATTCTGTTCTCATTCATTCTACAGATATGTTCAATTCATTCTACAGATATGTCCAAACCACCTAAGCCGTTGCGCCTTTATAAATTTAACACAATTTTGGCCTTTTATCAATGCCTCGAGCTCTGAATTGGTTCTTCTCCTCCATTCCACTCCTTCTTTAACTGGACCATAAATCTTTCTCAGAATTTCCCTTTCAAAAACGCCTAGATGGTTCTTGTCTTCTTTTGTTAATGTCCAAGATTCACAGCCGTAGGTTACAACAGGTCGAATCAGGCTTTCATATATTTTGAGTTTTGTATTTTTGCATATTAGCCTGTTCTTCAAAAGTTTTAAGTTACTGAAGTATGCTTTATTTCCAGCCAATACTCTTTGCTTTATGCTGTAACTCATCTTGTTTTGGTTATTCAATTCAACCCCCAAGTAGCTGAAGTTCCTCACACCTTGAAAGATTTTCTGACCAATTCTGAGGTTTTGTGGAACTCTTCTTGTTTGACTGCTTGATATTTTCATATACCTCGTTTTACTTTCATTTACCCAATCTTTTCCGCCTCTCTTTCTAGCAACAAATACGTTTCCTGCAGAACATCTTTCCTTCTTGCAATTATTGCTACATCGTCCAAAATCATATAGCTTAATATTATTGCAGTGAAAAAATGTAGGTAGACTTTCAAATACAGTGGAAAGCGATTACGCACCATGGAAATTGAAGTTTTCAAATTCTGAAGTTGGATGCAAGAGCGTTCAGATAGTTTCCTCCCCTCTCTTACCCATAATTTTATTTGTTATTACCATCACATTCAAGATTTTAGGATTTGATATGGAGGATTCTACTTTGTGGGAAAACTTAAGAACTTATATTGATGCTCTCAGGAAGCATGCTAGGGAAAATTAAGTGGAAATCTCTAATCTCCAGGTCTTATCCATTCTTCCTGAGCATGAGACCTCCCTCCAAGACAAAAAGCCTTGTACATATTTATACTTGGGTAGTTCCTTATAGAGTATCAACAATTACTACTAGTGAATGACAAGTTTAATGAGATTTTACTCATAAAAACAGTTATTATACTTTTAATAACCCGCCCCCTACCCATAATTTTATTTGCTATTACCATCATATTCAAGATTTTAGGAATTGATATGGAGGATTCTACTTTGTGGGAAAACTTAAGAACATATATTGATGCTCTCAGGAAGCATGCTAGGGAAAATTAAGTGGAAATCTCTAATCTCCAGGTCTTATCCATTCTTCCTGAACATGAGACCTCCCTCCAAGAGAAAAAGCCTTGTACATATTTATACTTGGGTAGTTCCTTATAGAGTATCAACAATTACTACTAGTGAATGACAAGTTTAATGAGATTTTACTCATAAAAACAGTTATTATACTTTTAATAACCCCCCTCCCCATCCAACACGAAGATTAAAATAGTCTCAAAGCCTATAAGGCTTCTTCATAGATCTACCGTACTAACTACCAATAAGTTAATGGATATTGGTGGAATGAAAGTTTCATATTTGGAGCTCCTAGCTCATAAATCATAATATCATGGTCATAAATGAGAAAATGTTTGGTACACAGATTGGAGAATGAGAACTGAAATGACACATGAGTGTCATTTTCTTTCTCAAAGGAACAGTTTACTAGTAACGAACAACAATTTGAACCCAAATCAAGAACCTAGGAGTTTGAAGCAAACTCTTGCAATGCAATGTACTAGAAAATACATGAAGAGACAACTTTTGCAGGCAGGTTTAAATGCAATTTCAAGTATCCTGACAATATATTGAATTTGATTTTCTCATTGTCTTCCTCTAGTGCTTCTTAAACATTTTCCAAGTTCTTCAATTTGACTTGGAGTTTTGAACATAATTTGAGAATTACTTTATCGTACAAGGTTTGAAAATAGTAATTCACATTCACTAAAAACTATTTCTCAAAGATTTGATATGATTTTACATGAATCGGCTTAGTAGATTATTATCATTGTGCACCCGTACCCTTTCATAAAAATAATAATGTGATGTTTTCATTGATAATTTACAGCACCCCTCACCCCTCTTCTAACAACAGGTTGACATTACATACGATTCAAAATTTACAACAGTTACTGTTACATAGCACTCTCATTGAAAGCCCTTGCAAATCATTCAAATGCACGCTAACAGATCACTAGATTGCAAAAAAATATTCATGTCCAGACATTGTGGAATACACGGCATGTCTAGGCATGTCTCCCACTACCAGGTGTATATATTTTAGAGGCTCTTTGTTTTATTGATAGGAATAAGGATAGGTTCAATACAGGAGAGTTGTTCCACTCATACAATACCAGATATAGACAAAACCTCAGAGATGACATTCATCGAACTGGTATGTATGAGAGGGGGGTAAAGAGTGCAGGAATTGTTGCAGGTTTGTCCTTATTCCAGTGATGAATTCTTTTTGCATTATAGAATGCAAAGATTGAAGACTTAGATTGTAATTGACAAATCCTTATACCCCTTTCATAGGTGGTCAGTGGGATGAAAAAAATGAAAAAAAATGTCATGGAACAATAGTCAATCACGAGTTTCAAATCATCGTAAAAATCTCATGGTAACTGATGATCAATAATACAAACACAGTATATAATCAATGCAATTCAATTCATTTCAATAATACGAATGTAATGCCAGTCTCTTCATTTTGATTGCATAGTCTGAGGCATGCAAATCGCTTGTGATACATGTCAAAATAATGCGCATTCAGAGACAAACGAATTCATCATCTTTCAAAATGATATCATCACATGTGTGAAAAACCACTACTGTTCTCTGCATGTTTAATTTTCATAATTGAAATCCATCCTTGAACAATCTATGAATGAGTATTGCATAATCTTCGTGACTCAAATTTATTTCCATTTTCAAGACAAAAATACAATTGAATAATAACATACTATTATGCAATATTTTATACAAAATAATACACTTAATACAATACAGGAAAAAAACCTGCTAAGGCATAAGCCTGAGCGCAGGTAAGTTTTAACCAAATCAATTGCATACGAATAGGCTTTGTCATCACAGAAGTACTGAGATAGACCTACCCTCTTAGTTTTTTTAATGACTCTAAATTTTTTAAAGGTTATAGTTTTAAATGGGGATACCGCAAAGTTAGTAGACAAACTGTCTACTAACGTTGAGAATACCGTACTACACTTTCAAGGGCTTATGATCAAGCAATCGCTAATCCAATCAATCGTGGAATACACGGCATGTCATGGAACATATAAAAAAAATTCATATTAAATTAGTTCAACATTTGCACAATTTCGTCTATCAATCGAATATGCACCTAATAAACGAAGTAATACATAATCAATACCTACTGTAGAAATATTAACATCAAGATCAGCTCAGTTATTGAAGCTTAGAGTCTGCATTATTCATTCTTCTACCAGAGATGAAATATTACTCTGATAAATTTATTAATATAAGAGTATTCTTTCCTCTATGCTTCTACTGAGTACAACTTTACTGAGACTTTATTTCTTACTATTACGTATAAATAATATATAATAGCATTTGGCTACTATAGGACTCCATTATTATTACCACCACTATTACTAGTCTTTAAATGTAAGTTGTACTTATAACCAAGTACTAATTATTCTCTACTAGGCTCTACTTAATAGTAGCCTTACACCTTATTTATTACTGAGAGATAGTCCAAAACCTTACTACTATATTCAACTCATACTTGAGTACTATTTGTTTCAAATTGAATAACCCGGCCTATTTGACCTAGATTCGGTACTGGTATAGTGTACGCTATGGTATCTACTAATAATGGGCAAGCATGCAATTGTTCGAAAGTCATAACCCACCCACCTGGCCTGAGTGATTCAGGTCGATTACATTCAGTTCACAGCGAATATTTGCATAGCAGAACGATAAAGGCTACCATTTGACAATCAATCCCAGGTGTTAGTTTATTGACTTCGTAGACGGGCTTATCGGTAATTAATGCACTGCGCTTAAATACGTAGGCTTAACAATGGTGCGCATTGTGTTGAGCGGGCTTATAACTTATGCCACAACACCGCAATCACTTGATTTTACCATATTCAATGCTTAGCAACGGGTGCTTCTATTGTTTGTCACCGCTTCATATTTCCTGTTCACTCTTGTCAAAGTGATTGTTCCGATTTCTGCATTGCTAAACTGAACTAGTTAGTTCCTACTGTGTGAAAGATCAAATCTATGCTCAAATATTTTCATATTATTTGTTAAATGCTAAACCTGAATTGCTCAAATATTTGTTAAATATTTTTGAAAAACATTTATATTGCAACTCACACCTGCGCACAGGGTTCTTTGCAGGTGTAGATTCTTATATATATATATATATTTTTGTCTTGAAAGTGTTGTATATTTTTTTGAGAATCAATAAATTTGAATTTGAATTTTCAAATTTAAAGTTTCTCACACGAAGATTTCTTGGCCTGTGCATTGAGTGAATCCAACCTTCTTTGGGAATTATTATTATTAAACGAAAATAAAAATTAAATGCTGTAATTAATTCTTTGGGAATGTTTTTCATACTAAGAGCCAAGCCACATGAAGCGTTTTTCACTGGCGGCGGACGTTAATTTCATTAAGTTCATTAACCTTTCAAAAAGCTATTACGAACAATATTGGATGCAGATACATGAGGTCTGAGGTGTATGTGTCAGTGCTCAAGTGAAAACCACCCATCGGTTCTAATACATTAGTTTCATCAATAATTATTGATTAATTGAATAATCAATTATATGGTCAATTGGTTTAATTCAAATTTTCATCAATTTTCACTCGTGTCCTTATCATCAAAATTATTGTCTTCATAAAGAATGAGAAAGATTAAGAAATTGACAAAAAACCACAGATTTATTGATACTTAGAAAGACCAAAAATTGATGAAAATTTGTATTAAAACAATTTACAATAGACAATAGTGTAATAACCGAAACCGGTCTTTCTAAGTATCAATAAATCTGTGGTTTTTTGACAATTTCTTAGTCTTTTTCATTCAATATGAATAATTACCACAATATCAACTTCTCAACTACACACTCAACTATACGCTAGGGCTCTCTCTGCCACTCAAAACTCATTTCTGGTTGGGAGAGAGGACACAGATAAGCCACCAACTATAAAAAAGTAAATTCGTATGGCTTTTGTTGGTGGGGAGTCCCTTTCGGGAATGTCCCACCGCCTGAATATATAATTTAAGCCGTCAAAGGGCCTTACGACTGTCATACTTCAGCCGGGACCGACAGTTTAACGTGCCCATCCGATAACACGGGAGTGATCTGGTTAAAAACTTTTTTAAAAAACGCCACCAACTATTTTCTTCCGCATTAGGATCAATCCACATGAGACGTTTTTTTAAAGGTGTTTCTGCAGTGGCGGCGGACGAGTCGGTAGGGCAGGAAGCTCTACGATTGGCTGATTATCATCTGATTCCCGAAAGCCAAGCCAATCAGCTGATAATCAGCCAAACAGAGAGCTTTCTGCCCTACCGACTAGTCCGCCACCAGTGCAAAGACACCTAAAAAACGCCTCATGTGGCTTGGTCCTATTTCGGGAGAAAATAGTTGATGGCTCACCTGTGTCCACTCTCCCAAACATTAAGAAATGAGTATTGAGTGGCAGAGAGAACACTACCGTCCTGAATAATTCGCTCTTTATGAAGACAATCATTTTCATGATAAGAACTCGCACGAGCAGAAATTGATGAAAATTTGTATTAAAACAATTGACCATATAATTGATTATTCAAAAAAAAAAACACTTCACTTATATGGGCTACTTCTGTACAAATTAATAAAAACAATATAAAAACTTGTAGTACCCTTTATTATTGACAATTGACAATTACAAATCATAATTATAATAAATATACTATTTAAAACTTTAAACTTTTACTTTTATATATTATTAAAAACTTTAAAATATTTTAACGACTAGTTTCGACCATAGGTCATTTTCAAGTTAATTAGATTATTCATTTTTTTCAAACATCTTTATTGCCCATAAAAACAAAATACAAAATAAAAACTTACAAAAGAAATATTCTAGATTATAATATTATGCTATTTTACAAATAAATTAAAATTACATGGCACCACCCAGCAAGGGCAAAACCCTGACCTTATTAAACAATAATTATTCATGAAACAAATGCATTGGAACCGCTGGGTAGTTACTTGAGCACTGCTCTACACATACACCTCAGACTTCATGTATCTCTACCCAATTGTTTGAAATACCTTTTTGAAAGGTTAAAGAACTCTCGAAAAAGGGGATTGAATTGCGAGAGATTGTTGATACGGTGAATTACTGGATACATTTTAGCAATTGGAATGATCACATTGGTCACTGTTACACTACTGGCAGTGTGCAAACTTTCTCCGGTTGTGGTGGCTGCACTGCACTGGGCGTCGGCTGCAGGGCTCAAGTCGCGTCACGACATCGGACCGCTTACTCGCTACCTAACGGGCTTACCTCTCGACTCACCTCAAACCGTCAGAATTGGTTGAATTTACTAGAAATACTGTCAGTATGAAGTGAATCTGACGCGGAACCCGCCCAGTGCCCTCACGATCACCGCCCAACTATAATTCTCCGAGTAGGCCTTCACCTTTGGACGAAAAAATTCAGTAGTTTATATTCTGTGCTTGCCGACCGACAACAATAGACGACGTTACGACGTACTTGTCTGGGTTTCCATTCATGCGTTGCTGTGCTACTCCTACTCGTTGAGCTGGTACTGGCTTGTCGACGAGCTGTGTCTTTGAGAAAATAAGCAGGGAAAAAATGGGAGGCTGTAAGATGTTTTCGAAAATCGAATTTATTTATTTATCACATTGTGTACAAATACTTAACATGAGGAAAGGCACAACAGGCTCATGCCCAAAACTTTCCAATTCCAATTTATTGAATTTATGAATTGAGGATTATTCAAGGATGAAACACAATATACATCTCTAACCGAGAATCCTAACTTCTATATATGAGAAGCATTTTTAAATTTATAATACAATGTAGACTAGCAGGTAACTCGTGAAGGGTCTAATTGAAAACTTGACCTACTGAAATCTTGAAGAATTTAAAATAGACATATAGCCATCCACGGTGAATTGAATAATGAATAATGTATTTATTCTCAAATACAAGAAATATTTTTACAAATATAAAAAATCATTAAAACACATTTTTGGCGTGACTGGAGAAAGAAGCCTTGAGCTCCAGCCACGAGTAACCTAATTAAGAATCTCTATGCAATATATATATATATATATATATATATTATATATATATATATATATATATATATAATTTTTTGGACTCAAAATTGGACAAAATTCATGAAGTGTAGACATAACTTTTTTGGACAATTTCTATCCAAATTTGGGAAAGGAACAGTTTTGGGCTTTAAGCCTGTTTCCTTGAAGCCTGAAAGGCTTTAAGCCTTTCCCAATCATTCATAATTGAGAATGATATTGTATCTCACTCATAGTTATATTAGTGATATTGTATAATCATTCATAGTTGAGAATGATATTGTATCTATCAATGTATAAATGAAAAAATTCAAATTCACTGAACGTGATGATGCGTCAAACATGATTTTCCTATACCATGCGTGTAAATGCCAATTATTTCCTTTATTATAGAAGATGAATTCCTCTAGAAGCTCAAAAGTCACAAGGGAAGGCCGAGAAAGAAATGTGTAGAGGAACAGATTATTTGTAAAACCCTAATCCTTGTGGTGAAGATGATGATTTGAATTTTTTTTAACTTGGATTGACAAAATAAAGTGATATCATGAATTGATTTTGAAAGCTTACAAATAGTGTGGGTTACACTAACGGCGATCAAGTGATGTAGCTGATCTACTACAGTGAAATTCACGTAATAAAGTCAGTTGAAATGAAAGAATTGTTGCCCCTTTTTCGTTTCCACCGTCTTCAATGGTAGTAGATATCTGTGATTCGAGTTATCTCAGTAAATCTGATTTGTTATCAATATTGACGATTCTTCTTAATAATTTATTTATTCATTTATACATTGATAGATACAATATCATTCTCAACTATGAATGATTGGGAAAGGAACAACAGGCTAAGAATAATGATCGATTTTCTAATCTAAAATATTTTCTATTGGCCAAGAAAATATATTTTCCAAATAGATTTTTTTCTCAAAAATCTTCATAATTGAAATGGAATATTTTTGTTTGGAGGTAACAAAACTGCTACTCTTTTGTTGGTTAGCTTGTGATTGGTTCAACTCTCCTTGTTACTCAACTCTTATTGGCTGTTATCATGACGACGCAATCGCTACTTTCTCATTTGTTGGCTTGTGATTGCTTGAATTCTTGCTCTCTTATTGGTTAACTAGTGATTGGTAGAACTCTTTATTATTCAACTCTCATTGGTCACAAAATTATTAGAATTAACTGAATTCAACAAAATTGAAATTCAATCAAAAATCTTGCTACTAATTCTTGAATCCTTCTCGAATTTGTAACGAAAACTGATCTGTTAATTTCTAGCACAGTCATGCCTTTTTTCAAAATGATTCCTTCAATTTATTCAATGATTCTTAATTTGAGTATGTGAAGACTGCAGTAAGACTACACTGCACCTTTGTCTAAGTACCGGCTGCACAGAACCCGGTTAAATTTTAATGCTGATTAATTTCATGAGAACCAATCAGAGAAGCCTCTTTTTCGAAAAACTCTTCTCTGATTGGTTCTCTTGGAATTAATCACGGTTGAAATTTAACCGGCTTTTGTGCAACCGGCACCAAGTATTTCAGTAGAGCATACATGAATCCACCGAATCAACTTCTATCTACCGGATAAATACAGTACTACGTCCAACTATGTTCAACCTTCCGCCTTCCACCAATCACAAGCGACTAGCTTTGTTCTAGCTCACGCCCTCCAATACTATTGGTCGATGACGTCTTGAACTCCATTTTGTGGGAGTGAATTGGCAATTCTATCCAACCAAAAGTGACAAGACTGTGTTTGTGGGATTATTGATGGCGTTAGGTGATGAAATTAATGCTCTCTCCAATCAGTATGCCTGTCAAAGAATTAAATCATTACGTCTGTTAGTACAGATACTTTGTGAGAAATAGCTTACATGAAAGGGACAGTGACATTATTATATTATTGTTAGAGTAGTTAATACTGTTGAAGTGCTGTAGTGTTCTATGATAGCATAAGAAGATATCATAGGGTGTTCATGTTCCAAATTCCATCATTAAATCAAGCCGATAGTTCTAGTTAGTAGTAATTTTGTGAAACTATATGACGCTGTTAGTCTCTTACATTGTGCCGATTTTACACTCTCACCCGACCAAAAAATTATAATAATAGATAGAAGTCGACGTCGACAATAATCGGCTTAAAATTACATAAACGACCTATACCATGGAATATCTTCTTATGCTATATTTTCTCTTTGGCAGTACTTTGTTAACTTTTAAACTTGTTATTGTATATGTTTGTATGAATCAAACTATTATAGAATTTGAAAATTTGAATTTAGTAATGATCAGAATTCAAAGACTCACAGCCAGTATTCCGAACTTCAAGCAATACATATAAATAACTATCAGGTAACTCGTGCTCCGCAAGGGTCTTATTAAAAACTTGACAAACTGAAAATTTGACCTACTGAAATGTTGAAAAAACACTCTCCTCTAGTACTCTCGATCAGAGTAAATTCTGTCCTGTCCTGTCATGTCGGCTAGATATCGGTGTATAAACGACTAATGGCTGTTTGGGGTATCGGTTTGGTTGTATCGACAATGCTAATAATGTGATGTAAACAGCTACTACTTGCTATACTATCATCAAAAGCTTACCGAGTTGAAAGCAGATAAAATACTATGCTACTTCAAGTTATCAATCGCATGCTTCACTGCATGCAATTGATAGTCCACACAACAGCTGTGTTTTCAATAAGTTACATTGAGATAATGAATTGCATGTGTCATTGCATGCAATTTATAATCCACTCGACAACTGATTTATGATGAATAAATTCTATAGACTGATTTTTACTCTAATATTGACATATGAAGGATGCTCCTTTTCCTTTTATATTATCCTTGAAATGCAAAATTTCCAAAAACCTTGTATTTACGTCGACGCGAAATTAAAAAAAGGAAAAAACCTGTCAAATTTCATGAAAATCTGTTG
Source organism: Nilaparvata lugens (assembly GCF_014356525.2). NCBI lineage: Eukaryota > Metazoa > Arthropoda > Insecta > Hemiptera > Delphacidae > Nilaparvata > Nilaparvata lugens. The sequence continues at coordinate 4,964,727 of NC_052504.1, forward strand.
CTGCGTTTCACCGTAAATGCGGAACATAAACATAAATAAAGATAAATGCAAAACCGTCGACTTGAATCTTAGATCACACTTCGCTCGGTCAATTGTAGATTTCTAGATCAAATCATAGACGCCTCACAGCCACTGCAGCCAAACGCACAGCATTTGCGGAAAGGTCCGATTACAGTCGGGACAGTGCGTGAATTATGCACTCGCTTGTGGCTTGTGGCTCCACCCAAATTAGTCGGGTGAAAGCGTGAGTCCACTGACCATTGCCCAGCCGGTGCTCTTAAAAGTGACCCGATCTACACACGGTTGTGACCCGCTCTACACTCTGTGGTCGGTCACTGTAGCACGCAACGCAATCGCGCCGTAATAACGCCAAACGCCAGCGGCAATCGCCAAACTTACACAATCTCAGTACATGATGCAGTGTGTATGTACCTCCTCCTCCAACTTCTCCTACTCCTCATCATCACCTCTTCTTCTCCTCCACCTCCTCCTCTTCCTCCTCCTCCTCATTCTCCTCTCAATGTTGTGGGTGCTCTGCAATGCTGGAATTCGTGTTAATCGGCAATAAGCGGTTGCGATTTGAATCATATATCACTTACATTTTTGTTTCGAGTGGGATAAGTTTCCAATATTGCTGCTAGTGTAACTAGTTTATGTAATCAAAACTGAGAACTAGTAAATGCTCGAGGGTTTTTGAATCCAAAGTTGTTTGGTGTTGGTATGAAATTGGATTTGAAATTGAACGTTCAAAGATCGATCCAACAGAATAAATAATACATAGAATTTCTTGAAAACTGAAGTATCCAGGACAATAGTATATGTATTGCATGAGATATCAAATAGATTGTAGAAAATATAGACATGGATCAAAAAATAATCAAAAGACAGTATAATGAGGCATGTGGAGGAAAACAACATTGAAACAAGAAATGGAAGATTCGGTAGGATAAGAACAGTGTAGACTCTGAAGAGAATGTGGAGATTTTCAAATCTTTATTGGTTTGCAAAACCAGAACTTAACTATATCCTACACTACACTTCTAGCAGTATATCCCAAAGACTATACAATAGCTATTTGGCTGCAAATTGATTTGAACTTTCAACCTCTCTAAAAAAACAACTTGTGCTCTTATGAAAATTTTCAATACTTATCAATTACTTGAAGTTAATATGATTAGTACCTACCTAATAATTATATTGAAACTTGATATGATTTTCCCTGCCATTGGAATAGTGTGGGTGACTACGTCATTGTTTGTTTAGGTTTATTTTTTAATCCAATAATAAATGTTTGTTTTTGTGTTGTTGCAGTGATGCCGGCAGGCGGCAGTGCTTCGGGTAGTGCGGGAGGCGGGGGCGGCGACGCGGGCGGAGGCGGTAGCCTGGTGGGGTCGCGGGGGCGGTCGTTGGGCATGGCCGCCTTCCACCTGTTGCACCGGGAGGCGTCATCAGCGGCGGCTGCCGCCTCTTCGTCCGCGTTCGTGCCGGTGGTGCCCAGCCGCCCCGTGCCGCCTCCGCTGCACCTCTACGGGGAGGCGGTTGACGGTCGCAGAAGCTACCACCAGCCGGGCGACGAGTTGGCCGCTATGATGGCTGACAAACGCAAGGAGCTGGCACTCCGCGAGGAAGCAGCTTGCGTTGCTGCCGCAGCCGCAGCCATGCTCCTCCCTGGACCCCCACCCTCCTCCTACGGACCTTCCTCCCTGTTCCCTCCCGTCACTTCCCCGCCCGGGCCCTTCCCGTTTCCCGGATCCGCTCCGTTCCCTCCCGGCGCCGGTCTGCACTCGCATCTGGACCGGCGTCTCCTGAGAGCGCCGGGTCGCGCCTCCCGCCCCAAGAAGCAGTTCATCTGCAAATTCTGCAACCGGCAGTTCACCAAGTCGTACAACCTGCTGATCCACGAACGCACGCACACCGACGAGCGACCCTACAGCTGCGACATCTGTGGAAAGGCCTTCCGCCGACAGGACCATCTTAGAGATCACAGGTAAGATTCAGCATTCTTCATTTATTTTGGAAACTAACAGTATCTGAATTTTGATCTATTATCAACGTGATAATTGTTCCAATTGAATTGATACATTGAAAATATAATCATATTCATAGAAAATGAATAGATGATATTGGGGTTGCAATAGGCAAAAAAAGAAGAAGAAAATTAGAAGAAGAAGAGATTGAGATGAGTAAAATGTGAGAAAAATGAAAATGAGGATACAGATGGAATTAAATAGAGAATGCATTCATTCAAATGCTAATTAATATATAATTATTATTAAACGAAAATCCTGAATAAATGCTGTAAATCACCCCGAAGACTTCTGCTACTGCAGACATTGACAACAGGGTTAACAGCTAGATGGAAATTCGATGAGAACTACTATCCAAAAATTTGGATAGCTGTTAACCCTGTTGTCAATGTCTGCAGTAGCAGAAGTCTTCGGTGTGATTCACAGCATTTATTCAGGATTTTCGTAGAATAATAATTATGAAAATGAGGATAATGATATTGATTAACATTCTATGGTGAAATTTCAATCCTGAAAAATCAAGTTGGTTTTGGACTAATAGGAACAACTTTCCTTAATCTCAGAGACAAGTATGTGAGAATAATTCATGTTGTGGACTCTTAGCTTATAGGCTTGGATTCAAACTGTAAAATTTGAAAATTGATCAAGTGTATTGAAGTTGAAGTTGAAGGCGAGAAGAAGAAGAAATTGAGAATGTGGTATTATATGGTGAAGTTTTTTACTCCTGGAAAATTATGTCGTTTTGGACCAATTTTTTAATCTACGTGTCATATTCAAGTTTTATATTCATTGATAATCACGATACTACGCGAAACGTAGCCAATACCAACAACTGAAACTGATTTAATCTGAATGAACTTCATCAGCGATCAGAACTGTCCTGCTCACTTATGCAGGCTCTCATTGAAGACATCTTATATAAGCCATTAATTGGCTTCTAAAAAGCTAACCTCAAAACCAGTCCTGTTGAACTGAGATGGAATGATGAACGATATGAGAGAAGAATGAAGAAGAATCGAAGGAAGTTGGAGTTGAGATTCACGACGAGTCGACAGGGCATGTTCCAGTAATTACAGCATCTTCTTCAGTTGAGCCCACGCAACCCATTATATACTAATATAATAATATCTTTCTCGGAATCCCTGCTGTACAAGATTTGGGAGGACTCTTCTCATCTCACTCTTGTTCATCTCCTTCAAGTGGCCGAAAATAAATTAGAGAAAAGTTGTTGTAGATCCGGGATGAGACTCAAAATGAAAGGATTATTTTCACCATGAGATTCCATATTTACATGAGTCATGTGTTTTATCGTATTCACGTGAGTTACATCGTATTTACGTGATGAATTGTATTGTATTCGAAGAGGTTACTGTTCATAATCACATCCGTTGACTAGATAACTTATCTGGGATATCTGTTTCTGGTCTAAGATCATAAACTTATAAAAAAAATAGAGCCAAGAGATCTAAATCAAACAATCATTCAAATATATATAATTTTGTTCATTAATTGTGCTTTATCGTAGTCACATGACTTATATTGTATTATTTATGTGATTGAACTTGGAAGGTAGATTGACTTATCCTATACTGTATTTGGTGTGTTGCGGGTAGTCGTTACCGTAAATTACGGCGTAACCATTTTATGAAAAAGTTAGGTTGATGTAATGATACATGTTTTTTGATGAATAAATTATTTGGTTTCAATTTTCTCTCCATATTGGAGTCATATTGATTACACATGAGTGATATAGTAAGAGTAACTCTTAAAATTTTTACAACGAGCTAATATTATTCCTAAATATGAATTGTTGATTTGATACAAAATCTGCAAGGTGCAAGGTTAATGCTCTATATTACTTAGCCATGACAATTTTTCATCATAATTCGATCATTTTTTACGCCGGTCTCTGCATCATATTGTAAACTTGACTAACAATCTTTCTTTGAAGATTCTAGCCATTGAAGAGCTTTATAGAAATTCCTATAAATCATTCGACTCTATAAGTGGATTGATCTCATCAAGTCTTTCAAAAAAATAAGAACCGCGTTGAAACATCAAAGGCGAAAGTTTTTCATTTTGAACCACATCTTAAAGGAAACTTTATTTTATGGGCATTGGGTTAAGATAGAGTATCCATCTTAAGGTTTTGTGCTTTGTGGAGAATTGAGCCGAGTATCTACAAATGTGGGATACAGCCCATGAAATTCCTGTGATCTCCTTTGATTCTTTGGCGAGAGTATTTGAAATTCATACAAATAAACCAAAACTATCTCAAATGGAATTACTTCTTGGAGTATGAGATGAGCAGTCATCAACTGACTGATAAGGCTTATCTCGAATATTGAGGAAACTCCATGAAAGTCAAGTTGGGGAGAATAGTTAAAAATAGTTTTCTACAAGGAAGTATCAAGTTCACTGAATTGATGACGAATGATTTCAAAATATTCCACATAGTGATTTTTGGATTGTTTACATGGCAGTGTTAAGATATAGTTGAATGAAGATAAGCCATCTTTACTAATGGAGTCGACTGATCGTTCAACTCCATTTATTTTCACGTAAACACTCTTGAGCAAACGTCAATATCAAAGTCAATAATGTGGAAGTCATTTGAAATCTCAGAAAGCTCTTAGTTGGTAAACAATTTCCTCACCATTTTCTTATCAATGAATAATATTCCCAAGCTACTGAATTCACTCGATTGATCATTGACTTTATTTATTTGTGTCCCAAAGTGCTGATTCAATTTTTTACAAAATTAGTTCCAATTTCTATCGAAATCCAACTGTAAAACATTGTTTGACATGTAGAAATTTGACTGAAAATTCTATTTATACCAATTTAGACAGAGAACTCTATGCTACTGCTAGGAATTCCCGCTTAGTTCTCACCCGCCCTTTCATAAATGTAAAAGAAGTGGATCTTATAAAAGTTATCTACATTACCAAAGAAGTTTATATCATTGTTCCATTTCAAACAATAAGATGAAGTTTACCATGTTTCATATAATATGATGCGAAAATGATGATTCATTTATAATGTGGATATAATTTTCAAGTTTGCATTAATTTCTCTAGAATATACCTTCTCAGATGTTTCGAATCAATAATATAATTATTACCATAGAGAAACAATAGCTTAAGTAGATATCCCATGGTATAGGGAATTTGTGTCGCAACTTTTACTGTTATCTCAAGCCGATTACTGTCGATTATTGTAAATTTTTACTGTTTTGTTGTGGTGAGAGTGTATGAATAGCACAATATGAGAGACTACCAGCGTCACACAGCTGCATGGGAAAGAACTAAGTGAACTATCGGCTTGGGATAACAGTAAAAGTTGCGACATAAACGCCCTATACCATGGGATATCTACTTATGCTATCGTTTCTCTATGTTATTACCCTCTCAAGGAATATGATATGTTATTTTCATCAATAAATTATAATAATTGATGAAAATTTTTTATTCAAAATTCACGTTGGATCAAAAATTTTTCCCATTGTAAATTAATACCGTTGTTAATACTTTTAATATCAGAATGGAACTATGAAACTAAATTCAATTCATTTGTGCTTTTAACATATCCTTGCGGAGCACGGGTAACACCTGCTCATCACATACACGATTAGAAGTTTTTAGTAATGTACTGTATCACATCAAATATGTTGTAATATGCTAGTTCAAATAATATGTTAGACCAAGTTCATTCATAATCATCATATAGATACAAGTCGTTGTCTGTCTTCTGTGATATCTAGTTAGCACATCATGTAGAATAGAAGTCCCCTTGTCTGAAATAAAATCGTCTAACAACAAGCTCCTGTATGACTTTAATGTTACATCTCAACTAAATGATTTATAAGAGACCTACAGCAGACTGGCAGTTATAGAGGAGAACAGTTATCCGGTGGGTTCCCATCAACAGTGAGTTATGAGCGGATTCAGTGTGTTAGGGTACACTCAGCAACACGATGCATAAAATATTCATTCTCGCGAAATTTACAGCTGTTGGATGGGTGCCATCTCTCCTTCAGCAGCCGAAGTTGATGATTCACTTCATACTGTCAGAATTTCTAGTAAATACTATCAATTCCTCCCATTGAATTGATGCTGACTCGATAGATAGTAACATCTCAACTGAGTGCATTTCAAATACAGTATTCAGTAATAAACAATCAGTTGCACTATTTTTATCGTATTAAGAAGTCAGCGTAGTTGACTTTGATGATATGCTAAATATGATGGGTGGAGACTTAATGTCTTCCAACAGTCGTCAAATAATTGAACACATACATAAATTAGATGTGAATAGAGCATGCACACGACGTTATTCAGCACTCCACCAAATAAAGAATGTTTCCATTTTATTCAATTACAAATGTCATGTTCTGGATTATAATGTATGTGCGCAGTATGTTAGCCAGTGTTTCGTGCAATATTTCCGACTTTCTGGAACCTTTACCTTTGTACGGCTCACCTTTGTTGATATACTTGCTTAGAGGATTATTCCAACTTTTTGTTTTCATATAATGCATAAAGTCCGACCAGAATTGACCAAAATTACCTCTGTAAAATCACCAGCAACAATCAGGTGAATCACTCATCCAAAACATTCAATGCTGTTATTATCTTTGCATTACTTCGATTTGCGCCAAAAAACTTGTTTCCACAAGAATTTAATATTCTGTCTCGAAAATTGATCACGACTTCTAGAATGTAAATTATATCAGCCTGGTCTTACAAGTAAACAGAAGATTCTCAACCCGAACAATATCTTTTCACAATTGATAACTACTTATAAGAATTTTGTGAAAATAGCTTCTATCGAGCTAAACTCTCAGATTGATAAGACCAAAATAGTCGATCATGTCGACATCCCATCCTTACATATTACATCCTTATATCCCTACATCCCATTCTCTCTGAATATTAATAATTGTATTAGAATTCATCATGTGATTGAGTCTCTCAAGCAATTCAAGTGTTGCTTTTTAATCACTGCATGATTTTTACAATATTTACGCACCCTGTGACGTCAGTAGAGATGAACAGATGCAGTCCAAATTTGGAATCTCATCAGTCATTTGTTTTCTTTTCAAATTTTGTTGATAATTGAGATCAAGTCTGCCAATAACCACGGGGAGAGATAGCCTAAGTTGGGTGGGGTGCTCGTTCGAAGCCCCGAGAGTTATGAAGGTTCGAGAAAGAATGGGCTGCTTTAGATTGCGGTTGGCCGAAGTACATAAGGTAGAAAGGAAAAACGAAGAAAAAATAAATACTACACGGACAGATAACATGCTTCAGGTTAGTTATCTACCATAAATATGTCATGGGAAAATTTTATCGGAGCAACTTTAATATGATGCAGCAAGCGTGAGGGGTATTCCTGCTGGTGAAACTACATGGAGCTTGTATTTAACCGTCTCGCTTCCTCCTGGTCGTTTTGTCTTTTTCTCTCTGGCTTTGGTTTTTTATTCTCTCACCGAGAGAAGCGTGGCTGGGGGACTTAGTTGTAGAGAGCTAGGACAGCTCACCTCGCGGGCAAGCCTTTTGCTCTCGTTCCTTACGTTGTGGAATGCTGTTTCCCCTTCCACTCCACTACTTATGATTGCTCGCATACGCGAACGAACCCGCACACACACACATACACACTGCTCACAAATTTATCCACCTGGGTTGGTTGGCCAGCATCCTTGCCTGCTCCCGAAACGATCCGCTTCACTTCTCACATCTGCCCTCTCGCTCTACCACTTCCAGAACAGTCTCTCCTTGTTGCTGCTGCTGACTCTTGAACCTGGCTGGCAAGAAGCTGAGTCCCTCCTCCCTCCACCCCTATTCCTAATAATCCTTTTCGACTTGGACCGACGTCATCCGTAGAGGCCTCTCGAAGCTTTTGCTGTTCCACTGTAAACAATTCAGAACGTTCATACGTGCTTTTCGGAGGTTGTTTGCTCACACCTTCGTATAGTTTGTCTTCTCTGAACAATCTTTCTTAAGCTTCTACCATTGACTTGCATTTTCAAGAATATATCAAAACGTACGGTACCTACCTTCCGTGGATCCAAACAAATGATTACATTACAACTTTATGTACAAAATTGTGTAATTTAAAAATATTTCCGCAACGTAATGGCCATTATTATTTTGGCTCCTTTGAACAATCATCTACAGACGTTTTGCTTCTTTCATTTATCTGCACGTTTTAAGAGATTCTCAACATGTAGGCCTACCTAGCTTCTGTGGTATTGCTCTGCAAATCAGTACACTAAGAACTTCATACACTTGTTATAATTTACTATATTCTAGTCAATTTCATGACGATCATCATGTTTCCAAAGTTTTATACACAATTATTATGATAGAAAAACAATGTGCTTAGCTAAAAAATGTTGCTCTAGCAAACACGTATTTGCCTCCTTGCTTGTCAGCTACTGTACTTCTAAATTTGTTTCAAAAATTACTTCAAGTTTGTTAATCATAGTTAAACAATTTTTCATCTTCAACATTATATTGTGGCTAACTCGTAACCACCTGCTCATTGTATAAGACATATCATAGTCGTATAAGAGACTATGCTCTAAAAAATCTATAAATCACTACAAAATCGTCCAGACACTGGTCTACAGATAATTAATCTGTCAATTTATCACCTATTTTTCGTAGTTACTTTTTGAATCTAATTAGTTTCATTGATGCATCAGCTATTTTTAAATTCCAATCATTTTCCTTATTACATTTCACATTATATTCTCATGGTTAGCTTTTTATTAGTGTGTTGGTGTTGCTGTATCTCATGTCAGTAGTTTGAATGCTCCGCCTACAGGTGGCGTGTCTTGTCTCGGCCAATGACTGACTTTAACCTTGATAGTCATCTTCCAATCATATGGCTTCATTTCTTTATCAGTCTACTCCATGGGTTCTTCATTTTCTCTCAGGCTAGTAAATCTCTTTCACAAACTTGAAATAATGCATTTCACAAAAAAAACTTGAAATTTAATTATTAACATATCTTATTCCGCAGCTTTCAGTCTACTAGAGATTTATAATGGTCCAGCAATTAAAACTAGATCAACAATTTTCTAGCTTTCTAAGTAGTGCTGACAAATTCAAGTCACTTTACAATATTCTCGTGTTTGATTGGTCCAAGCCAATGTCAGAAATTAACCGTTTGATTTCAAATCATCTTATTATCTGTTATCAAGGATTCTCATTCCCAAACATACTTGATGTACAAAATCAACACATCCCTCTCAAATTGCTATTCGTGATAGATACTGCTACACCTCATTCAACCGACAAAAAATACAGTTTTTCGGTCCACCAATCAAGTTGATCCTCCAAATTGTTGCTTTCCACTTTTCAAGAATCTGAACTGAAGATTTTCCCAGTCGCACAAAAAGTTTGGAATAGATTAGTTAATTACAGGGTCACTTGGTTGAATAAATGTGGAATAGTTTTGGATGAGTCAAGATATGTTGTTTGATAAGATACTTATCAAATCACAGTTGGCAGGCTTTGATTTCGATCCGACTGGACCGACCATAATTATTGCAAGATCTGCACTATCATTCGCGGATGGTCTGAGAGAGGAGATGAAGGGGGAGAGAGAGAGTATGTGTGTGAGAGATGTTGGTTAGATCGATAAGAGAGCATTCATTTTAAACTCCAAAGACAACCAGCACGTAAAAGGTAGAACTGTATGTAGTAGACACTGGTTTGCCTTGATCAGATGTTGGCGTCTGTTTCTGTTCTGCTTTACTCTGGACTGTGGACCACCTTATCCCATCCCCGCCCTGGACTGAGGACCACTTCATCCTATCCAATTCCATCCCATCCGATCATCCACCGGAGCTGGGAGCGATTTCGACCTGTGCGTGCGTACGTCCACAGAATCCATCTTTCTGCAGTCGTAGCTGTGCATATAAACATTCCATTACCGAAGATGTTATCTGAATCATAAAAATGAATTATAGCTGAACGTTTTTCGAAAAATAGATCATTACGGCTGTGAGATTAGTATACAGCTACAATGTCAGGCGTTCAGAGCCCTCCAGCATGTTTGGTAAATAAAGATAAAACATGTCCAGTGAGAGGTTATCTTGTGCTCCGAAATATCGTTCATCTTTAATTAAAATTTGAATAATTATAGTAGCCGCTCGATCACGGGTTTGGAGTGCAGTTTTGTGCAACAAGATCTCGCAATAACCAAAAACTCCGTTCACCGAGAACAGGTATATAGTAAGACAAGGATAGAGTGAACAAGTATAAAATTGTAAGACAAGGAGAGAGTGAACAAGTATAATATTGGAAGACAAAGACAGAGTGAAATAGTTATAACATTGTAAGACAAGCATAAAGTGATATTATTGTAATATTGTGAAGACAAGGACAGAGAGATCAAATGTAATATTGTGAAGAAGAGGACAGATACATAGATTATGATAGCTTGCGGTCTTGCGGTAGGTTGAAAAAATCCTGTTCAATTTTTGGCTACAACAAACTAGATTCAGTTGGTTCCAGAACAACCAGAAGGTGATATGTAATCGAATATCGAAGGAATTGGTGAATGTTGAGAGAACAATACGAAGGAAGAAGAAGAGGAGGAGGAGGAGGTGGAGAAAGAGAAGGAGAATAAGAATAAGGAAACGAGAAGATAAGAAGAAGACTTGAATTTTCCAAAGATATTTAATTTAAATTATTTATTGAAAAAAACAATCAAATACATCCCAAGAAGCAAATAGCCTACAATATTGTTTCCTAATTTCTAAAGATCATGATCATGTTCCTAATTTCTAGATCATGATCATATTATAAGGACATAATCACTTATAGTAATAATTGTTTAATGAATAGACACAATATTTATTCATCAATCCTGACAAGACATAAAATGCGAATAGAAATGACATGTATTTGCCCAAAATGACTTGCTTCAAGACACAATTCAAATCAAACAGTCTGGAGGCTTTGTTGAGTGTTGAGGCCCTGAAATTGATCAGTTGCAACCTGAAAACTCTGACACCCAGACCTGAGCCAGCCAGGTCACTCGATATTATTATTATTGTTGAGTTTTAAGTCCCCAAATACTCATATAACTCATTTTATCGAGAATTGATATCTATGAGTTGAGATAATCATCATACATTATTTATCCAATCATGTAGAATTATAATCATTTTCAGGAAGCACAACAGGTTCCCCCTCAGTTTATACGAAGTCTGCTTTTTTTTAGTTTATAGGAACAAATTTAAGGATATACGTAGATCCAAGGAATTGATAATGCATTATTCATGGCTCATTTAGTATTGTATTCCACATTTCTTGCGTAGATCTCTTCCATGAGTGCTGGAGCTTTGATGAATTTTACTGGTTCATTACAATTCATACAATAATTTAATCTATTTCAATGTGTTATCCTATTTTTTTTTAGTTGTTTGATTATGTTCTACGTATATCAAACACTATTCATTTATATATTGTTTATAGATTATTGATGATGTATTAATCATGTATTTACATTTCTTGCGTGGATCTCTTTCATGAGTGCTGGAGTTTTGATATATTCAACTGAGTAATTACAATTCGAACAATACCTAAAGCTATATCAATAGCTTTATTTTTAAAGCTATATCTTTATTTATACATTGATTCATACAATATCATTCTCAACTATTATGAATGATTGGAAGAGGAACAACAGGATTTATTGATTCATACAATAAGTACATCATCAAAATGATAGGGATGATTAACAACATATACAATGAAAAAAATTATTAAAGTGATAGTTGACCTATTTTTTTTAGTTGTTTGATTATGTTCTACGGATATCATAAACTAATATAATTTGTAACTCATTTTTTTCCTGTAACTGGGAAAAAAACCGCCGAAAAACCTTTGGGTTTGGCAGGACCCTCAACTGTTTGTATTGTGAATAAAAAATTTTGATTTGAAAAAAAAATATTGTAGACCCTGAAGGAAGTGTGTTAGCATGATTTTAGATATTATTCCCACATTGTTCCTTGACTATTATTGCATTCTTATCCTTTTTTTAATTTCTTGTTTTTACCTCTATGTCTGAAAGATGAATCCTCACTTTTTCCACTAGACATATGGCAGTAACACTGACGGGAATATCTGTGATAAAGCAATAACTTGGAATTGCCTCTATTCAGTCGCATCGTTTCAAAACATAACTTCAAATTCAACCAATTGCAATGCATTAGCTGCTGTGTAAATTTCATTAGGGACGGTATGGCAATGTTTACTTCCATTAGCACTTTTGATGTTCGCCGACAAAGGAAGCTCAAGTGGGAGAGAGATGGTGAACTCGCGTGATAAGGCAAAAAGAACACGATAGAGAGAGAGAGTGAGATTGTGAGTTTTAGGGAAGGATAGACGAACGAGTGAGAAAGGAACCATTTTATGATTATGAGAGACTCTTCACTTGAAACACCACTTGGAAAGTTTATTGAAGTGTATCTCACTCACAGATTGTCTTCTTCTCTATTAATGTATTATTCTTCCACTACAATGCTAAACCTTCCATTCATCATGGAATAAGGTAATCAAAAACATGCAGAGTTAGAAAGCAGGATTAGATAGAATCGAAGCATTCTAATAAGAGTTAATCTACGAAGCATCTTTATTATGTACTAGCAGGTAATCCGGGCTCCGCAAGGGTCCAAAGGTCCAATTAAAAACTTGACAGTCTGGAAACTTGACGTACTGAAATCTTGAAGAATTTAAAATAGGCTTATAACCATCCTCGGTGAATTAAGAATCTATATGCCAAATTTCAAGTTAATCAGTTGAGTAGTTCAGACGTGATGATGTGTCATTCGCGAATTTCCTATCCCGTATAAGCCAAATCTTTACTTTAGTGTATTATAGATAATTGGAAGATTGGTTAAACCTAGATTCTTATGCTTTTGTAAGAATTATCTATTATACTACAATATGGTCACACTGTATAATATATAACGTTTCATCACTCAATAATCAATTAATTTGTCCTTTCCAACTATGAGAATCACTCCATACTACTTAATTACTCGTTTTTACTCTAAGGCAAGGAGCACACCAGTTAGTCAAGACAAGACATGATCAGACACGTTTAGTCACAATACTTCACATTGTTGCTTATGACGCAACTCACACTGATTAGTTATTGCAATTAGAAATGTCTTTATAACCAACTATATGAAGTATTGTGACTAAACGTGTCTTGTCTTGTCTTGACTAACTGGTGTGTGCCTAGCCTTACTTATTACTTCTTCCAATACATACTCTTATAAAACTTACCCAGTTCTCATACTAACTCAACAAACTTTTCATTACAATAATTTCCTGCACAGTACGTGCTAGGCATAAAATAGTCGAGTTAGGTTAGGCACACACCAGTTAGTCAAGACAAGACAAGACATGATCAGACTCGTTTAGTCACAATACTTCACAATGTTGCTTATGACGCAATTCACACTGATTAGTCATTGCAATTAGAAATGTCTTCATAAGCAACTATATGAAGTATTGTGACTAAACGTGTCTTGTCTTGTCTTGTCTCGTCTTGACTAACTGGTGTGCGCCTAGCCTTACTTATTACTTTTTCCAATACAAATTCATAAAACTTATCCAGTTCTCATACTATCTCAACAACTTTTCCTCACAATATTTTCCAGCAAAGGCATGAAATAGTCAAGTTATCACAAAATCACATAGTTATGGTAATATCAACTCTAGAATGTCAGTATTGGTAGAATGGCAAGCATGGACGTTAACTATATGGAATACTGTCAGCATTTCAATCAAATCTAAAGATCACATCATAGCTATGGTGATAGCAATTCAATTTAATTTAGAAGTATCTTTTAATTTAAAAATGATTTTTGTGTTAATGGATTGTAAATTAAGTGTGTGATTTTGAAGAATGTTGAAGTGACATATTACGTCTAGCTACATTTAGACTGTTGTAAAAATTAGAATTGGAACCGTTTTGGGTTTATAAGCCTGTGGTACTTTTCTGTAAGTTGAGTAATTCTGAATTATTGAGTAAATAAATATCAGCTTTTGAATGTCAGTATTTGTTTGAAGGCAAGCATTGACCTTATTATATGAGGAACCCTGACAGTTCAAATCAAAACTCAATATCACATAGTTATGGTGAGTTCAAGTTCAGTATTGATAAAATGAGAAGCCCTGAGGCTATCTATGAAGGATTCTGACAGATTGTAGTGACTCTGAAGATCACATGGTCCACCACAAAACTACCTCTCGGCAGCCGGGCCAGGCAGGCCATTCATTGAATGTCCTTGGGATTAGGCCTACTAATAAACGGGTGCGGCTCCGACTCCATCGCGCGTGTATATTCCGTTCCAGGAGTTCGGTCGGCCTTCGACTGCCGAACATTTTTTATTTTCAATTCGCCCACAAAATCCGTTCCTGTCGTCCGCTTTCTCTGGACTGTAGTTCTACACTCTCTCAAGATTACTCAGAGACTCTTTAGTTTGTTGAGCTCTCATTGGAGTAGAATAACTCTCTATTGGAGTTTTGTCTGCTTCCTATTTTACGCTTTAATGTTTGAATTTCAACTAGGTGGAGTATAGTCAAACTGTTCACTGTTTCACTCTTAAATAACTTTCGTCAACAAGGTTTTCTTATTGGGTTCTAGATTCAGATTGACGATTCCTCATCAATATAGAGTATCTAGATTCGAATCTATTCTAATCGGCTGAACCCCCTGATAATTTGAGAGAAATCACTGTTGATTGATCTAAGTGACATTTTCCTTTAATATTTATAGTTCACTAGCCGTCAGGCTCGCTTCGCTCGCCATAGCCGTCTAGCCAGGGGGCTCTGCCCCCTGGACCCCCGACTGGATCGTCCAAGAATGAGATTAGCAGGCTCGCTTCGCTCGCCTGCATTTTTCGTTTGAGTATTTTTATCAGATGTTAGGACGATCCAGTTGGGGGTCCAGACTAAACGTCTGGCTAAACGGATATGGCGAGCGAAGCGTGCCTGATGGCTAGTAATATAATATTCCCAGTAATAGCTCTGATTGAAGAAGCAGTGCCCAATCAATTTTTCCGCGATAAATGCATTTTAATCTTCAACTTGGTGCCAACCTAACAAAGTCAACTCAATGCCAACCTGACAAAATTATTAATTCAGTTACCAGTTAACAACTGTTTCGAAGAGGTACTCTCTCTAGATTATAGTTCTATATTAACATATGGTATGGCCTTTTTTCAATTATAATTAAGAGAATAAGAAGAATATACATGCTAAAAGACGAACTTTAAACCCTTAGAAACCACCCTTAGAGTTAAAATATTGCCAAAAGTCTTCTTAGTGCGCCTCAAAAGGGTCAACTGAACATACCTACCAAATTTGAACGTTTTTGGTCCGGTAGATTTTTAGTTCTTGGAGTGAGTGAGTGGTCAGTCAGTCAGTCAGTCAGTGAGTGCCATTTCGCTTTTATATATATATATATATATATATATAATATATATATATATATATATATATATATATATATAGATTGATGTGAGAGCATTGAATGCTACAAGATTAAACAGAACGTAACAAACAGCATCTGTTTGAACGCAGCTGCTTAATCCAATAGAATTTATAAGGACGGCAAAATATCGTACGATCAAAAATCAATCTTAACTGGCTTAACAGGCATGAGAATCTTCGTACTAACGCTAAGGGGCGATTCCCAACAGAATTTTCAGTTTCTGTCGCTCCACTCATGTCCACGGAACAAAGCAAACAACGAACGAGTGTTGACAAAAATGAATAAATAAACAACGGTTGCAACCGAACCGAACAATGGGTAATTCAAAGTGGTTGCACTGTGGGTGCAGCAATGCAGCGCAGGCAAAGCAGGTCTGCTGCAACTCGATGAAAATGCCGCAGCAAAATGAGAAAGGAATAGAAGGCGCGAGAGGGAAAGAGTTGCAGAGTTCACAATGCGCCGTTTGTCACGCGAGAACGAAAGGCACCGCACCGATCTGGTGATTGCAGCCATTCACAATCACAACAGACAACCGACCAAAATAAAAATACATTGGCACGTGACACAATGCTACACACAATTTATCGCGCTTTTGTTCAGACTCCTTTCTTACAGTTTCTGTCCTGTAATTCTCACAATACTCTCAACTTTCATGCAGTTTCTGCTCGGTAATTCTCTCAAGTTGGATTGTAGGTAGTTCTTGCATTTCCACATTCGAGACAATACATAGCCTACTCCAAAACTCTCGAATGGATTGTAGGTAATTCTTGCATTTCTTGCATTCTTGTAATTCTTGCATTCGAGAGAAACATAACTGACTCCAAGACTCACAATTTGAATAATTGTAGGTAATTCTTGTTTTTCCACATTTGAGTAAAACTTAACTGATTTCAAGACCCTCAAAATGGATTGTAGGTAATTCCTGCATTTCCACATTCGAGTGAAGCATAACTGACTCCAAGACCAAGTTGATTTGTAGGTAATTCTTGCATTTCCACATCTGAGTTTAACGTCACTGACTCCAAGACTCTCAAGTTGGATTGTAGGTAATTCTTGCATTTCCAAATTCGAGTGAAACATAACTGACTCTAAGACTCTCAAAATGGATTTTAGGTAATTCTTTCATTTCTACATTCACACTGACTCCAAGACTCTCAAGTTGGATTGTAGGTAATTCTTGCATTTCCACATTCGAACTGACTCCAAGACTCTCAAGTTGGATTGTAGGTAATTCTTGCATTTCCACATTCAAGTGAAACATTACTGACTCGTTGACTCCAAGACTCTCAAGTAGATAATTCTTGCATTTCCACATTCCAGTGAAACATAACTGACTCTCAAGTTAGATTGTAGGTAATTCTTGCATTTCCACATTCGAACTGACTCCAAGACTCTCAATTTAATTTTTGGTAATTCTTGCATTTCCACATTCAAGTCAAACATAACTGACTCCAAGACTCTCAAGTTGGATTGTAGGTAATTATTGCATTTCTAAATTCGAGTGAAACAAAACTGTCTCCAAGACTCTCAAAATGGATTGTAGGTAGTTCTTGCATTTCCACATTCGAGAGAAACATAATTGTCTCAAAGACTCTGAAAATGAATTGTAGGTAATTCTTGCTTTTCTACATTCGAGTGAAATATAACTTGGGTTGTATTGTCGATTGTGGCAACCCACAAGGCATTAGCAGATGTCAGAGTAATTACAGTAGTTGTGTGTGTTGAACAAGGTTACAAGACACGTGATTACCGATGAAGTGGGTTGTGTGTGAGTAGGATGTGTGGGTGAACTTGTAAAGTGTGAAACGCATCGTTTCACCAAACGTTTGTGACTTTAAACAAGATTGTTGAATTAGAATCTGGAAAGATGCGATATTATTACATAACGATTATTCATGTATCGATTCACCGACCGTTTGTAACTTTAAACAAGGAATAAAAGATTATTCAATTAGTACATAAAAAGCTGCGATTTTATCCTCTCTAAACAAATAAATGATATCGTCATTTTAAATAAAAATACTAAGAAATTGTCAAAAACCACAGATTTATTGATACTTGGGAAGACCTGTTTCGGTTCTTACACCATTGTAAATCTCTGATAAACAGTTTATCAGAGCCCAATTTATCAATAAATCTTTGGTTTTTGACAATTTCTCAGTACTTTTATTATTTAATATGAATAATTACCACAATATCAACTTCTCAACAACTACACAAAAAGATATTGTCATTCTTGTATTATGGACTTGAGTGAAAAATTGATTGCTTTTGTTCAATCAGCTGCTATTAAACATTATCAAATAATGCATTATTACGATAATTCTATCATCATTCCATATCAGCAAACAATTAACAAATAAACCCAGCTTTGGGTTTTCAAAGTTTGGTATTTCATTCATTCAATCGTATAGTCCGTATAGCCTTGAAATTCTTTTCAGGAAATGAAATAATAATCAGATCTTAGACCCTCGTCTCCAAAACATAAAATATCAGTTTCAGGCCTAGCCTGAAAATAAAAATATTCAGTTCTTTTTCCAGTCACTCACAATAAATTCTATTCTTAGCTGCTTTAACCAGTTTACAGCTCTGCATTATTAGGCCTTGTTAGCATATTTTTGCTGTGGGTTCGTAGAACGTACAGCACCAGAAAGAAGAATTTATTAGGTAGAGAATTTCCCTATGTACGCCTAATTGTTTGGTATGATTTTATGTTTGTTCAAACTGAAATTTCCAGTGAACTTCCCTTACTTTCATAAATAGTGTCCTTATTAGATTGTTTTTTACTTTCCTTGCCCTACTACCATAGGTAAGGAAAGTATTGCTTTCCAAAAAAAATTAAGGTACCCCAATTTCAAGTTTTCTATACGTTTCAAGGTCCCCTGAGTCCAAAAACATGATTTTTGGGTATTGGTCTGTGTGTGTGTATGTGTGTGTGTGTGTGTGTGTGTATGTGTGTATGTCTGTGAACACGATAACTCCATTCCTAATTAACCGATTGACTTGAAATTTTAAACTTAAGGTCCTTATACCATGAGGACCCGACAATAAGAAATTCAATAAAATTCAATCCAAGATGGCGGAAAAAATGGCGGATAATTACTAAAAAACCATGTTTTTCACGTTTTTCTCGAAAATGGCTCTAACGATTTTCTTCAAATTTATACCATGGATAGCTATTTATAAGCCCTATCAACTGGCATGAGTCTCATTCCAGGGAAAATTTTAGGAGCTCCATAATATTCTTGAGAAAAATGACGGATAATGACTAAAAAACCATGTTTTTCACGGATTTCTCGAAAACGGCTCCAACGATTTTCTTCAAATTTATACCATGGATAGCTATTCATAAGCCCTATCAACTGGCATGAGTCTCATTTCTGGGAAAATTTCAGGAGCTCCGTAATATTCTTGAGAAAAATGGCGGATAATGACTAAAAAGCCATGTTTTTCACGGTTTTCTCGAAAACGGCTCTAACGATTTTCTTCAAATTTATACCATGGATAGCTATTTATAAGCCCTATCAACTGACATGAGTCTCATTTCTGAGAAAATTGCAGGAGCTCCGTAATATTCTTGAGAAAAAGGACAGTTACTAAAAAACCATGTTTTTCACGATTTTCTTAAAAACGGCTCTAACGATTTTTTTCAAATCCATACCCTGTATAGTTATTTATTAGCTCTATCAACTGACATTAGTCTTTTTCCTGGGGTAGTAATAAAGGGTCCACCCAATCCTTGAGAAATGGACTTTGTAACCTCCTTCTCGTGCATGAGGTAGGTAGGTACACGGTTTTTACTTTTTCTTCTTCCATATAGCCTACCGTGGGTAGGTAGAGAAGTTTATAAAAAGAACACAGTCATAGTCAAGATATTTCATCTGTAGAACAGCTGTTTTACGAATTTCAAAAAAATCATCGAATTTCACAATTTACATAAAGGAATAAGTACTCTGAAAACAATTGTATATACACATAAGCAGTAGTCTGATCGTAGTTGCAAATATGTTGCCGTCAATCGTCATTATGTTATTCCCCTAAATTATTCTCGTTTGATAATGAGGCTTATAGTTCAATGTGCAAGGAAAGTTGTGTGAGTGTACCACACCAGATTTTTCTTTTTGTTGTAGTATTGAATATGATTTGTTCAAGGACTTGTCACAGAGATCGGAGTATGGATAAATCAGTAGTAAGTGAAGACATGACAAAGTAGAAGAGACATTTCCATTGTTATACCAAACATTCATCAAATTGAGAAGCATTGGCAAATCAAATACCTACAGCATAGATATAACAAATGAACATAAAACATAGCATAGAGAAGATGCAAAGCTAGTAGTCTGTCCTCTAACGTTGGAGAAGATGCATTAATGAGTATGTAAATGATTATGCCAAACCAGACAAGTGCTGACATTGGTGTTGCTATCCTAGTCTATCAATCGACAGTCTATAGCGCTATCCTTTTGTAGATCCGCAACGTTGCCAGATCGGATTTTAACAATGTAGGAATATAATTAATAAACAAAATATTTTATCCTGATCATGAAAATTTATCATTTAAATATATTTTCTTGAATAAAATATAATTGATTGAAAAAAGAATGGACAGTTCAGATGAAGTTCTACAGACTAATGGCTGTACCAATAATAGCTTATGGAAGCGAAGCCTGGGTGTCAATGAAAAAAATCTGATGTGGTACACTCACACAACTTTCCTTGCTCATATTTGAAACTACGATCAGACTTCTGTATATGTGTATATATAATTGTTTTCAGAGTACTTTTTCCTTTGTGTAAATTGTGAAACTCGATGATTTTTTTAGTCCTCATGTTTTTAAAGTCGTCAAAACAGCTGTTCTGCAGATGAAATATCTCGACTATGTGTTCTTTTTATGAACTGCGCTACCTACCTACCTCATGCACGAGAAGGAGGTTTCTAAGTCCATTTATCAAGGATGGGAAGGACCCCCAATTAGTTTCCCAGAAAGGAGAATCATGCCAGTTGATGGAGCTGATAAAAAACTATACACGGTATGAATTTGAAAAAAATCGGTGAACTTATTTTTGAGAGAATCGTGAAACATGGTTTTTTAGTAACTATCCGCCATTTTTCTCAAGAATATTACGGAGCTCCTGCAATTTTCTCAGAAATGAGACTCATGTCAGTTGATAGGGCTTATAAATAGCTATCCATGGTATAAATTTGAAGAAAATCGTTAGGGCCGTTTTTGAGAAAACCGTGAATAACATGGTATTTTAGTGATTATCCGCCATTTTTTCCGCCATTTTGAATTCAATTCTATTGAATTTCTTATTGTCGGATCCTCATGGTATAAGGACCTTAAGTTTAAAATTTCAAGTCAATTGGTTGATTAGGAATGGAGTTATCGTGTTCACAGACATACACACATACACACATACACACACACACACATACACACACACACAGACCAACACCCAAAAATCATGTTTTTGGACTCAGGGGACCTTGAAACTTATAGAAAACTTGAAATTAGGGTACCTTAATTTTTTTTTGAAAAGCAATACTTTCCTTACCTATGGTAGTTGTAGGGCAAGGGAAGTAAAAACTGAGTCCCGTATTCAAGCAGCCGAAATGAGGTCCCTTCGAGCAGTCAAAGGTTACACTAGGTTGGATTACATATAGGTGCGTACAGATATACGCGCCGCGAACATGAGCAATTCACTTCTAATCAGCTTTTTATATCTGTATCTTAACGTTTCTGTAAAAATACAGATATAGTCAGCTGATTAAAAGTGAATTGCTCATGTTCCCGGCGCGTATATCTGTACGCACCTTAAGAAACGACGTAATAAGAACCGAACTGAATGTAGAGTCTTTATTGCAAATATTGAAGAAAAGTAGAAAAGACTGGTCTAGCCATCTACTTCGTATGCCAGCAAAAAGACTTCCAATTCAAGCTTGGCACTACAAACCCGATGGGAGAAGAGGCGTCGGACGACCGATGAAGAAATGGATGCCGGAAAAGGCCATCATAGCCTAATCCTTGAATGACGATGATGATAATGATGAAGAATGGACAGTTAAATTACATAAGATATTTAATAAAAACATGAGGTACCCTTTTTATTTAAAACGTTTAAATAAACATTAAAATGTTTTTAATAAAAAGGGTACTTCCTGTTTTTATTAATTTTAATAAAGTAGCCGATACAAGTAAAGTGATTTTATCAGATATTTTATTATTTATTCACATACAGGTGAATTATTCCTTTCATTTCAATACATTTATTTATATACCTGTATCAGCTATCATCTTTTTCTCTGTAGAAGGCAGTGGCAAGACAGACAATCGGCAACACCGTTCTCCCATCTTTTTCCACTGGACCTCACTATAGCTGCGAGGAGATTATCCAGGAATGGCCGAGAGAAGTAATGAATGAACATTCTTTAAAATGCCGTGATGGATTTCTTCCACCCATTGCCGGCACGCACACACACTCACATGCCAGCCCACAATCACCTGTTCGCGAGCTAACTACACTCAAATTCAGTTTAAACTGTCAGCATACCTTCTATCATTGCTGCCCATTTAACCAATGCTGAAGTGTATCTCACCACAGAGCTGTAATGAGAAGGGGCAAGATGGATGGTTGTGAAGAGAGAAAGAAGAAGAGGAGGAGGAGGAGCAGGATGATGAGGAGGAGTAGGAAGAAGAAGACTTCTCGTTGTTCTTGGACTTGAGGAGGCATCATCCTCATCCTCTTCCTCCTCCTCATCATCCTCCTCCTCATCCTCCTGCTCCTCCTCTGTGGTCTGAGTTGCGTGCTGGAATGCCTTTCTTCGTCTGTGGTGAGGTCATCAGGTGCCAGCTAGCCAGTCGTTTATTTCAATCATCAACATTGAAATTTCATCTTTCAAATAAAAGCTCGCCTATCTTCATTCATTCTGTGTAATCTTCATGCTTATAATTCCGGCCACTTAGACAGACCTTTCCAATCCAGGGGAGGATTCGAGTGTGTGACTCACTTCAAGCTGGCAGTGTTGGTTGTTGGGGGAAGGGGGAGCTTTGATGTAATCAAGGAATGCAGGTAGTTAGAAGTGGATATTACTGTGGGGAATTCTACGACTCTAGAAACCTTGACTTTGAAAAGCTTGGCATAGGAATCGATATAAGATTGTATCAATAGTAACTAGGATATGATACTAGTACCTAGAATAGTACCTAGGATAAGATACTATACCTAGAATAGTACCCAGAATGAAATACTAGTACCTAGAATAAGATACTAGTACCTAGAATAGTACCTGGGATATGATACTAGTACCTAGTATCATAAGATTGTACCTAGAATAGTATTCTATAGAACCTTGTATTCTAGGTACCTTGGGTTGTATGAGGAGCAAGCTAGGAATCTTGAAGACATAATTATATTAAACTCTTTTCTCTCTGATTGAATGCTTGCATACAACATATTGAGATAGAGAAAAAAAATAGAATTAGTATCTTCGCTATATTCGTCTCAATGAAAGATAAAATATTCTTCTAAAGGTTATATCTTCTATTTCTCACTATGCTTTCTTTCCTCTATGATATTGAAAAAATTCATGTTTTATATTAGCGTTATACAAATTCGATTGCACTATCAAATCAAATCAAATCAAAATTTATTTCCATTAAAACACTTTACAAAACAAAAATTAACTAATAATTTACGGAAAAATAGCACCCGCAAAGAAAAATCTGAGCGCGGAGTGCGAGTTGTGCTTATTTTTTACAATGATGAAAAATACAATACCGTAAATTTTTTGAGTATATTAATTATAAAAACAGAACCAGAAGTAACAATGGCATATCACAATGATAATCTTCTTGTAGCATAAACCTGAGTCACAATGATATAGCTTCTACATTAAAAACAACATATATATTTAACAATAGTGAAGCAGTAGACATTACATAACAATAATCGACCTTGTAGGGGGAATTTATTGTAAAAATGTAGGGATATACTCTCCCTTTATTATTTTCCCTCATTTATTTTATTTTTATTTCTGATGGTGATCTGCAGAAACCCTAAAACTCTATTTGTTTTTGTATACTGTATTTATTTTCTATCATGAAATAATATTTCCTGTTTTCATAAAATTTTCTAGATTGAAGCAAATGTAAATCAATATGATAACAGCAAATACACTGAAGTTTAGATGATTTATTCTCGTATTTATTTTTTTTCCCGGATTGAAATTCAGCTCAATTTATAAAAATCAGTTATTCATTTATTTAAATTTTTTTATTCTTCAAGATGGCAGCTCACTTTTTAGTTTGAAGCAAATATTGTTAGATAGGGTTACTGTTTTAAGGATTACAATATAGTATTTGCTTTCAACCAATCATCAAATTCTCTAGTGTGATATTTTTTGCAGCTCATCTCTACTATTCTCATTGGAACTAAACGCATAATTTTATTCATTCTGTATTTGAATTGTTTCCTGCATACATCTAAGTGTACCCTTTGCTGGTTTATCGTTATGCCTCGTAGGTTGTATGGTGTATCTCCATACTAGGTCTCATCCTTGGGAAAACTCGCTGAACGACATTAAAATAATAAGCTGTTTCATCCTTGGCTGAAACAGCTGAGACTTTTGTCGCTTGTGGATAGTAAAAAAGTGAGTGAGCGAGTGAGTGAGTATGTGAAAAATCAAAATATCTCTTCCCCGAAATTCATAAGATGACGTATAGCCAGTTGTGAAATATAAACACGATCATTTCAGAGAATTGTGTTCTGTTTATCAATAAATAAAAATAACGAGCGTTCTCGGTGCCCCGATATTAGAAGTGAAGACTCCAATGTTAGATCCAATGTTGAATGAACTCCCATTCCAATCTGGTTCAAAAGCAAATAATATTTTACGTCTGGTAACTCTATTGAAAACTTGAATAGCTTGCACTTTTCACAAGTAGTATACCATAGTGAAATTATATAGCATAATTATCAATATTTCCATAGCTGATCATCTTCCGATTTGAAAAAATTTTCTTTTAGATCATTTTCATCCCCACTTGATACTTTACTGTCTATTCTAATATTTTTTGAAAGTAGGCAAAGTTATTAAGTCATTCATCAGTTATGTGATCAATTAATTTGAATGATTAGTCTCCATTTAACTCTGCTCGGAATACTGTTTCTTCACTCTGTAAGGTTCTCAAAAATACTAAAGCAATTCATTCACAGATATTCACAGAAATAATATTTCATGATTGCAAACTAGGTATTCCTCACACAAATTTCGAAACACTGATTTTCTACTTAGTAAGCTTCTCAAAAATACTAGAGCAATCCATTCACAGAAATTTAAAGACTCCATTTTCCATGATTGCAACTCAGGTATTCCTCTCACAAATTTTCCTGCGGAAATTGAGCTTTTAAATCGTAAAATGCTAGGATATTTGTCGAAGAAGACAGTACTAATGATAATATCCGTCCTCCATTTCTCATGGAAGAAGAAAGTACATCACTTTATTTCTAGCTACTGGGAGCTTCAGAGACTAGCCACTGAAAATTACTGGAGATTACTGAGGTAGTTCAACTGAGACTGTAACTACCTGGGTTTATTGGCGAGCTCTAATCAAAGACAAACCAAGAAAATGAAATGGCTATGTTGCAAAGAACAAAACAATTGCTGTAATAACCAGGAGAAAATACATTTTGTGTGCGAAATTTCCTTCTGGGATTCAGGAATTCAGTTATACTGGTTCACAAAGCGACTCGTGGACTTGCGCTGTAGTGAGATTCACTTTGTTTTGTCAGCTTTTCCTATAAATATAACATTAGTAGTTTCTTCTCTCTTCAATGGGTCCCATTCGATCAATACTGACCGTTCAAAATGAATCTGACTTGAGAATACTGGCTTGGCTAACTAATAGCACTAATCTACCAAGAGTCGACTCACTCTGGCAAATTAGGTTTGAAGATGAATGATGTTCGGTACTCGAAGTAAATTGACAGATACCTCTGTGTTGATTAGGTTCAGTTTCGCTGTTTCATTATTAACCACTTGGTAGATGTTCACGAATGAATGAATGAATTTATTTGCCAAAAACAAGATACAAAAAAACTTTACAAAAATAAATACAAGTATATGCTACTGCACTCAAACTAAAATACATACATAAAAATGTATGTTTTTATATATGTAAAAATATGAGGATATGGAAACACCAGTGTTCTCACTGTATTATGAAGTACGGGACATGAATTCCTTGGCACTTGAAACGAATGAGAATAAGTTTTGTTGACAAAATGTAGGGAGAATGTTGTTGTGGAAAAAAAATTGAAATTGAGTTGTTGATGGTATGGTACGAACGTAATGAATGTGTGGCGACATCCAATCAAATCTATATTTGAGATTCATTATACTTATACTTATATGTGTAAATGACTTTGATCAGTTATGTATTGGCCATGATTTGTATGCTATATGATTTTTCGCAAGAGTTACGGTTTGTTTGCTAACTCCAAGTTTTGCCAAAATTGAGTTTTTCCATCATTGAAAATGACTTTGAAGCTTTGCAAACTAGAAAAAAGCTATCTTGAAAGAAGTTGTCATAGTTTTTTAAGAAACATTTCACACTGATTTCTAATTCAGTCTCCTATCAGAACTCTCTTGAGGAACTATGTGAAATGAAGTTAGATAACCCAAACACTCTCACCCGACGATTTTTTCATGAAAGTGTCTAAGCCTACAACTAAATTGACCCTGGTTGATCCAAACAGTGAAAGACGATACTAACAGGGTATCTCCTTGAATTTATTCTGGACATAGCATTATATAGTGGAACAATGAGAACTAATAAATGAATAGAGAATAAATGAAAATAATGGGAGTAACTCGGAAGTTGAATTTGGAAAATTTTCAAATGTATTCGAAAGATGATGCATTGCAGCGTATGCAACAAATCAAACGTATGCGTATCAATCAACGTATGCGTATGCATCAAACTTGACATTTCCAAAGTAGCTTGTAATATTGCAAAATTATTCCCAGATTTAAGTCGTTTATGAAATAAAAGAAACTAAGTCAAGTTAACTACCAAGTTATCCTATACTATTAAACGAGCAACTTCTGTTTATATGTTTAGATGTTAGATGCTTGGATGTTTAGATGTTTATATGTTTGTATTTCACCGGATCTCGAAAACGGCTCTAACGATTCTCACGAAATTCAGAACATAGTAGGTATATAATATAAAGATTCGATTGCACTGGGTCTCATCCCTGGGAAAACTCGCTGAAGGGCATTAAAAGGATAATTATCATTCATCCTTGGGAAAACAGCTGATAATAATCATTATTTCGTCGTCTGTTGGTGATGGAAGTGAGTGAGCGAGTTCATGTGTGTGGGACTGTGTCAAAATTATGACTTAGCTGTTGAACTTTTGTAATCATTCAATCAGGTACTTAGTGCCGGTTGCAAAAAAGCCGGGTTATTTTCAATCCTGATTAGGCCTTTCTTAATTTTATTGGAAAAATGAATATAACTAATATTGTAGTCCATAATGTAACAAATCGAATGGCATATAATAGAACTGTTTCCGATCAATGGGTAGAGAGATAATTGATTTTCCGTGATTACCTGCATTTATCAACTTTGAGGGGGGCTAGGGGGGAAAGCTCCTAGGGGAATTCTTGGGACTTTTGGGAGAATGACCCTCTGGAAGGGTTCTATCGATGGTAAAAGATTCAGCTTTTATTTAATTTTCGGATCGAAAAAACCTTTATTGACTGGGCTATTAATTCCAGTAGATCCATCTTTTTGAAATGGTCTTCTCTGATTTGGTTCACGTGAAGTTAATAAGGATTAAAATTCAACCGGCCTTTGTGCAACTGGGCCTTTGTGAGGGATATTTTTGCATTCCTCTAGGGATTAATCTCAATTTATTGTGATGAGATAGAACATTTCTGTATGAATGTTATCATAATTTCTTCTTTCGTAATAATTTTTTTATGCCCCGATATTTTATTTATAATGAGTATACATTGTATCAGAACACAAACAGTTCCGTGCCCACTCTGGCTACAACTACACATGGGTGGGAATTGACCGTGTCTTGGCGGCTCCTCTTCAATAAATTCATCCATGATCAAACCCTGTTGCAATCAATATTGAATGCAACTTGCAGACATTGTTGTCGTTGACGTATTGTTTTTATTATCTCGAGGAGTTTCCATTGGAACGGTTCCTTTCAAACTATTGTTACACTTCTTCCTGAACAGATAAGTTCGTTGCTCCTTCCATACAGGAACAAATTACAATCAAGTCCGTACAAAGGCGGTCGGCGCTCTTCATGGTTAGTGTTATTGTTAGATTTGCAGTGACGTTGCAATTGTTCGTTTTGATAGATTTCTGAGATCAATGTTGCCGAATGCAACGACTGTTATTGCACTTGTGCTCCGAGCTTGCTAAAATTGCTATCGCATTATTGGCATTGTGCAAATTTCATAGCAAATTATAACTCTATAACTTAATTATTCAATCATGTACAATAATTATACTCATATGAGCAAGTTTGTCCCCAAAACTTTCTCTTTTCAACTTTATACTACAGTCTTTATCAAAATGAATATTATATTACTCAGTGAAGCCAGAAAAAAATTCCGGGGGGGATCATAACATTGAAGTAGAAAGCACCTAAACTTTGAGGGAGACACCAGGGGGTGTGGGGTGAAGGCCCTCTACCAAAGGGGAGTCCGGGCTCTCCCCCGGAAAATTTTGAGAATTTACCTTCAATTTGGTGCAATTTCCACTTGAAAACAAACATTCCATTCAAATTTTTTTGGTGATCAGTAGGCCACTTATTATTTCGATTTTCCCTTGAATATTTCATAGGCCTATGGGTTTTTGATAAAATAACAAATAGAATGGAATGGAGTAGAATTTTATTAGTCATTCAATTGTTTTAAAAAAATAGTGATTTTGTAGAAGGCCAACTCATTATTATTCTGATAACAAGCTAGAATGCTTAAATTTTGGCTCCAATAAAGCACTATTTCAACCAACTTTATAGGTTTAGTTTTAACTTGATAAACAATTTTTTCCAAGCTAGAATGCTTAAATTTTGGCTCCAATAAAGCACTATTTCAACCAACTTTATAGGTTTAGTTTTAACTTGATTAACAATTTTTTCCAAATTTACATGATTTTTACTCGAGTGTTAAACCTTAGACACGCATATTAATACCATGACTATAAAACAAAATATTGAAACCATATAGAAATAGATACGGGTTTTCCAGACATCTGTGTAATGCATGCAATGAATAATCCACTTGCCAGCTGATTGATTATGAATAATTTTATAGTCTAATTAATCCTATATTCAGAGTAGATGATATAATATAGTGATATCAGAGTATGGAGGGATTCCGTTTCTTTTCATTATTATACTTCAAATGCAAAATTTCAAAAAACCTTGTGTATACATTGGCGCGCAGTTGAAAAAGGAATATTCCTTCCAAATCTCATAGAATTCTATCTACGCGTTTGGCCGTAAATGCGTTACATACATATAGACAAAAGAAAATCCGAGATGAAACGTAGACCCCACTACGTTCGGTCAATAATTGCAATAGAAAGGAAAAGCACTCTTCAATAGAATATCACAGCTATCTGAAAACCAATCAGTAGAACAAAGAAAGACAATACAAGAGATTGATTGATTGATTGATTGAGTACTTCATTTATGTAGATTACAATATATACTGACTTATACACTTATATACAATAGCTTACAATACAGCAAAATTGTAGATGAATTTACATAATATAGACTAAGAAGATAATTATTGAACTGTATATGATATGAAGAAGTAATTTGTAATATAATAACTATAGATAATTATATTGTTATGCATCTACATAAATTGGCGGAGCTTTGGAACATATCAATGTCCATTCTTCGGAAAGAATACTAAAAATATCCTCCCCACTAACTCTCTACCAGAGAGAGTGAGAGAGAAGTTTTAGAGGAAGAGAAATAGAGAAAAAAGGAGAGCAAGAAATAGATTTCAAAAAAATGATTAGAGGAAGAGGAATAGAGAAGGTAAGAGAGCGAAAAAAGGAGAAACAGAGTGATATGAGAGAGGGACGAATCCAGACTTGATACACTCGCCCACCAAGGCTTATCCGTTCTTTTCTTGAATGTGACGAACAAGAAGGTGGCAGCAGTAATTGAGGAGTCTGCTAAGGACGAGTTATCATTGACATCTCGTCTCTGGAGAGAATTATATCTCAGCTCATGTGGAAAGCAGTTGAGAAGTTGAAAAGACTTGAATAGTTGGTGTCCCGTTGAACGTTGGGACACCTGACAAGAGACCCCCCGTCGTCATGAAGCCGAAGCCGCATTAGCATACTAGTCCTCCTCACCTCCTCTCTCCCTTCTTGTGAATCCTCACAATTAATGTGATTGTTTGTCATAGTCCGGCTACCACGCAGCCAGTTGGTTCGACAGTAATACACATCTCAACATGAATTCGGATTCCGTCATCTCGGAAAACGCAGTAGAATCAGTAATACACATCTGAACATGAATACGGATTCCGAAATGACGGAATCCGCTTCAGGAAAACTACAAGCAGTTATAGACAATAACATAAATTAGGAGTGGTCGCGCCAAGGCGAGCGAACACATTCATATGCTAAATATTTAAACGAAGTATTGTTTCAAGCGCCTAACTCCATGACTAAGTTTCGTTCAACAGAAGTATGAATTACTTGACAATGCGCTAACACCGCAATGACTTGTGAATGCTTAGCGCGAGAGAATAGAGATGTTTCATTTGTTTACTCGAGCTCATAGGAGGGTTTTGTCTGGGATTTGGACTATGTGCGTAGTTATCTGTAGTAAATATCACTCTGGATTCCTAGACTTGAGTGATCAATTAGAATCGAAAGCTATAAATGAGGATTATCACATTACTACTGAGATCTGAAGGATGGAAGTTCAAGATCTTCGCTTTACTATAGTGAGGTCCACGTCATAATGGAAGTGTTTGATTAGCAATGGTATTGCTAATTAGTATTAGTATTAGTAATGGTATTCCTCGAGTAGGTTTTTGATTTTGTATTAAATTTTCTTAAATAAGTGCAATATTTCTAAAGTTTTTAATTTATTGTGATACATTCTGTGATTCATTTAGAGTATAAAATCAACCTTCAAAATTCAAAATTTTAAATCATATTGACCGAAAATCAAGTAACGAAGCAGTGTGTGATTACGTAACCTTACCTTTTGGACAACATTAACATTTTATCAAAATCTTTGGAGAGAAATAATACAGTACAGGCTCAGCCTAGTTTTTCCTCCAATGTCATAATTGTATTATGATTATAGTATTTTATACAATAAATGAATTATGAATTATGTCCTTGTCTATCATTCAACAAAGCGGATAGCGCTAACTCTTTCTCGCTTTCCTCTGTTGCCAGATCGGTTTTTAATAATGTAGAAATATAGTTAATTGAAAAAATATTATTTAATCTCGATTATAAAAATACATGCATTGAAAAATATAATTTATTGCTTGTTAAAATATAATTGATTATTTTAAACGAGAATGAACAGTTAATATTACATTAATAAGCCGGAATCAGTTACCTTCCATAGAAGGCATTGACAAGACAGAGAATCGGCAACGTTGTTCTTTTATCTTGCTCCACTGACATTATAACGTGCACCTCACTAGGGGGATATGGTGAGAACTATGATATAACGTGCACCTCACTATAGAATTCTAGGGGGATATGGTGAGAACTAATTCTAAAGTCACAGAATAACACAATCATATTAACAGTAAAATGCTTCTCGCTTGATCAAAATAAGGAGTTGTCATCTTTCCCATGCTGGAGAAGACTGTCACACTTCAGGTTCCCAGGTTCTACGAAACAGAGTGAAATAGATTAATCCATGATAATGAATTAAGTAAATGATTTAAATACTTAATGAATTAAGTATACAGGGTGTCCCACGAAAGGTGTAACAGCCGAAGACCATGGATTTTACATTGAATTTGCTACAAAAAATCTCCAGTAAAATTTTCTTATATCGACCTTAGTTTTCGAGATATATCGATTTTTCGATATTTTTGAAAAAGTTAATAACTAGAAAACTATTGGTCAAAATCGAATTCCAATGACATGGTTGGAAAGAGGATGAAATTTCCAATAAGATTCATAAAATTTGTTCCTTTATTTCACGTTTTTGAACTTTTTATGAGCATTTAAAGTTGAAAAAAGTACATTCATCGAGTTCAAAGCCAAATTTCGAACAGTTAGAATTCTCATAAGAGGTTCAAAAACGAGAAATAAAGGAACAAATTATATGAATCTTATTGGAAATTTCCTCCTCTTTCCAACTATGTCATTGGAATTAGATTTTGACCAATAGTTTTCTAAACTTTTCAAAAATATCGAAAAATCGATATATCTCGAAAACTAAGGTCGATATAAGAAAATTTTACTGGAAATTTTTTGTAGCAAATTCAATGTAGAATCCATGGTCTTCGACTGCTACACCTTTCGTGGGACACCCTGTATATAGGATTGAATCTTGAGGTTGAATTTTATCCTCATATGCAGTGAATACAAACAAAACTACTTAGAGATTAGCAAAAACCAAATTTCGAAGTTTTGATCGTGAAATTTCTCAGCATTTAAATATAATTCATTCTACTAGCCTATCTGGATTGGAAGTGAGTTTGCAGTGCTGAGCCAGCCGTAAATAAAGATTTTCTAAAATTTATTCATGGATCAAAATGTTAGAAGTGGGATTAGAGAGCTTGAAATATGAATAAAACATGCAAATGAGCAGGTAGCTTTGATTCCGTCTTTACATATGCGGCTAATAGTCTGATATAGTGCATTCAAGTATTCCTTGTACGGTTCTTTCATATATTTTAGAGTGTAATTCTAATTTATGGTCCGTGCCTTGACATTCTTTGCTTATGAAAGCCATTGAATTGTGGGAATTGTATGGACTCAGTCCTGAAAGTATAATTTCAGTTGAGAACAAATCCTTGCTATGAAGAGGTAATCTCCCTTTGAAGATTTCTACTTCCACTTGACTTCATTCTAGTTTTTTACCTTCATCCTGTTCTCTTTAATACACACACAAGAAACATTTCCACGCAACTAATTCCTCCCATGAGAGAAGAAATGCATCGATTCTACACTTTGGTTCGAAACCTCAATCTATAATACAATATTATTGTTTTTTTTTTAGAATCGTTTAGATTTTCTTCGAAAATACGATTTATTCACTCGTAGTTATCCACTTATTCTCTGGGGAATAAAGTAGGCTATTGAACTTACTGAAAAAATAACAAATCCCTCTCAGTATCTAGATTCCGAATTGTCAAATGAGAGAACGTGTCCAACATTTCCTCGATATCTATGGTATTATTAAGTCTTCTCATTTTCTGTAGTGTAAATGTCAATGTGTAACTATCAAAAGATTCCAATTAGTTTTCAGTTGCTCTTATGCAGTAATTCCTGAAGTTGTGTCACATTTTATCATCAGAAAGTTTCATATGATTAGTGTACACGCACATGATACATTTAAAATAGCATCACTCCCCTAACTCCAAGAACGAACTAAACTCTATTATTCTCAAATTGATTGCTTGACGTCGAAATTGCTACTTTCCCATTGGTTAGCTTGTGATTGGTTGAGTTGTGTCTTGATCAACTCCTATTGGCTGTTGCTATGACGAAGAAATCGCTGCTCTGTGATTGGACAGCTTGAGATTTGATACAGTTGAATTCTGGTTTGTTAACTCCTATAGGTTGACGCCATGACAACATAACTATTACTTTATTATTGGTCAGCTTGAGGTGGTAGAATTCAATACTGTATTGCTTTCCTTAAAATTCATCATTAGTAGATCAATGCATTCATAGACATAATTTCAATATTCAATTCAAGAAACAGTTTCGGGTTTATCAGCTGTTTCTCTTTTAATCATCGTTTCCATTTTTGTTTGTGCAAATAAATGAATTCGTTTGAATAAATGAATGGCGTTTCTACATTCTAAATCCATCTACAGTTGAAGCTTCCAACGAACATGAAGCCGCGTCCACACTATGTCGATCGACACCGATCGACAAAGTCGATCGACAATGTCGAACAAGTGTGGACGTGTCGCTCGACATTGTTGAGCGCTGTCGAGTCGAGTCGAACGCAACCCGATTCAGGTCGGTCCGGATCAAAGAAAGTCGAGTCGAACGCACCAGTGTGGACGTGTCGATCTTGTCACTGCCGTTTTAAAAAAATAGAATAGTGATATACTGTTGTGAATTAGTGAATATACTGTTGTGAATTAGTGAATATACTGTTGTGAATATACTGTTAGTGAATATACTAGTTAGTGAATAGTGAATATACTGTTGTTCAAGTGCTTAGATTTTTATTGAAAATGAATTGGAGTGATACCCAAACGTCTAATTTTATTGAAATGTACCGTTTGATAATGTTTAATGTTTGATAATGTTTAATGTTTGATAAAACACTAAACACTAAAACACTTAAAACACTAAAACACTTAAAACACTCGATTATGTATGAACATTTATGATGGTTGTCGATCGACTCGTCCACATGTACTGAGGCAATTTTGTCGATCGACACAGTCGAAGGTGTCGAGCGACTTTGTCGATCGACCGGGTCGACAGAGTCGATCGACATAGTGTGGACGCGGCTTGATGTTTGCAAAGCCCATTTACTTTCAAATCCGGTTTATCTAGTTCTCGTTGTTGGTTATTCCCCACACATCGATAAGATATTGTATGCTAATCAATTTGCAAGAAGATGAAATTCCATTATCAATCAACAAAATCACTAGATTTCTAGAAACCTCTTCCTCATTATAGTGAATTCCACGCTAATATTAAACATTGATGTTTCTATCCTTGTCTATGATTCTACAAAGCAGATAGCCCTACCCATTTCCACCTTTGCAACGTTGCCAGATCGTTTTAAAACAATGTAGAAATATAGTTAATCGACACAATATCCAATCTCAATTTTTTAAATTTATTATTGTAACATTCAAAATATATCTTTTCAAGGAATAAAATATCCTATTATATTAAGCGAGCAAACTCTGTATATATTTTTATATCTGGCTATTTATGTCCAATGGATCTCGAAAACGGCTCTAACGATTCTCACAAAATTTGGAACATAGTAGGTTTATGATATAAAAATTCGATTGCACTAGGAATCATCCTTGGGAAAACTCGCTGAAGGACATGAAAAGGATAATAATTATTCATTCTTGGAGAAACGGATGATAATTTCGTCGTCTGTCGATAACAGAAGCTGTGTAATCAATCAGCTTACCGTATCTCGAGAGAAATCTAGAAATTTTAATAGACTCAATCAAAATAATCTGATTTGTTGACATGACATGGTATATCATAATATTCAAAATTAATCATTATTTTACAGATTTAAGTGATTAGTGAGTGTTATTTTGTTATTCAATTTGGTTTGTAAACAATCTAAATTAGAACTTTTCTTTTTTCAAATATTTGGACTGAAAATTGGACCGAATTTAAGTGTAAGGAACTTAATCTAATTTTTGGACAATTTATAGTGTATAAATTAAAATTCGGGGAAGAAAAAGTTTTGGGCTGTGCCTGTTAGTCATTCCCCAACCATTTTGAAGAATTGTGTTCTGTTTATTAATAAATAAATAACGAGCAAAGTTTGGTGCACCGATATTAATTGATTAACCAAGAATGAACAGTTATGTCGTATCTGATGCCTTCTATAAAAGGCAGTGGTGACAAGGCTAAGAATCGGCAACGCTGTTATTCTATCTTTCTGTACTACCATTATAACGTGGACCTCACTATAGAACTAACTGTGATTTGTAGAAATCTACCTTTCGCTACACCTACTTGTGATTTCCAGAAATCTCCTCTCCCTCACTACAAAAATTTTATTCTCAGTTTCCCGAATTTTATCATCCTCTCTTCCCACAATCGCTGTTAAAATCTGCTGAAATCCCAACCAAATACCATCGCAATTCATCTGTAATGCTCAAATATTGCGCCCATTCCAATTGACTTTCAAAGCCGAAGAAAGCCTCATTAGACGCTATTATATATTCAGTCGGCGGTGACACGCAGTCAGGACCATTTCTGATAGTTGGCGCTTCCACTCTCTCACTCTTTCTCTCTTTCTCTCTCTCCCTTTCACTCTCTATCTCTCTTCACCCACCATCAGCGATACCTTCTCACTTCAGAAGCAGTCCATTGTTCACCAGACTTCATTTACATTGAATGCAAGAACTGTCGATGTATTGGCCTCTTACTTCTACCGTACAGCGTCTGTTTCTGTCTCTCTCACACATCAACAATCTCTCCAGCTCCGCTATCTCTCAATCTACCAGCAAGCACATACTTTAGTAATTGTAGAACATAACGTTCCAATGTATACTGCAATGAGTACGCCCTCCACACTCACTTGCTGTACTTCATAATTAGGTGTAATTGTACTGTAAGTCGTCTCTCTCTCACTCTGCCTCAAAAGTGGGTGACACTTATGTATTCAAATCGCACATTATCGACATCGGCTGTGATTTTTAATTGATTCGTTGATTGTAAATTGATAATGATGTAGAGCCTTGTTGGAGACGTTGCTTATTGTAACAGTATACTCTGTACTCAGTCAATGAAGTTATGTATCTTTATTTAGAGGGAAATGAGGATTAATAGAGGAAAATAAGATGACTTATCAAGATATAATTGAATTGAGGGTGATTATGGATCCAACATAACCTCTACTCTGTACTCTCTTTCCCACTTGTGGAGAGAATTCATAATATAATCTATTATCTTTCCCGCGAAAGAGTCTAATCTAAATAGTAGTGATGTAGTTATCAAGAGAGAATTTTGGTTTAAAGTTGTGAAATTCAATATTTTATACTAAAGTATGTGAGGTTAATTGAGCACAGAACATTTTAATTGATTTCAATTCAACAGTCTCCTATTTATTGCCTCCCAAAACAACTGACATAATTCAACTGACTCTTACTCTATACTCTACAACTATACACTTCATATCTCAACTAACATTTACAGCAAGGTTAGTTGAACACAAACAAGTTTTAATTTAATGTATATTTGGACTGTAAATTTTAGTGATCTTTATAAAAGTGTTTTCATAACCTCATTTGGACTATTTTTATCAAAATTAGTGAGTTTTTTAGTATAATTTATATTTGGACTGTAAATTTTTGTGATCTTTATAAAAGTGTTTTCACAACCTCATTTGGACTATTTTTATCAAAATTGGGGAGAGGAACAGTTTTGGGTTTATCCTGTTGATTCTCTCCCAATCATTAATTTGATGTTGTGATTAAGGAATGTAATAAATGAATAAATGAATAAATGAATTGATTTCAATTCAACAGTCTCATACCATAGCTATTGATTGTCCTCCTCGAAAGCCCTAAACTGACTCTTTACTCTACTCTTCATATTTTAACTGACATTGATACTTTCATTTTTTATAATTATTTCAATCTACGTAGTAAAAGGACACTCCCAAGTTTTTATCACTTCAGTTCGAATTATTCCGTATTAATTGAAAAAACAGTTTTTTGTTGCTTTCCATTCTTCACGCACTGGTTATATCTAGTAGTTTTCACAGAATGGGAGGTAGCTCTACAGTAGTGGATGGCTTTGTGAGAAGGAAAACCATCAGATGACGATGATGATTCTGACAGTGATGGGTGAGATAGTGAAGAAGGTCTAGCAAAAAACGCAGCATTTCAGTGGCTTGGAGCTGGGTTGTTGTGGTGCCTATTGGCCTGGATGATAGTGTTCATCTTCCTCACAATTTTTTCACAGCCACTTTGTTGCCCATTGTTAAATAATGGTCTTCATTATCCTTTACCTGTTGCTGAGATTATTCCACTCTGGTCCGTGGCGTGGTAGCTACCTGCTTCCCACTTTTTCCCCCTTGAGTCTCCCCCTCCCACCCACCGGCCTACCCTAATCCGAATAAATCTGTCTCGACTTCACCCTTCGAATAACACAGCAACCTTCTCTTTTCAAAACAACCCTCCCGTGGTCAAAGAATAACATCCACACACAAACAAAATCAAATTCCTGAAGACGTATGAATACAGATCGTGGGCAGGCTTTGAAAGGCATCAATCTTCGATAACGCTACAATAACTCACATGGACCACTTATATTTTATTCCCTGTAATTGATACTTTTGTTCTGTTATTTTCTTTACCAAGTCATATTTCTATGAACCAAGAGGTTCATAACCAAGTCGTTTGTCCATTGGTTTGAAATTAATTGAATAAAAAATATGAGTCTCAAGGTATTGTGTATTTTCGAATAATATGTTTTGTGTGTTGTTATGGATGAATTCGTTTATTCATTTTCCATTATCATGACAATCTCCTATTTTTTAGTACATCAAATCATTTTTTTAATATTAAAGCTAATAACCTATTATAAAATAACTAAAATGAAAAGAGAATACTTTACTCTTTATTAGGCGTAGTTAAGTCTTCTCTACAATAAAACCTTGCAATACTCTCTGTTTTATAACAAAACTGTACCTGTATAGTACAAGTGTACCTATACAATGCCTGTATAGTGTGTATTTATTTAGCAAGTAGGCTATAACACACACAGGCACATAATGCCTGATGAGAAGTTGGCTATAAAATCCTCTAAGTTGGCTTTCATCACAATTTATTGCTCTGGATGACATCCTTGTAGGATTATTGATCGAAGTATCATCAAAAGTTCAATATGTCAGTAATAATCGCTCTAGTATTGAGACTCTGAATGTTGCTTGTTTTAGACGGGCATTATGAAATGATTTTCTCAATCATAAGATGAGTACATGAAAAAAATATAAACGTATGTGGAGCGTAATAATTACAATT
This sequence comes from Nilaparvata lugens, assembly GCF_014356525.2. NCBI lineage: Eukaryota > Metazoa > Arthropoda > Insecta > Hemiptera > Delphacidae > Nilaparvata > Nilaparvata lugens. Next base: position 5,003,237 of record NC_052504.1, read on the forward strand.
ATTGTGTATGTTCAAAGTTGTGAAGTTCAAATTATACATCAATTATCTCATAAATCATTAGTCCTAAACAACTGAGCTCAATATGAATTAATTCTTGTACTCACTCATAATATAAATTATACTTGATACTTTCCTTGTTTTGTGCAACGTAAGTACTCTGAGGTATTAGAACGAATTGGGACTACAGTGGAGGTTCTTTACTGTATTAAGAGCAATGAGAAGTACAGATTCCTGCAGTTGATAATGGAGGGCAAGATTGAAGGAAGACGCCGGCCTGGAAGAAGGAAAACATCCTGGTTAAAGAACCTGAGAGAGTGGTTCAACATTGACTCAACATCTTTGTTCCGAGCTGCAGTCAATAGAATTCAAATTGCATTGATGATCGCCAATCTCCGTCGCGGAGCCGGCATATATAAGAAGAAGAAGTACTCTGTACCAGTAAGATATAGGCTACGGAATAATACAAGGTATGAGAGAGTCAGTAGGCTTCCTTTCAAGCTTCAATGCGGTGTGGCGTGAAGTCTAACCTGCCCCTTCATGCGTTGTCACTTGTCACCAATATCAACAATGTGTATGAACTTGTTCTATATATTTAGTATACGTCATAGCCGATATGTACAGAACTGTCGCTCTCATTGTAGGGCTACTTCGAATTCTGTAAATGACGGTGATATGAATATGAGTTTAATGATTTATTTAAAGAAAGTCTAACGACAGTTCATTTGAAGGAAGGTTTTCGTAGTATTGTCAATGAGTTCAGTATCAGCTAGGTTTCTTTGCGTTCAACTGAAACGTATGAATGGTATTTCCCATTTTATAATCATCAAACATTAGTAGATGTACCTGGAAAGGTCAAATATGGTTGAGGATTCTCAACCAAGACAACGTAACAGACAACCCAGCACTGTAGAAGAACTGTGAATGAATTCTGACGCTCTTTCCCAAGAAAGAAATTATGGGCAGTTCTTTTCAAGTAAAATCAGATGAAACTTTGTTGAATTGTGTACAGAATAATCTAGATTTGTTTTTATTTTATTGATTTATAGATGAACACATGTGCCTTATAGCAACGAGTATATGAATCTCAATAAGAACAACGTTGAAATACAATCCACATCCAGTATTTTGAGAGGCTTGCCGATTTAGATATACATTTGCAGTTATAATAATCTCATCTTTGGACTGTGATATGTGCGTGAGAATTGGTTGTTCAATTTTTACTTTTTTATTATGTGTGATGTGTTCTGTTTCTGTTTTCTTCATGTCATAAGTTATCGTTATCTTTGTCTTTTGGCTGTCAAGGTTGAGTGGTGGAGAAGAAAGACTTAACTCCACCTAATAGAGAGTATTTCCATTTTATTTTTCATTTTCATACGCTAAAAAGTACCGTATCGTAGAGTGATGTAAATGAAGTCTGACGCTCTATTTCCAGAAAGTTTATGGGATACTTCATTTGAAGGCAACTTCTCGTAGTATTGTGATTGTGTATACAGAATGAGCCAGGTTAGCATTGTGTTAGCATTGTGTGTTGATATATGCGGCATGTATGAAGCCCACGCGTTCGGAGTGGTGGCGTAGTGATACAGACCTGTTACCAAGGAGTCGCTAGTCGGCCATAACTCAGCAGCGCACCCGTTGCGGCAAGGAAGCCTCCGCGGTCCTTGGACGCTGCTGCATCTTTTTTGCTCCTTGATCTGGAGGAGAGCGACGCGCCACGGAACTCGTTCGCGGCGGTCAACCTGGCAACGTCGCATCTGAAAACCGGTCTGGCTCCTGGCGGACCGGGAAATTGAAACCCAGGGGAAGCAGAAGGTGGAGCGGAGGTGGCGGAGAAATGAAGCCGGCGGCTGCCGAGACCGAGAACGAGAACTCTTTCTGTCTTGCCTGCGCTGAAGAGGTTGAAGGCCTTTGCCTCTGCCTCTACCAGCCTGGCCTGTCACCAACCGCCACACACGTATAATCCTGGCTCCCAATTCTTCTCAGATTCTGTACTTGAATTGAGTGCCAATTCTATAGAAATGACATGTTAGTCAATTTAAATAACGAGAGAGAGAGAGTGAGAGATAGATAGAGAGAGATTATTAAAATGATTGTGAGGAAATTCTTTAAATATATGAATAAAGATAATTGATTTTGTATTAATCAGAATATCTTACACCTTACACATATAATTAATTGTTACTCATGAACAAAACTGGAGTATGAACATCTATTTTTGATAATTTCAATTGTTCTCAATTAGGAAGCCCCAACTTCTAATCTATTTCGGATTGGCTCACTGAATTTCTGAAATAATCCTGCATTTGGATGGAATTATTATATACTCAATTGAAAAACAGTAACTCTTCTTTGTTTAAAAAATTATGCGTTATAACACATAACCTACTCCTCAAATGTTTTCATTATCGTCAAAAAATGAAGTCATCATGTCATGTTATAAATGTATTATTTTTTTATTACAAGAGCTAAGATTTCAACTCTTCTCTCTTCAGTTCTAAGCTAATCATTCCACGTCATCCAAGAATATAAGTATGAGTGGAACAACCAATGGTTCATTGATTTAATCACTCCACAAAACATTCATATTGATAGCTTACACCTATATTTCAGCCATCAACAAACCAAAGACTAACTGAACAGTTAGATCTGTACTAGAAACTTGCCTGTAGGTCTGAAGCAAACATCTTACTTTCTTCCCCATTACAACGAAATGTGTTAATTTCGCAACAGATTAATCTTATTCCGCTGCTCACAATATTCTGACATAACTCCTATTGAATAATTCAAACGAATCTTCTCAAACTCGAAGAGTCTTTTTTAGTGGAGTTTGGTTTTGCGAGAATCTATAGCCTATCAATACTATTAGAAAAGTCATTATTGACTGGTTCTTTGAATATCTCAAGCGATGACTCTTCTGAAACGAAAAGAGTAATTTGTGAATAGTGCTACAACTAACGAAAACTCTATGAAACCTCTCTATTACGATCATCCGAACCATATACGAGTAGAATCAATCTCTCGCTGTATCAACCGGAACAAAGAATAACCTTCCCACTAATCCGTTTACTTGATTCGTCTAGCTACATTAATCTATAACTGCTTTCCTTCCTCCTAGTTGAAAAACCTAATAATTACATCCATTGAATCTTTCAAAGAACGAAATATTTGTACAATATTTTGTAATTTATGTAAATCAATCTAGAAAAAATACTTCAAATCAAAATCCTTGAAAGGTTTTAGTTTTTTTAGAACGAAAAACTTTTCTGAATGTGATGTGGTGGTCTCACTCTGTGTGTTGGATTGAATAATTCCAAGGAATTGAATATGTCCTGCCGACATTGCGTGACCATGCTTCTGCTAGGTTCTCTTCTAGATTCGCTCTCACTCTCCAGGGAGCGCTCTCGGCGCCACATCGTGTGCTCTCTTTATCTGGTTCGCCATCTCTGCAATCCCTCTCTCACTCTCTATCGCTCTCATAGTGGTTACGACGAGGACTTGCCTCAGGATACCGGCTTTGGAGGTTGGCAGAATAAAAGCAAATAAAATAGGAACATCGTCAATAGCATGAATTCTCCCCCCCCCAACCACCCGGCCGCCGTCACTTCTTGCTACACTACATTGAGAGACTCATTAAAAAGACAGCTGAAATACACGACACGCAAATTGGCTCGTATTACTGAAACAGAATCTTCAGTACTGATAAAAATTCGCTCTACAAAGCTGCAAAAACACTTTATCAGTTTTTCTCTCAGACTGGAGATCTGGAGAGCATCATTATCGATGCTATGTGGAGGGATACAACATTTTAATGAAGTAAGAATAGTCCAATAAGAGACTAATTAATTTAGAAGCTATAAATTAGAAGTCATAGTTGAATCTTAGAAAAATTGTTGTACATAGAGAGTTAATTTTTATCTATAGATTTGATTTGAGTTGAGACTTGAGATTTTAGAGTATTGATTTGATTGACTTATTTTGTAAACGATTGATAAATAATTTGTAAACGTGTGAGAGTATATCATTTTGATAGAACTTAGAAGCTACAATTCCATGTGGATTTGATTTGAGATGAGACTTGAGAGTATAGAGTATTGATTTGATTGACATTTTTTGTAAACGTGTGAGAGTATATCATTTTGATAGAACTTAGAAGCTACAATTTCATGTGGATTTGAATTGAGTTGAGACTTGAGAGTATAGAGAATTGATTTGATTGTCTTGTTTTGTAAACGATTGATAAATAATTTATGAGAGTTTATTATTTTGAAAGTACTTAGAAGTTAGAATTTCATGTGGAAGAGGGTGAAACGGCGTTTCTGCACCACTTCTCAAGAACAATAGAAATATTCTGGCGTAGATGTGATAAGTAGCGGAAAGTTGAATGCAGTTCCGGCTCCTAGATCCTTGGGAATCCTACACTCTGTATTTCAATATAGAACCGTGTTTTTTTTAACTGAAAAATTAGTTTTAAATTAGTGTTAAACGGTTCATTGATATTTGAGTGTCACTAAAAGGGTCAAGAGCAGAGAACTTCACAATTTCTTCAAGGTATTGGAAACCCCTGTATGTATTTCATTATCAATCCATGTTACTTCCAATAAGTTATATCTGTCATTGACAGTAAATATTCCTGACTGGCTTAGGTCTGATGTCAAGAGTTTTCAGGTCACGCCTGATCAATTTCAAGGCTTCTGAGGTGACCTAACGATTGATTTCAGGCAGCCAAGACCTACGATTTAACATGCTCATCCGAAACACGGGAGTGTCCCGATAAAAATATATTGTCCAGGCCGGGATTCGAACCCGTTGATGAATTTGAATTGCATGAAAAAACTTATTGCATTGCCTGTAGCCTTTTAGTCCAATAAAAATTCAACGGCCGAGAAGTTATCCTTTACTATTGAACGAGCAATTTCTGTTTACATGTTTAGATCTTTATATGTCTGTATTTCACCGGATCTCGAAAACGGCTCTAACGATTCTCACGAAATTCAGAACATAGTGGGTTTATAATATAAAAATTCGATTTCCCTGGTCTCATCCCTGGGAATCCTCGCTGAAGGACATTAAAAGGATAATTATTATCCATCCTTGGAAAAACAGATGATAATAATTATTTCGTCGTCTGTCGATGATAGAAGTGAGTGAGCGAGTTCATGTGTGTGGGACTGTGTCAAAATTATGACTCAGCTGTTGAACTTTTGTAATTATTCAATCAGGTACTTAGTGCCGGTTGCAAAAAAGCCGGGCTATTTTTAATCCTGATTAGTTCTTGTGGAACCATCTCTTTGAAATGGTCTTCTCTGATTTGGTTCACGTGAAATTAAAATTTAACCAGCTTTTGTGAGGGAAATTTTTGCATTCCTCTGGGAATTAATCTCAATCCACTGTGATTAGATAGAACATTTCTGTATGAACTATAAATATTATTATAATTTCTTCTTTCGTAATAAATTTTTTATGTTTTTGTACTCCAGAGCAAAGCTCGGTCCTCGATATTATCATCTATCGGAACCAATTTATCGAGAATCATTGAAGGAATTTGACATCGATGAAATTAAATCATTCTATGGAGGTCGAATTCATTTCGTACAACTGACCCTATAATTTGTTACTTATGAACTGATCTCTCAAAAGCTTCCTCATATTCACATACTCATCTAAAAAGGATCACAGATATAGCTTTAGTGCTATTAACTAATATCCCAATACTCGTATAGTACCTTCAGTAATATATTATGCATTTTTGAATGAGTTATTGTGCAAGAAATAAGTTGTTATCATCACTGCTGGCAGCTCTAATTGGCTACTTATGTTTATTGCAAGTGTTTCCGATAAGCCGGCGTTGAGTGGTAGGATGTGCCGTGTTTCGGCACACAGCGACTTAACAAGCGCGTGGGTAAATGGTAACAAGAGGCAACATGTTGTGAAAAATCCACGGCGGAAATGTTACCAGAAGCGAGACAAGCGTCAAACTGCACTGTGCTATTCTTCACAGCCTACTAGATATAATTCAACATGGAACTGTTTCCTTTGAGAAGCGAAACAAGAGTCAAACTGCACTGTGCTATTCTTCACAGCCTACTAGATGATTCCACTGTTTTCATGAGTGAAGCAACTAGAAATTGGAAGCACATACAATTACTCAGGGCCAAATAATAGTTCACCCGTTCTCATAGTCGATTTACACGGTCGTAAGTGCCATATTAGCAGTGCCAAACAATGGCTGACCTTTTGAGGGGATGCAAACGGATACAAAGAGTTTTCTCATGACCTGACTGTTCTCCTCCGCTTCGGAAACGCTAATCTCTGTTTTCCGTACCCTAGCGCTTCTGATAGCTTGTGAGGATTTTAGTTGTTCACTACTACATCAAATTACTTTAAAAGTATATGTTACGGATTGCAGGGAAGTGAAAAACGCCTGAAAATTATAATAACAAGGTTATTATTATTGTCAAATAGTGAATCTACTGGACGTAGTGTTTTTATTGAACAGTACTGTAGTACTAAGCAGTGCTGTTCAATACTGTGCAGTAACTAATTTTATCTTCGAGTAATCATTCAGTTCTTAAACAGCTCGTCATTCTTCAGAATAATAATATATTCGATGTAGCATCTAGACACTGAACGGGATTCGAAATAATCTAAGATTTCTAATTCGTTTAGTAGGTGACTGACAGATTAGCATGGGGATTCTCTCGACCGACATTTATCGACAGTTGTTTGTTATGTTCCCGTGAATATTGAAACTTGAATTTTGTATGGAATATTATTTTTTTCTCTGTATTGTTACATATTGTATTCTCCATCGTACTGTATCATTGAGAGATAAATAAATGAATTATTACTTCGTTCTGGAAGAATCTATTACATATCTGAATCGCAAGAAAATTTGTTGGAATGAGTAGTTATCAGAATGGATATGAGCAGTTACCGAAAGGATCCGTTTATTCCAAACATCTTCTCCCAATTTTATTAAAACTCAATTTAATCCTGGAAAATTCGTTGATGGGTTCGTTTCAAACTTCTACAATGTTCTATTTTCAAATTTTGTTGAAAAATCAATTTCTTTCTCCAAAATTAATTGTGTTTGCTAATGTTTTTCTTTCGCCTTGTTGCAGGTACATCCATTCAAAGGAGAAGCCGTTCAAATGCGGAGAATGCGGCAAGGGATTCTGCCAATCTCGGACGCTAGCAGTCCACAAGATCCTTCACCTGGAGGAGTCACCGCACAAATGTCCCGTCTGCAGTCGCAGCTTCAATCAGCGATCCAACCTGAAGACGCATCTTCTCACACACACCGACCACAAGCCCTACGAATGCAACAGTTGCGGCAAGGTGTTCCGTCGCAACTGCGACCTGCGTCGTCATGCGTTGACGCACGCGGTCGGCGATGTTCCGCCTGACGTGCTGTCGGATTCGTCGCCGATCGGCAACGCGCCGGAGAACCTGCACATGTCGGGGACGTCACCCTCAGGGAGCAGGTCGTCCGATGAGAACAACTCCAGGGCGGCTTCTTTGGAACGGAGTGAGCATTCCGGGTTCCCGAACCCGTTCAGGAGGAGGTCACCCAGTCCAGGGTCTGTGCACTCGAGGGGTCGATCCCTGACGCATCGCTCCCCAAGTCGAACGACTCACTCCCCGTCACCTGTCTCCCTTTTCCGTAACCACCCGTCACCCCACAGACGCGAAACCTCCCCGCAACCCGGCCACAGTCGGCGACAGTCTCCCTCGCCGCTCCCTCTCTACCGCCGCCAAACCATCTCCCCTGTGCCCATCTTCAGACGTCAATCTCAGTCTCCCATTCCGATGTTCAGGAGGCACTCTCCGTCCCCCGTCTCCATGGTGCGACGACAGTCATCCCCCAGTCGGGAACGGAAACGCTCTCCTTCGCCCTCATCCAACCACAAGACACACTGTCACCACCAGGACGCCTCCACCAGCTCCTCCTATACGATGCGGCCCTCCAACCCTCCACAGATCCAGGTCCGCAGGGACCTCCACGTGCCTTCGGCAACCGTAACCAGTGGCTCTCATCTCAACCAGGAAGCAGCCGCTCTCGGTCTTGGTGTATTCCGGCGCCGTCTGCCGGAACCTCCCGACATTTTGCGATCGTCCTCCCCTAGAAGATTCTCTTCGACGCTGACGATCACGAAAACAACTTTACCTCCGAAGCCTGCTACACCTCTCCAGTCGCCGTCAACTTCGCAGCAGTCCTCTGTTCCACCCCCTGTTGCCCCTCCCCCTGCAGTTCCTCCCGTCCAGCCCCCTCAACCCCCTCCTGTCAAAAAGCAAGGATTCAGTATAGAGGAGATCATGCGTCGTTAATAACAATACAATCATGTTCACGAATTTCATTCATCAAGGAATGAATAAGAGCTTCCTTTATATAATATGTGATTTTTTAGTGAGAAAAAAATCAACATTCAACGAGTAGAATAATTCATCCTCAGACTCGTTTGGATGCTCCCATTTATTATGTACTATTAGAGTGGAAAAACAGTGAGCAACTATTTATCGACCTTTTCTTCCCTCATATCCACAATATGATGTGATCCCAGTGATTATTGTGATAGATAGTGCATCGGATCTCATATAGCATTTTATTTCCTACCTGTGCTTGCATCGTCCCTATTTCCTCCTTGATTGAGATTTCAAAAGTGTAACATCCAAATACTTGTTTACTTGATAACTTGAGTCAATGATCGTGTGTTCATCATTAAATATACTTCATGTTCATAAATCAATCATTGTAGATTTTGTGCAATACATGAGGAAGAACGAGAATTCTCGATTTCCAAATTTGTTTAACTTTTAACAATGTCTTCGAAAATCATCGGTATTCTTGTGGACGAAATGTTTGGATGCAGTTTTCAAGTTCTGAACAAAATTAATTTTATAAGCATCATTGGAGCCTGTTTAATATCATTGTTGATCTTGGTATTATATTGAATACGATAATGATAGCTCACTGAGTTATTATATAAGTTATGAAACTGAAAACCTCACGTAATTGTCTGACCACCTGATAGTTCCTTAGCTTCTAATTATTTATTATGAAGATAGCGCTATCATTATTTAAATAATTTAAAACCTTGGTGCGATCACCTAGTTGAGAGAACAGTACTCTAGTTTTAGTCAACTTTTAGAGCGGATCTATTTCTGACTGCAATATGATCAACTTTTCAAGTGCTTTAATCTTAAACTAAAAAGCTGGTCAGTGTTTCTTGAATGGATCTGAGAGTTTTGTGAGTGTTTATAACTTGAGTGTATTGTAGATTTGTGCAGTTGTATTTATAAAGTTTGATTGATATCTTTGAACTCTGAATTTGTAAAGTCTAGTTGTAGATGATATGTAAATTGAGCAATGTGGAACTCTATTCTTGTATTGGTCGTGATTGATGAGTGTATGCTCTAAATTACAATCAAATAGTATTAATATTATAAATTTTCTATGTATACCAATCATAACTATTATCTGTTGGACCATATTATATAATCCGTGTTGGATTATATGGTGTTGGACCATGGTCTTTATTTTGGAAAAAATGGAAGTTTTCTGAACAAACTCTAGTACTGCCAAATCGTCATGATAATTAAACAATTCTCTATCTGTAAATCTATGTTGGATTGTCTTGTCTGAAACATCAATTTCATATTTCATATGTTCATAGGCTCCCCTAATTCACAAATTGTATTACTATAGATAAATTGATATTCTGTTGTTCAAATTGTTTTCAATTATTCGAAAGATAAAAATGTTCATGTAAGCAGATGAATAAGCACAAAGACAAGTGTCTTGTAAGGCATACTATAGAGCTCAGATTTTATCTCAGACGGAACTGAAGTATTCCTGTGGTGAGGTTACTGCTCCTAGGCCGAATGAATAGGCCTTTGTTATGTTAACCATTAGAAGAAAGAAGCATTACATGAATAAGATAGAAATTTCTCCAGTCTCAAAACCTAACAGAGTCTAATGTAACCGAAGAATGAAATAGGGCCGTATGATGAATGTGAATGTTGGAGTCAGACAAGGAGAAAGATATGAGATTAATCAGGGTGAAAAAACTTCAACGCTCATTTGTTAATTAAATCACAACTAACAAACACTTGCGAATATTCTAGAATATGGGAGTAATCTGGTGGTGGTAAGGCATAAGTTGAACGCGAATTTTCACTTCCAAGTGACTGATTTGCAGCCGGATAGCCAGATACATGGTTTGGCGGTGGTGTTAAGGCATAAGTCGAACGCGAAATCGCACTTCCAAGTGACTGATTTGCAGCTGGATAGCCAATAACTTGGTTTGGCGGTGGTGGTAAGGCATAAGTCGAACGCGAAATCGCACTTCCAAGTGACTGATTTGCAGCTAGATAGCCAATAACTTGGTTTGGCGGTGGTGGTAAGGCATAAGTCGAATGCGAAATCGCACTTCCAAGTGACTGATTTGCAGCTGGATAGTCGATAACTTGGTTTGGCGGTGGTGGTAAGGCATAAGTCGAACGCGAAATCGCACTTCCAAGTGACTGATTTGCAGCTGGATAGCCGATAACTTGGTTTGGTGGTGGTGGTAAGGCATAAGTCGAACGCGAAATCGCACTTCCAAGTGACTGATTTGCAGCTGGATAGCCGATAACTTGGTTTGGCGGTGGTGGTAAGGCATAAGTCGAACGCGAAATCGCACTTCCAAGTGACTGATTTGCATAGTGACTGCAAGCCCTGTGTCTCCACTAGTACGCCTGCAAAAACAATTCACAATATTTCTGTTTGTTAGTTTTATTTGTATGGAACATGTATTGCAATTTATAGTTGTACATCTATTTTTTGATTGAATGTGTCTTTACATTTCTATCACTTTTCCATCTTAAATAGATCAATAAAATAAATACTGTGGATAAAGTCGATACAGTCTTAGTTACTGATAGTAGATGAAGTGAGTAATAATATTATTATCGTTTGTAATAGTACTCAAAATGTAAGAATACTCTTCAATTTTAGATTCGGCTATCCAGCTGCAAATCAGTCACTTGGAAGTGCGATTTCGCGTTCGACTTATGCCTTACCACCACCGCCAAACCAAGTTATCGGCTATCCAGCTGCAAATCAGTCACTTGGAAGTGCGATTTCGCGTTCGACTTATGCCTTACCACCACCGCCAAACCAAGTTATCGGCTATCCAGCTGCAAATCAGTCACTTGGAAGTGCGATTTCGCGTTCGACTTATGCCTTACCACCACCGCCAAACCAAGTTATCGGCTATCCAGCTGCAAATCAGTCACTTGGAAGTGCGATTTCGCGTTCGACTTATGCCTTACCACCACCGCCAAACCAAGTTATCGGCTATCCAGCTGCAAATCAGTCACTTGGAAGTGCGATTTCGCGTTCGACTTATGCCTTACCACCACCGCCAAACCATGTATCTGGCTATCCGGCTGCAAATCAGTCACTTGGAAGTGAAAATTCGCGTTCAACTTATGCATTACCACCACCGCCAAACCATGTATCTGTCACTAAATCTAAAGTTTTTAAAAAATAAAGGGTACTACAAGATTTTTATTTTGTTTCTACGTATCATATTAATTTGTAAAGTAGCTCATATATGAGTGAAGTGTTTTTTTTGTGAAATATTGAGGATATCATGAATTAGAAACAAAATTATCATACTGTTCTGAAATGAGAGTAACAAAACATACTCACTACATTTCCAACCAATTTCATGTTTATGCGATAATTCACTACTCCAGAGAAACAATTTCAATTTATGGATCAATATGTTATTCTTTGAAGTGAAATGTATTTTGACTTATCACTTCTTGTAGCTATATTGAAAAGTTGAACGCTCAAAGTCTACCAAGTATGGTATCAGTACACTGGAACAGAACAAAGTGCTAGACTATTACATATTATTTTGTAGCTTGAGGCAGTGAAAGCTTTGCCATTTCTGTCAGTCTGACTACCCAGCCACTTCAATTCTCACTGGAGTCTTTCGTGTAAACAAACCAGTTCTGAATGCTTCACATATACTTTTACGCTCTATTTTGCGAAAATATCGATCTCCAGCAACTGTTTAATATGCATAGTTTTTTGTGAATTGAAAAAAAAAACAAAATAAAAATCTTGAAGTACCCTTTATTTTTTTAAAAACTTTAAAATAGTTCAACAACTAGTTTCGACCCTAACTTAGGTCATTTTCAAACTAGTTGTGTAACTATTTTAATTTTCAACTGAAAATATGTTAGTTTCGACCCTAACTTAGGTCATTTTCAAACTAGTTGTTGAACTATTATAATTTTCAACTGAAAATGACCTAAGTTGGGGTCGAAACTAGTTGTTGAACTATTTTGAAGTTTTTAAAAAAATACTTCAAGATTTTTATTTTGTTTTTATCAATTTGTAAAGTAGCCCATGTGAGTGGAGTGTTTTTTTGTGAAAAATTGAGGATATCATCAATTAGAAACAAAATTATCATACTGTTCTGAAATGAGAGTAACAAAATACCATCTGGAGTCACGTTTTGTTTCAATTTATCTTTGCCGGTAGTAGAGTTTGTTCTGAAACTTTAAATTGCGTAAATTTCATAATTTACTATGGTTATGACTTGTAGCTTATATTTTATCACCTATATCATCAACTCTCCACGTTTTTATTGTCATTTTGTAAATAATACCTGCTCTTTAAAATATTATATTTATATTAGTATGTACTATGTACAGGTAAATTTGGCCTCAAATGAATACGACTAGATATTTTCTCATGTCATTATTGTTATTCACTTCATTATGGACTCCACCTATGGAGATTGGAAATCCATAATAGGCCTAATCTTGTATATTCTCCAATATTGTTTTGAGATACTTGGATCTCTGATCTTCTAGCGCAAAAAAAATGAAAATAAATCTCATAAAGTGAACAATATTTTTGTAAAAATGTAAGAGTTCAATCTCACTAGGGTCCAGATATGCAATATGTTAGTAACTGTGAATTACGTGATTTTTATAATATATTTATATACCCAAATCGCTCAGTATCTTATTACAATATTTTTGTAAAAATGTAAGAGAGTCCAATCTCACTAGGGTCCAGATATGAAATATGTTATTAGTAACTATGAATTACATGATTTTTATAATATATTTATATATCTAAATCGCTCAGTATCTTATTCATTTTTAAAGACTGTAAATTTCTCATGTATTTAAAAATATAATGTATGACAATACATAATTTACTCATAGAAATTCGAATAAGTATCAATATTGTGCTTTCCAATAGAATATAATCTTCAATTGAGTTTGATAACGATTGTTACGTTGAAAATACAAATAAGAAGATTCAAACTGAATATCATTTAGAAACTTTGTCTGTATAGTTTATCTATTTTTAATTGTAAATTTCAATTTTTATAAATTTTAAATGTTTCTGAGTGCTTGAGATTATTTTTGTAATGTTTAATGTAGAATACTCAGATAGCTGATATCTTGAATCTTTAGCTATGTACTATGAAATTGTTATAATATTGTGTTGAAGATGTTCAAATCGAATTTTGTATTACTTGTTGTATGAATGAGAAAGTATATTATTGTGTTTTTATGATACGAATGAAATATTGTTTGCAATTTTTATCCAATGTACAATTTGTTTAAAATGGATCAATAAATTTCAATTATAGAAACAAGTATTTATTTGACTCAACCTGCCATTCCTAGATATAGATATTAGAATCTTGTTTTATATGAAACAAAACTCACTCGCACAAGAATACTGTAGTGTTTATTTGAGATTTATAATGGCGTAACAACTGAAGATAGTCTCTCTGTATCTCGAATGATAATCATCATGTGAATGCTCAACCTTAATGGTTTTAATCAAAATATATGGAATTAGATTCACTGAGTTGCACAAAAGATACATTGAAGGTTCCTTCGTAATCAATTTTTTTTACTGTTTTTAGACAGCTGAATAAAATTTTCAATATTCTGACAAAATCACAGAACCAAATTGAGAAATGAAAGTTTTTAATGGCGGTAAATGTCTCTCAGTTAGGCTGGTCACACACCGATTAGTCAAGACAAGGCTAGTCACGTTTAGTCACAATACTTCACATTGCTGCTTATGCCGCAATACACACTGATTAGTCATTGCAATTAGACATGACTCCATAAGCAACTATGTGAAGTATTGTGACTAAACGTGACTAGTCTTGTCTTGACTAATCGGTGTGTGACCAGCCTTACTGTGCCTGACATAGTAAAGATATACATTGTTAGTAGAAATAAACTTAAATTTATAAAACTGTTTTGAGGTTTTTATATCCTTGGAGCATATCGGATTTCGGATAAAATAATACAAGTATTCTAGGTAATAATAATTGAAGACCTTATTCACGAGGCGACCTTTCAAATCCTATTGGTAAATGCATTGCCTGTTGACACCTACACTGAGACAGACCGCCGACCAATCACATGCGAGTACGTTTCAGGCATAGTAGAAGTCCACGCCTTCTGGGCTCCCATTGGCTGAAGACCAAAATTTATCATAATATAGACTCCATTTCGTAGGACGAAACCATTCAAAATTATATGAATCTTTATAGTCATTGTGTATAGATGAAGATTGAGTTTCAATATACCGATTAGTATTGTATTATAAAGTGATAAATATAACCTATTTTTGGACAATTTCTATCTAAATTTGGGAAAGGAACAGTTTTGGGCTTTAAGCCTGTTGCTCCTTTCCCAATCATTCATAGTTGAGAATGATATCGTAACTACCAATGTATGAATGAATAAAGAAATTATATGTTCATTTGGATGGGTTTCAAATATAATCGAATAATTCTATTTTTGGCACAATAAAGGATCACAATCCAATACAAATAACGAATTTCTTCATCTCCGAAAATGTAGAAATTGTATATAACGCATTAGGAAATAATACTATTCCTAAATAAATAAATAATATGTTCATTTGGATGGGTTTCAAATATAATCGAATAATTCTATTTTTGGCACAATAAAGGATCACACTCCAATACAAATAACGAATTTCTTCATCTTCGAAAGTGTATAAAACGCATTAGGAAATAATTATATTCTTAGTGAGTCTGTTGCAAAGATCTAATATTGAAATAAGTATTATAAATGGACAACAGACGTACAATTCACGCTATTAATTCAATTCTAGTTCTGTATGCTTCCATATAGTTCACCAATACGTTCAATTATGATTATTCAATCATCAAAACTAAAACTATAATTTAATAAGAGGAAGAATAATTAGAGTTCTGTTGATTAAATAATCATAATTTAACTTCATGGTTCAATACAGAAGCAATACAGAACTTGAATGTCTGTCATGTGATCTGCAACACCACCACCCCTCCTCCACCAAACAGAAAAATATCAGAAATATCGGACATGAGTATGATCGGAACGCTGCATGATAAGTGTGGTCCATGCCACACTTATGAGCATACTTGAGGGTTCTACACTTGAGGTTTATACTGGATATGACAAGCTACCCTCATGAGGAATATACATATAGGCTACTGCATTATACACTGAAAATAATTCAATTCAATTTATTTCCATCAACAATAAAACATTTACATTACAATTCAATAAATATTGAATATTAATGCATCATGATATCACAATTTTGAGTAGTGCGAAATTAAAATGCTGCAAGAGTCCGTTGCCAATTAGTGGCTCATACTGGGAATTTACCAGTTGCACAAAACCCGGTTAAATTTTATTCGTTATTAATTCCACTAGAACCAATCAGAGAAGCCGTTTTTTCAAAAAAGCCTTCTCTGATTGGTTCTAGTGGAATTAAACACGGTTAAAATTTAATCGGCTTTTGCGCAACAGGGTCAAAATGTGTACCCTCATCAGAAATTATACATGTACGGCATTAGCGATTCATGTATTCACTGAATATAATCATAGAGAAAATATAGCATAAGATATCTTGTGTATCTTATGCTATCTTTTCTCTATGATATAAAGCATCAAAATAGTAAAAATTTGAGATGCGCTAAAATTGTAGCAAGCAGCCTGTTACTTACAATGTGAGCCAGATTCGTTGGACTGTGCATGACAGTCTTCATTGTGAAAATGACAACTACTCAATAGATATTCCTGGTTGCAACCTGCCAGACCCGATAAGCTAATGATGGTGGAAGACATTCACTTCATCATGGATTTCAGTTGATTCGTAATATATAGTCTATTTGGTTCATCACAAATTATATCTATGATACTATATTATTCTAATACTGTACTTCCATCATATTCAGAAGCAAATACCTAACCCCTAACCTACCCTTTTACTTTTGAAACATAATTGAACAACAAGATCCTTGAAGAAGACCTTTAAAGATTTCTATAGACTTTGATGAAACAGAACCATACAATAAAACAAACTTTATTAAACTAAAAGTATAAGGCTCAACTCACACTTACGCGACTTAGGTCGAGAAGAGACTCGACTCTAGTCGAGAGCATGTGTTTCCAAATGGTGACACTCAGATCAGTCGATTCTAGTCTCCGCGATTGTCACCATTTGAAAACACATGCTCTCGACTAGAGTCGAGTCTCTTCTCGACCTGAGTCGCGTAGGTGTGAGTTGAGCCTTAGTTTTCTCTGACAGAACCTTTCAGGTTATGTCGTGATGAAATGAAACTGTGATGAACTGAGGCCCCCTCCCATGACGAAGAGCATCCTCACTGGAAGCCCTTAGTTCCCTGCACCCGCAGCATGCGATCATCTTCAAAGATCTGCCGACGTTACTGGCGGCTTCTCTCGCGGTGAGCAGACTGTCTGCAGACTCTTCACCGATGATTTGCAAAGGGATGGCAGCACACGATGCACTCACCCCCCCCCCTGACCAACTGTAGTAAGGTTCACGTTATAATGGCAGTGGGAAAAGATAGGAGTACAGCGTTGCCAATTCCCTGCCTTGCCACTGACTTCTATAGAAGATAGCTAATGTCGGTGTACCTGATGTGATATTTACTGTTCATGCTTGTTAAAAATGATCAAATTCATATCATTCGTGAAAATATGTATTTTTTAATGATTCACTAATCAATTTTCATAAAAATTGAGATAAAAACTTTATTTTTCTACAGTTTTAATTAATGATTTGACACCGTTGCTGAGCTAGAAAAGGATATCGCTATCTGCTTTGTCGAATGATAGACAAGGATAGTAACTGCAATGTTGATCAAATACTGCCATCATAACGTGGACCTCACTATAGCAAATCGCCTGTTCCCACACGATAAATAACTTTGGAACGTCGGAACGGATAAATAAAATTGGAACGACAGGCAAGAGCCAACCTGCTACATTTTTCAGGAATAACTGTTACGTGGAAAAAGTACGAGCGGTTGCCACGTAAGTTCCCTCCATATTTTCAGTGTCGAACTGCTTCAACTGAATCAACAGCAGAAGCTGTAGAATGCTGAATGTGATTGATAGGTTTCACGCATTCTATCTAGAAGAATGATTGATTCCTTAGAGATGTGATTTGTGAAGCATCTTCATAATTTGAAATGAATAGGGAAGTTGCCAATTCCACAAACATTGATTAAGGGCCGTGTTCCATCAAAGTGGAATTGGATAAGCTAGTGGTTTAAACTCGAAAATCTGAATTTTACAAGTTAGTAAATGCGGCCATAATTGCAATAGGTTTAATCCTGAATAATGTTACACTTGGGTTGAACAGCTATTGAGAATACGAGCATTGGAGGACTTTGTTACATTCAGGGTTTCGAGTTTAAACCACCAGCTGATCCGATTCCGTTAGAAAAATGTTGGTTTTGTGATCTTTATTATTGTCAACTTCTCAATCAATTTCAATTTATGGAGTAGACTGTTCTATTTGAAATAAATATATGCAGTAGCTCACTTGAAAATCTAATTAGCGATTAAAGAAACAAAAAAAAAATTTTGTTTGACGCACTCTCATAACTTTCCTTGCCGTTATGATAATTGATCACCTGACGCTAGTGTTCACGCGCATCTCAAGAGCTTCAAAGCATTCAAAGATCTCAGCCACCTGTTGACAGGACAATAACGCTGGAGAAACACGAGGTCTGCTATCTCTTCATAGTGAATGATTTAATAGAATCAACAGTTGCCAACAGTTTGCAATTATTGAATAATCACATTTTCTCGAATTTTGAGCTTATTTTCAATTTTAGGTGAAAATGTTACTGGACATTAATTGTAGAGATTTTCATGCTCAGTCTTTAGAAATATTTTTTTTGAATTGTATCGGAAGCCTGATAATTAAGAACCTAAAATCAAACTTTGCATAGATGGGACGGAGCTCCTGGAATTTTTACAGATATGGGACTCTGGTAGTTGATAGAGCTTATCAATGACTATTCTAGGTATGAATTTGATCGAAATCGTTAACGCCGTTTTTGAGAAATTCGCGAAATACCCTGTTTTAGACAACATTTTCGCCATTTTAGCCGCCATATTGAATCGCATTTGATCGAAATTCTTAGTGTCGGATCCTTATAGTGTAAGGACCTTAAGTTCCAAATTTCAAGTCATTCCGTTAATTGGGAGATGAGATATCGTGTACACAGACACACATAAACTCATACAGACACACACACACACACATACAGACAAAAACCACTTTTTTGGACTCAGGGGACCTTGAAACTTATAGAAATTTAGAAATTTGGGTACCTTAATTTTTTTTGGAAAGCAACACTTTCCTTGCCTATGATAATAGGGCAAGGAAAGTAAAAAGGGAGTGATGCTGGAGATCCAATTGAGACGCATGGAGTATGAAATAAATAAATATTTGATAAAAGGAATTAGTGTTATTAGTGATGGTCTCACATTCTGCCACAAGATTGCAATCATGAGAATTATTTTGGATATAATTACTGATCATCTTCATGGTGAACTTTTTTTTATTTTTGCCAAGTTGATTAGAAAGATTCAGACTCTGAATATCAATATTTCAAAAAATTGAATACTTGTTCATGATAATGTAGCAGATCCTTTTATTGAGATGCTTTTATTCTGTTTTGCTATTATTTGCACACAACTCCAAGCTCCGCCTACTCTGTACTCTCTTCTGATTGGTCAACGATGTATCTCCTAATTCTGCCTATAGATGGCAGCATCTACTGAGTTGAAACTCTCTTGTTATAAATTTGACATTTTTCTGGAGATTTATTGAAACATAGTTATATCAGAGAGAAGATATAATTTATGAATATATAATCATCTTATATTTTATCTCTTCTGAAAAAGATGTAATTTGTTCTAAATTTGACGTCAATCTAATAGAATCTATAAGGATTAAGTTATCAACATTTTGTTATTAACTTTGGTGTAAATGTAGCTTTATACAAGTTTTCAGTTTATCAAGTTCCTAATTAGAGCCATAGAGAAACGATAGCATAAGTAGATATCCCATGGTATAGGGCGTTTATGTCGCAACTGTTACTGTTATCCCAAGCCGATAGTTCACGTAGTTCTTTCCTATGCAGCTGTGTGACGCTGTTAGTCTCTCAAATCACCCCAACAAAACAGTAAAAATTGACAATAATCGACAGTAATCGGCTTGAGATAACAGTAAAAGTTGCGACATAAATTCCCTAACCCAGGGGATATCTACTTACGCTATTGTTTCTCTATGTTAGAGCCTTGTGGAGTACGTTTTACCAGCTAGTTGTATTAATAAACGGATGAATTAATGTATCAGCATTAATGATTATGAAGCTGATTTCAAATGAAAAACTAAATAGATAATCAAAATATTAATTTATCAAACTTAAAATAATTTTTGGTCCCAATATTGACGTTACCCAAATAATCTATCGAACTGTATTATCCGTTCAATTGTTGTGAATCAGAGTACATCTACTTAATATGTATTGATTTAGAAAATGAGTAATTCATTTCGGTGAGATCAAACGGAGATCAACTTCAATCATCAAGAGTTTTATTACGGCGCATTTATCACTGGTGTACTTCAAGTGCTACGGATCTAAGTACACTTAAACCTTTAGTATTCTAAATCTAGAACATAGCCAAACAGAAGTGCACAAGAATGATATAAAATGTTTCAAGATGACATGCAGTGAATATTTTGCAATGATGCATAAATTCAATTTATATTTAAATCGTGCATATTAAATTTTGTCGGAGTTATGTAGGTGGCTATTAGACTACTGTCTAATGACTGATATAAAACTTGGAGTCGCTATATAAAACTGACATTTCCATAAAATGAGCAACCGGAGCTTGGGGCATTCAAATTGAACAGGTTGAAAAACAGGTTGTTGCTATCCTTTCATCTCGTTTCAGCTTTCTTTCTCAATTTTTCGGCTCTTTCTCACTCCACATATTGATAAAAATGTAGCAGACACTCTTCTACTCTATATTCTGTCTCAGTCACATTTTGTGAGCGCTTGCCATGGTATTTAGTGTGCTGGAAATGGAACATATTTTTCTCTCTCACTCTACCACTTTGACGAGCTTCATTTCGTCTTATTTTCTCCTAAAAGAATGTTAAATCTCTGACGTGTTCTCCGTTTTAGATAATTTCGTTATCGCCTGTTCTTCAAGTTCCACTCATACCTTTGTCCTGCCCCTCCACTCAATGCCTTTCTTCACACTTTACAGTATCTTTAGAGGAAACTTTTAAAATGAATTTACGTTTTACGGTATCCTTCTGCACTAACGGAGTCATTTAGTCGCAACTCCACATTTTGACTTAAGGCTTTGTCGTAAGGTTTTGTTTAAGGTTTACATTTTGTCATAAGGTTTTTAGTAAATCCTGTAACATTTTCTGTATCTCATCTATCATTTCAAGATTGACAATAACTCATTACTAATAAAACAGCATCTCAATATTTGTTTTCGATCCTCATAATTCCATAAATTTGGTATTATTTGAGTAATCAAACAAAAAACGGCATTTTCCTACATTATTCCTTTATTGTGTCAGAAAAATTCATTAAAATCTATTATACTAAAAGTTAATACTTATTTCTATTATCTGGGCTGAAAAGTACTGATGCCTTTTCATTGATAAATCAAGACCTATTTCTTATCCAATTTTCATTCAACAGTAGGCTATATGTAATAAAAAAACATCGAATTATCTAAAACCCCTGACATTGGAAATATAATAGAAATTGAGCTGATATACATTTACATAATATCATGTAAATTACAAAAAAAAATTATTGTTGGTTCAATAGTCAATCGTTACAAGTAGACAGAGGAAACATGTAGCCTATTGAGCACAATCTACTACGAGGGAAATTGAACTAAATTTATCTATATTTTGGAACTATTTATATCAAGATTTGGGAGAGAGAGACAGTTTTGGGCTGAGCCTGATTACCCTTTCCCAATCAATTGAACTAATTGCGTATTATTGCGTGAGAATGAATAAATAAACAAAATTGGGGCACCGAGCTTCGCTCGTTATTTTTATTTATTGATAAACAGAACACAATTCTCTAAAATGATCGTGTTCATATTTCACAGCTGGCTATATGTCATCTTATGAATTTCGGGGATGCGATATTTTGATTTTTCACATACTCGCTCACTCACTTTTTTACTATCCACAGAGCTGTTTCAGCCAAGGATGAATTATCCTTTTAATGTCACTCAACGAGTTTTCCCAAGGATGAGACCTAGTGCAATCGAATCTTTATATATCATAAACCTACTATGTTCCAAATTTCGTGAAAATCGCTACAGCCGTTTTCGAGATCCGTTAAACATAAATAACCAGATATAAAAATAATCAGTGTAAAAATAACCAGTTATATAAATACAGAAATTGCTCGCTTAATATAATAGGAATATAAAAATGTGAAACCTCCTATTCAACACAACACGCAATCCACAGGATACTCTTAGACTATGTATTTTCCATACAGTACACACAATTGTAATGATATACATCAGCACATACATTGTTGAAAGAACAAAAGTTATTTTTTACTTTTACAAAAGTACACAATTATTCATAACAATTTTGACTACTAATTCCACTTCTTACAACACAAAATGAAAGAGCAACTTTTTTCTCACTTTCACAAAAGTACTCAGTCATTCATGACAATTTTCACAATAGATTTTCTTCATACAATACAAAATATCCATACAGGCTGCTCCAGAACCTGCAACCACTAGCTTTCTTCATACCATCTGGGCCTACTGATTGAAATTAATAACCAAGAATCTGTTTTCAGTTCGGTAGAAAAAGGGCTAACCAGACGAGGGCGGAAGCGATAGGGCAAAGTCGTGACTTCAGAATCATCCCTTCAAGTAGGAGAAGGTCTCCTGTAATGCTACCAAATCTGCTTAATGATAAGCTTCTATGAGGCAGGTAGCTGACGAGCCTTCTCACGAATCACTCAACGGTCTCTGTTTAACTGCATAGATCAAGCTAATTCTGTCTCTCTTTGGCTGAATAGCTAAATGTTGAGTCGGTCTTTGTTCAACTGCATATACCATGCTAATTCTATCTCTGTTCAACTGTATAGACCAAGTTAATTCGGTCTAGTAGTAGTTCACGACTGTCCTTTTCCATTGGATCAACGCAAACAATACAAAGATATAGAAAATACTTGACAGGATTCAGATCTCGAAATCAGTACATTTCAAGGATCTTATAAGCTTTTTTGAAGGGGTCTTGTAGTCAATCACACGAAAATAATGTGATTGAAATTGGAACAGATGAGTGCAACGTTGCCAAATAAAAGTTGATCAACGTTGTCTACAGCTGGTCATAAATGAGAATTGATTAATAGTTTTTTAATACACCTGACAAATTGGCGATTGGTGTATTTTTTTAATATACCCAACAAATTGGCGATTCTATTTGTGCGAGGGTTGAGGGGAAACTCATCTGTTCCAATTTCCATCAGACTACTTTCGTGCGGATGACAAAAGAAGTTTGCAAATATAACTTCTCATTGCGTGGTTGCAGCCGAAGAAAAGGAACAATTCCAGATCAATGTAAGAAATGTCATGGATGAAAGATAGCATAAGACTATATTTCATGCTGTAGGTCTTTTATTTTCTAAATTTCAAGCTGATGATTTTTGTCAACTCAACCAGATTCCAGTCGACTACTGACTATTATTACTGTTTTGGCCATGTGAGAGTATAATAACGGCACAGTATGAGAGACTACTGGCGTCACATATAGCTTTAGTAAAAATACTAGGACTATCGGCGTGAGTTAACAGTGAAATTTGGGACATAAACGCCCTATGCCATGGGATATCTTATATGGAATATATTATGCTATCTATTCTCTATGGCAAATCTTGATAGAACCATTCAAGATACCTAGGATGTATTCTAGGTAACTTTACACAACCTAGAATGTATTCTAAGTAAATTGGAACCATCTGTCAATCATCCGCTCCTTTCTTTTACATCTTCTTCTTTCCGCTCTCCTCCTCTTATTTATCCTTCTTCTTCTTCTTCTCTTCTTCTTCTTCTTCTTCTTCTTCTTCTTCTTCTTCTTCTTCTTCTTCTTCTTCTTCTTCTTCTTCTTCTTCTTCTTCTTCTTCTTCTTCTCTCTTCTTCTTCTTCTTCTCTTCTTCTCTTCTTCTTCTTCTTCTTCTTCTTCTTCTTCTCTTCTTCTTTCTTCTTCTTCTTCTTCTTCTCTTCTTCTTCTTCTTCTTCTTCTTCTTCTTCTTCTTCTTCTTCTTCTTCTTCTTCTTCTCTTCTTCTTCTTCTTCTTCTCTTCTTCTTCTTCTTCTTCTTCTTCTTCTTCTTCTTCTTCTTCTTCTCTTCTTCTTCTTCTTCTTCTCTTCTTCTCTTCTTCTTCTTCTTCTTCTTCTTCTTCTTCTTCTTCTTCTTCTACTCTTCCCCCTACTTCTTCTCCTCACAAAATAAAGCCAAGTCAATTTCGAATAGAATTCCAATACGATGAAGTCTATAAACAATAAATTGATGCCATTTGAAAAGAGCAAAAAATCGTGCATTCTCTTATGTGGCAGTAATAGATCTCTGTGGATTCGTATGATTCGAGTCAACTTACAATAAATATATAATTTGGAAAGTTCTAGTAAACTGACCACAATAACAAAATTCAAGTTCACATAAGCTTCGATAAAATCTCAACAGTTGCTTAGATTGTTCATAGCATCAACCATTAAGTTAATCCGTTGCTGCGATGCTAGTTCCTTCCCGAGAGCAACTCAAAGCATCGGACCTGCATTGTGTGTGTAGAGCATATAAAAAGAGAATATTAATTTTCCAGGTCTTCATGGACGGAGTTCAAAGATGAGCGAGTTCCATGCAAGAAGACAGAAATCGGGCTATTAGCTGCAGGGAAAAGGCTTATGTGATCGGAGCTGGTCATGTGAGAGAGATGAGAGATATTATGTTGAGGATTAGAGAAGGAGTAGGAGGTAGATTGAAAGAGGAAGAAGGAGAGGGAGTGAGGAATCAGTGGTGGTTAAGTTGAAAAGAAGATAAGACGACGGGCAAGCGAGGGAAAGAGAGAGAGAAATATTGAGGGACAAAAAAGGGGGTGTTTCAGTTGTGGAGTAAGAGTGAGAGATATGGAGTGAGCGAGAAGAAACCTGTTGTATGCTTGAAAAGTTAATTAACCGACTTGTCCTGATTTACGGCTTGAATCAGGCTCTGCTTAATTAAAGCCAAGATTCGATCTGAAGCTCCCTTCCCCCGCCACTCCATACACCATAATCGTCATAGTCAACATCATCTCCATCGTACTAGTTGCATTCATTTCATATGATACAACAACAATGCTGCCCATTCAACCAATTCTGACAGTATAAAGTTGGATCTAAGAAAACCTCTTGCGTTGTCTTCTCAAGAGCTCAGCTCTCAGACCACTCCACAAAAAGCCACTCTGCCACTCTGCCACTCTGTACCTACCTATGTCAAGCAAAGCCAACTTGCTCTACCTGTAACCTGTGTGTGCAGTCTCAGCCAATCACGATTATACGTGATCTTGTGAGACATACAAGATCATGCTTGTTGCAGGAATACACTGCATACACCCAGTACATGCATAAAAGCTGCAGTGTTGTTGAACAGCAAAGAGTTACACTTTTTGCATTTCAGGTCTCCTCGCTTTTAATCAAGTGCATCGCTGTTTTCATGAATAAATTTGTGGGTGTTTTTGTGCTGCTGTTGCATCGATTCGATCTGAGAAGTATATGCTTTCTTGAGTAGTAAGTCTTGGGTCTTGGCGCCTGGAAAATATTGGAGTATTTGATTCAATACTGGATATGCCATTATCACATCGATGCGATCTGAGTAGCACACCTCAAATCTTGGGACTTGCATGGAAAATATTGCAGAATATATTGAGTATTTGATTCAATATTGGATATGCCAATACTATATCCAAACATAAACCGAAGGCTTAGGTTAGATCAGACATAGATGGATAATAGCATATAAAATCGAGGAAAAATTGTTTTAAATAAACTAATTTTCGTCTACTCCATGGTTGCAGTTGACTTACCTACCTCTTACCTTTCTCTTCTTCTTCATTCTTCGTCTTCTTCTATCTTCTTGGCCTTTTCCGTCTTTTCTCCTTCCGTTCCTTTATTTTTAGTATCCTCTTTATTATTAAGTACTAGTTTTTATTCTGTATTTTTTTTCAAGAGATTTGTTTTGGATCATTTTTGTTAAATATTTTTGAAAAACATTTATATTGCAACTCACACCTGCGC
The DNA here is from genome assembly GCF_014356525.2 of Nilaparvata lugens. NCBI lineage: Eukaryota > Metazoa > Arthropoda > Insecta > Hemiptera > Delphacidae > Nilaparvata > Nilaparvata lugens. Next base: position 5,028,964 of record NC_052504.1, read on the forward strand.
ACAGGGTTTCTTTGCAGGTGTAGATTCTTATATATATATTTTTTTTTTTTGTCTTGAAAGTGTTGTATATTTTTTTGAGAATCAATAAATTTGAATTTGAATAGAATCTATAAGGACGGAAAAAAAATAAATATCGATGTGATTTGACTATAGTGAGGTTCACGTTGTAATGGCAGTAGATAAAGATGGGCGAACAGCGTTGCCGATTTTCTGCCTTGATAAGTTATATTTCCACAATGTTAAAAACAAATTTGGTAAAGTTGCGGAGCTATAGAAAAAAAGCGCAATCTGTTTTGTCGAATGATAGACAAGGATAGCAACACCAATGTTCATCAAAATACTGCCGTCACAGTATGGACCTCATACATGCCTCATTACATGATTACATGGAGCTCACTGTAGTACACCTTCCCAAAACTTGGGACTTGACGCTTGGAAAATATTAAAGAATATATCAAGTATTCTATTCAGTATTCAGTATTGGATATGCTATTACATTGATGCGATCTATGCATTGAAATCGTTTCAATTCTTTCTTAAGCCTGTGATACTTTTTCATAAGTTGTGCAATACTGAATAGTTGGGTAAATCAATAAATAAATAATATACCGTCTCAAGTCTTGGATCTTGGTGCCTGAAGATTGATAAATACAGTATTATATTGGAGGATTTGATTCAGTATTGTATATTGAATGGGATGATGCTCCCAGTGGAACTATGTAGTACTCTGTTGAGTTCATGAGCAGTTTAGGATTATCATTCATCATCAATTAAATGATAAAATAATAGAATAATCAATATTATTATTCTACTATTCAGAATAAATAATAGAGTATAATTGGATCATTATAGAGTAGAATAATAATTGGATCATTTAGAGATTATGGGTGAACTTCTCAAGTTATGTCTGTGTGATCTCCCGAAATTCGTAGATTTATAGATTAGACCTGGAGATTATTGTTGATTTCCTTATCTCTCCCTATTAATTTTCATCCAGCTATATTCCTTCCTATTCAATTGACGATGGGAATATGTAATGGATATCTATAGGAATATATAATTCGGTTTTGAACTATGTTTGACGACACTTCAATCTGATTTTTGGAATAATAGTTATTAAAAGTTAGTACTCACATGTGGAGCGCATTCGGATTTCTAAATCTATTTTCAACACTGAAGACTGTAGTGTAATCAAAAATAGTTCAAAAACTAATTATTAACGATCAGTTAGTCATGGATAGTGAAATATAGATGAATCATAATTGTTTTTCTTCTTTGTTTTTAGATTGATTTGAATAAACATAATCAATATTCCATCCTTTCTGACCAATAATATAAAAAAATACAATTGTTGTCAAATCAACAAAGAATATTTCCAACTAATCAACAAAGGTTCACAGTAAGCAGAGTTCACAGTTGATGACGTTTCTAGAATCTCCAAGATTTTCATATTCAATTCATGAGATATTTCATAGAGGATAGAGGTACACTTCTCAAGGAGCACTTCACATTTGAATTGCCATTGAAATTTTTGAAGGCGGTAATCTTGAAATCTTTGAATCATTAGTCCTCTGAGCTCACAAATAATCTTTGGGCTTCAGATGTATGTGAATTTGAGGCGAAAACCAAGTTTAAACGAAGCAGTTAACCTTGGAGGCATAGTTTATCTTGGTTTTATTGTAGACTCAGCTAGAAAAATTTGCTCACAAACTAAAAGGAGCACCTTTGAATATGAATGAGAAATATTTTGACAATTAGCGGATGAAGAAAGAGCATTCAACATTCTACGATATACTTCTTTATTTATTGATGAAACTATTACTTTTTACTAAACTATATTTTTGTATTCAGAATTATTTAAATTTTGAATGATCTATCAGTAAAAATCTACAATATTATCTTTCATCTATCTTCAATTCTTAAACTGAACTAACTGAAATAGGATTGGTTCAGAAGGTTTCAACTGTTGACAATTAGCGGATGAAGAAAGGGCATTCAGCATTCTACGATATACTTCTTTATTTATTGATGAAACTAGTACTTTTTACTAAACTATATTTTTGTATTCAGAATTATTTAAATGTTGAATGTTCTATCAGTAAAAATCTACAATATTATCTTTCATCTATCTCCAATTCTCAAACTGAACTAACTGAAATAGTATTGGTTCAGATGGTTTCAACTGAAACAGAGCCGAGGAAAAATTAATTCTCATAGCCCCAAGCATTAACTAATTGACTATCGGTCGGTACATCTTCTATTCAAGACAACTTTGAACAGAGATCTCTCTGAAAGTAGATCTCTCTCACTACCTCTTCAAATTTAACTGCAGTCTCTCTGACACTCTTTACTAAGCACCAACTTCTATACTTTTCTCTCTCCATCTTGTTTCTTTCTCTCACTTTTACTCTATTTCTCATTCTACACTTCTATTGCTTCTATTTCCAACTACAATTTCACTCATGTCTATTCATCTCTCTCTCTCTCTCTCTTTTGAGCATAATGCATGTCCAACCATAAATCTTCAGTGCACACAATATATCATTCAAGCACAAGTTGAAATCACACATCTGCTGCATGTTCATTAGAATTTAATTTGAGAGAGCCTACTTTTTGGCTCACACTATTTCTATGAGTGATTCAGAAACGGAGAAGCATAAAATAGATGAGCATACAGTTCAGATAATTGAAGTATCCAGGTGAATGACATTTTAGCAGTATTGTGATAATTTCAAATCAATTCGAAGCATGGGTTCAAATAGTCGGACCTAAAAGTTTGCTTTCTTTAAATAAACGTTCACTCGATACTTATTTAACTGCTCTTCTCCTCTGTTTCTTTTTGATGTGTCCATTAATCCCTTCAAGCTCTAGACTGAATGTGAAGTAGCTGTCAATCAATGAACCAAGCAATAAAAGGAATAGGAATTGATTTTGTGGAGTTTTATAACTTAATTTATCATCAAAAACCAATCCTTTCTTTAGCGCGAATTCCGTAACAAGTTCGATTCCCCCGATGATTGTATGATTTCGAATTAATAAATTTTCTTCTAATTTAATGTACTACCGTACTGTATATGAAATGTTTAATACCAAAGAGTTAAAAAACATAGGCTTAAATCTGTGATAATTCTTTATATACACTTCAATAATACTTCATATACATTCTTTGCATATTCCAATGAACAAGAATGTGCATAATACCAAAGAGTAGATAAACATAGGCTTAAATCTGTGATAAAAGGCTATTTGGAAATATTCCAATGCGACTTTTCTCGAAGTTATGATTTCGGAAGTGAGACACATCCGTCATTTCGATATCAAAGGGGTCTTACTAAAGCCTTTGCTGTTACCTGTACATTATCAATATTCAGCATTAGATTCCATTTGCTATAATAAATTCGCTTTAATATTGATTCAAAATAGTAAGAATGATTTTTTTCTACAACTGCGCGTAAAGAAAGAATTTACACACTCAATTCTCCTCGTAAAACAGCTTATTTCTGAGGAAAATCTACTTTTTTGTTCGCTAACCATCCACGCATGCGCAGTAGATTTACTTTACGCTCCCAAATCATTCGCGCATGCGCAGAAGAGTTTCTTTACGCTCCCTAATAAGCTGATTGTAAGCAGCTCGCCAAAAAGTCAGATCTTAACCTAAAAAGTCGGTAATTGTAACTCCGCCTATATAAGTAATTTAACAGGTTTGGGCAGTTGTAGAAAAAATTTTGTATGTAATTCGCGCGTAATGCTTCTTTATCACTCTTGCAAAATTATCACGCTCCGCTTCGCGTCGCATGATAACTGTTTTGCGCGAGCGACAAAGTCGCGCATTACGCTCTTAACGGGATTAGATGTAAAATGTTATTCAATTTTCACATTCAATATTAAACTTTATAGAATTTTGACATGTTGATTCAATGAGTGATAGACATTTATAATGAAACGTTGAAACGCAATTGGATTTGCTGGTGATCAAGATAGCGTACACTTCAAGGAAGAACAGTTAAAGTATTTTGATTTTAAGCAAGAACTTGTCTTTCCCCCAGTGGTTTGTAAATAAACAGCTCTGTATGTCAGATCTCCATTTGCATTGGCACATTCATACCATTCCAAAGTAAAGAATCCACTCAGGAGTTGAGTACGATTGAATATTTATTCAAATTCACGACTGGAAGTGTCTTTTAAAGTCGGATTGGATATGTAGTTGTGCTGTTTTGTTGGTCAGTTTAATGTGGGCGACTATTAATTTGATGATTCAAATGCAAATACGTGCAGTAGTGTTACACACACCCTCAACGCAGGCTTTTTAATGATGCCGATAAGTACATATTTTAAAGTTTATGCGCTTTGAAGTCGCAGGGACTTGTTTTTTATTGAGGTTGGTCAACTGATGGAGTAGGAATTATGTGGCTGAGTTGAAGAGACTAGTTACTAAGAGACATTAATTGGCTGGAATCTAGATGGTGAATGTAATGCAAAGTCAATCATAAAATTGATTCAACTCAATGATTTATCCTATTGTAATCTCCGATGTAATCTCAGACTGTTGGAGGTAAATTGATACAGTATGAATAATATATTTAATAAGATGAGAGAGTGGACTGAAAGTCCTTGTTATTGCTACCATTATAAATATGATTACAGTATATCAAAAACTAAAAAAAAATCCATCTTAAAAAATTGAAATCATAATGGTATATTTGAATGTTTTCGGTAATAAAATTCAACTCACTGATTTATGTTAGTTTTTGTCCTTTCCTGATATGAATTTTCAAATGGATCAATAATATAAATACGTGTACAGTCATTATCAAAGGGAATTGTTACAGTGGAAAGTCCTTGTTATCATTTTCATTATAATTATGATTTGCAGTATATCAATAAATCTTTTAATAATCCTTCTTTAAAAGTTAGAATCATAATGGTATCTCCAAATATAATAAAATTCAACTCACTAATTTATACTACAGACTTTGTCCTTCCCTGATATGAATTTTCAAATGAATCAAACACTGAAATACGTTTTCAGACATTATTAAAGGCAATTGTAATACCGAAAATGATATACTTCCGGTTGCACAAAAGCAGGTTAAATTTTAACCGTGATATATTCCACGAGAACCAATCAGAGAAGCCGTCTCATCAAGAACGCCTTCTCTAATAGGTTCTCGTAAAATTAACCACGGTTAAAATTCAACCGGCTTTTGTGCAACCGGTCATAGTCGAGTGGATCAGTATTCAAGTTTTGTAAACGTATAAATACAAAAAATATGAAATATTATTTCTTTCTCACGTAAAACTCTTCTTCAATTCTATTGGAGGATGCTAATATCAACTTAGGTTGAGCGTCGACCAATCACGTGCGAGTACAGTCTGGTACACTCATAGTTCATACTACAAGGTCACGCCCACTACGCGCTCTCATTGGCTGATGCCATTACGTCATTTGTGGACTCCATTTTGTTTAATGATACTATTCATGAGATGTATTGATACAGTATCGACCAGAACAAAATTTGAATTCGAGTCATTCGAGTGAGGTAGAGGTTCGTAGTCTAAATTATTACTGTATAAGATGAAAATATATTCAAGGAGGTATTTTAAACTTTTATTGACAAGATGGAAATTACTGAGAAATTGAATTTATTTTTGCTACATTTACAACATTTGATTTGGATTTTCGTTCAATAATAATTATTCATTAACATTATTATTTTACAGAACATCGTACAAGTTCATCGTTCTACTATTTGTTCAGCAGGCCTAGCCTACAATATAAGTCAATGCCTGTACCAATTTGTAGCAAAAGCCTTGTGTTGAAATCCTTTCTGGAAACGCCTTTTCTAATCTGGGAAATATCAAGAGTGAATGTTCATAGCATATTTAAATCCCCGTTCATAATTATTAAAGAATCACAATTCATGTGATTAAAGTTCAAATGAACTTTCAAAGTTTTGTTATCTGTTTATATCCAGAGCTTCGTTATAATCAACAGGCCTTCTTCAGAAAAATCACTTTATACCATCCAAATGCGATAATTGGAAATCATTTTATGAATTTTATTAAGATGTATAAAGTTCCCTGTCATTTGAAGATTTGCGGGCTCCTTTTGATATACACCAACATCTCAAAATCCGCACATCACATTGAAAAAATTTATCTAGACTAGAATCTGTGGAAAGGCAATCATCTTATAGACCTACATGTATAACAACTTTATTTGTGAACTTGATAACAGAGGGATTTGCGGTGAAAAATACCTCGACATTTGAAGCTCTTGAACTTTCAATTAGGTCTACGAACACGCATAATTCTGTTCCTATTTTTTTATAAATATAGCACAATTAATTTTCCCACAATTATGTCACAATCTGGATTGCACCCATTCTTCATGACACGCGAGCACTCAATTTGAAAACTGGTTGCAGCTGTGGCTTTTTCAATCCACCGAGCAGAAAAGCATGGATGAATAATAATCAAGTCAGCTAAGATCAGCGCGTACAGAGTATAAAGTTCAGACCAATGATTCGCTACGAAAAAATGATCAACTTAAGAGCCGGTCGGTATACTGAGGTTGCGCGTTGAACCGTAGGAAGAGTCAAACGCCTTGGAAGTTTGAAAAAAACCAACTCAAGAAGCGACACGTATCCAAGGGTTTCAGCTTGCAGCTTATGGGAGCTCGTGTCAATTCTTTGACCCTTCGCGCTATAGTTCGAGTGTCTACACCAGTGACCGTGAGTATATACATAGTGTGTTGTATTTATATGGGTTCGACCCGATTAATGCAGGGTTGGTGACGTGTTGTGTGTAAGTGTGCACCAGAGAGCGTCTAATGAAAGGGTAATGAGACCGGTACATCGGTTTCGCATCGGATAATGAGACGCCACTTTGACATTGAAGCCTCACAAGTTGACGTATGAGGTATGAGTCTCACCTCCGCTGCAAGAAATTTTGCAGCTCGGTTCCATAAATGGCACTAAAACTCGGCTCTATAAAACGGCACTCAAACTCCTTCAGTTGTCGTCACTAGCTGAGAAACTGACTGGAGTTGTTTGTAGCTACATTTTGATACAATTCGATTCAATTATCTATTTTTAAAGTAAAAACACTACTTGAATGGAAAAGACTGAGAAATTGTCAAAAAACCACTGATTTATTTATAATTAGAAAGACCGGTTTCGGTTATTGCACCATTGTCAATCTCTGATAAACCTAGTTTATCTAGTTATCTAGATATCTAGTTTATCAGAGATTGACAATGGTGTAATAACCGAAACCGGTCTTTCTAATTATCAATAAATCAGTGGTTTTTTGACAATTTCTCAGTCTTTTTCATTCAATATGAGTAATTACCACAATATCAACTTCTCAACTACACAAAAAGTGAAAACACTACAATAAACAATTAATAACATCAATGGAAGAAATGTTTCTCCGCATTGACTGTGGCTCTGTGCGCGAGGAAAGAGCATTATGGCTAAGCTTAGTTGTTCAAAAGTTTGTTAATTCTAACGGTGATTAAATGACGTTAAATCCTAAGAGAATCAATCGGAGAAGTGGAAAGCATCTTTATTTAGCACTAAATCACAGTTTAAATTCAATAGAATTGTGTTGACGTTCTCTACACAAAATTCAAAAGAACTGAGGTTTGTGCAACCGGGTTCCAATCTAGCAAACTTATGATAATCTATGATAGTTACGATGATGATTTATTATTACGCAATGGAATCATCGATAGTAACTTTTTTCATAGAAATCATTCTATGTAAGTGCACTTGTTGTGAACTGTTCCCTATTTGACTATTTTCAAACGTCTTGACCGAGCTTAGTGAAACCAGACTAATGGTAATTTTATTTTACCTCCTCTGCCAAATGATCAGTGAAATATTCGTAAGTGAAGTGACAAGTTTAAAACTGGCCGGCTATTCTAGAACGAATAGTTTGTACATTTTTTACAGCTTGTAACTTGTACATAAGTTACATGAATATTTTTTATGGTACTTTTGTTAAAAATTATACTTATACAGCAGAAGAAGGGTTGTATAGCTAAGATTGTCATTCCAACTTTCAAATTGTGCCACGACTATGTCAACTATTTGAGTAAGTAAATCACTGATGGATATCCTCCTCCCATTCAGGACTTTTCCTTGGAAGTATCTGGTATTCTCTTGGAAGTATCCACCCAGCTAGCAGAAAAATAATTATCTGTAATGATGATTTGATGAATTCAAGTATGATTGCTGTAGGCAGACTGCATCCTGATATACAATGAAGAGAATTACAAAATTATGTAGTATTGGGCTATATATTCTGATATGATGTAGGGTACCATTTATTCATGTTGTAGAAATATAAATACAAATTTATATTGCAATGAGAATACACAGCTAATAAATCACCAAGGTAGCTAGAATCATTCAAAATTGCTCAATATATTTCGTCTGTGTTTCGAATCAATGAATAGGTTCTCGATTTACCATTTTTGTACATAATTTGAATATTCATACTTGTGATATATGGAATAGATCTCATTTTTCCATGTTCACTACACATAATTTCAATAAACTAGTAATTCTTTGAAAACGATTACAATAGTTGACTCAGATGCTGTATGAGAAATTAATTTTTAAATTACACGGTATTCCACTGCGTCGTAGATACTGTACATTGGCTGTAACCTCTCGGAATAATCCTTGGTTTTCAAGTACGTGCCCCATTTAAAATTCCAATTGGGGGCTGCCTCATCAGAGTTACCATTCCTCCACGTTCATCTGCTACATCTTCCGTATTAAAACTCAACATTATTACGTGGAATACACTCTGACATTGGAAACAAACTGAACTACATTCCATTCTTCACTCCATCATCCACTTCCATTACCTAAAACCATTACTTTCACCTTTGTTATCTCTTCCTTGCTCTGGTGCTTTACTGATCATACAATCCTATATCAACACTCTAGCCTCCACTATCACGCATATGAGAAGTATATGTTTGAACGATTTCAACGAGTTTTCGTTCATAGTCGATCGGTTGGCGGATATAAACAATAATAACCTATATTATTGTTGATAATGGCTATTGTTGTTAACCTATATTATGGTTGGCGGATTGAGCCAGGAGATATGGTAGATTTATTTGTAGCAGTTACATACTCATGATCAAACCGAGCTCGAAATTTATATTTTTAGTGTGTATTTTTGTTTATATAAAGTCTGGGTAACAGAACTTGTGGTTCTGTGAACAGTAGACCTCGTTCAGTTATAAACCACAGTCACCTCTAATACTGTCCATTAGAGTGAATTCTGTCCTGTCCTGTCGTGTCGGCGAGATATCGGTGTATAAACGACTGATGGCTATTTGGGTTGTTGTATCGACAACGCTAATAATTTGATGTAAACAGCTATATTATGCTACTACCATCAAAAGCTTACCGAGTTGAAAGCAGAGAAATGTCGGGAGAAAATACTATGCTACTTCAAGTTATCAATCGCATGCCTCACTGCATGCAATTAATAGTCCACACAAGAGCTGTTTTTCACTTAGATACATTGAGATATTGAATTGCATGCAATTTATAATCCACTCGACAGCTGATTTATGATGAATAATTCTATAGTCTGATAATACTCTAATATTGGCGTATGAAGGAGGCTCCTTTTCCTTTTATATTATCCTTGAAATGCAAAATCTCCAAAAACCTTGTATATACGTCGACGCACAATTAAAAAAGGAACATACCTTTCAAATTTCATGAAAATCTATTACCGCGTTTCGCCGTAAATGCGCAACATATAAACATATAGAGAAATGCAAAACCGTCGACTTGAATCTTAGACCTCACTTCGCTCGGTCAATAAGTTGGAGATAATCCAAGCACAAGCATAATGCTTATATGTGGTCATCATTCGCAAAATGTTTCATCAATGTATTCTCATGGTGAAAACACTATTGTTCATCATCAAACATTTATATTTATCAGTTAATATCGTAAAAAGTAAATTAGTATGGCTTTTGTTGGTGGGAAGTGCCTTGCGGGAAGGCCCCACTTTGCCTGAATTCTTCGAACAGAACTCGAAATTTATATTTTTAGTGCGTATTTCTGTTTATAAAAAGTTTGTGTAAGAGAAAATTAAGGTAATAATTAATACTTCAAAAAATTAATAGATTAAAAAGAATTATTTAATTCTTAAAATTAATACTTCAGCCGAGAGTGACCTGGTCAAAAACTTTTGGTGATGAGCGGGTTTGAACCCGGGATCTATGTTGCTACGCAAGCACTCTATAACCACTGAACAACTACTGATCACCCCAGTTGCTATCCTATGAATCACACATAGCTTTCATGTACAGGTATGTCAATGATGAACGTGTTCTGCTTATGGAAAAAGTTTTTAAAGAGTGAGTTTCTTTCAATTAATCATCATTTCTCTTCTACCTTTTTTCTCAATAACAGAGATATATTCCACCATTATAACTCACTTCAATTATCCCAATAGACAATGAACTTATCATAATTTCTCCTATTCGAAACCCCCTCTATCTTCCTCTTCCTCTTTCCATACCATCATCGATTGTGGAGTCTCTAGCAACCTACATGTTAATAATTTTTTGTCATTGCAGCTGTTTTACATCCATGAAATCAAGCCGGTAAACAGCTGATTGTAGAACAAATGAACATATGATTCTAATTACAGCATAGCCTACTATACTGTGATAAATGTTTTTTTTACAGTCGAGTATGTTTCCTAGTTCCGAATTTGAAACAGCGAAACTATAGTGAGGTCCACGTTATAATGGCAGTGGATGAAGATAGAAGAATAGCGATGGCGATTCTCCGCATTAATTAATTATATTTCTACACTGTCAAAAACATAATTGGCATTGTTGTGGACCTAGAAAAGGATAGTACCACCGGATTTGTCGCATGATAGACAAGGATAGCAAAACCAAAGTTGATCAAATACCGTCATTATAACGTGGACCGCACTATATAATAGTACAAAAACCGCCTTTTAGCGCTCCAGGTGGAAGTTTTGTCAACTGCAATCAAGAAATTCCTGATTCGAAACTTGTAAACTAGGTTATGTTCATAGAATGCAAGTAGTAGTGTCAACACAAGCAGGTAATGTTTTCTGTTTCTCAATTATTCTTTTCTAGATTATTATGCTAGATTATTAATGTTTTCTGTTTCTCAATTATTCTTTTCTAGATTATTATAACAAGAAAAAGTGTAAGATACTTGGACATGAATGTCTTATGCAGTGCTCAAATGAAATTCAAGTATCTGCTAACGCCTCGACTAGAAACATCATTTTCGCCTGCAAAAGGCCCGTTCCCGTCCTTGTGACTTAAGACACTATGATATCAGTGAATTGAAGCTGAATCATTGTTCTTCCAATGAGAGGCTAGACCTAGCATACTCTTATCTGAGACAAATCAAAAGTTTTCCACAACCTGAAAAATTACTCTTCATCCCGTCGTTGCGTTCAATATCACCCTATAATAAAAATTCAATTACTAGTGGTTTCATTTGCAGCAGCTGCTTCTATACCCTCATCATAGATCCTCCTTTCAACAAAGCGGATTGGCCTTATCTGATATTTTTGCTACTTCAGTAGTGCCCCGTGCTACTGGGAAGAGTCGAGATATATTATTTTGAGGAAAGCTATTAACAAGAATAGGATCAGTTTCGGGGGTCAACTCGCACCTGCCAGTCTCACCCAGAGATGGATGGAGGCTAACTAACTCCACCGTCAGTCAGGCAGATGGTGGCTGAAAACAGGAAAGGAAAACGCAGCAATACAGAGATAATTTGTTATTAGAAGGGAAGGAAGTGTCCAACTTGTATTGGGTAGCATGTAGTGCTCCTGAGGAAGCAACACTCCCAACCCTTTCAAGTATCCTTTCCTGTTCAAGCTCCACATCAGTAGCCTCCACTTCAAGGTCATCAAAATTCAACGCAGCTGTTGAAAGAACCTTACCCAAATTGTGAAATATATGACCACCTTTATTCACTCTAAACTTTCAGCTATCCCAATACATTTCAACAACGCTCCACATTGAACCAATGCTGAAGAGAATCACACTACAGCAGGTAGAAGAATTATGAAAAATGATGACTACCCAACGGCTACCATCGAGGCTTTATTGGTGAAAACAGAGTTATGAGATTCGCCCTGAAAAGAGGGTAGGCCTCTAATTTTCAGCTCAAGTTTTTGTTTTGTAATCTTGTGTATCGAAGACTACTCTGGATTTCTGCTTTGAGTTGGATGTCTAATATTGTAGTCGAAGCAGGAATTTTCTACCTTTTTGCTGAGGTATATTCCCTCGAGCTATAATTTCACATAGGCTATCCCATTTTCTTTAATCCATTCAGAAAGAAGTTCGTATTAAAATAGTTCGTTATTCATTAACATATTTAAATTGGAACACTTAGTCCCGGTTGCACAACAGCCGGTTAATTTTAACCGTGATTAATTTCACCAGAACCAATCAGAGAAGGCCTTTTTGATAAGACGGCTTCTCTGATTGGTTCTCGTAGAATTAATCACGGTTAAAATTTAACCGGCTGTTGTGCAACCGGCACTTATCGTTCTAGTTGTAATTTGTTTTGATTCAATAGTACTTTACGTAACAAGTCCGGTAACGATAATTTACCGCATAAGTAGACTATGATTGTTTCTGCCCGAAATTTAGTTGAGGGCAGAATTATCATACGATTGCGTTAAATACGTTACCGTGCAAGTTACGTACAATATTTTTTGTCATACTCATCTGAGAAAGAATAATATTGCTGTGAAACAGAAACCATTACCTGCTGCTGCTCGAGCATTCTATAAACATGACCTAGCCTGTAGCGCCTAGTTCATAACAGACAGACACTTCGAGCTCAAATAAAATAATGAAGGCCTATATTATAAGATTTCAGGTGAGTTCTTATAACTTGAAACTCCTTAAATGAGTTCTTTAATTATTTGAGTTAGTAGCCTATATTAATTACTCAGATGTTATTGGGACTCAGTAGAGTCCTAACATACTCGACTGTAGAGAGAACATATGATCTCTTTACAGTATAGTTATGCTGTAATGAAAATCACATGTTTTTTTTCTGCAAACAGCTGTTCACCGGCTTGATTTAATGCATGGAAAACAGCTGCAATTGAGTAAGACAAAAATTAAATTCTGTGGACTGGAAATCTTTCCAGATTGATCCAGCGATTGATTGGACCAGAGAATCATAAGATATTCAAAATATTAGTCACATGACTGTTTTGATTCATTTCAAATCAATACTGAACTTGAATAAATGTATGAATTTGATTAAATAGTAGTATGAACGAAACTATATTATTCGCATTTTCATTTTTCCTTGGTGTATTTTTACCTTCTTTATAACCTGTCTATAATGTTGGAAAATTCTGTCTGTATGTAACGCGATTACGGCCAAACGCGTTGATAGAATTTGATGAGATTTGGCAGGAATATTCCTTTTTCAACTGCGCGTCTATGTATACACAAGGTTTTTTGAAATTTTGCATTTTAAGGATAATATGAAAAGGAAAGGAATTCCTCCATACTCTGATATCACTAAATATATCATCTACTTTGAAGATAGGATCAATCAGACTATAGAATTATTCATACTCAATCAGCTGACAAGTGAATTATTCATTCCATGCATTACACAGATGTCTGGCCGTGTCTATTTCTATAAGGTAGGGTTTCAATATTTTTTTATGATGCGTGCCCATCAGTATCAATATTCTCACATTTGAAAAACAAATTTAATAGGTGATTGAAATGAAAAATGATTGAATTAACTGAATAATGCTGAAGAAAATTATAATATTCTTGATTGAAAAAATAATAATTTTAAAATATTTTTATCAGATGGAAAGATTATCACGAAACTGGATAAATCATCATATGGGATTCAAATTCAAACGTGAACTGAGTTTAATAACATGAGTGAGTTTTTTATCTTGGAGAAAACTAATAACAGTTTTTAAGAGTAAATTATGATCCAACTGTGAATTGTGATTCAACTGAATCAACTAGAACAGGTGACATCAGATAATAATTGTGGATGAGAAAACTGCGTGAGATATACTGTTCACAGAACTACTAGTTGATTAATTTGTACAAGTATTACTCATCACTAAAATGATTGACAGAGAGATTGATTGAGTACTTTATTTATGTAGATTACAATATATACTGTCTTATACACTTATATACAATAGCTTACAATACAGAAAAATTATGGATGAATCTACAAAAGATAAATTAAGAAAATAATTATTGAGCTGTATATAATATGAAAAAAAAAATTTGTAATAACTAAAGATAAAATAGATAATTGATAATTGATAATAGATAATAGATATTGTTATGCATCTACATAAATTGGCGGAGCTTTGGACATATCAATGTCCATTCTTTGGAAAGAATATTCGAAGTATTCTTCCCACTAAGGGCCGTTTGCACAGTGTAAGTTTAAGCTAAAGCTTAAACCAAATCAAGTTTAAACTTTCAGATTAACTCAAACTCGATTAACTTAATCGAGTTTAGCAATCTATACTGTGCAAACGGCCCTAACTCTCTACCAAGAAGAGAGAGAGAGAGAGTGAGAGAAACATGCAAACGTTAAACCTCTTGAAACTCCTCGGATAAGTTAGAGCAGAGAGAAAATCAAACAGATTTTTTAATAAGGAATGAAATAAACAAAGAATAATGTTAAGTTCAAATAGAGGAGGATAATTTATAATTGAAGAGTTGATAGGATTCCAAGTGCTATCAAACGCCTGGTAGAAAAAAGCCTTCTTAGCATGTCTCATCACTCCACTTCAATAGTTAGTTAATGACCCAATCAATGCTAAATAAACTGACGAATTATAAACATCTATCTTGCTCTTGTTTCTTTTCTATATAATCCCTATAAATATAAGTAAACCATCACACAAAAAGCGGTTTTCCGTCTCTGTTCTGTTGGAGTTTCTTGGAAAGCAACGTCTTTTCAAAGAACTTGAATGGCATGTTGATTGTTGAGTGGTCCAAGATTTAGAGGCAACTGCTTCTTGAAAAGTTGAAAGACGACTTTTCGAGAAATTTCGCAGATCATCTCAGATTAGTTTATCCACTTCCTTTGGTGAAGCTTCGCTCTATCAGTCGTTTAAGAACAAAATATTTATGTAATAGATTCTGATTTTGATCCTCTCAAAATAATAGTACTTGACAAATATTTTACAGTTCATGCCGATTCAATCTTGAATAATTTTTTCTCAGTATATCTGATTATAAACAATTTCTCCGAAATTGTCAAGATTTGATGCAACTAGGGTCTTCATAAGATTAAAGATAATAAAAAGATGCCAATTAGAATAAATTATGCTTGTTCAGGGTTATATTATTTAACGCTAGTTGGATTCAACGAATTTAGGGGAACAGGCACACTGATTGGTGAACATCAGCATATTAACAGCACAAGGGCTCATTCGAAAAGATTTTATAGAAAGCAGAAGGAATAGAGAAGAGAATATTATAAAACATAGAAGATACGTAATAATTGTATTATGATTATAGTATTTTATACAATAAATGAATGAATAGATAAATTACGTAATAAAAATAATTATAATTGAAAATTGATTTTCTTGATAAAATAATGTTTCTGTGATTTCTATAGTGAGGTCCACGTTATAATGGCAGTGTTTGATTAGCAATGGTATTGCTATCCTTGTCTATCATTCAACAAAACGGATAGCGATATCTCTTTTATCGCTTTACTCTGTTGCCAGATCGTCTTTTAACAATGTGAATTAATAATTAATTAACAAAATTTTATCTTAAATATGAAAATTCATTACGAAATTATCGAAAAATATAATTCGTTGCTTAATAAAATACAATTCATTATTTTAAACAAGAATAAACAGATGATATTACATCAATGAATCTGTATCAGCTACCATCTATAGAAGGCATTGACAAGACAGAGGTTCGACAACGTTCTTCTTCTATCTTTTTCCACTGCCCTAATAACGTGGACCTCACTATAGTGTTTAGATCATTATAAACATAACTTACTTATGGAATGAAATTATCCTTTATTGGGCGAAGTTAGAACTATTAGGTCCTCTCTACCACTCAAACTGTCCTACAAACATTTAATAGTAAAAACTCTTTAGAGAATGAAGACAGGTCTTTGCTTGTAAAAAAATTTAAATCTTATCCATAAATAAAAAAAAAAGAACAATGATTATTCATTGAGACCACACTTAGTCACTGTAGACAAATTCACTACTTTCTCCTGATTGGTCGACGTCGACAGTATGAAAAGTACTCAAATCGGAATTGTCCCACTAGGTGACAGCACTTGTTGGGTAACTTATTTTCTCACGACTCTCCCCTCATTGGGCAACAGTTCGTAATGCAACTCGTAATTCTGCCAATAAGCGGCAGCACTTCTTCGGTAATACTTTCAACTCCGCCTACTCTCTCTCCTGATTGGTCTATAGTTTGTAATGATGTAATACTGTACTCTGCCAACAGGTAGCAGCATCTCCTGGGTGATGAGCTCAAATAGAAAGATTGTCAATCTATTTTTAGAATTTATCAAGAGTATGTCGCCTACTACCATTTGAAAAAGAGAGAGCTTGCACTTCACAGTATTGACTAAACATTTGTAAGTTTCACATAATTTATTGGCCACGATCATTAACCATTTTTCAACACGTTGTGATAGGATGATTAGTGAATATAAAATGATTGAATTATTAACGGTTTTGAATATTTTACTGTCTTAAGCTGGGTTTATACCAAAGTTATTAACAAAATGTTAATAACTTAATCCTTATAGATTCTTCTATTAGATTGAACGGAACTTGACAAACACATATGTTCATCATGTGTATGATAAGTTATGCTCAATCTAATAGAATCTAGAAAGGATTATAAAGAATTAGGATTAAATTATTAACATTTAGTTAAAAATTTTTGGTGTAACGCAGCTTCAGCTTGAAATTGAAACTTATTTAGTATATTTTCCTCATTGATTGTTTAATTTTATAATGAGAGTTTTAGTAAGCTACAGAGGTCCGATCTAGATGAATGAGTGATTCAGTGTGGACTTTATTTTTCAATAAAGTATGGACTTTATTTGAACTTTTTGTAAAATTTATTTCAAATGCTCACCTGTCAGGCAATGAATGCTCAAAAAAGGGTATAGAGGGGAAAAGTTGGGAAGACAAGTTTTGACCCCGCAGTTCTATTTAGGGTAGTGAGGAGGTAAACATATCAAAAGTCCCCACCCCTACCAGCTGCGCCAAGGGGGTGGGGGTGGTTTGAAAGTACCATTTTTTGTTTTCTCGCATAAAAATCAAAAACTATGTATCTTAAGGACTTGACTGTCATATAACAAATTGAAGCTTACATAATTTCCTACAATATTCATCTTACAACCTTTTTTATATTACCTCTAGTCTTCGAGATATCCGCTCTTGAAGGTGTGACATTTTTGAAAAAAGCACGTTTGCCACCAATTTTTTTCTATTTTTGCTCTTATAACATTTTAAAAATCATGATCATGAGCTTATAGAGCATTAAATTCTCTTGAATTTTATGTATTATTTCACACTTTTACGAATTTTCCCACACCTTTTGCAGCAGCTTCAGTGTTGAGTGTGAAATCTCCATTTTTGCAACAATAGACCAATTGATAAAGGAATTTGGAGGAAATGTTTTAAAACAAATGTTGACCTTGCAGCCTTGTTGAGACTAGTTAGGAGGAGAACATATCAAAAGTCCCCATTCCTAACTCATGCGCTAAGGGGATGAGGGTGGTTTAAAAGTTGAACTTTTCAGCGTTTTGCTTCCACGCTCATATCTTGAGAACAATGCGTTCAACCGACATAACTGACAATTCAAAAATGAAGCTTGTTAAATTCTCTACACTTTTTGTTCTGTAGAATTTTGTGATATTCCCAGCAGTTCCCAAGATATTCGCTTTTGAAGGTGTGTGATTGTTAAAATAACAGATTTTTATCTTATGTTTTGCTCTTTCAGGGCTTATCACTCTCCAACAATGCATCATAAAAACTGATGCTCATCATAGGTTTGCAGAGCATTAAATTCTCTTTGAAATGATATATTATTCCACTATTCCAAGTTTTCCTTTCATTATAGTAGTTTTATACTTTTCCTTTTTGTTATAGTAGCTTCGATGTAGGGGGTGAAATTTTCATTGCTGCAACAAGTGTCAACTCAGCGGTACCACAACTTCAACAGAAGAGATAAAGATGCGCACTTTTGATATGTTCACCCACTAAATAGTCCAAATGAAGCTGCAAAGTCGAAAATTGTGTCACATTCACCCCCTTCAAATGTCATTGTCAAACGATCAATTGTTGAAGCAATGAAAATTTCACCCCCTACATTGAAGCTGCTATAACAATGAAAGTAAAACTTGGAATAGTGAAATATGCAATAATTTCAAGAGTTAAGGCTAGCAAGTGGACACTATCTTTCAAGTATCTCCACTTTTACTTAACTCTACCCTTCACCAAAGGAAATGGAAATACGGAGACTTCTATTCATAATACTGTATCCTCTTTGCTTTTACGTATATTTCTCTACTACCACAAACACGAAGAATAAGAAAATTTAGCTTGTATTTCTTATTTTCTCATAGAATCAATAACAGCTAATACTCCTTCCCATTGATATTCTTTCTCAAGATCTCAGCCACCCATTCATGAATACAAAACACCACAATTCCCTCCACATTTAGGAAAAACCAAGCATGTTTTCGCCATCAGAATCTCAAGAAACTCAACACAGCCGAAGGTAAACTTCTGACTCATTTCCAACTCAAATAATATCAAGAATATGGTGGAACGGGTTTTCGATATCCTGCAATTAATTTATTCTGTCAGACCCGATTCTCCTCACCTACACATGCATCGATGGTGAGAGTGTGTGCGTGTATGTGTTCATGTGTTTGAGCGTTGTTGCGCGTGCGTGCACGCTTGCTGCTGCTCTCTCATCATGCGGCATGCTATTAAAACGAAATGTTAATGACCCCCGCCGCACACTCGTAATATACGAACTCACACATTAGCAAGATGGAGAGCTGCTATCCTGCTCTCCTCAATCCTCCATCCTACTCTCTGATCTCAGCAACTCAGCATGTTGAAAAGCATTTCCAGACTTGGAACCTCTGTCTTCTGTTGGTCAACGCTAAATTTCAGTGGTTCCATTTGGAGTAAAAACCTACCATCTTCATATTCAACGAATCATCAGTATATTCAGAATTTACTGAGGTGAAGACAGAAAGGAATATAAATCAACTCTAAATTCAATGAAATAATTCTATATTCTGTTCATTATTTCTTGTAATGTTTATACTCTGATGAAAGTGAGGTTATAATAATTATTATTATTATGAAAAAGTCAAAATCAAAATGAGTTTTAGCAAGAGTAACTAGATAAATCTTGGTTGTAACCTGTGTGTATTTGTGGCTGAGAAAATCAAGTTGGCAGCAAATGCCTTCTGTATGGATATCTGTGATCAGAATACTGTGACAAAGTGGGATGCTAAAAAAGTGTGCCAACAATCTGTACTGAACTGTTTTCGAACTTCTCTTGTTGACTTTGTGTTCATTGGAAATATCAAATTGTATTAAAATAATTATTGTCTGTAAATTTTCTAACTGTATACCTCTCAAATAGCTAAATAGCTAGAGAGGTTATTATATAATTATGTACTTGGTGGAATGTAATATTGTGAAAATTGAAAATAAAATGAATTGAAATTGAAAAATTATATACTCTGAATAATTCTATATTCTGTTTATTATATACTCTATATTCAACTCTGTATTCAAGGTATTGAAATAGTATTCAATAAAAAGTCATCCAAATTCAACGTATATGATCAACTCTGTTCTTCTATTAGGAATCTTCTTCAAGTTTTGTATATGTATATTCTGTATTGTTAGTATTTCCTATGAAGAAGAATAAAGATAATTTCAATTCAATTCAATTGACGACGTTACTTCTCCAGTCCATTGACTGTGGTAAAGACAGTATAAACTGAACTCTAAGCTCCTCTCCGATTTGATCTTATCTGAGCTTCTCAGGTATCAGATTATTGTACTTGATGACTTCCCTTTCTCCGTTCTGAGAACTGTTGTGGAGCGCCTAATCTGCTATACTGCTCAAGTTTGGAACGAAACCGAATTTCCATTCAAAACTCTCAGTTTACAAAGGTAAATTGGAATTGTTTGAAACTGAAAGATGGAGATCAAAATTCTCAGTGTAGATTCAGTGTAGAAATCGAATGTTGTAGCACAAGTTCTCAGTAATGACTTCTATTGCATTTTAAAAACTGGAATTTTGTCACTAGTAACTAGTTTTCCTTAAGTTATTAAGTTTGCAGATGGAAATTACTGAGATATTGCAATTTTATTCAAATTCTAATGAATTAATTATTATTATTGAAGGAAAATCCAAATTGAATGCTGTAATTCACCCTGAAGACTTCTGCTACTGCAAATGTTGACAACAGGGTAAACAGCTAGATGAAAATTCAAGACAAATAATTTTTTGAATAGTAGCGCTCATCGAATTTCCATCTAGCTGTTTACCCTGTTGACAATATTTGCAGTAGCAGAAGTTTTCTGGGTGAATTACAGCATTTAATTTGGATTTTCGTTTATTAATGATAAATAATAATTATTATTAAGTTTTTTTTTTAGATTACGTCTTAAAGACTCCAGTCATGGAGTATAAGACAAGTCATGTTATTACATAATAATTCTAACACTAAGTAGTTCAACCTAGTTTAGGTTTGAAAGGAATTCTTGTACACTATAAAAAGCTCTATCAACTAAATATTTTTTCATTTGTTTTTTGAAAATCTTCAAATCATCATTACTTTTCAAGATTTGAGGTAGTTCGATTACAACGATTTGAAATGAGGGAACTCATCAGTTACTGAGATATATTTGTTAAAAAATTTAATACTTTTTAAAATTTGGGTTTCATCTGCTGAAACTACAACGATCTTGCACCAATTTCTTGCTGTGAATTGAACAATCAACAAATATCCGTGTTGCCAAATGTTCAATCTTTTTATGCAAACTCGCTGTGTTGTTGAATTGAATACCACTTGGGCTTGCATGAGAAGATTGCAATTTGGCAACAAGGATATTCGCTCCAAGTCTCAAATTGTTCCATTCAGAGTATAATGACTGGTTCGTGCATACTGAGGTGAGGAATGGTACAAAAGTTTCCACATGGAATGAGAATCGAACTTATGAGGTGTAAACCATTCCGCAGCTACAGCAACTGAGCAGCGAATTATAAATTATGTAATAATTATATAACAATTATTGTTATATGATAGACATTTTGACACCTTGCAAATTCTACTTAACATACTACTTCATACAAATATATAATGCTTAGGAATTTATTGATGCTCATCCTTACTATCTATACATTTGGCTCTATTTATACTATTGAATTCTGCCTATTTACTCTATTATTTATGAGAAATAAATTTCATGTTATTTTGAGACTGAAGTGGTAGATTCCAACCACGGATGCTAGAATACTAGTAGTTCTGTGAAGAGTAGACCTCGCGCTCAGTAAGTTGCATTGACCTGTTGTTATGTTTTCTCAAAAATTAATAAATAATTTATCAATTTAAAATGTCTAGAAAAAATCCTGAATAAATATAGAGCTTTCTATCCTATCGTACCGTGACGTGTCGTCTCGGAATGTGAGTGTGAGCGCTGTTATCAGGTGTAGCTGGAACTGTCTACAACAGTTGAAAGATGAAAAGAAAGATACAATCTTCAACATGTTCGATGTTTTTGAACGGGTAGTATTATAGTCCACTAGACAGCTGATTTATGATGAATAATTCTATAGTCTGATTTTTACGGTAATATTGGCGTATGAAGGAGGCTCCTTTTTCCTTTTATATTATCCTTGAAATGCAAAAATTTCCAAAAACCTTGTATATACGTCGACGCGCAATTTAAAAAGGAACATACCTGTCAAATTTCATGAAAATCTATTACCGCGTTTCGCCGTAAATGCGCAACATTAAAACATATAAACATTTGAACATTCAAACATTAAGAGAAACGCCAAAACCGTCGACTTGAATCTTAGACCTCAATTCGCTCGGTCAACAATGTATGTATAATAATGTATTCTTGTATCCGTGACTCCAACCAACTAGTCGAGACCACCTCATCATTCCAGATCAGATCAATATCCACTTTAGATATTGCACTAATTAATGTTTATATTTTACTAGACCAACTACTCGAGACCACCTCATCATTCAAGATCATATTATCAATGTCCACTTTAGATATTGCACTAATTTATATTTATGTTTTACTAGACCAACTAGTCTAGACCACCTCATCATTCCAGAACACATCAATGTCCACTTTTTTTAGATATTGCACTAATTTATGTGTACTTGATAACGGAGACAGATGTGCTCATTCTATGAAAAAAGCCAGACTGTATTTGCCCAACAATGACATCACACAGCCATAACTGGCTACCTAATTCTCGAGAATGCACTAGAGAACTCACTCTATTTAAATGCTCAGAGGAGAGGCGTCCGGTCAACTCTGGATTCGCCGATGACTGGACAGAAATTGATATGTAATGTGTATATTATTCAATTGAGAATATTTGAAAAATTCTCACAGACAAAAAATATGTTCACAGACAATAAAATATGACTGTCTGATTCATTGCGAAAATAGGGCATGAGGCAACGTTAGTAGACAGACTATAACTTGTTAGTATCTCTGTCTACTAACTTTGGGTATGAGCACAGAATTACAACTTGTTAGTATCTCGACTATAACGTGTTAGTATCTCTGTCTACTAACTTTGGGTATGAGCACAGAATTATAGGAGTTTTCTCTGGTATGAGACAAAGAGGGTATGGCACATTGTCGTGAATGGCATAAATCAGAAAGGATTTCATATTAGCGAATAATATTTTTTTAGTATTTATAGTTTGAATTAAGAAATATACTAGAACTGTCAACAGGTATACTTGAACCATTCTTGTTTTGAAACATTAGTATTATCAGTTTGAATTAAGAAATATACTTGAATTGTCAAATGGTATAATTTTAAACTATATTCTTGTTTTGAAACCATACTATATTCTATTCAAATATGAATAGATGATCCTACTTTGAATCATCATAAGAATCTTCAACTTTCTATCACATTACTGTCTCCATTACTTGAATAATTTCCAAATTATCTTGAATTAAGAAATATACAGTATTAGAACTGTCAACTGGTATACTTGAACTATTCTTGTTTTGAAACATTAGTATTTTCAGTTTGAATTAAATAATATACTTGAACTGTCAATCGTTGTAATTATACTATTCCTGTTTTGAAACTATACTATATTCTATTCAAATATGAATAGATAATCCTATTTTGAATCATCATAAGAAACTTCAACTTCCTATCACATTACTGTCTCCATTTCTTGAATAATTTTCAAATTACCTTCTCTTGTTCTAATTATATTCATCTATCACAGCACAAATCAACAGTAAATTGAAGTTTGTTATCGATAAAAGGCAATTTTTCCAGAGAATAGATCAAAATTCCTCAACAAGGTAATAATAGTGATCCTTATAATACACACTCTGGTCTAAATAAAAAGAAGGCACTTCTCCAAAGGCGTAGTAGGGATGTGTAGTCGGCTGGAGTCACGATATCAAAGATGAGAAGGAAGATGATGCAGTGGAGGAAGAGTGGAGGAGGTGAGGTGGTAAAAAGTAGAACTGGTCCAGATATTCTACTATAGAGATTATAAGTCGCAGGTTATAGTGGAGAAGTAAAGTGGAAGTCTCAGAAGACTATGCTTCTTGGCGTTGCCTCTGCTGGAGTTTCAGATCATACAAGACACCTGCTCCGGTATTCAGTTCCTCTCTCTCCATCTCTCACTCTCTATCTCTCTGCGACCCTCTCCACCCGTTGCTCCCCTCAAGCACTTTTTCGTTCTCACTCTTTCCCACTAAATCTCCGATCGCCTTTTTCTTATTTTCCTAATCTCGTCGGAGGAAAACACCGACATGAATCATGCAGCAATCTCGGCAAGATCAGCTACAAACCCATTATTACACAAATCGATTGAATAAGTGATCACTCACCAACGGCTAAAGCTTTGGCGTGCGACAGAGAGAAATGCTGAGAGAAACAGTGTTCTGACTTTTTTTGATAATAATTAGAACAGCCTGACTCACATTCCTGGCGTGCCTGTCAAAATAATGTGTGTTTTAACGGGCGATCCTTAGTGTTCCTGGCTTCAAATAATACTGTACTTGGAGAGCTTAGTTTTATAACTTGGAGCACTAATAATTACTGCTCTTATACTTTCACATAGAGCGGCTTAAATGCAGTTCACACTTGTTCAAATTCCTCACCTAATACAATTCAAAAAGAGTTAATAAATTGAACTACTAACGTTGAACTTTCAACTCTAATCGTAACTTAAACTTACTCCTTAATCGTATTTATAAGTGATTTTAAAGTGTGCTTAGCCACTACCTCCGTAAACAGAGGTTTAAGAAGGCACTAACTCCGTAAACAGAAGTTTAAGAAGGCACTAACTCCGTAAACAGAGGTTTAAGGAGGCACTAGATCGGTAGAGGTTTAAGGAGGTTGTGGCTTAGCCAAGTACAATGTAAACGGCTTAAAATTCGACAGATATCATTATTATAATAAAGGAAAGAACCGGACTACAGCCGTGGGGATGGAAAGTCATGTTTGACGCATCATCACGTCTGAACTACTGGACTGATCAACTTGAAATTTTGCATATAGATTCTTAATTAACCGAGGATGGAGGATGGTTCTAGTCCTTTTAAAAACTCTTCAAATTTCCACTCGGTCAAGTTTTCAGTTTGTCAAACTATTAAAATAGACCATTGCGGAGCACAGGTTACATACTAGTCTTGGATACACTGAACAAAAAGTTCCACTCATCACTTTCAAGAATGATTATTGAACAGATGTGAACCCAGTTTCTGACCACACCATAGTAACGTATCTCACACCCAATATGGTTCTACCACTCTCGATCACCATATATTCTGGAATTTAATTGATTCATGAGCGCGAATAATCCATATTATATTCATTCTTAATTATAACAACGAATCAATATTGATTAAACCTTTATAATTCTAACATTTAAAACTAGAACTAGTTTTGAAAATGTGCAAAGTAGACCCAGCCTCATACCGGATTCATATATAGATTCGGAGAAGATAAAATCAGGATACACCTGAGGTAGTAAGAATACATATATTCTAATTACTATTCAGGGCTACACTTGTATTTGTACAATAACATTTAAAAGGCAACGAACCCTCCAAAACATTCAAAATTGAAAATGACTTTAGAGAGTTCGAAACACGATGTGTGAAAACGAGAATATTAAGGGTGCCTTGATTTCAAATCTTTATTGTAACTATTTTCTATACAAAGTACCTCTGATTCACCTCTTTCCACTTCCTATCATCCTATTATATTAAGCGAGCAATTTCTGTATTTTATATATCTGGTTATTTTTATATCTGGCTATTTATGTTTTACGGACCTCGAAAACGGCTCTAACGATTTTCAAAAAATTTGAAACATAGTAGGTTTATGATATAAAGATTCGATTGCACTAGGTCTCATTCTTTGGAAAACTCGCTGAACGACATTAAAAGGATAATTCATCCTTGGAAAACAGATGATAATTTCGTCGTCTCTCGATAACAGAAGATGCGTGTGCCTGTGTGGAAGAGAGACAGAATTATTTCCAGCTGTGTAATCATAATCAATCAGCGAGAAATTTTATCCAGCTGGACATTTGATCAACATAATCTGATTTGTTGACATGACATGATAATCCTCCTAAACTAGAGTATATCATAATTTTCAAAGTTGATCATTATTTGACAATAAATTTTAAGTGATTAGTGAGTGTTATTTTGTTATTCAATTTGGTTTTAAAATAATAATTTTTTTTGTTTTTAAATGTTTGACTGAAAATTGAACCTGAATTCAAGTGTATGTAACATAACCTACTTACTGGACTATTCATAGTGTATAAATCAAAATTCGGGGAAAAAACAGTTTTGGGCTGTGCATGTTAGTCGGTCCCCAATTATTTTAAAGAATTGTGTTCGGTTTATCAAAAGTCAATAGATAAATAACGAGCGAAGCTCGGTGCCCCGATATTTTTAATAATAAGTGCTTGTACAAGTAAACATCAACACCTTGATGAAAACGTAAGATATTAGCTTGTGCGTGTGTAATGAAAAGTGCGAGGGTGAATTATGAGATGATCAAACGTCCATGCCTATTCGATGGGACTCGGCGGGATTCGAACCCGCGACCAGGTACCTAGTACAAACAGACTGAAGGGTGCAACGCCTTAGTCAGATAACTTGGTTATCTAGCCGGCAAAACTTGATACCGCATGAAACTTAGCACTTTCCTGGATCCCCAATTAACTGAAATCATAACCAAAAACAAGTTTCCTTCATCTCCAATTGACTGAAATTATAAAACCAAAAATTCACAACTTTCCTGTTATGAATCAGCACCACAACACCGCCATT
Organism: Nilaparvata lugens; assembly: GCF_014356525.2. NCBI lineage: Eukaryota > Metazoa > Arthropoda > Insecta > Hemiptera > Delphacidae > Nilaparvata > Nilaparvata lugens. The sequence continues at coordinate 5,055,649 of NC_052504.1, forward strand.
AATTAACGATGCGCTTCGAGAAATCATCATTCCTCATAAAAGCAGCAACTGAATTCAGCAGATGAGTGGCCTCTGATAAGAAGGAAGCTCTGTGCTCCTCCAAGCGTTCAATGTAAATCGTTCTGTTTTATAAGGCAGAAGAGTCTCTCCACTGCAGAACACAGAGGCTATTAGTGTTCAACTGCCCGCAAATCCTCTGCTACTAACAACATTCATTACATTCAAATTCCATATAAGTTCACAGTGAGTGTAAAGTGCATCTGGTATTGATGACACGTGTGGCCTGGGCTACTGTCAGTATTGGTTTGAAGCATAAAGATACGAAAACTATAGAACTGATTCAGTTCATCTCTGGTTGAAGAAGAAGCGTTTTGATTTCATGTTTATGGAACACTGGCAGATTAAAGTGAACGCAGAATGTTCTTCCAGAGTCCTTCATGGTCATTTCACAATCTGTATCTAAATTAAAAAATCTCCATCTCATGAATTTAATTGGCCGGGGGCAATTTGTATTGAGTGTTCTACATGGAGTGAATGAACTGTTTATTTTTGAGCTTTGGAGAGCTATTAGTCATGTAACATGTGCCACACTTCTTGGAGAAGACTGTAAACTTATCTAAGAGACTGTTTAACATTCACTGAAATGTGCATTGTCTTCAATGGTTAATCACACCAAATTTGGATTCTATATTAAACTATAAATAGTTTATAGTTGTCTATAGACAACGTTTTGAGTCTATTCAATTATAAAATAGTTTTCCATGGGGATTTAGTAAATTTTTCCAATAAATTCAAGTCTGCCAGAGATTTCTCAGATAAATTCCAGCTTATAACTACTATAACCATAGAATAAAACAATCATAAGTTTTCTCTCAAGTTTTATTTGACTATAACCTATATTATCCTACTATAATCCTATATATTCGGATCTGAACCGAACCCTGTGGTATAAAAGTGCGACCGTCTATGACAAAACCCTAGTGCTGTTTTCATCTCACGATGAAAAATGAACAAATAATTAATAATTTTAATTAGATATATATTGATTGAAAAAGACTAAGAAATTGTCAAAAAACCACTGATTTATTGATAATTGGAAAGATCGGTTTCGGTTATTACACCATTGTCAATCTCTGATAAACTATAAACTGAGCTATGATTTTTCAAAAATGAGTGAAATTTAAAGAAGAAATCAAATTCAGGTTAAATTATTTTAGGTCAAGGTTAGAGTTTATAGTTTATCAGAGATTGACAATGGTGTAATAACCGAAACCGATCTTTCCAATTATCAATAAATCAGTGGTTTTTTGACAATTTCTTAGTCTTTTTCATTCAATATGAATAATTACCACAATATCAACTTCTCAACTACACAAAAAGTTAGATTTATATTTTAATCAATGCTAAACAGAAATCCTTTCGAAACTCACAACTGAGACAGTCAGTTTCATTAAAAATTTAGACTTTTTGAATAATTAGTAAGTTACTGTTCTAGATTTTTGATTCTAGACTCTAATAGTATCTATTTGATTCAAAATTTGCTCGTTTATCTGAGTAATGAAGAGCGTAAATTGTATTTTGTAAAGAGAAAGTGACATAACCAACATTTTGATTTGGACAGTATAGTATAAATTGGAAACGGGACAGTTTTGGGCATGAGCCTGTTGTGCCTTTCCTCATGTTAAGTATTTGTACACAATGTGATAAATAAATAAATAAAATTGATTTCTTCTTAAAATTTCACTCATTTTTGAAAAATCATAGCTCAGTATTCATTGGAGATAGAGGGTTCCGAATGATCTCATTTTATTCAGAATCTTACAATCTAATAAAAGGCGAGAGCAAATTTCTCTGTCCGATTACGAGATTTGGTATAAATAGCTGAAAACTGAAAATGAGCTGAAAATACGAGGTTTTTGGGCCACCCTGTATCTAGCACAAGGAAATTTTGCATGGAGAAATTGGTTCTGGACTTATGTACCCAAATAATATATTAAAAAATCAGAACTACAATATAAATTGCATGCACCAATGTATATTGTGACTGGACTATTATATAGCCGAACCATGTTGTGAGTAAACAATTTTTAAAAGGGTACTTAGATTTCTATTTTTATTCATATTCAAGAGTAGCCCCAAGGAAAAAAGGCTACTACACTCTTCATTATCCTACTATAATCCTATATTTTTGTGTTTGAACTGTAATATAAATGAGTGACCGTTTTGGGCTGTTTTCATCACACGATGAAATGAACAAATGAATAATTTTCAGTGTGAAATTGTATTCTCATTAACAGTAATCCTTTCAAGACACAACTGAAACATATTGTGAGTCTAGTTACACACACATCGATTTTTTGCCGTCCTTAAATCTACCGGATTAAATGAAACTTAACAAAATATCATCTGTATAATCTAATAGAATTTATAAGGACAATATTTTCCAGTGCTGTAATGAACTACATGGAATCCTGTATAATCTAATAGAATTTATAAGGACGATTTCTTCCAGTGGAGTGATCCGTGGTCTAGTGGATAGAGTGCATGCTTAGCAGAATAGAAATCCCGGGTTCAAACCCTCTCATTAGCAAAAGTGCTTTAACCAGATCACTCCCGTGTTATCGGATGGGCACATTGAACTGTAGGTCCCGGCTGAAGTATTACAGACGTAAGGTTCATTAACGGCTTAAATTATATATTCAGGCGAGGTGGAATCTTCCCACAAGGGACTATCCCCACCAACAAAAACCATGCAAATTTACTTTTTTACAGTCCCTATAAATTCTATTAGATTGAACATTAGAGATAATTAATATTTGGATCGAACATGGCTTTAGGCTTTTTCAATATGTGTAAATCACATTGAGTCTCTCCTATAAATAGTTTTCCTTGAAGTATTGAGATGGCATTGATAGACAGGAAGGCAGGCAGCAATGGCAGCACTTGTTTGCTTTGTCGAGTTTTCAGTTTGTAGAAGAGATGAAAGAGCATCATTTGTTTACCTGACCATTAGCTGGAATATGATCATTTCTTCAGTTCACTCCCTTCTCTGCCATTCTCTCTCTCTCTCTTCTCTCTCTCTCACACACATACTCGGTATTTATCTCCTGCACATACTCTGTCTCTCTCTCACTCTCTTTTACACATACACACTCTCTCTCTTTCTCTCTCTCTCTCTATATATCTCTCTCTATCTCTCTCTCTCTCTCTGTTATATACTCTGTCTCTCACACTCTTACACACACACTCTCTCTCACACACATCCTTCATCTTGTAGTTTTTCAATTCCCTCCATTCCGTTCAAGCAGTTGAACAAATAAAATGTCAAAAATAACACACAAGCACAGAGCACACCAAGTCGCATCTCCGTAGCGTAGACAAACATCACAGAATTGCCGCCATCTTGAATGTGGCTCTGGACCTCCCAAGTCCCAACTGATATTGACATGGCATTCAGTGACCATGCATACTTCTTCGGCAGTTGTTCTTCAGATCGCCTAGATTTCAATTTGTCTTGCGTACAGAATTAGATGAACATAACACTACAGTTTTGAATGTAGAAGGAAAGGTTAGAGAGATTGGGTACTTGCTTTTAAATGACGATATTTTGTTATTATTGGAATGTTTTGATAAGTTTGGATAATAAACATGGATAACGATAAGTTGAAATACTGGATAATTTGAAATACACCTCACTTCTCAAGCACGTGATCTCTCACTATGCAGCCTCTCATGAGTCAGCAGGGTTTTGAAAATTATTGCAGAATGTTCCTCACAATTGAATGGAATCTGTGATTGAATTTGAAACATTTTGTCTATGACATAGTGTCGAGTAGGAGGATTATACTCTGATCAAGATATGTTGAGACTTGGAGAAAATATCAGTGTTGCCAAATTTTACGAAATTTCAATCATTTCATGCCAGCCTATTTGACAGGATCTATTCAATTCGACATCACAGTCTATGCAGAGTTGTCAATATTTGAATACACTAGTAGTTCTGTGAACAGTAGACCTCGCGCAGTTATAAACTGCAGTTTGTCTGTATGTAGTGTCGGCGAGATATCAGTGTGAAAACGGCTAATGGGTGTTGGGGTTGGTGTATCAAAAATCTTAACATCAAAAGCTAATCTCTTTCAAGACATACTGGCAACAGGACAGCCCGAGTTCAAAGCAGAGAAAATTCGAGAGACAATACTATGTTATTTTAGTTATTAATTGCATGCGTTATTGTACGCAATCAATAGTTCATTTTAATAGTGCATAAAAATTGCATTCAATGAGGCATGCCATATAGTCTTTACAGAAGCTGATCTTTTACCAAGTTACATTGAGATATTGAATTGTATGCGTCATGGCATGTCATTTTTTAATCAACTCGACAGCTGATTTATGATGAATAATTCTATAGTCTGATCAATTTTACTCTAATATTGGCGTATGAAGGAGGCTCCTTTTTCCTTTTATATTATCCTTGAAATGCAAAATTTCCAAAAACCTTGTATATACGTCGACGCGCAATTAAAAAAGGAACATACCTGTCAAATTTCATGAAAATCTATTACCGCGTTTCGCCGTAAATGCGCAACATAATAAACATTTAAACATTAAGAGAAATGCCAAACCGTCGACTTTGAGTCTTAGACCTCACTTCGCTCGGTCAATTATCCAATCATTTGAGCTTGCATGAAAAGATTGAAATTTCACACGATTTTGGCAAACGGATGTTTTATCAAAGTCTAAAATTATTTTTTACAAACTATAGGAAAAAGAGAAAAAGGGAGGAGATGGAAGATGTAACTAAGAAGGAGAAGCATAAGGAGAAAAAGAAGAAGAAGAAGAGTGAAGAGAGAGAGAGAGAGATTGATTGATTGATTGAGTACTTTATTTATGTAGATTACAATATATACTGGCTTATACACTTATATACAATAGCTTACAATACAGCAAAGTTATAGATGAATTTACATAATATAGACTAAGAAAATAACTATTGAACTGTATATGATATGAAAAGGACAGTATCAGTTTGAACTTCGAGCAGAAAGCATCGTTTGTTTTCGCTCCGTTATCTCTAAAATCCTACCGGCAATAGTGAACCAGTGAATTCGGGCGTGATTTGTTTTTGCTTTGTGTTTCGCCTTGTCTTTATACTGTTTGTATGGAAAGTAATTAAATTTCAACTATTAAAATGTCGTGTAAAATCTGTTTTAAGTCGGTGCGAAGCGGTCATAACTTTGATAAGGTTGCTTGTGGCGTGTGTTCGGGACTAGTGCATACAACCTGCGCTGGACTTGATGCTAATGACGTTAAATATATGACGGACAATAACCAAATATGGCGCTGTAGGGAGTGTAACTTGGAGCGACGAAAAAGTATGTCGAGTGAGGCGCCGGTGACAACCGTTTCAGTGTCGTCATTATCCGATGTAATCTCATTACTCAGAAAAATAGAGACTGATTTGGGAAATTCACTGGAGGCGTGTCATGCGGAGATTAAGGAGCTGAAGGAAAGACAGGAGACTCGTAATGAGAAATTTGAAACCTGTCTTAACACTATCGAGACTTTAACTAGGAGAGTCGTGAGTTTAGAAAAGGAGAACATTCAATTGAAGGAGCGTGTAGAAGATTTGGAACAGTATTCCAGAGTTAATATGGTCGAGATACGGGGCCTGCCTCAGCAAACTAACGAAAACCTCACCTCGATGGTTTGTAGCATATCTGGTGCTCTCGGCTGTCAGATCACGGAGGATTCCATCGACACATGTCACCGAATAGGTCGTGCTGGACCAGAGGGGCCGGCTCCAGTTGTCGTCAAATTCGTCAGGAGAACCGACAAAAACGCGCTGCTTCAAAAGAGGAGAGTTAAGCGTGACTTTTCAAGCAGACACATCGGCGGTAACACGGATCGACCGATCTACATCAATGAATGTCTATCACCATCAAGGAGGAAACTTTTCTCATTGGCCAGATCTGCACATAAAGAGCATCGATTTCGATTCCTGTGGGTGAGAGACTGTAAAATTTTAATAAGAAAAAAGGAAGGTAGCCCAGTGATTGAACTCAAGTCAGTCGAACAACTAGAAAACTTGATAGCTCAAAGCCCATTGCCAATAATCAATGCTGATAAAAGTACTGAAAGCACCTCGAATGATTAACTTAGAAGATTTTGCGTTTAATTCAACTCTATTTAATATCGCTAGAGAATTTTTCATGAATTATATGAGCGATATAAGCAGCATTGAATTGGTTAGGGCTTTACAGAATGTTAATAAATTATTAATTTGTCAATTTTCATTTAGGTCTGACTTGTTTTTTCTGTTTTTGCATATTTTTTCAGCTAAGAAGATCTCTTTCTCCCTCTGTTTAATTCTATTTAACGCGTTTAACTACATAACTGAAAATTGTTATCAACTGGTTCATATTGTATATAGATACCAAGCTAATATTGCGGTTGCTTTGATCACTTTGCAATCACTTTTTATTCATAATGGTAGTTTATGTAGTCAGCATATTCTTCCCATGACGTATAATTTCACAAGATGTATTAGTATTGAGTTCATACAGCGCTTTCCAGTGTATTGCCCAGTAGTATAACTATTACAATTAGCGATATGAAAAGGTTTTGCAAAATAATTAAGTTTTCAGGTGAATCAATTACCGTGACGCTTCATAGGCTTGTTTCTTGTTATCAAACTACCTATTGTATATTAATCTTGTAACTTACAATGACTGAACTAAGTAACGATATATTTAATTACACTCAGCATAACAACATTGTAATTGTACAACAAAATATTCGTAGTCTTAGAGCTAATTTTGATGCTTTCAGCCTCCAACTCGAAGTTTTAGAAAGGATACCAGACATAATAATTTTAACCGAGATATGGGTTGACGAAAATGAGATAAGCCAGTATTATTTGACTAATTATGAGGTTCATTTTAAGTGTAATAATTCAAATAGAGCAGGAGGAGTGGCAGTGTATGTATCGGATAGGCTGTCTTGTGTTGGTCTTAATGATTGCAATATGATTACAGCAGATTGCAAGCACTTAGTGTTATCGTTATCTCACACAAAAATAGACTTACTGGCTATCTACAGATACCATAACTTTTCCGAAGAAGCGTTTACTAGAGAACTGGTCACTTCGATAAAGCTTATCAAAAACTCTAATTTAATTATTAAAGGTGACATGAACCTCAACATCCTAGAACAAAATCGGAACTCTGATTCTTATTTAATTAACATGGCTAGTCTCGGATTTAAATCCCTAATCAACGAACCCACTCGTGTCACTAACACTTCCAAAACTTGCATTGACCACGCATTCGTTAGAGACAAAATTAATAGTAGACTAAGTTATAGTTCTAAAGTTATTCAGACATCTATAACTGATCATTGGATGACTGTCCTTTGCATAAAAATGAATGAAAGGGAAATCTATCAAAAATTAAATGAGTCTAAAAGAGTAGAAGAAACTAAATTTATAGCACTGATAGAAAACGTGGATTGGAGTGACATATTTTTATGTCCTACCGTTTCACAAGCTGTAGAGAAATTTATTTACAAAATTAAATGTTGTATTGATCAATCTTATAGTACACAAAAAATAATAAAAAACTTTTAAAACCATGGATGAATGTAGAGCTAAAACATGAAATTGATAAGAAGAATAGATTGTATAAATTGTATAGGCAACAGCCAGAAAATACTAATCTTAAGCGTGAATTTAACATACAAAGAAATAACTTAATAAACAAAATAAGATTTAAAAAACAGGCATATTACTCTGCTGAACTTGAAAAGAATATGACGAACAGCAAAAACAATGGGCAACAATTAAAGACTTGACTGGTGAGAAAAAGATTAATAAATCTATAACACTCAGCGATGAAGCAGGGTCCCTAATAACATGTGATAATGAAGTAGCACGAATGTTTAATGATCACTTTTGCACTATAGCTGATGGTTTAAGAGAACAAATTATGTGTGATAATAATCAAATAAATAATGCATTCAAGAAGTATGAGAAAAATTTCCAAAGCAATAGAATAATTAATTCGATCTTTTTCTACCGACGACCGAAGTGGAGGTCTTGAACATCATATCAGAACTCCAAAATAATAAATCACCAGGATACGACAATATAACACCATCACTAATAAAATCTATAGCACACTATATCATTGATGTCCTAGTATTTATATTTAACCTAAGTTTAAGTACGGGTGAATTTCCTGCGGAGTTTAAAAAAGCTGTAGTTATTCCCATATTTAAAAAAAATAACAGAATGCAGGCTACAAATTATAGACCAATTTCGTTGTTGTCAGTATTTTCTAAAATACTCGAGAAAATTGTTAAGAGCCGGGTCACGAATTTCCTGGAACAACACAACTTCTTTAGCAAAAACCAATATGGCTTTCAGAGCAGGCTTAATACAGGATCAGCAATCATGAGACTGATGACAGGGGTATATGATAGTATCAACGAAAGAAAGTCATGTGCTGCATTGTTTGTTGACGTCATGAAAGCCTATGATATGGTTGACCATGATATTTTATTAGATAATATGTATCGAGCAGGAATAAGAGGCATTGCACACAAATGGTTCAGATCCTACCTCACTGGTAGACTGCAGCAAACTAAGGTTAATAGCAGTGTAGTCAGTGATTTTAGTGAATTGAAAATGGAATACCACAGGGATCAGTGTTATCGGGTTTACTTTTTTTAATCTATGTGAATAACTTATGTAATGGTACTTTCAAGGGAAACTTGGTTGCATTTGCTGACGACACTGCACTCCTTTATAAATCAAATTCATTAGCTGAACTACAAGAAGACATGCAGAACGACGTCAATGCACTTAGATGGTGGTTCACTCGGAATATGATGGTAATGAGTCCTAAAACAAAATTTATCATATTCAAACTAAGAAAAGATGTCCAATTTCCCTCCCCACTCAGGTACCATAACATCAAATGCTCCTTACTTGCTGACTGCGATTGCATGGACCTTGAACAGGTCAAGAGCATCAAGTACCTGGGTGTGTGGGTGGATAATAGAATCAGTTGGCATGACACACAAGATATGTCAAGAAAAAATTGTTGAAATATGTAAGGATATTTTATCTTCTTAGGACTGTTTGTAATGCGAACTGATGAGAAGGATCTACTTCGCTCTCATTAACTCGAATTTTGAGTATGCCTGGAAGTCTGGGGGGGCATATAAGGCAGCTTTACAACCAATAATTATCCTACAGAAATCATTCATAAGAATTATGTCTTATAGAAGTAGATATGATCACTCTGCACCGGCTTTCAAAAACTCAAAATACTGCCAATCAGAAACTTGTATATCTATAAAACCTAAAGCTTTTTTTCGATCGGAGTGGAGAAATGCGGTTGATTATACGCGCAGGGTTGGGAGGAATCAGCTAGATGTGCAAGTCCCTAAACCAAACCTATCTATTTTTAAAAATTCTTCTCTTACCTGGCACCAACATTTTTTAACAGCTCCCTGTTAATAAGAGGATGTAGCAGAAGACATCCTTCTGTAGTTTATTGCACAACACCTGATTCACGAAGATGTATCAAAGTATTATGACAACATTGTGTAGTAGAGCTGCAGGGTACATTATGACTGCACTAATCAAAAATTAAAAGGTATAAAATGTTATAATCTACTCTAACAATAATGTTTTTCTAATGGCTGTTAAGCATAAAAAATCTATTGAACTTGTAATACTATTATGTGATCTATTGTACAATGTTAGTTTCCTTTTTGTAATGTTCAACTGATGCTGAAGTTTTCTTCTTTTTTTTTTTCTTTGCTTTTGTCGTTTTCAGTTTTTTAACTTCTTTCTTTTTCTTTTGTTTTTGTATTGTTCAATTATTGTATCACTTTTTTATCCGCCCAAACAGGTTCAGTAACCTTTGGGTTTATTTTCCAGTGTAAAGATCTTTTGTATTTTTCTTTTCAGGGTATGTTAGATATTTCAAGCGATTTTTTTGTAATCAGAAGTTAATGCATGCTCTGAAAGATGTACGTAAGTTATGTTAAAAATGGAAAATAAATTTGATTTGATTTGATTTGATTTGATTTGAAAAGCAATTTGTAATATAATAACTATAGATAATAATCATATTGTTATGCATCTACATAAATTGGCGGAGCTTTGGACATATCAATGTCCATTCTTTGGGAAGAATATTAAAAATATCCTCCCCACTAACTCTCTACCAAAAGAGAGAGAGAGAGCGAGAGGGAACAGAAAGAAAACTAGAGAGTTGGTGTAAGACATGAGTGTCTAGTTTATTTACATGAAACGATGTACTTGTTAAGTTTAAGCAATTTTATATTTCAATAAATCGATTTTAGGAGGAGGTCTAATTTTCAAGTGGTGCCATTTTATCCTTGGGCTGCCAGCATACTGAAAGCAACCAGATGATAGCGACGTGACGTAAATTCCACGTCTTTTGATAGTCACTTTACGATCAACTCACTATGATGCGATCATAGTTTATGATCATACTATGATACATACTATGATCATAAACTGATCATCAGCGATGATTAAAGTGGATATTAATCATCAACTTTACATGCTTCAAGACAGCAGCTTAAAATGCTCTTGACGATGAGTGGAATAGGCTATCACTCATTGTTATATCACTTATAACATCTAAAACAACCTTTTGTTCAAACATGGGATTAGGACATGAAAGTCAGTTTGTTTAGTTTTGAGAGTACTCATAGAAATAGGGATTCATGAATAAATGGGTTCGTAGTAAGAATATGAAAAACATGATATAGACTCTCTACTCAAACACGTTGAATGGAGAAATCTGGAGTATAGTCAAGGATTGTGATCTAAAAATTAGTCATAAGTGCAATTCTTTTAGGTTTTATTATACTAGGTTCTAGAGAGCATTCAGGAATATGGGTATATAAGGGTATGAAGTTTTCTTTAGGGCTACTTTTAATAGAAATAAAAATATAAATTTGAGTACCCTTTTAAATTATTTCGTCACGACATGTTTCGGCTGCTAATGCCATTTTCAACTTAAAAAATATAAATATTTAATATAAACAAAAATAAATATAAATAAATACATAAATCTTAGTACCCTTTTAGATTTTTTCGTTACGACATTTTTCGGCTACTTATGCCATTTTTTGAGTTGAAAATGGCATTAGAAGCCGAAACATGTCCTGACGAAATAATCTAAAAGGGTACTCAGATTTATATTTATATTTATAGGGTATGAACTATGGTACTGAATAGAACCATAGAGAAAAGATAGAGAATATTGAACCATAAAGAATTATGTTCTCCGTAGTAGAACTGAGAGGCCTATTATACAAAGCCACAAGTGTTCGGAGCGGTTTTTGGAGAAGTCTCACATATTTTATTGTGATTTCAAATGTAATTGAGTTCGAATTGAATATCTGCCTTTATTTAAAACATAGGAAGGCGAAGTTAGGGCGCAGCCGGACTTCTCATACAATTAGGCTCAACTCACACTTACGCGACTCAGGTCGAGAAGAGACTCGACTCCAGTCGAGTTCATGTGTTTTCAAATGGTGACGTCGCGGAGACTAGAATCGACTGGTCTGAGTGTCACTATTTGGAAACACATGCTCTCGACTAGAGTCGAATCTCTTCTCGACCTGAGTCACGTAAGTGTGAGTTGAGCCTAAGTGTATGAGAAGTCCGGCTGCGCCCTAACTTCGCCTTCCTATGTTTTAAATAAGTAAAGGCAGATATTCAATTGGAACTCAATTACATTTGAAATCACAATAAAATATGTGTGACTTCTCCAAAAATCGCTCCGAACACTTGTGGCTTTGAATAATAGGCCTCTCAGTTCTACCATGGTAAGTGTGAGTTGAGCCTTAACTTAACCGTCCATCTTAATCACTGTTAATTGGTGTGATCTCTCGAAAATAGCTCATTATAACCTCATTTGTGGCTCTGTTTAATAAGCCTCCAGGAAAACACCAAGTTCCAAGTTCTATGTAGAGATGAAATTAAGGAACCACAATTCAAGAATTTAAATACACTTAGGATGGGTAATACAGAAATCTAGATTAAAACCAAGCATTGGATTGAAGAAGAAGAGCGTACAGGATTTTTATTTTGGAGTTTCTATATTATTTCTATATTTTGGAGTTTCTATATATGAAATAAAGGAATCACAATTGAAGAGTTCAAATACACTCAGGATGTGTAACAGACATCTACATTGAATCCAAAAAAATTTGATTGAAGAATAAGTGCGTTCAGTATTTTATTTTGGAGAACGTAAATTACCAGGATATTTGGAGTACCTACAATAATTAAGTCCGAACGAGATACTTGGACGGTGCGAAGGTCAACGCCCTCCCTAAGGCAGCAGCTTGATCAAGGACCGAGATTCACTTTCAACGGTCAGCATTCCTTGTTAATCGCACTACAGCTTCCCATGCAGCCAATGCTGACAGGAGCTGATCGGGGAACCGGATCGCCGAATGGAACAGGGCATTTCAGATCGGAAAAAAATTAAGCCAAGAGTGCCGAGTCGTAAATGCCACAAGCAGAAGAGAGAGTGAGAGATAGAGAGAGAGAGAGAGAGAGAGAGAGAATGTCCACGACTGAGAGAGAGTGATAGAGGGTTAGAGAGAGATGGAGTGTGGTGAGAGAGATAATGAGAGAGAGAGAAGAGAGTGACAGAGGCAGAATAATAAATGACATCGGGTCAGCACTAATGAGAAATAAAACTCGAATGCAACGGTCTTTGACGTTTCTAATTCAAACTCTGATTCATTGAATTCAGTGTTTTGTTCAGGGATAATCATTTTCTACAGATGGCCCTTTGAATTGGAATATTGTCGTCCTAAAGATTTGAGAATAGTAACTGTGCATGATGGAATAAATTCATGAAGATAGGAAAGTTGAACTGATGCACAAATTGGAAAAACTTTGAAATCAAAATTGATAAACATGTAGAATCATTGCTTGTATATAGTACTGCATGTATAAACAATAATAGATTATTTTGAATTGTTCCCAGCTGAGCACCCTGTAATTGCCTAGCAACTAATAGCGGGAAACAATATGGAGCCAGATTAGAGATTTAGGCACATAATACACGAATTTTGTTTAAATTAATAAATATCAGCTGTTCGTTTTATCCGGAATGCAATACATTCGAATGAATGCAAATATCAACAACGCGTCTAACGCTAAATCGTGGCTTTGCAACATGGTTGATGCATATGGCCCTAAGATACTAGTAGTTCTGTCAACAGTAGACCTCGCGCAGTTATATACCACAGTCTCCTCTAATACTGTCCATTGGAGTGAATTCTGTCCTGTCCTGTCGTGTCGGTGAGATATCGGTGTATAAACGACTAATAGCTGTTTGGGTTGTATCACAAATGCAAATAATTTGATGTAAACAGCTATGCTACTATCATCAAAAGCTTACCGAGTTGAAAGCAGAGAAAAGTCGGGATAAAATACTATGCTACTTCGAGTTATCAATTGTATGCCTCACTGCATGCAATATTAATAGTCCACATAACAGTTGATGTTCTACTAAGTTACATTGAGATATTAAATTGCATGAGTCATTGAATGCAATAAATAATCCACTCGACAGCTGATTCATGTTGAATAATATTCTAGTCTGATTTTTACTGTAATATTGGCGTTCGAAGGAGACTCCTTTTCCTTTTGTATTATCCTCAAAATGCAAAATTTCCAAAAACCTTATGTATACGTCGACGCGAAATTCAGAAAGGAACATACCTGTCAAGTTTCTTGAAAATCAATTGCTGCGTTTCGCCGTAAATGCGGAATATAAATATAAACATAAATAAAGAGAAATGCAAAACCGCCGACTTGAATCGTAAGGTGTGTACAGATATACGCGCCGCGAACATGAGCAATTCACTTTTAATCAGCTGATGCCAAGCTTTTTATATCTGTATCTTACCGTTTCTGTAAAAATATAGATATAGTCAGCTGATTAAAAGTGAATTGCTCATATTCGCAGCGCGTATATCTGTACGCACCTTGAGACCTAATTTCGATCGGTCAATTATGATCGAATCTATTATGTGTAACATTCCGGGTTTAAACCAACAGCTGATCAACCACCGTTTGAACTGGGATGGTGCATATGGCTCTACATCGTTAACCACAAATTAACGTTATGCAAGATACTTCAAATCTATGGTGAATATTGGGCAGTTCACCAATGCCGAATCTCATGTATCCCTTCAAAATGTATTCCATATCGATGTATTTCATAGATATGTACTTACAGCAAGTTTATTCGAGCAAACCACACCTCAAAAAAGTAATCAGACAACGAGGTAATAAACATAATTCGAGTTGTCATTTGTGGATCGAAGCATTGACACAGCCAGAAGGAGGAGCGAGAGGAGGAGGAGAGGTGAAGGAGAAGGGAGAGGGGTGGGAGGAGAAGGAGGAGATAAAGAAGTGTGAGGAGGAGAAGTAGGAGGAGGAGGAGGAGGAGGAGGAGGAGAAGAAGAAGGAGGAAGCATGAACATGCAGTTTTGTGGGATGTGGTGCCCACGCTCTCAGCAAAAGCTGTTAATAGTGTCAGTGTTTCGGACATTATTCATAAATAAATCGGTAGTTTATAGGACCAGATCATGAGCAGGCTACTCGATAATGTTGTTGGATGAAGGAGACTCACATTGACGTGTCTATCTCAAAAACTCATTTGGGTGTAGATGAAGAAGTAGAAAAAATAGAAGTAGAAGTAGAAGAAGAAGAAGAAGAAGAAGAAGAAGAAGAAGAAGAAGAAGAAGAAGAAGAAGAAGAAGAAGAAGAAGAAGAAGAAGAAGAAGAAGAAGAAGAAGAAGAAGAAGAAGAAGAAGAAGAAGAAGAAGAAGAAGAAGAAGAAGAAGAAGAAGAAGAAGAAGAAGAAGAAGAAGAAGAAGAAGAAGAAGAAGAAGAGAAGAAGAAGAAGAAGAAGAAGAAGAAGAAGAAGAAAGAAGAAGAAGAAGGAAGAAGAAGAAGAAGAAGAAGAAGAAGAAGAGAAGAAGAAGAAGAAGAAGAAGAAGAGAAGAAGAAGAAGAAGAGAAGAAGAAGAAGAGAAGAAGAGGAAGAAGAGTTGAAGAAGATAATGGAGGAGAAGTAGGAGAAGGTGACGGAGGTGGAAAAATTTAGGAAGAGAAGGAAAAGGGAGGTGAGGAAATAGAGAAAAGAGACTGGTAAGAGGTGAATGAGTAGGAGAGGTGAGTAGATGAGATGACAAGGTGACAGAGAGGAATATAAACAAGTGTAATTAAAAGGAAAACGTCAAAGAAATAAGCAGTTGTAGTAGGAGAAAAATACTGTAATAGGAAGTACAAGGAGTACAGTAAAGGAGTACAGTGAGGAAAAACACAGAAAAAATGAAAAGTGAAAGTAGGAGAAGAAAATGTGGTAAAGGAGGAGGAGCAGTAAGCGGATAAGGAAATATGAGGAGCAGTAGATGGACAAGGAAAGAGGAGGAAGAGGAGGAGAAGGAAGAGGAGGAGCAGGAGGAGGAGGTGGTGACGATTGTGGAGGCTAAGGGGAAGATGAAGGATTATATTAGGAGAGAGAGGAAAATAAGAAGTAGAAGGAAGAGGGAAAAGAAAAGGAAAATCATAAAAAAGAAGATGAAGTAGTTTCAGGGAGTGATGTGTAAAAGAGAGAGAGAGGAGAGACGATAAGAAGGCATCCTCGTTTAAAATAATCAATTATCCTATTATATTAAGTGAGCAATTTCTGTATTTATATATCTGGTTATTTCTATATCTGGCTATTTTTATATCTGGTTATTTTTATATCTGGCTATTTTCATATCTGGTTATTTTTATATCTGGCTATTTTCATATCTGGTTATTTATGTTAAACGGATCTCGAAAACGGCTCTAACGATTTTCACGAAATTTGGAACATATTAGGATAGTAGGTTTATGATATAAAAATTCGATTGCACTAGGTTTCATCCTTGGGAAAACTCGCTGAACGATATAAAGGTGTGTACAGACTTTTGCTCTGCTCCGCAACCGAACGTCACTCCAGCAGAGCGATTGATGATCGACTGGGGAGCAACAGTGGTTCGACCGGGGAACGCGAGAAGATCTAACATCTTCCGTAACGTTCATGATGGGTGCGTGGGCGGAGCGACTGTGGTTCGATGGTGGTACGAGGGCGGTACAAGGGAGGAGCGTGCTCGGTGCTGGTTGGAAGCGCGAATATGTGTACGCAGCTTCAAAAGGATAATTCATCCTTGTCTGAAACAGCTGTGGATAGTAAAAAAGTGAGTAGGTATGTGAAAAATCAAAATATCGCATCCACGAAATTCATAAGATGACGTATAGCCAGCTGTGAAATATAAACACGATCATTTTAGAGAATTGTGTTCTGCTTATCAATAAATAAAAATAACGAGCGAAGCTCCGTCCCCCAATATTATTTTTATTAAGCAAGAAATTATATTTTTCAATAATTTCATAATAAAAATTAAGATGAAATATTATGCAAATTAATTATTAATTCTACATTGTTAAAAGACGATCTGGCAACAGAGCAAAGCGGGAAAGAGATATCGCTATCCGCTTTGTTGAGTGGTAGCATTATACCATTGCTAATCAAACACTGCCATTATAACGTGGACCCTCACTATATTATTTTTGCACTGATCAATGACTGAATTGACAGAAAGGCTTTGTCAGTATTAGTTGAATTGAAGGCATTGGTGTCACTTGAAGATAGTGCTGACAGATTGAAGTGAATCTTACTCTAGTAGTTTTGCTCTGGTAATTGCTGAATAGCAAGGCAAGCGATCGTGGGAAAAATACCTACCATCTACCGTCAGAAAAGGGTTGATTGACTGTTAACTCCCTAAATTTCCTGTAGCTTCCAGCAAGTGACATTCAAATCAAATAGATTATTGCACAAAAAATCTGGTGTGGCGCACTCACTCAACTTTCCTTGCCGTTATGAAAATTGATCACCTGACGCTAGTGTTCACGCGCATCTCAAGTCTACTATTCAAAGATCTAAGCCATCTGGTGACAGGACAATAACGCTGGTGACACACGAGGTCTGCTATCTCTTCATAGTGAATGATTTAATAGAATCAACAGTTGCCAACAGTTTGCAATTGGATAATCACATTTTCTCGAATTTCAAGCTTATTTTCAATTTTAGGTGGAAATGTTACTGAACATTAATTGTAGAGATTTTTATGCTCAATCTTTTCCACTAGAATTTTTTTTTTAATTGTATCTGAAGGCTGATAATTAGGAACCTAAAATCAAACTTTGCAAAGATGGGGCGGGGCTCCTGGACTTTTTACAGATATAGGACTTGTTGCAGTTGATAAAGCTTATCAATGACTATTTTTGGTATAAATTTGATCAAAATCGTTGGAGCTGTTTTCGAGAAAACCGTGAAAAACATGGTTTTTTAGTCATTATCCGCCATTTTTCTCAACAATATTACGAAACCTGATCAAAATTGTTGGAGCCATTTTCGAGAAAATCGCGAAAAACCGTGCTCCTGGAATTTTCTCAGTAATGAGACTCATGCCAGTTGATAGGGCTTATAAATTCATGATATAAATTTGAAGAAAATCGTTAGAGCCGTTTTCGAGAAACCCGTGAAAAACATGGTTTTTTAGTCATTATTCTCCATTTTTCTCAACAATATTACGAAACTTGATCAAAATTGTTGGAGCCATTTTCGAGAAAATCGCGAAAAACCGTGTTTTTGACAACATTTTAGCCGCCATCTTGAATTGCATTTGATTGAAATTGTTCGTGTCGGATCCTTATAGTGTAAGGACCTTAAGTTCCAATTTTAAAGTCATTCCGTTGTTTGGGAGATGAGATACTCGTATACACAGACGCACATACGGTACAGACCAATACCCATAAACCATTTTTTTGGACTCAGGGGACCTTAAAACGTATAGAAATTGGGGTACCTTAATTTTTTTCGGAACGCAATACTTTCCTTACCTATGGTAATAGGGCACGGAAAGTAAAAATACATGGTAAAAATATTTTTTTTTAATACCGTGACACTCAATTCACTCCATCAAGATCACAGTTGATCTAGAATCAGACCGATTAGGCAACTTCAATATTTCAGTTCGCCAAATCCCTGTTTCTTTCAGGAAGTCTTGTGATACAAAATCGTATAATTTGATTGTAAATATACCAAAAACATTCTGTATACTACCAGCATATTGCCATTTGAAAGCAAAAACCCAACCTAACTTCTTCCGAACCAATCAATCCTCACTATAATCCATACAAAATAGCTATCGAGTTGGAGGAATATCCGGCGCAGAGAAATGGAGGGAGATCAGCCAATTACAGTGATGGATTATAATAATAATATCGAATGACCTGGCTGGCTCAGGTCTGGTGTCAGAGTTTTCAGGTCGCAACTGATCAATTTCAGGGCCTCTGACATGACCTATCGGCTGCTTTTCAGGCAGCCGGGACCGTGTCCATCCGAAACACGGATTGAGTCATTGGTAGAAGCATAGTTGCCAATATGTCGATTAGATTCAGTCGAGTCAGTGCTTGCAGAGAGGAAGCTTCGTAAGTTTAACATGAGCGCTTGAATACTCACTAGAAATTAGAGAACGCAGGCCGGTACAGAACGGCAAATCGGCGCCGATCTATACCTACTCTGCTGCGCATGTCCATCCTAAGTCAATAGTTATTTGTGCAACTATAATGTGACAGTTTGCTGCACCGAAAGAAATGTTTACCCCCGAGCCGTAGGCGAGGGCGGAATGGCTTCTTGAGTGCAGCAGAAGAACTTTACACACATATTTCACATTAAATTTTTTCTACAGTTACCATTGAATATGAAAAGTGGGTAATTATGGGTAAAATGATGGCTGAAATCCATCAAATGTTTGTGTGTGTGATGCTGTTATTAATAACAACCTTAATTCATTTAAAAATTAATAATCCAATTGAAGTTGAAAATTCTTAGCCAAAGTTCTCATTTTTATTCATTCAAGAATCAGAAAAAATACAGATGGAACAAAAAATTCACATTCAAAATACACGCCAACAGCTGATTGGGATGTCTGCAAGATGGCTGAACCGACAAGCGCGCGACCTAGCAGGAAGAATCGTACCTATTTCTAATCGAGAATATTATTTATTGTAGTATTTTTATGTTTTTTTCATTTATATGGATATCGAACGGTAATCATTTAACCTCAAAATTCGAATTTTATAATGTATATTATTTGCTACTTCTCTCATTGCTTGCAGTTGAAATAATAATATTATCAATAGAAAAGGACTATTATTTATTATTAAATGATGAGAATTTGTAAATGATTATTTAATTATGATTTAGATGAACATTATTCTTGTTTTGGATTTTTAGATTGGGATTTTATCATAAATGTAGGGTAGCCATTGAAATGATTCTTATCTAAATCTAACCACAGTCATTGTTACCAACTTAATTTTTGTTTTCGTGCACTAATCCTCCATATAACCCACCAACTATTTTGTGTTGCCATGTTGCAAATCTGGAGTGCAGAAAAAAATGTTCCCTCACTAGAGCAGAAAAGTGATTCTTTGCGTTCTGTAATCAGTGCAGGGATGGCCACTTTTCAAGGTAACTGTAGGAAAAAGTTATTTTATACAGAGTATAGTCCCTTACTTGTGTGCAACGGTACAATACTGCTGTAGGCCTACTCTTAAGGCTGCCCACTAAGGGTAGAACATGGATGATACACAGTCGACATACATTGTTGTGTCATCACAACTGAACTCTTTGAGCAACATTTTTTGAGGTTAGGTTTCGGTATTTCCGATTTTTGTTGTTTATTTTTCTTCACTGCTATATTTAAGGTTAAATTATATTTCTATCATTGTAATTGTCCAGTGGTTTATTTATTGTTATTGGTTGTCTATTTTATGTTGAAGGCTCTCGCTGATGATCTTGTTTATGTGTATGATATGCATGGTCTACCGTTAGTGGCCAGCCTAAGAAATAGGTATTTGATTTGAAGAAGCCAGATATGCTCGGAAGTTCATGTACCGTCCATCAATTGACTCTAACTGTGATCAAATGCCAAGAAAAACAATCAGAGAAGCTGTTATGAATGTCTTTAGTTAGCTGCTAATCACGATTGAATTTGATATAGTACTTTTCAATAAATTTTTGTTAGTTTTCTTGTGCTCAGGCTTCCTAATAATTCAGTAAGTTTGAAATGTTAGTTCTTAAGATTTTATTCTATTTTATTTTGTATTGTATTGTAGCAGAAAGGAAATAGATTTGATATGAAAATAGTTATTTGTGCAACTAGTGCGCAAAGTGATAGTTTGCTGCACCGAAAGAAACGTTTACGCCCGAGCCGTAGGCGAGGGCGGAATGGTTTCTTGAGTGCAGCAGAGGAACTTTGCGCACGTATTTCACATTAAGTTTTTCCTACAGTTACCATTGAATATGAAAAGTGGGTAATTATGGGTAAAATTGCCTGAAATCCATCAAATGTTTTTCTGTGTAATTTTACTATTGATAAAAACCTTAATTTATTGTCAAATTGAATAAAAATGTTGTCCTTGGTTATAATATATACTTAATAATTTGCTCGTTGTGCTTCGTTGCACCTCTGCTCACTATAGCAGCCCACTCACTGTTACCAACTTCATTTTGATTTTGCTGCACTGTTGCTCCATATAACCTACTAAGTATTTTGCGTTGCCATGTTGCAAATCTGGAGTGCAGAAAAATTTTTCCCGCACTAGAGCGGAAAAGTGATTCTTTGCGTTCTGTAATCAGTGCAGCAATGGCCACTTTTCAACGTAACTGTAGGAAAAAGTAATTATTATGTCAGATGAGAGAGATGCATAATGTAGATTAATATTGTTTGATTCCATTCATTTTATTAACGCAAAAACAAATTGTAAACATTTAAACATTGTATGTCCAACATCATATCTGCAAGTATCGAAATGAAATATTCACATTAAATAATTGAGCAAGATCAGCACCGTATACTTACTTAATAAAACCATAATACATTGAGTAGTATCAAATAACGTCATAAATAACAATAACATATCAACACTATCAACAGTAAACTTGGATACTTTATATTAGAAAAATATTATTTAACCAGCCTATAAATAAATATTCTATATTTAAATATAAAAACATTACATCTGAAAATTTTAATAATCGAAATTTACATTATTATATAAGTATATAGATGTTTTAATTGTTATGTATTTTATTTTTAATTGTATCAATCAAAGATAATTATATATTTTTGACACTATTCATTGTATACACTGTACAAATTTATGAATAAAGAAATTATGAAATGAAATAAGTATTTATTCTAACATGTACGGTACAATATATGAATATACAGTGCATTCAATCTAACTTATATCATAGAGGAAACATTGTTACTAAAAGTATAACAATTCTCTATCCTTATTGTATGCTTACATCCTATCCAATAAATTCATTCGTTTATCATAGAATATGGACCAAACCAGGCAACAATGCATGTCCCCGTTTACATAATTGCATATGAACATAATTCATTATTATATTATACAATATAATAATTACACAATATTCCAATATTTTTTTAAACCACCTCTAATTTGTATCAGGTTTATAGTCATATAGTTTACTGTAATCTTCATCTTCATGATGCTTGCGAAAATGATATTGGATACTACCAATTTGAGCGCATCTGAAGTCACAGAGTTTACAGCTGTAAGGCTTTTCACCTGTATGCGTCCTCATATGATGAGTCAAATGACTTGACCGATTAAATTTATAGTCACAGAGTTTACAGCTGTAAGGTTTTTCGCCTGTATGTACTCTCAGATGACTTTTCAAATGGCCAAAACGGAAGGCCTTGAAGTCGCAGAGTTCACAGCTGAAAGGTTTGCTGTCTGAATGTACTTTGAGATGATTTCTCAAAGCTGATGAATCTTTGCAGTTGAAGTCACACAATTTGCAGCTAAAAGGCTTTTCATGTGTGTGTGATCTGAGATGAATTCTCAGCTTAGCTAAGCGAGGGCATATGTGGCCACAAAACTCACAGATATATGAGTTGCTTGTAGGCCTATGCTTTTTGAGATGTTCAACCAGATATCTTTGATAAGAGCATTTATAGTCACAGAGTTCACAATTGAAAGGTTTTTCCCCTGTATGTTTCCTCATATGAATTTCCATATTCTTTGGATTAGAGCATTTATAGTCACATATTTTACAACTGTATTGAGCATGTATTGGGATATGATTTTTCAAAGCAGATAAAGAACTGTACTTCTTGCCACATAATTCACAAATGAAAGGTTTCCCCCCAGTATGAGTTCTGATATGTCTTTTCATTCTACTCGATTGGGTGCACTTAAAATCACAAAATTCACAGATGTGAAGTTTTTTTCCAGCATGTTTTGGAACATGATTTTGCATATCTTGCAACTGGTGAGTTACAGTAGCTTTGTAACTCACCTGTTTTAATAGTTTGAATAATTGAGCAGTTTTATAATCACGGATCTTACAACTGGAGAGTTTTTCGCCAGAATGCATTTTAAGATGTCTTTTCAAATCAACTAAATTGGATGATTTGTAATTACAAAAAACACATTTAGAGAGTTTTTCTCCAGCATGTTTTTTTGCAATGTGATTTTTCAAATATTGCAACTGGCGAGTTTCATAGCTGCAGTGAGCACACCTATAGAGCATAGCCTTTTTTGCATGGGAATTATTTGGTTGATTGATAGAATGTGTTTTATTGCTGTCTAATTCAGCTACTTGTGTGGCATTGCTCTGGTGAGATGTGCTGCAGGGAGGAGGACACATCACTGGTTCGCTCTTCGCTGAGCTGCACTCCACTTCTTCTGAACTTCCTGCAGCCTCCTGCAAATCTGAAAAATACACATGCATAGTTTTGAGAGTGAATTGAAAATATCATAATGAAAATCTTCGAGTTCAAGTGATCTCATATTATATAAATGAAAGGAAACATGTGTTAAACTCGTTCATTTTAAACAAAAATTGACAAGTTGACTGAACCTACATTAAACGTTGCCATTCTATCAATGTCTGTACAATTAGAGGTGACTGTGATTATTGTCTATTAATGAAGATTAAATTTTAGGTGTTGTAATAATTTTAAACAAATTGATTTTTTTCTCAGTAATAAATTTAAATTTAAAAATAAAAGCTACATTATTATTACTGAGCAATACATCCCAATAGAGCCAAAATGAGGTAATTACCCTGAAATCATTATTAGAAACAGATTTCCGAGTTATATTTGCAATATTACTCACAACTCGTTTGCAGAGTGAAGACTCAAATAAATACATTTCAAATAGTTGAGATCATCTGAGCGTTTTTATAGGGATTCATACAATCAATTTTTTGTACAGGAGTGGCCACTAACGACAGGACAAGTGTGTTGAACATGTGTGAACACACATGCTCGTCATGCATGGTGTGTCATTAGCGAAAGGCTTATAAGCGATTATTAGAGCACTAATACATTACAGAAAACAGCTATACCATTAAAAATAAAACGGTCCAGTCTTGTTAATACAGGTATTAGGCCCGAATTCAACAAAACGAAACCTAATTTTGAGCGAAAGTTGATTCTAAACCAACAAAATTCAAATTACAAACCCAATTTAAAATCATCTGATTATACCAAAATGCCGCTCAAACCTAGTTTTCGTTTCTGGTGAGATCGTTTCCGGCCAATAACGGTAGAACATGCTTGATACAAAGTCGAAATACATTGGGTCATATGAATAAAAACAGAGCATATGCTCATGAGCATGAACATGGAGCATAAGGTTTTACTCATGAGCATTAGGTAGAAGCATAAGCATTTGCTCATTTTTATATGAATAAGCTTTACCTTATACTCTTATCTTATGCTCCTGAACTCTGGAGCAAATGCTCACGTATTATAAAAATTTTTCATCAGCTGATTCGCCTTTGTGGCCTTACTTTGTTTTTATAGCTCTTGAAGCGCTAAATATGCAAGTATAGACACCGCTTGTGTTTGGTCGTCTGCTCTGTTCTCTATCCATGAATTGAGTTTTAGGTTAGTTGAGTTCTGAATAGCGTGAAAAAATGTCATCTTTATCATAATCTTATAATCTCAATAGCCTTCTTATAATCGTCTACACTCTCATCTTCTTAAATGCCTATTTCCTATTCTGTGATTGCTATCTTTATATGGGATAGATATATTTTGTAGGAATAATGATGATATATATCATGGTTGTATCTAAAACGAGTTTTATAGTTCTCAACTATTGTTTGTGATCGTATCTGGTATAGATACTTTCACTCACACGAATTAGTTGAGCCATTTTACTATGAGCAGAAGGTGAAAAGCTGCTCCAGACTAGACTAACCTTTTTTGAAGCATTTGCTTCAAAAGTTGAGCAAATGCTCTAGTTTATTCATACAATTTTGAGCATAAGCTTTTACTTCTGAGCAAATGCTTAAACTATTTTTTTGATGAGCATGAGCAAAAGGTTTTGCTCACGTTCATTCATAGAAAATGAAGCATATTCTCCATATTTTAGAAGTATAAGCAAACGCTCAATTTTATTCATATGGTCAATTGTTGTGTGATCACAGCGAAAGCCTCCGAGCAGATTTTTTTGAGGTTAGGTTTTTTATTTCGCTGCTCTATTTGTTACACCTATATTGGGACATCCTGTGTAATTTGAGCCGTCAATGAACCTCACGGCTGTCATACTTTAGCCGGGACCGGCACATTATTGGAGATGCAGTGGAACTAAGAATTGGATAATAAACTAAATCTTACCATGCGCTTCTTCTTCAAAGATCTCTTGAGAAAGATAGCCTGTACGTTGTGTATCATCATCATCATCATCATCATCATCATCACTATTATTAGGAGAGCATGTAGTGCTGCACCCTGGCGGTGGTTCTTGTCTGATATCAACTGCAACTGTCGCCATCTGCAATATTCACATCAATGCGATGGTTAAATGATATCGTTATATTATACTGTCGGTAAACAAATATTGAGACCAGCCAATATTTCTATATTCATTCAAAATATCGGGGCACCGAGCTTCGCTCGTAATTAATTTATAAACTATTGATGAACAGAACACAATTCTTTAAAATGATTGGGGAAAGACTAACAGGCACAGCCCAAAACTGTTTCTTCCCCGAATTTTGATTTATACACTATAAATAGTCCAGAAAGTAGGTTATGTTCCATACACTTGAATTCAGGTTCAATTTTCAGTCCGAACATTTGAAAACAAAAACGTTCTAATGTAGATTATTGACAAACCATATGGAATAACAAAAAAACATTCACTAATCACTTAAAATTGTCAAATAATGAATAACTTTGAAAATTATGATATATTCTAGTTTAGAATGATTATCATGTCATGTCAACAAATCATATTATTTTGATCGAGTCTATTAAAATTTCTAGATTTCTCGCGAGATACGGTAAGCTGATTGATTACACAGCTGATCTCACACACAGGCACATGAATCTTCTGTTATCAACAGACGACGAAATTATCATCTGTTTTTCCAAGGATGAATTATCCTTTTCATGTTCTTCAGCGAGTTTTCCCAGGGATGAGACCTAGTGCAATCGAAGTTTTATATCATAAACCTAATATGTTCCAAATTTCGTGAAAATCGTCAGAGCCGTTTTCGAGATCCGTTGAACATAAATATCCAGATATAAAAATAACCAGATTTAAAAATATATACAGAAATTGCTTAATATAATAGGATAAATTGTAAAATCTCTATAAACTGTACAGTCCGGGTCCTGTAGCTTTGCCTATCGGCGGAGGGCTACTAGACTACAATACAACTCATTCAAAACATAGAACTTTTTAAAAAATGTATCTTTCCATAAGCAACAGATGCTCTTTAGTATCTTCTCATAAGAAACGTGTTGCATCCTAAAAGATACCCAAGGAGATTTTTTGAGTTTTGTCCTTTTATCCACAACCACTGAAAGAGCACAGCCTCTTATTCTTATTTCTTATTCTTTTTTTATGCAGCACAACATGGCCTATCAGCTGACATTCGGTCAATATGCTTTATCCAATGTTGGTGATACGTTGCAACTCTAAAGGTGCGTATAGATATACGCGCCGCGAACATGAGCAATTCACTTTTAATCAGCTGACTATATCTGTATTTTTACAGAAAATGTAAGATACAGATATAAAAAGCTTGGCATCAGCTGATTAAAAGAGAATTGCTCATGTTCGCGGCGCGTATATCTGTACGCACCTTAACATTCATGAAGATTCTGTGCGTGTAGGGTGCTTCCTTCAAGAAAGCTCTGTAGGGACCTTCCTCCATCTAGGGATCTAGAGTCTCTGAAGCCTGATGTTTTTGCAAAGCCGTGAATATTACCCCGCGAACCATACCTTGCCTATATGCTGTTTCAAAGTCACGGAGACAAAGCTACATGATGCGTACTGTAACAGTAGACTATTTTTGAGTCTTTTTCAATGGATTACAAGAACTTAAACAAGATAAAATCATTTTTACTAGCTGAGACAAATAATTGCCTGATTCTGTTAGAATTGAGACACTCTGCAAGCTTGACTAATTTAATACTATTTCATTTTATTCTAATACACAATCTTTCTTTTTGATCTTGGTCAATAATAATAATCATGCTTTTTCACTAAATGCTGGCTATTAACGCTAGAGCATGCATGGTACACAGTCGTCATACATTGTTGTGTCATCACAGCGATACGCTCTTAAAATTTTTTTAGGTTAGGTTTTTGTTTCTCATATTTTTCTGCACTGCTCTATTTCATGTTAAATTATTTTTCTAGTATTATAATTTGTAATTTTCAAGTGGTTTATTTATTGTTCTTTTCATATTCGAAGCATGTCGCTGATGATGAACATGTTTATGTTCTAGCATTACTAACCAGCCTAATGTAGCTTAATTTAGCTCATTCTTTAATATAATTTATCAAACATAATTCATTAAATTCGATAAACACCTGTGCTTTTAGAATCACGAAATGTTTTTTTTGTCCTTAAAAATTATTTCTCTAATAATATTAAAGGAATATTATTATGAATATTAATATTATGTGAATATTTTCTATTTTAGTGATAATGAGTCATTTTTATCTCATATGTTTGGTTCTGAAGCATCTAAATTCTAAAATCTAATTTGTAAAATTAATCAAGAACTGAAATTTTATAAAGTGAGCAACTACAAGTGCCTATGCACCGTCTATTATCCTATTTCGGACTATGTGTACCTTATCTGAATTTTGGAGAGGAATAGCACAAGTTTACCTTATATTTTCTCTCCCTATCATCTTTGATGATGTACTTATTGTATAAATCAATAAAAAATAAAGTAAAGAATAAGATTAAGACAGTTGGATGCACCTACTTTTGTTGCCTTGGCACGGCCATATTGTCTGCGGGTAGAAGGCCATATTCCCGGTTTGCTCTCCGCTGTGCTCAAGTCCACATCTTCTGAACGTTCTGCCACCTCTTGCACAACTGTAGACATGCAAAATCTTAGTAAAGAAATGAGATATGAGTAATCAAATTGTAGTTTACCACAAGTTAAACTTCGTGATTAAAAATTAGAGTGGACAATACTGTCCAAACTTCGCCCCGTTATCAATTAAAAAGTCATTCTATTCTTAACCAAAAAATCAGTACACTCACTTACATGTAATCTAAGGTTTGCGGGAGTCGACAATGCTTTGGAGTCATCTCCTATGTGTTGTAATGTTACAGTTTGTCAGCTAGAATTGGATTTTTGATATTGGAGCATCGATGGCAAATAATCGAATCGATATTACAATCGATACTCCAATATCGATATTACTATCGATACTCCAATATCAAAAACCTAATTATCGAGAAATTAATCTGTCAAACATTACATTATGTTGAAACTTCAATGCAAGCAGACAAACTGTAACATGACAGTGTGAATAATGTATGCTATTAATATATTACTACATTCCATATAGTTGAGCCTGTCCACTAGATATAATGAAACTATCTATAACTAGATATAAGTCCACGTTATAATGGCAGTGGAGAAAGATAGGAAAACAGCGTTGCCGATTCTCTGCCATGCCACTGCCTTCTAGAGGATAGCTGATACCGGTATATCTTATGTAATAATAACTATTCATTCTTGTTTAAAATAATAAATTAAATTTTATTGAAATATTTTTATGCCTCATGTGGCTTGGTCCTAAGATCCTGCATATTCTGGGGACTTGCTTAACTTCTGTGTGGAGGCTGGTTAAGGTGGTGTTAGATCTCCTGTCATGTATCATTGATTCCAGTATGTTGTAGAGTGACACAACAGTAGGGATTCTGCTGCTCTGAAGCAGTCGTCTGCAATGTTCTATCCTGTTCACTCTCAGAGTAATCTGTATGACTCCTTGTATTTGCAGTATTTTATCTATGCACGTGTTGAGCCCCAGCTTTTAGTTAGTACGGTAGGTAACTAAGAGCAGTAGGAAATGAAGCAGCACAATGAAATTTCAATGTATTTATGACGAAAAATAAAATTGAAAATTGAACAGATTGATCAGGCCATTTGTTGAGTCTAAAGGTGCGTACAGATATACGCGCCTCGAACACGCTCCGATCATAAACGTTACGCGAGATGTTACGCAAGGGTTCGCTAGAGGTTCGAAGGATGATCGCGCGCTTGTCATATTGTTGACTTCGCTTCAACCCAACCTCACAAATGTGAAACGTTCAATCCAGCTGATCGGATGACAAAACTAAATAAAATATTCTGACCAGGGAATTGCTGGGTAGCCTTATTACATTGTGTTTATATAATAAATTGACGATAAAAATTAAGTTTATTACATTTATGTTGTAGTTTTATTACAAAAAAGTTGCATGTCAATGTTTTGTAAGGTGAAAGGCTTGGTTGGGAGTTCGGCTTCTTTCTTAAAAATTCTAATATGCTGGTACCTATTATTAAAAATATTTTTATAGTTTCATATTATTTAATTTTATTGATTTAATAATTAATTTTGATGTTATTTATATGCTAACACAGAGATCGTAACTATCAACAAACGTTAAAAACAAAAACGTTAACCGCGCATGCACAACTATTGTTTAGTTCGCCCTAGGAGCTTGCCAAGCTCGAGCTCTGTTACACGCTCTGTTCACGTTCCGCTCTTACTCGACATGCGATCATCTATCGATCTGCTCGAGTGACGTTCGATTGCGGAGCAGAGCTCAAGTCTGAATCTTAAGCACTCCTTTTAGTTAACCTTGATTTTCTATACTGTGCAATATTCCTAAATTAGCTAGTTCAGCAGCAATCTTTTCAGCATATTTTTCATCCTTATCTGGCAAAATTATTACCGATTACAGAGTCTTAGAATACTCTACAAGCTGAGTCGATTGATTGATAAGAAGAAATGAATCTCACCAAAATCTTCTTCTTCTTCTACTCCGAAGAGTCCTTGGCCTGTAGGTTGTGTGACTTCATCGAATAGAGAACTAGCAGTGCTGCACTCTGGCGCTGATTCTTGGCTGTTCACCTCCTTTTTAACAGCAATTGTCGCCATCTGAAAATTGAGATCACAACATACAAAATCATTCAAGAAATAGATCATTTCAACAATTACAAAGAACTAATATTGTGAAAATTCGACTGAGTAGATTCGATCTTGTAGAACCGTGGTCACGAAACCATGGTCCTGTACCAAATAAAACTATAGAATTTGACGATATATGTGTGTTTTTATTTCATAACTAATTAAATATTGTAATATTCATTTCATAGAAGACAGAATACCATAACTGTTAAATACAATCAGTGGTACTGATTATACTTGCATGCAAAGGATCAAAATGAGAATGGCATAGTACTCATAGATGAATAAATAGGTCGTTTCTGCTTTAATGGAATGCCAAAGAATGATTTAATATGGATTAAGCATAGAGAAACAATAGCATAAGTGGATATCCTCTGGTATAGAGCGTTTATGTCGCAACTTGTACTGTTATCTCAATCTGATAGTCCACATAATTTCCACGTAGTTCTTTCCTGTGAAGCTTTATAACGATGGTAGTCTCTCATATTGCGCCGTTCGGGTCGATGTCAAACGAGGCAAACGACAGAAGAGTCCTGCGACAGTCGAGACCAGCGACGGTAGAGACCGGGGACATTCGAGGCCAGCGACGGTAGAGGACTCCTGAAAAAGTGGCCTCAAATGTCGCCTGCGTTAGGCGACAGTTGAGACCACTCTAATTTTTGTACAGCCCCGACAGTCGAGACCTGCGACGGCAGAGGACTCCTGAAAAAGTGGCCTCAAATGTCGCCTGCGTTAGGCGACAGTTGAGGCCACTCTAATTTTTGTACAGCCCCGACAGTCGAGACCTGCGACGGCAGAGGACTCCTGAAAAAGAGGACTCCTCCAATTGAGTTTCGTCAACAAAGGTGGTCAAGTCATATACATTCCAGTACTTGAATGATGGTCCCTAAACATATTTTTAAGTAATGGGAATCCATTACTACTGCATTATGCCTCCTTCATTGACAAATCTAAATATTTATCTATCTTCTATCCATCTATAAGACGAGATGGTGTCTGTCTTTCTGTCTGTTTGTATGTGAGCTCATCACGCTAAATACTTGACTGATTAAACTGTAATTCTTCACAAAGATGATCGTTCTGAAAATCCTTCAAGGATAAGCACTATCTACCTTCAAAGTTCATATGCTTTTTTATGAAGGAAGTTTCCATTATTTAGTTTTCAACAAATCAGAAGTTAAAATCATTATAAAATGTATTTTGTCTGGAATCGCAGTAGGATGTGTCCTCAACTGTCGCCTGCTGCAAGCGAGTCTCTAATTTTTGTACAGGCCCGACAGTCGAGACTTCAGCGACAATCGAGGCCAGCGACGGTAGAGGACTCCTGAAAAAGTGGCCTCAAATGTCGCCTGCGTTAGGCGACAGTTGAAGCCACTCTAATTTTTGTACAGCCCCGACAGTCGAGACCTACGACGGGAGAGGACTCCTGAAAAAGTGGTCTCAAATGACGCCTGCGTTAGGCGACAGTTGAGGCCACTCTTATTTTCGTACACTCCCGACAGTCGAGGCCTACGACCGTAGAGGACTGTAAAACAGTCCTCTACGGTCGTAAGTCTCGAATGTCGTTGGTCTCGACTGTCGCGCCCCCGCGCCGTTCATACACTCTTACCCGGTCAAAACAGTAAAAATCGACAATAATCGACAGTAATCGGCTTGAGATAACAGTAAAAGTTGCGACATAAACACCCTATACCATAGGATATCTACTTAAGCTATTGTTTCTCTATGGTTAAGTCACTGTTTCAATGTATCAATATTCGACGTTCCCTCAAATCAAGGAGGGCCCCAAAGCAAGATTATTAGATCATGATCCAAAATATTTCCTCGCATTACCAGAGGTTGATCTACTATATAGGTAGTCTATTTTTGAACAACAACTCAAAAGATATAAGTGAATTTTGTAAATACAAAAATTTACATTTTATTTTTTAAATGAGAAAACTTACTTTTGTGGCTTTGGAACGGCCATATTGTATGTGGTTAGAAGGCCGCGTTCCAGGTTCACTCTTAATTTTGCTCAAATTCACGTCTTCTAAACGTTCTTCTGCTTCTTGATCAACTGTGAACATAAAAAGAGCCATTATTCTTTCAAATCATAGGGTATGATTACATTGAATGCGTATATGTGCAAGTGCGCATCAGAGAAACAAGTGCCATTGAAACACGTTGTGACGTGCATGTAGCTGCTCACACAGAACCAACCAGCAAGTTCAATGTGTGTTCCTATTGCTCTTTTCAGATTAAGGGTAACCGTCCACTGGAGCCGTATTCAACCGATCCGTTCGTCCGTTGGATCGGACGAATCTGCCGGCCGTTAATTCGGCCGAACACGGTCGTCCATTGGAACCGTTTACGTCAGTCTAGTTCAGTAGTTGACTGGTTGCCAATATTGAATTAACTACTATCATAGCCACCAAATTTTTTCATAAACAATGATTATATTGAGATTTTGAAAATTGATCCACTAAATTAGTTATTCATTACAAAAATATTACCACCAGATCCTATTTGTTCAGCAATCTTTGTCCACAGATTCCTTTGAACATCACGACGATGTTATCTTTTGTCTCTCATATTCCACAATGAAACATGCTTTTGAACCAAACTTATCAACTTTTCATTGTCTATAGTTAAAACTTCCTATAAAAAATTTCGTATAAAACAGAACAAGTTCAAAAATAAAAAACAGACAAGACAATGAAACAATTTTGAGGTTAGGATGATATTGTCTCAGCTCGACTTCGTCCAGATAGAGCCGGAAAATCCCATTCAATTGGGATCGAAAAATTGATCGGCCAGAGACGGCCGTGCACGAATGTATGAAGCTGTTGCCATGGACGAGCATCTTTAGCTTTCTTTGTTGGGGGATCGTTCGGTAGTTTTCGGCCGATGCTAGTTTGGACGAAATTGGTTCCAGTGTCCGGCCCACCTTAGTTTCTCATCTGCAAGCTTGGTCATGCATAACCAAACTTGCAGTTGCAAATAACTTATAATTATTATTATTAACAAGGATCAGCAATTATTGATGTTACATCGGATATACATATAAAGAATAATACATAGATATGCAAGCAGAAGAGTAATTGTAAAACAGCTCAGAGGATATTTGCCAGACCGGCCATACATCTACATAAATTAATATGTAGATGATCACACTTACATACACAGGAGATAATCCTTATAAATCATGACGACTCCTGCAGCCTCAGGACTGCTGGGAAAACGGAAAAAGTAAAAGTGATAAGCTACACATACCCTATATCTACTAAGATGGAAAGCAGAGGTACTGCAGAAAATCGTCAACTCCTATCATAGTCCTATCGTGTTCACTGACTTGAATTCTAAGCGTGAATTCTACTATAGTGGAGCTGACTCAGTTGTTTAACTAGAATGGAATTAACCTTACCATGATTATTTTCTGTGAAGAAGCCTTGACAGAAACGTCCTGCAGGTTGTGTCACTTCATCATCAAATAGAGACCATGCAGTGCTGCACTCTGGTGCTGGTTCTTGCCTGTTATTGATCTCCTTTTTAACTGCAATTGTTGCCTCTACAATACGACATGAATTAGGCCATATATATTAATACTGTAAGTAAGATACTATTGAATGTAGGCCTACTTTATAAAAGACAATGGTGGGAGAAGATGAAATAAAAAGTAGAATGACTGGGTACATTGCATAATAATATTTTATCTGCCCATTAGGACACCAGTGGAGTCACAACCAATAGCCTGACAAACCCGGTGCAAAATTAGCTGCACATAAGTTAAAAACCTGGGTTTTGGACTCCAAAATTGGAATAAAGGTATAATCACATTGAATGCGTATAGCCTATGTGCAAGTTCTTGCTTGGTTATGCATAAGCAAGCGTGCAGATGAGAAACTAATCTGGAAAGAGCAATTGGAACATACGTGCACTTGCTGCTTGCGTTCAGTGTATCAAAACATAAATCATGCAAGTTAGGTCATGTGATGATGTGATTCAGTAGCACTTTTGAGATTTTGTTTTTCGGCTCATGCATGAAGAATGATCTTAAGTGCACTTGCACATATTATACGCATTTAATCTGATCACACCCTAATTCAAGATACGTTACGCGATATTTGTCATACCTATAATATCTAAGTTAGATCTATTTGCCTTCGGCTGACTACACGTGTTGTTTCAAAACAGGGGGAAACGTTAACGGAGTAGTCAAAGTAATGATTATTATGATTGCACATACTTTGAATTAAGAAGATTACACATAATCATGAAAGGAAAAAATAACATCACGTTTCCGAGACCGAGAGTAGTGTGGGTAGAGTAGGATGGAGTTATTATTAGGTGTAGTATATAAATATTATTGCCTACTTCTTAGGTTAAGTTATCTGTCTAGGCTACCAAGAGAATGTAGGTAGTAAATTAAAACTTACCTTGTTATCCGTTTTATTAAAAGCTGGCTATAATAATTCTATTTTCATGCGACAAAAAGTAATTAGAAAAATCTATTAGAACAAAAAATAAATTATTTTAAATGGTTTAGTTGTCATGTCACAGTTCACCATTTTGATCTTTAAATCTAAACGAATCAATCTTGCCACCATCATTACTGTAAAAAAATATTCAATTGATATAAATTATTCATACTACTATTATCTCTCAATAAAAACATGAGTTCTTATTATTTTCTTGTATTAATCTATTTTTTATATGGATTGAAAAAATATATCTCTTGATTTAAAGACTTAAAAGTGTGGGACGCGGAATTGTGGCACAACCATTAAAAAATCCACACAGTTATTATCACTATATTATAGTCCAGTCACTATTTTATAAATTGTGCTTGCATTTTATTATTTTTGTAGTACTGATTTTTTG
Organism: Nilaparvata lugens; assembly: GCF_014356525.2. Taxonomy (NCBI): domain Eukaryota; kingdom Metazoa; phylum Arthropoda; class Insecta; order Hemiptera; family Delphacidae; genus Nilaparvata; species Nilaparvata lugens. Next base: position 5,090,179 of record NC_052504.1, read on the forward strand.
AATATATTGTTTGTATACATAAAAGAAATCTAGATTCCGGGTGTTTGAGAATTATCCCGGGGAAAATGTATGGTAATCTTGTCAATTGCCATTGGCAACACTGGTTTGTTTGACATTTGATTTTGACTTCAACTTCTGTGTTGCGTGTTTTTTTTTCAAGAAGTAAATTAATAATTGTTTTGATGCATGTTGAATAAAGCTATTTTTACTATTAATACAATCTATCATTCATCATTATTTATCAATTTTTTACATTTTTTTTTAATTGAGATGGATTTTGAGGTGAGTTAAAAAACCTGCTTAACCTAGAAACAAATACCTGGTAAACCTAGAAACTTCTGTGTTGCGTGTTTTGTTTCAAGAAATAAAATATTTAAATACCAAGAATTAAAATCTTTTGATGTATGTTAAATAAATCTATTTTTTACTGATAATACCATTTATCATTCATCATTATTTATTTATTTTTTACACTTTTTTAATTGTGATGGATTTTGAGGTGAGTTAAAAAACCTGGTTAACCTAAAAACATTATGTCCAAGTACGATTTATTAATACATTTTCTATTAATCATTTATTTATTTGACATCATATATTTGAGCCTGCAATAATGATTCTAAGCTCTCAATATAAACATGACTTGAATAGGCCTAACGAATATTCAAACGTTTTAATTATTAATTTGTCTGAAAAAGTTTACACTTTCAAAAATATAGTTTGTAAATAGATATCCTGTTACCTCAGAGCTCCTGACATTGAACAGGAGCAACCAAAAACTTTGACACCAGAGACCTGAACCAGCCAGGTCACACAATATTGTAGGTACCGTAATGATTGAAGTTTGAAGCAGAAGGTATTAAAGCCGCCAATAAACAGTAATAACACTATTTTTAAACGAATTAACTATATAAGAGTTTCCTATAATTGAATATTAGTCAAATATGGTTAGAAGAGTTACAAAATCTCCTCATTTCTTAAAAAAATCTATGAGAATACCACTCTGAGTGATGGCTGATTAGCTAAAGCCTATTGGCCCGATACCATCATTGGACTGTCGTGTATTTGTTATGTTGTTACTTGAGCAATGCTCCTATCAAAATTCAACCGATATTGATGGAATACCATTATAGTTAATGGCTGGCCAAGTCAAGTGGTCTGAGGTGCAGCAACTTCAGTCTGCTATCCTGATGCTAGGATTTCTATTTCATGTTATTTTTTTGCAAAATTCTTGCTCACAATCACTAAATATTATAATAAATTTAATCGATAGTTTGTAATAAAGTGTGGATAGTAAGTTGTGTTAATGCTGTTTTGAAGATATAGCAATGTTTAATATTCAAGTACGGTTTTATTTTGGTTTAGATCCACTTATTGTTTGTGAAAATTCGACTGCAATGTTTTCAGGATTATTCGAATGGAGAATCGGACTCTGATGATTATTTGCCCGCAAGTGAAGTGATAATTTGCGAAACTGTTTATGACAGCAAGAAGGCGATAATGGATTGGAATAAACAACCGGTAATTTATATGATAATTTCATTCTCAAATAAGAGACTTATCACTGTTTTCATTCATTAAAATTTCATGTAGGGTCAATAAAATAAAAACAACTTAGGCCTATATACTCTACTTCCAATTTTAATTAGATTGAGGACTCATTGAAACTTGTGTGTTGTAGTGAAGATTATGTGGTACCGGTAGATATTGAATGAATTGTCTCAACCACTTATTACTAGCAGAAAGGATAGCAAGCCAATGACTTGAATCTCATCCATACTGTATTTTAATTACATTCACATCTAATAAGACAATGATCACAACTTAATTGAATAAGTTGAAAATTAATTGTGATTAAGGCTATTCTCACAATAGTACGACTCAAATCGTATGACCATCCATTTGCTGATACATCATTCTCTTATGCCTAGTTCACACTATCGCAAAGTCGCTGGTAAGCTGGGCCACGTTGGTCTTGCCCTCCACATTGCAATGTGACCATTTGTGGATGCTCGGCTGGCCACTCGCTTTCGCTTGGTTCACATTTACTTGACAAAAATCGGAACGAAGGCAAATGAAGGCGAGCGCTGGCAAAGCAACCATCCACACACTCGCTCTCGTCGTCATTTGTATGCACTTGGCGAGAGTGTGGATGCAGCATTGGAACTTACGATTTGACTCGCTTGACACTATTCTATAGTGAGGTCCACTATAATGGCAATATTTGATCAACATTGGTGTTGCTGTACTTGTCTGTCAGTCAACAGAGCAGATTGCGCTATCCTTTTCTAGCTCTGCTACGTTCCAGATCGTTTTTTGACACTGTAGAAATATAGTTAATTAACAATATACAGGGTGTTCTGAAAAAAGGTGCACATACGTCAGGGCGTGATCCCTCTCATCAAAAAAAGAAAAAAGTTCCAATTAACATAGGTCCGAAAGGCTTAGTCACCAAGTTATACAGGGTGGAAGATTTCAGTTCCCCTGCCGAAACGAAGCCCTAAAGGTTTTTGTTCGCTGCCCTAAGGGTATTTGTTGGCTGTTAATTCTTCTTCTCCTTCTTCTTCTTTGGCTTTACAACCCAGTGCGGGTCACAGTCTCTCTCAACTTCTGCCTCCAAGCATCCCTGTCCAACGCTGCACTTCTCCATCTCCGCACACCTATCACTGAGGCGTCATTATTCACCACATCCATCCATCTAGTTTTTGGACGTCCTCTCTTTCTCCGACCGTACAGTCTTCCTTCCATAACCATCTTTGGCGGGTATGCGTCGTCAGCTCTCATCAGGTGCCCTGCCCATCTTAGCCTGCGTACTCGCATTAAGGCTACCACATCTGCGTGCTGGTACAACCTGTACAACTCTTCATTGTGTCGCCGGCGCCAGGCTCCCGATTCCTGTACACCCCCAAAGATTCTCCTCAAGATTTTCCCCTCAAACACGCCAAGCATTTTTTCGTCTGCTAGTGTGGTTGCCCATGTCTCGCTACCATATAACAGAACAGGCAAAATTATAGTCCGGTAGAGCATCAGCTTGGTCTTTCTACTCAGAGTTTGGCTCTTCAAAATATTGGACATGGCAAAATAGCATCTATTTGCTAGCAATACTCTTCTTCTCACCTCTCTGCTTGTATCATTTTTGGCATTTATAGAAGATCCTAGATATATAAACTCTTCCATAATCTCAAAATGCTTTCCATTAATTTCAATGAGTGCTTCCCGTTCATGCGTGCCTAATGCCCCCGAGCCACCAGCCACCATCACTTTGGATTTCTTCTCATTAATGACAAGACCTATTCTTTTTGCAGCCTCCTCAAGCCTTCCATAAGCGTCCTTCATAGATGCTGTAGACCTGCTAACAATGTCTACATCGTCTGCATAAGCTAGAATCTGGGTGAGTCGGTTGTACATAGTACCTCTAGTGCTAATTTGGGAGTCTCTGATCTCTTTTTCTAGGGCCAAATTGAAAAGCAGGCATGATAGGGCATCTCCCTGTCTTACTCCATTGTGCACTTCAAAATTCGCTGAAGAGTTGTTCTGTATTCTGACGCAGGAAACATCCTTCTTCATGGTCATCTGGACTAGTCTCGCAAGCTTACTTGGAATATTCATCTCCATCATAGCCTCAAACAATTTGCTTCTAATGATACAATCATAGGCTGCTTTAAAATCTATGAATAAGTGATGGGTTGTTATATCAAATTCCAATGTTTTTTCCAGGATTTGACGGAATATGTATATTTGGTCTATAGTGGAGCAACCCTCCCGGAATCCTGCTTGGTACCCGCCCACTGTCTTGTCTGTGTATGGCCTTAGTTTTCCATATAAAATATTTGAGAAAATCTTATATCCTATATTCAACAGTGTAATACCCCTAAAAGCTCTCACAGTTGAGTCTGTCTCGTTTTTTATGGATTGGCACTATAACACCTCTGGTCCACTCCTCTGGCATTTCTTCATCATTCCATACCTCACATACCAGCCTATGCAATTCATTTTTGAGAGTGCCTCCACCATGCTTGAATAATTCTGCCGCAAGTCCATCTTGGCCTGGAGCTTTATTATTTTTGAGTCTCTTAATGGAGTTGTCAATATCCTCAAGTGTGGGTGGTTCTTCTTCTACCTCATCTCTTTGCATAAAATGTACTATATCCTCTGCATTCATCTCAGCATTCTTGTTGAGCATCTCCTGGAAATATTCTCTCCATCTATCCAGTGCTTGTGATCTGTCAGCAATAATTTCTCCATCCTTCCCTTTGCAGATCATTACTCTAGGAGCAAAACCTTTGCGCTGACTGTTTACAAGGCTGTATAATTTCCTCATATCATTCATTTCATGACATCGTTCCATCTGCTCAAGTCCCTGGATTTCAATACTCCTTTTTTTTCTATGCAGCCTTTTCTCAACTCTTCTCAATTCCCTGTACCTTTCCATTCCTTGTCTAGTTCTGGTCCTCTGTTGCAATGCCTTGTATGCTCCATTTTTCTTTCTTGTGGCCTCTCTACACTCCTCATCAAACCAACTCTTTTTCACCTCCTTTCTTTGGTGATCAGCACCCTCTGAGCTGCATCCGTGATAGCTTCTGAACACTTGTTCCACCTTTCTGACAATGCTTGTTCATTTCCTTCAAGAAGCTTATTGGTTATAATTGTCTGGAATTCTTCAACCTTTTGTGGATTTTCAAGTGCTTTCAGCTCAAACCTCTTAGAATTACTTGGATGTATTTTCCTTGTTTTAGCTATTCTGGCTCTTATAACTGCCCCTACCAGATAATGGTCTGAGTCCACATTAGCTCCTCTATAAGTCCTGACAACCATGAGATTGGAGTAGTGTATTGAATCTATCAAGAGGTGGTCAATTTGATTGTTTGTGATGGCTGTTAATTAAGATGTACAATTTAGTGTACTTTATGTAAAATGAACTGAAAATTGGATAAAACCGTTTCCAGACCTGTGGCTATAGTAATTTTTAAGATATGTGACGAAATTAGCGAAATTTGGTGCCGATAAACAAGTTCCTTTAAGGTTTGAATCAGATTTACTATGTTAAATGTACAATAAACAAAAAATATTTTTCTACAGAACTTGTAGAAAATTTAATTTCGAAGAGAAAGTTGTAGAAGAAGTCTATTCTACTAAGCTAGAGAGCTTAACAGATTTTGTATATATTCCATACGTTTTGTATGTAATTAAGGTTTATTTTTCAAGGTTGCGTTTGTCTATTATAGACATATTCTACATCTTTTTCTTCGAAATGAAAATTTCTACAAATTCTGTGGAAAAATATTTTGTACATTTTGTACCTTGAATGAACTTGTTTTTCGGGACCAAGTTTTGCATATTTCGTCACATATCCTAAAAATTACTGTAGCTACAGGTCTGGAAACTGTTTTATCCAATTTTTCAGTTCATTTTACATAAGGTACGTCGTTCATTTATAAATGCTATTTATTCTATTGATAAAATTTTTGTTCATTATTTGTTATCATATTCTTTAATTTTTATAAGTTTTTGAATTTTTAATTCTCAATATTTGTTTAATTTTACTTTTTAATAAGTAATTGAAATCTTTGTATTTTTCATTTTTGAATTAAGTGTTATCTTTGTTGTTTGTATTGTTATTATTGCATAAGTTCATATTGTTTTTATCATTATTTTTCTTTTTTCATTTGTATCTGTACAATTTTCATTGCTAAGGAGACATATTTGGGGAAACCCGTTGTCTCCATTGTGAATAATAAATAAATATATAAATAAATAAATTGTACATCTTAATTAACAGCCAACTAATACGCGTAGGGCTTCGTTTCGGAAGGGAAACTGAAATCTTCCACCCTGTATAACTTGGTGACTAAGCATTTTCGGACCTATGTTAATTAGAACTTTTTTTCTTCTTTTGATGAGAGGAATCACGCCCTGACATATGGGCACCTGTTTTCAGAACATTTTGTATATAATCTCAATTATGGAAATTTATTATTTGATCAATAAAAAATATACTTTCTTGACGAATAAGATATTATTTTAAACAAGAATGAACCGTTAATATTACATCATATTATTAAATGGAAAATACTAAGAAATTGTCAAAAAACCACAGATTTTTTTTCTGTGAAAAAAAAAAACATAATATTATTCCGGTATCAGCTCTCCTCTATGGAAAGAAAAAAGGTGGCAATGTAGAGAATCGGCAAAGCTGTTCTCCTATCTCTCCGCTGCCATTGAAAAGTGGACCTCTCTATGGTTGCCAGTACAACTTATTTAAAATTGTAATTATCAGCTCATTTCTATAAAGTTTTTCGTGATATTCAAGTTATTAATATTGTATAATCCTATAACCATGTATTTAATAATAATAATATATTTATTTTCACAAAACAATTTTTTATTTCTCATTCAGTCCTTTTGTTTTTGTTTTCAAAGTTACATTTAGTTGATGGTGCTTTCCATGACGAAACACTATTTAATAACTCTGTTGTGGTTCAGACACTGTCTTACTTGTAAATATTTGAAAAAACACTTACTTTTCAGCCTGATGAAGCTCCTCTTCAGGAGTGAAATGCATTCCTCAATACTCCAAGAAATTTAAGTGTTTTTTCAAATATTTACAAGTAACACAGTGTCTGAACCACAACAGAGTTATTAAATAGTGTTTCGTCATGGAAAGCACCATCAACTAAATGTAACTTTGAAAACAAAAACAAAAGGACTGAATGATAAATAAAAAATTGTTTTGTGAAAATAAATATATTATTATTATTAAATACATGGTTATAGGATTATACAATATTAATAACTTGAATATCACGAAAAACTTTATAGAAATGAGATGATAATTACAATTTTAAATAAGTTGTACTGGCAACCATAGAGAGGTCCACTTTTTAATGGCAGCGGAGAGATAGGAGAACAGCTTATTCGTACTATTTGTGAAAAACGGAGTATTTTTTAATGCTGAACTCCTAATGCAGTTGATAATGTGCTGCTGTTTGTGTATTAACATACTTTACATTGTGTTGTGATATCAATATTGCAGATGGCGAGATGGGTTGAGCATGAGAACGAAGTCTGTCAAAAACCAACATCAGAGTGCAGCACTGCATGCTCCCCAAATGATAATGAAAAAGAGCAAACAGTTCTTGGGTATCGTCAAATATTCATCAAACAAGAACAAAATGGTAAGATATAATTATTACTTTTGAACAACAAATTACGACATAGCAGTCAGGTATTATTTATAAATAAAAGCTATTATCTTCCACTCACATTAGTGGAGCGCTTTCGGACACTAGGCCCTTCATCAACACTCATGATTTAGTTGTTCAAAAGTGATTATTAACAAGCAGTTCGTAATGGAAACAAACATTGAAGAATATAAATTATTCTCTTAATCTATTAGTTTTATATCATAATAATGAGATGTATTGTGTCGCAACCAGTGGCAGATGAAGAAATAAATTTTAAGAGAGGGCGGTGCTTCTACCATTTGACTGGGGGGGGGGGTTATCATAAAATAAATAACCAAGAACAATGAATAAACAACTGGAAAATTATTAAAACAATATAAATATTGAATATTTATAATCAATATTAAATTATATGAAAACAACTCGCAAAACTTCTTTTGAGATTTTTGGCTAATTTTTAGTCCATCCCATTAGTATACTTTGAACAAATCAAGTTGAGACTTGAACAAAATGACCGTGTTGTCAAATTTCAATCTTATTATGCAAAACCCTAATGACTTGATGCATTAAAATTGACAACTTTGTATCGACTAGGTTGTTAAATTGAAATATCAGGGACCGAGCTTCGCTCTGGAGTACAAATGCATAAACAATTTATTACGAGAGAAGAAATTATAATAACATTCATACAGAAATGTTCTATCTAATCACAGTAAATTGATATTAATTCCCAGAAGAATGCAAAAATTTCCCTCACAAAGACCCAGTTGCACAAAAGCCGGTTAAATTTTAATCCTGATTAACTTCACGTGAACCAAATCAGAGAAGACCATTTCAAAAAGATGGATCTACTGGAATTAATCAGGATTGAAAATAACCCGGCTTTTTTGCAACCGGCACTCAGTAGCTGATTGAATGATTACAAAAGTTCAACAGCTGAGTCATAATTTTGACACAGTCCCACACACATGAACTCGCTCACTCACTTCCATCACCAACAGACGACGAAATAATTATTATCATCTGTTTTCCCAAGGATGAATAATAATTATCCTTTTAATGTCCTTCAGAGAGTTTTCTCAGGGATGAGACCTAGTGCAATCGAATCTTTATATCATAAACCTACTATGTTCTGAATTTAGTGAAAATCGTTAAAGCCGTTTTCGAGATCCGGTGAAATACAAACGTAAAAACAGAAGTTGCTAGTTTAATAGTATAGGATATATCCAGTCATATGAGCTTGGATGAAAATATTGAAACTTTGCACAATATTTGGCAACACGGAATTCTGTAAAAGTTTCAACTTGTCTTATACAGCGTATTAGGGGGTATTCACGACCTTGAGATAGAAAGAGCTAAAAAGCCGAGCTATTTGCTATTAGTTGCTAAATTATTTTTTGAGGCATATTAAAACTATAGCTTTGAATTGGCAAATAGCAGGAGTTAGCGAATAGCTCGTCTAAATCCAACATCGTAAATACTACGGTATAGCATAGAGAAGCAATAGCATAAGTAGATATCCCATGGCATAGGGCGTTTATGTCACAACTTTTACTGTTATCTCAAGCCGATAGTCCACGTAGTTCTTTCCCGTGAAGCTTTATGACACCGGTAGTCTCTCATATTGTACCGTTCATACACTCTTCACCCGGCCAAAACAGTAAAAATCGACAATAATCGGCTTGAGTTAACAGTAAAAGTTGCGACAAAAACGCCCTATACTATGGAATATCTACTTATGCTATTGTTCCTCTATGACTATAGTCTGTCCTATACAAGTTTAATGAAATTTTCCAAAATTTCTTTCAAGTGATTCTATGTGTAATTTTCAGATTTCCAAGATGCAGAAGAAAATTGGGAAAATCTAGACTGCAACACAGTGGAGGTCATACCTGATATGAGGACTTTTAACTGCAGTACATCTGGCCATTTCAATGGCAGCAGCATTGAAAAAGATGCAACCACATTGTTTACCGAACCAAAACAAGTACTAAATAAAGTGAAAAAGGCTACGCTCCACTGTAGCGACAGTTTTCGCCGACTCTCTCACTTGAAGCTGCAAATTAGGAAGCATAAGAAACCTTCCAATTGTGAGTTTTGTGATTACAAGACAACCAACTCCAGTAATCTGAAGAGACATGTCAGAACCCACATCGGCGTAAAACCGGTACAAAGTGTCAGTTGTACATTTTGTGACAAGAAGTTCAGTGGGTCAGCTACTTTGAGGAATCATCTCAAGAAGCATTCAGCAGAAATGCGCTTCAGTTGTGAGTTATGCGACTATAAATGCAATGAGTTAGTTACATTAAACACACATATTGGAACACATAATATGGACAAAAAACCTTTCTGTTGTGAATTGTGTGACTATAAATTCAGTCGGTCAGGTCATTTGAGACGTCATATGAGGACGCATACAGGTGAAAAGCCTTACAGCTGTAAACTCTGTGACTTCAGATGCGCTCAGATTGGTAGTATCCAATATCATTTCCGCAAGCATCATGAAGATGAAGATTACAGTAAACTATATGTGTATAAATACGCTACAAATTAGACTGGTTGTTTGCAATATCATCTTCGCGTGTATCATAAATAGTTTGCCTCAACCAACTAATTTATTCAACTTGGAAAATGTTAGATCTAAAGCTGCGTTTACACCAAAGTTACTAGTAGTTCTGTGAACAGTAAACCTCACGCAGTATTCTCATCCACAAGTACCTGATGTCAACTGTTTTAAATGTTAACAAAATCAGTTCACGTTTGAATTTGTTTTCCATAATTTATTAATATTTATGTTAATTTAAACAATGAATAGAATATATTTCTATTCCAGAATTTATATAATATTCATCCAGTTCCGTGATAATCTTTCCATCTAATGAAAATTAATTTTTTTTCAATCAAAAATATTATAATTTCTTCAGCATTAATTAGTTCATTTGATTATTTTTAATCACCTATTAAATTAGTTTTTTTCGAATGTGAGAATATTGATACTGATGGACACGATAATAATAATACCATGACTGCAAAACAAAATATTGAAATCAAAGACCTTAAAGCTGCGATTAGACCAAATTTATTAACACAATGTTAATAACTCAATCCTTAAGGATTATATTAGATTGAACATAACTTATCATACACATGATGAACATGTGTGTTTGTCAACTTCCGTCCAATCTAATAGAATCTATAAGGATTAAGTTAACATTTTGTTACGGTTATAACTTTGGTGTAAACCCAGCTTAAAGATGCATACCTCTTCAAGGTCTTTGATTGAAACTATAGACCTTACACAAATACAGTAATAATAGACTGGCTTCTTCACACATCTGTGTAATCACTTATCAGCTAAAAAAAAAATAAATTCGTATGGCTTTTGTTGGTGGGGAGTTCCCTTTCGGGAATGTTCCACCGCCTGAATATATAATTTAAGCCGTCAATGGGCCTTACGACTGTCATACTTCAGCCGGGACCGACAGTTTAACGTGCCCATCCGATAACATCTGATTTATGATGAATAATTCTATAGTCTGATGTTTACTCTTATATTGGCGTATGAAGGAGGCTCCTTTTTCCTTTTATATTATCCTTGAAATGCCAAATTTCAAAAAACCTTGTATATACGTCGACGCGCAATTTAAAAAGGAACATACCTGTCAAATTTCATGAAAATATATTACCGCGTTCCGCCGTAAATGCGCAACGTATAAACATTAAGAGAAATGCCAAACCGTCGACTTGAATCTTAGGCTTCACTACGTTCGGTCAATTAACAAAATGTTACGGTAATAATTTAATCTTTATATGTAGATTCTATTAGATTGAACATAACTTATCATACACATGATGAACTTGATTTCATTTTTTTAAATCTTTTTTGTGATTGTCAAGTTCCGTTCAATCTAATAGAATCTATAAGGATTAAGTTATTAACATTTTGTTAATAACTTTGGTGTAAACGCAGCTTCAGTAAGTGACCTCATCAACAGATCAACTTTGATAATTTGCTTCTCAAGGTCATTTATATAATCTTATATAGATCTGGTGAATTCAGACGTTGGTTATAAATTTTAACCAGTTTAATAAGTTTACTTGAGATTTTTGTGATTGTTTCACAATTGAATGAAATCAATAGTTGATATCACTATAGTTAATAGTGTTCAACACTATGCATTAGTCGTCATGATGCGTATTGTTTTGTATTATTGATACGTATTGTTTTTATACTTATTTCAAATTATGATATAAACGTTTTTACTATAAATTGTGAATTGTTATTTCTAATGATTGTATCTAATGTCCGGTTGCAGAGTTGTCACATAAAGTTAAAATCAGGCATTTAACTTATTTTACAGATGTCAAAGTAAACTACAGCTCCCATAAAACTAAAAACGCCCAATTAAACACATGATTTCGTTGCAGAGTCGTCAAAAAGAGCTTATTTATTTCTCCAATAGCTAAAAACGGTCATTTAAGTTATGGGCCCGAAGTTGTGCTGTTAAATCCAATAACTATACACTCGCCAAATGCATTTTAGAGGTTGTGATAGCTTTTTTACTTTCCTTGCCCTATTACCATAGGTAAGGAAAGTATTGATTTCCAAAAAAAATTAAGGTACCCTAATTTCAAGTTTTCTATACGTTTCAAGGTCCCCTGAGTCCAAAAACATGATTTTTGTGTTGGTCTGTGTGAGTGTGTGTGTGTGTGTATGTCTGTGAACACGATAACTCCATTCCTAATCAACCGATTGACTTGAAATTTTAAACTTGAGGTCCTTATACCATGAGGATCCGACAATAATAAATTCAATAAAATTTAATTCAAAATGGCGGATAATTACTAAAAAACCATGTTTTTCACGATTTTCTCAAAAATAACTTGACCGATTTTTTTCAAATTTATACCCTGTATAGTTATTTATCAGCTCTATCAACTGGCATGAGTCTCCTTCCTGGGAAATTGATGGGGTGTCCAACCCCATCCTTGAGAAATGGACTTTGTAACCTTCTCGTGCATGAGGTAGGTGGGTAGAGCAGTTTATAAAAAGAGAACACATAACTTAGTCGAGATATTTCTTATGTAGAACAGCTGTTTTGACGACTTTTAAAAAATCATTGAATTTCACAATTTACACAAAGGAAAAAGTACTCTGAAGACAATTACTGTATATATAAACACTAGCCGTCAGGCTCGCTTCGCTCGCCATATCCGTCTAGACCCCCGACTGGATCGTCCAAGAATGAGATCAGCAGGCTCGCTTCGCTCGCCATATCCGTCTAGACCCCCGACTGGATCGTCCAAGAATGAGATCAGCAGGCTCGCTTCGCTCGCCTGCATTTTTTTCTCCAGTCGGGGGTCCAGACTAAACGTCTGGCTAAACAGATATGGCGAGCGAAGCGAGCCTGACGGCTAGTAATATAATATTCCCAGGATTGAAGTAGCAGTGCCCAATCAATTTTTCCGCGATAAATGCATTTAAATCTTCAACTTGGTGCCAACCTAACAAAATCAACTCAACTTAATGCCAACCTGACAAAATTATTAATTTAGTTGCCAGTTAACAACTGTTTCGAAGAGGTACTCTATCTAGATTATAGTTCTATAGTAACATATGATATGGAAATTTCAATTCTAATTAAGAGATTGGGAGAAGAAGAATATACATGCTAAAAGACGAACTTTAAACCCTTAAAAACAACCCTTAGAGTTGAAATATTGCCAAAAGATTTCTTAGTGCGCCTCTAAAGGGCCAACTGAACATACCTACCAAATTTGAACATTTTTGGTCCGGTAGATTTTTAGTTATGCGAGTGAGTGAGTGAGTCAGTCAGTCAGTGAGTGAGTGCCATTTCGCTTTTATATATATAGATATACAGAAGTCTGATCGTAGTTTCAAATATGAGCAAGGAAAGTTGTGTGAGTGTACCACACCAGATTTTTTAAAAGATGTTTATTAAAAACCATCTGTAATATTATCGCCAAATATGGTGAGAAATCTCGCCAAAAGCCAAGATTCGGCATATTATGGTTTATCAATATTTTATGTGAGGTCTTTTAGGTCTGTTCACAGTAATGTCGATCGAAACTTTCCCTGATGCCAAGACATTGGTTGGTTAGAAGCATGTACTGAAATGTACGGAAAAAAGTGAATAAAACTGCAGTGTGACCTATGAGTGATACTAATTCGAGATATAGCTAAATGGGCTCCCGCAAACGACTGTGCAACGACCAACCATTAATTTATGTGATTTTAAACTATGTCTAACATAGCTATGTTTGATTTTATGTAACTACTCTGCAACCGGGCATTAATATGTAATTGAGGAAGTATTGACTGCAAGTATTTTCTGTTCCTATCCTGTGCCTATGTATGCACTTCAAGTTTTGACCATTTTTGCAAAATTCCATGATGTTTTTTTATTCATGGATTTCATTAAAAATGCAATTCTCTCAGATTTGGTTGATATTCGAGCTATGGATAGAGGTTGGCCTAACAATTGTTGTGCCATAATATGAGACGTTTCGCTACAATACAGTGTGAGTTATTCACTGAAACATAAAATCTTTCCTCCATTCACAGATCAGAGAAATCACTCATCTTCAACAGCAATTGAAAAAAAAACTAATACCACACGGTATTATTCTCGTTATATCTTGTAAACCTTATAACTATCTTGTCAGTATTAATACATAGGTTGGCCTACTGTACTGAAACAAATATGTGTATCAAAAATAATTTGAAGAGACCAGGTATAGAGAAACAACAATAACTAGTAGTTCTGCGAACAGTAGACCTCGCTCATTAATACAACTTTCAATCTAATGAGAAGGGCCAGTACAGTAAGTACAGTATATTGTGAAGATTTAGCCATGTCATCTATTGTTTTCAACATTGAAAGTGCTAGAGACACTGTTTGAAGGGACACCGGACTTATCAAGGAGGTACCTTTATATCGTCTCCATATTTACAATATAAACATATATTACAACTTTTCTAATAATTAATTTAAGAAATCGGTCAACTGACGGAAAAATAGAATATGCAGTAGACAATATAAGCGAAATAAATCAGACAATAAATCAGCGAAAAAGTAGGAACATGAATTGCTGTATCTTCAAAGATACAAAGAAGTAACTTTTGAGGTTAGTTTGGGTTTTTTAAATATTACAAAAAAAACCGGAGGTCTTACCAAAAATCGTTACACATACGTTTCTGCGCCTTGTTTCAAAGAACTTGTATACCAAATTTCATCCAAATCGGACAATAACTGCGACTGTAACTGCGGTACAAACAAACAAACAGACAAAAGCCGATCGAGTCGAAACTAAGACCTCAGCTTCGCTTTGATCAATAATTGAAGTCCCTCAAATTAGTGTCCCTAGAGCATTAGGTTGAATAATTTATATAAATTCAATTCAATTAATAAATAATACAGCTTAATATTTGATTGAATTTTCTTTTATATTGTTAACTATTTACAAAATTAACATCTTATCTAAATAAAAATAATGTTCACATAACATAATGATAATCAACAGCGTGATAGTTTTTACAATAATAAACAAATTGAGTATCAAAATAAGTAATATTAGCATCAAAATAAGTATTCACCTGAGTGTTATCACCATGGATATTTAAAATATAGGTAGCAGCCTCTTTGAGCAATGATTGTATTATGTGATGGCCAATCTCTGAAGGCTGGTAGGCCTAATGTGAGTTTAAATTATTAGGTATAGCGGGCCATTCACTATCCTACAGTTCGTTCAAACTGCTCTGCATCTTTCACTACTCACGCTTCGGCTGGTTAGTCAAACATTCCCCCACTCACGTTCCAAATCGAACCTGAATAAGCGGCTGACGGTGGGTTCCGAACCACCAGGAGCGATTTTACATTTCATAAATCATATTCATAGTGGGGCTTGTCGCAAAAACATGGTTTCGTTGACAAGTTCGTGAATATGGAAACAGACTCGAATATTCTAATCCTAGGGATATCCACCTTAGGATATCTGAACCACTTGATGCGCATTTGGGAGTCATGAACAACAGAAGGGTTTTCCACCCTCATGAATCATTGATGTCTGTTGGTATTAACTAGGCTGCATTCGACAATCTTTGCCTGTATGTGTTCATTCATTCATTCATTGTAAAAAACACTATAATCATAAGAGATGATTTTTTATCTTTGTGGCTTACTGCTCTTGAAGGCATTCATATAAGTTCTAAATATTTTTGTGCAATATGTTTTAGGTGATGTCTCCTCATAATATGTGACACTTACAAATTTTATAGTCACAACTGAAGGTTTTTTTTTGGTATGTGTTCTGAGATGAGCTTTCAAATTTACTGACCGACTTAAATTTAAGGCCACAAAATTAACAACTGAATGCCGGTTTTACACTGGTATGTAATGGTATTTACTCGTGTGTGTTGTGATATGGTATTTCAAATAACTTGACTGACGGAACTTCTTGTTACACAAAGTACAAAACTAAAAGTTCTTTCTCCTGTATGTATTCTAAGATGGTTTATCATATTACATGGTATTTCAAATAATTTGACTGACGGAACTTCTTGTTACAAAGTACACAACTAAAGTTGTTTTTTTCTCCTGTATCTACTGCTTATATATACACAGAATTCACAAGTGTAACGATTTATGCATGATTTTTTTCGAAGATGGCTTCTTGTCGCATTTGATTGACACACCTATAGAGCATAGCCTTTTTTTGCATTGGCATTATTTGGTTGATTGATAGAATGTGTTTTATTGCTGTCCAATTCAGCTACTTGTGTGGCATTGCTCTGGTGAGATGTGCTGCAGGCTACTTCACTGATAGATTGATCGTCTACCAATAAATAAGAGAAGAATATGTTTCCAGAATAATAAATGCTGCATGAGTAAGCACATAGAAAGTCAGTATTTAGATGTAAATGTAAATATTGATTGTCAGATAAATTCATGATTCACCAAATAAAGTCAAGTATGACATGAGATACATTGACTTTTTGGCGGTACGAATTTTGCCGAGCCAGCTAGTATTCCAATATTTTTTTTTAATAAACCACCTCTAATTTGTAGCAGGTTTATAGTCATATAGTTTACTGTAATCTTCATCTTCATGATGCTTGCGAAAATGATATTGGATACTACCAATTTGAGCGCATCTGAAGTTACAGAGTTTACAGCTGTAAGGCTTTTCACCTGTATGCGTCCTCAAATGACGTCTCAAATTACTTAACAGACTAAATTTATAGTCACAGAGTTCACAACTGATAGGTTTTTCCCCTGTATGTTTCCTGATATGAATTTCCATACGCTTTGGATTAGAGCATTTATAGCCACATATTTTACAACTGAATGATTTTTCATGTGTTGTGAGATGGATTTTGAAGGCACCTAATTGACTGCATTTATAGTCACAAAAATTACAACTGTATGGGGTTTTTGAGCATGTATTACATGTTGAATAAATTCAGTCGGTTCAGTTCTATAACCAAAGAACTTACAACTAGTAAGTTTTTCCACAGTATGCGTTTTAATATGTCTCTTCAAATCACTCAAACTTGATGTTTTGTTATCACAAAAACTACAGCTAAAAAATTCTTCTCCTTCGTGTTTCGTAATATGATTTTCCAAATGTTGCAACTGGCCAGTTTCATAGCTGCAATGAGCACATCTATAGAGCATAGGATGTTTCACGACTGAATGCATTTGTAAATGTTTTACTAATTTAGCTGATTGAGCAGTTTTATAATCACGGAGCTCACAACTGGAGAGTTTTTCGCCAGAATGCATTTTAATGTGTCTTTTCAAATCAACTAAATTGGATGATTTGTAATCACAAAAAACACAGCTAGATAGTTTTTCTCCAGCATGTTTTGCAATGTGATTTTTCAAGTATTGCAACTGGCGAGTTTCAAAGTTGCAGTGAGCACACCTATAGAGCATAGGCTTTTTTGCATGGGCATTATTTGGTTGATTGTTAGAATGTGTTTTAATGCTGTCCAATTCAGCTACTTGTGTGGCATTGCTCTGGTGAGATGTGCTGCATTGAGGAGGACACATCACTGGTTCGCTCTTCACTGAGCTGCAGTCCACTTCTTCTGAACTTCCTGCAGTCTCCTGCAAATCTGAAACATATTCATACATGGATAAAGGAAATTTGATCAGGCAATTGAGATACATTAACAAATATAAAGTTCTACTTTTCTCAATAACTATAACATCCTAAATGGAAATAAAAAATCCAACAAACTTATTGACCCCATAATAACATGTCTCTTTCAAGTCGTAACTAAACACACATGAAGAAGATTTTAATGATTTCTCAGTGTGTAGGTCAACTGATATTGTAATTACGTTTAAAATTAATTACTGCTTGTAAAAAAAACATGAACTGTATTATACAAGGTGCGCCAGAGAAACTTACTTATTTTAAAAAAATTCCCGTACGTTCAATTGGTAGTTTAGAGGGGCAGGAGGGGGAGGTTCTCAAGTTTATCCTCCCTCAAGTAAATTAGCCATCATGCTCTGGTCTAGAGAGCAGCGGGCCTTCGCAGTTGGGAGCTTCTTTTCTAATGGTCGATCACCTTCCGCGCTCGATTCGAAATTCTTCCCCACAGACTCGTTCCTGGCCATAATTCGATTCTGTCGTGGGTTGACTCATTTCAGGAGAGTGGAAGTGTCGCTAAACCCAGAAATGGACTTCAATGAACCATCAGAACTCCAGAAAATATCGAAAGAGTGAGGCAGTCAGTTGTGCGTTCTTCCCGGCGTTCGGCTAGCAAACACGCACCTGCTATGGCAATTTCTGACTCAACTGTTTGACGAATTTTCTATGAAGACATCATCTCTATAAATTGACTGTTGTTCAAGAATTGACTGGACGCGATTTCGTTGCCCGTCAAAATGCATGTGATATGCTGATTGACAACCTGCCTGAAGACGCGGTCATTTTTTTAGTGACAAGGATCATTTCCACATGCGATTCGTCAATGCGTTTTTTATGGGGTTATTTGAAATTCCTGGTTTATGTCGATCGACCACGGACCATAGCACACCTCAAGAACAACATTCGCGATGCCATTGCCAACATACGGATTGATATACTGCAACGAAATTTCAAAAATCGACTTCATCAGAGTATGCACAATGGAGATCGCCATTGGTCTGATCTCATTTTCAAGACTGCATGGAAAAAATTGAGATATTGTATTCTCATATAAAAGATTGAAGCAATAACTAAAGTACTTTTGTTTTTATTGACCTTTCAAATAAGTAAGTTTCTCTGGCGCATCTTGCACATTACAATTTATACACTATAATAAAGTTCAATAAATAATCATTAATCTTGAATTTGAAACACTTCACTCCAACTGATAAAAAAGCAGTGAAATGAAAAACATTCCATAAATCATCATCCACTAGTTTAAAGTTAAATTTTACCAAAAACATTTGTTAGACAAAGCAAAAACTGCAGTTAACCCAAAAAACATTCCATAAATCATCATCCACTAGTTTAAAGTTAAATTTTACCAAAAACATTTGTTAGACAAAGCAAAAACTGCAGTTAGCCCATAAAGACTGAATCAGATTTCACTACTATCTGTTAGAGGTACTTTTGACTATTTGTGTTATATTTGAGAAAACAGCCTAATTTTGGATAGTCAATTTCTGTAATCTGTTGTTGAGGAAATATTATATTCATGACAAAGTGTATGCGTAATATACTTATAGCAATAGTAAAAACAATATAAAAACTTGTAGTAGCCTACCCTTTTATTAGTTGTTGAAATATTTAATAAAGGGTACTACAAGTTTTTATATATATATTTTTTTCAATTTGTACAAAAGTAGCCCATATAAGTGAAGTGGTTCTATAGCAAAAGTGTATGCAATGTTTTTTTTCGGCCGATAAAACACTCGTGAAATATTCAAGACACTTGCTCCCCTTGTGTCGTAGCTTAAAAGGTGCGTACAGACTTTTGCGTCAAGAACATGCGCATTTCGCTTTTCATCAGCTGATTATATCTGTATTTGTACGATAAGATACCTATATATTAATATTAGTATCGACTGATGGAAAGTGTAATTCGCGTGTTCGCGGCAATCAGTCTGTACGCACCTTTACATCCAACTCAAGCTTTAAGGGCTTAGCCATACGAAGCGTTTTTTAGGCGTTCAGCTCTCCGATCGGCTGATTAACAGCTGATTCCCGAGCTTCAAACCTATCAGCAAATTGGAGAGCTTCCTGCCCTGTCGACTCTAAAAACGCCATCTGAAAACACCTAAAAAACGCTTTTTATGGTTTGGCTCTTGAGATTCAAATAAAAAAGCCATTTTCAAACCAATATTTTTTAGCCACAACTTATTACTACAGTCGTGGACTGTACTGTGGGTCGATTCCACTAACATTAATTTTGATCACCCAGATTATTTGTATCCAGCTATTCAAGTCAACCACCCAGCATGACGTCATTTTATAACAGCCGTCAGCAGTCAGGCATGCTTTACTTTTCAAATTTTGCTATTTTCACTTACTAAAAGTTTTACTTTTTCGTATAAGTGCAAAATCAAAAATTGGGGGAGAATTGAAGCTATTTACTAGTAGTTCTGTGAACAGTAGACCTCACGCAGTATTCTCATCCACAAGTACCAGATGTCAACTGTTTTAAATGTTAACAAACTCAGTTCACGTTTGAATTTGTATTTCATATGATATAATTCATCCAGTTCTGTGATGATCTTTGAAAGATATGATGATCTATCTGATGAAAATTAATTTTTTAGAAAATAAAATATTATAATTTCTCCAGCATTATTTAGTTCATTTGTTTATTTTTATTCACCTATTAAATCAGTTTTTTCGAATGTGAGAATATTGATACTGATGGGCACGCATAATAATACAATGACTGCAAAACAAAATATTGAAACCAAAGACCTCAAAGCTGCGATTAGACCAAATTTATTTAAAAAATGTTAATAACTCAATCCTTTTAAATTATATTAGATTGAACATAACTTATCATACACATGATGAACATATGTCTTTGTCAACTTTCGTCCTTTGTCAACAATCTAATAGAATCTATAAGGATTAAGAGTTATAACCATTTTGTTAATAACTTTGGTGTAAACCCAGCTTAAAGATGCATACCTCTTTAATGTCTTTGATTGAAACTATAGACCTTATACAAATACAGTAATAGACTGGCTTCTCCACACATCTGTGTAATCACTTGTCAGCTGATTTATGATGAATAATTCTATAGTCTGATTTTTACTCTAATATTGGCGTATGAAGGAGGCTCCTTTTTCCTTTTATATTATCCTTGAAATGCAAAATTTCCAAAAACCTTGTATATACGTCGACGCGCAATTTAAAAAGGAACATACCTGTCAAATTTCATGAAAATCTATTACCGCGTTTCGCCGTAAATGCGCAACATATAAACATTAAGAGAAATGCCAAACCGTCGACTTGAATCTTAAGACCTCACTTCGTTCGGTCAACTAGTTTATCGAACGAGCGTGACGAGTTCCTACTTTTCGACTGGAGGCTTGAGTTGGTATCCGCTTGTTTGTTCAATGACAACTTTCGAATGCTTTCATCAATCAAATCCAATTTTCAACATAAATATATTTTTTGGACCATTATATAGATCAAGCTCGTTGGCCAACGAAATTGACTTATTTCGTCTTTTTTGAGGATATAACATAATAACATTGAATAACAAAATTGTATAAAATACAAGTGTATAACAAAATTATTGTACTAATTTATCATTTCAAATCACAATCTGCGGAATTATTAGGTGCATGCAATTAATAAGTTAATGTACCTGAAACATTCTTAACTCTAATTCAACTTTTAATTCAAATTACCAATGCTTTCAAGTAGAACAACACTGACAGAATATCAGTGACATTGTGAGCGACTTCTCCAGCCCGGGGGACTTAATTCGATTCATAGAATCAGACATAAAGAAAGAAACAACAACCACAAAAGTCGACCGAATGCTAAGGTGGATCAATAAAACCATATTAATTTTATAAATTTTATTGTCAACATCTAATATCCACAAGAATAACATCTTTATTCAGCATTAATCAAGATTCTTATTAGTAGGTACAAAATTAATAAATTACTTATTTTGGACTGTAAATTTTTGTGATCTTTATAAAAGTGTTTTCATAACCTCATTTGGACTATTTTTATCAAAATTAGGGAGAGGAACAGTTTTGGGTTTATCCTGTTGATTCTCTCCCAATCATTAATTTGATGTTGTGATTAAGGAATGTAATAATAAATGTAATAAATGTATATTTTTTTAGAAATAATAATCATGAATATAGTAGGCCTGATTGACATCGTAGTGAGCATAATTTAAAATAAACATCCAATACGATACTGAAAACAGTGAATATCTGAGTTACTTGGATAATATTAATGATCCAAGCACTTTTCAAGCAGAGATTGTTTCACTACATAACTAAAAAAACAAATCATATCAAAAACGTTTCATTTCCCAAAATAATTACAAAAATAATTACAAAAATTATTACTAAAGTTATTACATTAAATTAATAATTTCATTTATTCGTAGACAATAAATACAATGCAGGTAAAAACAACAGGCATTCGCCCAAAACTGCTTTAAACCTTAATTTGGAATACACAGTCTAGAGGTTATGTAAATTATAACTTGATTCACACACTATTCTGAGTCCAAAAAATGTATGTAGGCTACTAAAAGTTATTATAATAAAAATTATTAATAATTACATGATACACAATAAAATTAATATGTAGGGATCTCCCTCACAAGACTATTTTTCTGTGTGTGTGTGTGTAGGGGGGGGAGGAGTAGAAAGGCTGGTGATTGAAGTTTACATTATTAAATAAAAGTATCAACTCAAATATTACTATTTACTGTTCCTGTATATTATGCAGCCTACTTACATATAATAAAACGTATGTACTTTACTACAAAAAGTTACATATAAAAGTCATAGAAAAACCAGTCATATTGTATTATAATTTATAATAGATATTATCTATTCATAAATAGTACAAAGAATTTGAATACAATAATTTGATTCCAAAACAAATTACTGGGAGATGGAAATGTAAGAGATTTTGAGAAATGAACTGTTGAAAATCTATGGGCAACTATCTGCAGTACGGTATAAGGACGAGACCATATTTTTTATGGTCTTTATGAGAAAACATGAGGAACCCAAGACATAACCTATAAACTTGAGTGTTGATAGGGTATTACGGCAAGTCAGAACATCCGAAAGGATCTCTCTGCCGATGAAAGCAATAAAAAAAATCTGGTGTGGTACACTCACACAACTTTCATTGCACATTAAAAATGTAAGCCTCATTCTTAAACGAGAATAATTTAGGGGAATAACATAATGACAATTAGCGGCAACATATTTGAAACTACGATCAGACTACTGTTTATAAGTGTATATATAATTTATTGTTGTCAGAGTACTTTTTCCTTTGTGTAAATTTTTGAGATTAGATTATTTTTTTAAAATCGTCAAAACAGCTGTTCTACAGATGAAATATCTCGACTATGTGTTGTTTTTATAATCTGCTCTAACTACCTACCTTCAAGCACGAGAGAGGGGTAACAAAGTCTATTTCTCAAGGATGGGATGGACCCCATTAGTTTCCCAGGAAAAGACTCATGCCAGTTGATAGAGCTGATAAATAACTATACAGGGTATGAATTTGAAAAAAATCGTTAAAGCCGTTTTCGAGAAAACCTTGAAAAACAAGTTTTTTTAGTAATTATCCGCCATTTTTCTCAAGAATATTACGGAGCTCCTGTAATTTTCTCAGGAATGAGACTCATGTCAGTTGATAGGGCTTATAAATCCATGGTATAAATTTGAAGAAAATCGTTAGAGCCGTTTTCGAGAAAAACGTGAAAAACATGTTTTTTTAGTAATTATCCGCCATTTGTCCGCCATCTTGAATTGAATTTCTTATTGTCGGATCCTCATGGTATAAGGACCTTAAGTTTAAAATTTCAAGTCAATCGGTTAATTAGGAATGGAGTTATCGTGTTCACAGACATACACACACACACACACAGACCAACACCCAAAAATGATGTTTTTGGACTCAGGGAAACGTATAGAAAACTTGAAATTGGGGTACCTTAATTTTTTTTGGAAAGCAATACTTTCCTTACCTATGGTAGTAAGGCAAGGAAAGTAATAAATAAAACCATATTTTATTTTTTGT
The DNA here is from genome assembly GCF_014356525.2 of Nilaparvata lugens. Lineage (NCBI taxonomy): Eukaryota > Metazoa > Arthropoda > Insecta > Hemiptera > Delphacidae > Nilaparvata > Nilaparvata lugens. The sequence goes on from NC_052504.1 coordinate 5,113,641, forward strand.
GAAAATGTTCATTTTGGAAGACTTTTCAATGACATTGCAGACTTGGACTGTGACGAATAAATTGCTTAGCAACCAGCTACAGAAAACATATAGTTGCAAAACAACGAAGTGTGCATGGCTAAGAATTTCCTTAAAGAATCGTTTTTATTAAGTAGGACAAATGTTTTATAAAACTTGATTGCATTGAATGTCACTATACATTGCATTCTACATTACCTAGGCTAAAAATCTGGTGTGGCACACTCACACAACTTTCCTTGCCGTTATGAAAACTGATCACCTGGCGCTAGTGTTCTACTTCTCTCAAGTCTACTTTTCAAAGATCTGAGCCAGCTGGTGACAGAACAATAACGTTGGATACAAATGAAGTCTGCTATCTCTTCATAGTGAATGATTTAATAGAATCAACAAGTTGCCAACAGTTTGCAATTGAATAATGACATTTTCTCGAATTTCGAACTTATTTTCAATACTCAATCTTTTCTTCATACTCAATCTTTTCCGCTAGAATTTTGTTTAAATTGTATCTGAAGCCTGATAATTGGGAATCTAAAATCGAACTTTGCATAGATGGGGCGGAGCTCCTGAAATTTTTACAGAAATGGGACTTATGGCAGTTGATAGAGCTTATCAATGAATATTTTAGGTATAAATTTGATCAAAATCGTTGGAGCCGTTTTCGAGAAAATAGCGAAAACCCCTGTTTTTGACAACATTTTTGCCATTTTAGCCGCCATCTTGAATTGCATTCGACCGAAATTGTTCGTGTCGGATTCTTATATTGTAAGGACCTTAAGTTCCAAATGTCAAGTCATTCCGTTAATTAGGAGAAGAGTATCGTGTACACAGACACAAATACAGACCAATACACAAAAACCACATTTTTGGACTCAGGGGACCTTGAAACATATAGAAATTTAGAAATTGGGGTACCTTAATTTTTTCGGAAAGCAATACTTTCCTTACCTATGGTAATAGGGCAAGGAAAGTAAAAATACTTGAAGAAAGTTGCCTTTGTAAATAAATCATAATATGCTCACAGGTGCAATGTTTCACGCACGTTGGGTGAGAATGACACAATATTGAAATTGATCTAAAGTTTTTCAAATTATTTTCTCTTCATAGGAGCTGCCACACTCAGCTTGTCACTCTCACCCAAAGAAATGGGTGAGATGATATGAATATAAATTTCCATTAATAAATAAATCCTTAGTTTAATTAATTAAATTAACGTTTTGGTAGAGAGTTAGTGGGGAGGATATTTTTAATATTCTTTCCGAAGAATGGACTTTGATATGTCCAAAGCTCCGCCAATTTATGTAGATGCATAACAATATAATTATCTATAGTTATATTACAAATTACTTTTTCATATCATATACAGTTCAATAATTATTTTCTTAGTCTATATTATGTAAATTCATATATAATTTTGCTGTATTGTAAGCTATTGTATATAAGTTTATAAGCCAGTATATATTGTAATCTACACAAATAAAGTACTCAATCAATCAAATCAATCAATCACCTGTCACGATTGGTTGAATAGGAGAGCACTCATTTTATTAATGAAAGTGTCACAGTTTAATAATAATTAATAATTATCAAACACTAGTACCTGTATTGTCTAGAAATATCACTCTTTGTTAAAAAGTTACAGACATGTTCCAAAACCTATACACCATAGATGTCATCTTCACTGTTATAGGTCTTGAAACTGGTTTGTAACTTTTTAATCAATTCTTGATATTTTTAGACAATATACTAGTGTTTTATTATAGATAAATATCACTACATACATACATACATATCCGGGCCCCGTTCCAGCTAGTGCCGGGACTGGGTGTTTACAATGCCTCTCCATCTTGTTCGGTCCTCCCACCATCGCTCGTCCTCCACCTGCCGCCATCGGTGTCCTCTCTTCTCCACTTCGTTGGCCACTGAGTCTGTCCATCGTCGTCGCGGTCATCCTCTTGGTCTCCTCCCTTCAATCCTCATCTCCTCCATTCTCCTTGGCAGCCGATCCTCTCTCATTCTCTTCATGTGCCCAAACCAGCGTAGTCTCATACTTTCAACCTTTTCCCTTATACTCCCCATGTTCAATTCTCTTCTTATATCCTCATTTCTAACTCTGTCTCTTCGTGTCTTCCCCTTTATTGCCCTGAGGAACCTCATTTCTCCTGCCTGTATTCGACTCCTCTCTCTTTCCGTCATCGTCCATGTCTCGGCTCCGTATAATATGATGGGTACGTAATACATCTTGTACATCATAATCTTTGCCTTTTCTGGTACTTTTCCATCCCAAATCAAATGTTTCACTGTTTGGTAGAAATTCCCCCCCTTTTGTAATCTTCTAATTATCTCGTGGTTTATTCTCCCATCATCTGCAATTTCACTGCCCAAGTACCTGAAACTTCCAACATTTTTCAGGGGTTCTCCATTCAATCTGATATCTCAGCAAAATTGTCATCCCTTCCAAAAACCATTACTTCACTCTTTTCCCTGCTTATTTTCAGACCATATTTCTCCATAACCCTGCTCCAAGCATCCAACTGCATCTGTACATGCTCAACTGTTTCTCCCCAAATCATCATATCATCCGCAAATATCATTTTCTTATCCCTTTCTCCTACTTCCTCTCTCACTTGTCTATTCATTCCTTCCATAACTACATTGAACAAGGCTGGTGATAGAATACTTCCCTGTTTTAGCCCATTCCTTACTTCAAACTCGTCTGTACAACCACTTTGTGTTCTTATATCACTACATCTCACCAAAAACAGTATCTGTAAAAGTTTCTTGTCTCATTTACAGCTCAAATTGGAGAGACACGTCTCAGGTCTCAGCTACGCTAAAACTCTGTTGTCCCACTGTAATCCAAGAATATGGGAATGAATATACAAATCACATGAATTAGGGCAACTAAATACTTATAACTAAAGCCTGTTAACTAGAAATTTTTGAGTTAATGAATTGTATGGATATGACTTTTCAAATGACATTATTTGTAATGGCTGCATTTATAATGCAAAATTCACAGCAGGGACAGTTACCAGTAAGAGTTCAAAACATTATAATTTTCCTAGATCATGTTGTAGCCTATATAGTCATAACTTACAACTATAAGGTTTTTTCTTCATGTTTTCTGAGATGTCGCTTCAAATATCTTGAATCGGAGTATTTTTGGTGGCATAAATTGCAGCTATACGGTTTTTCTCCTGTATGTGTTCTGATGTGACCTTTCAAAATACTTGACAGATTGCATTTGAAATCACACAATTCACAAAAGAAAGGTTTTTCACCAGTATGAATAATTTGATGTCTTTTGAAATTACTTGAAAAGGTGCTTTCATAATCGCAAAATTGACAGCTGTAAAGGCTTTTGGGTTTATGTGTGGAGAGATGAATTTCTAATTTTTTATGGGTACTGCACTTGAAAGCACAGAAACTACAGTTGAAAGATTTTTCCGCATGTTTACGTAGATGACTCTTCAAAGTATTAGACTGGCTGCATTTGTAATCACATAATTTGCAGTTGTAAAATTTTTCGCCTGTATGGGTTCTGAGATGAGCTTTTAAAGCTGTTGATTGAATGAATTTGGCGTCACAAAGTTTACAACTGAAAGGTTTTTCACCCGTATGAGTCATTACATGTCTTTTCAAATTACCCAAAACGTTGCTTTTATAAGAACAAAATTGACAACTGAATGGTTTTATTTCTGTATGTTTCCTGAAATGATGGTCTTTCAATAATTTTGATTCTGTGCATTTATAGTCACATATTTCACAGCAGAAAGGGGTTTCTCCAGAATGATTTCTCAAAATATGAACTTTCAAACCATAAAAATTTTCGAACAAAGCTCCACATAATTCACACATAAGAGATTTTCTTTTATGAATTTTTAGATGATCTTTCAAAAGATCTTCAGAAGTACATGAATAATCACAAAATTTACAGTTGAATTTTCCTGTATGTGTTCTGAGATGTAATTTCAAGCTACGGCTTTGAATGAATTCAATGTCACAAAATTCACAAGTGTAGAGGTTTTTGTTTTTGCCTCGATGACTTCTGAGATGACTTTTCAATTGAGTAGATGTAGCGGATTTATAGTCGCATAATTCGCAGCCGTGAGGTTTTTCGCCCGTATGTTTACTGAGATGCATTTTCAGCGCAATTGAACGAGCACATTTATACTCACAGAATTCACAGGAAAAAGGTTTAATATGTACTCCGAGGTGTTGTGTCAAATATCGTTTCTGACTGCATTTATAAGTACAGAATTTACAGCTAAATGCTTTTTCTTTTGTATGTCTTCTAAGATGATTTTTCAAAAGAGTTGACGCACTGAAACGTTCTTCTTTCCTTTTTTGTTTTTTATGTGATCTGAGATGAGTTTCAGCAGTTTTACTACAACCAGTGAGTTTTTTCACAGAATGCAATTTAAGATGTCTCTTCAAATCACTGAAATTCGTTGATCTGTAACTACAAAGACCACAGCTGGAGAGTTTATTTCTAGGATGTTTTGCAATGTGATTTTTCAAATATTGCAACTGGCGAGTTTCAAAGTTGCAGTGAGCACACCTATAGAGCATAGGCTTTTTTGCATGGGCATTATTTGGTTGATTGATAGAATGTGCTTTATTGCTGTCCAATTCAGCTACTTGTGTGGCATTGCTCTGGTGAGATGTGCTGCAGGGAGGAGGACACATCACTGGTTCGCTCTTCGCTGAGCTGCACTCCACTTCTTCTGAACTTCCTGCAGCTTCCTGCAAATCTGAAACATATTCATACATGGATATAGGAAATTCGATCAGGCGATTGAGATACAGTAACACATATAAGTTCCACTATTCTCAATAACTATAACATCCTAAATGGAAATAAAAAATCCATCAAACTTATTGACCCCATAATAACATGTATCTTTTAAGTCGAAACTAAACACATATGAAGAAGATTTTAATGATTCCTCAGTGTGCAAGAAAGCCTCCTGCAATTCTGAAAAATACACATATGTGCTTTTGAAATGAAATTAGAAATATTCTAAAGAATTCTATATTTGATCCAACTTCAACTGAAAAAGATGAATTGGAAATTCAAATTTCTCAAGAACAATCAATTTTATACCGAGGAAATGAATGGATATTATTTGTGGTGAATAACTAATGAATGGATGAATGAAAGGTTTTGAAGTGTTTATTGTTGAGAAATAGAATATACATGCAAAAAGTAATTTTAGTAAATACAACTGGGTTTTGAAAGAGATGCTTAGCATTAAATTATTGATATAAGACTAATGAGCTCTTTTTTATCACATATAGAATTATCTACTAGGCTTTGGACAGGGCAGCCAACCTCTTCCCTATTCTCGTTACTGAACCATCTACACAACAAAATACGAGGTGTGGCTAGAAAATAGCGGGATTATTGCTGCAAAGCATTCAGTACATGTTATAACTCTTTTCAAGAAACTCTGGTCATTTTCAAAGGCATTCAACTTTTCAGGACTAACAGTTTTGCAAGCTTCTTTCTGTTTAGTAGAGAGAAATTTCAACAAGATTTCGCACACACTTTGGAAGTTTTTCCACCCACAATTTTTTCCTACAATTTAACCGTCGGTTAGATCCAATCAAATTACAGATTTTTCCAATAAGTTCACGTCAATATTTTACTTCATTCGAACGTGAATCGCCGGCAAAACATTCTCTGCCATTTTTGAAACGTTAAAACTACCAAAAAGTCATGCATGTGATAAATATTAATTTGCATATACTTACAGGTGTAATAAGAAATAATAAGTTTCAGTGTCACCAAGTATCCCCAAGTTAAAAGTCAAATTTGTTGTTTTCTATTATTACACTTTCCATTTTTCCGGCGAGAAGATAAAATAGCCCGGAAAACAATTAGAGGTCACGTCCAAACAAATTTGCCAACAAACATAGGAGTCATCTCATTCGGCTTCACACTATACAACTGTCGGTTGCTCTCTTTTGGAACATGACTGTTTACTTCTCCTCTGAGAGCATCAGTCTCTTTACTTTATAGCCACACCTCATATATAATTGTATAATCAGCATAAAGTAATCTTTATACCAGATATACTAATATATAAGGATCATCCATCCGTGTTGAACTGCCGGTCCACATTCACAAACTGATAAAACGATTTTTTCACGCTGACGTCCAATACTGTACTGAATTGAACCAATAACTTTTCCAATATACAATAATTTCGTCTGTCAGTCTATGCAATTTTCGATTAATAACCTCATCTCTGGAGAAGTTGACGATATCATAGTACACAGTAACATCTTCCCCTTCTATGTTACTGTATATGAAAAAGAGGAATCCCATAATTACGAATAATTATTATAGAGAGTTTTTGCAGACAAAACTACGAATTGTAGGCGTAGAAGATAAGCCAGTTCTAATTTTACTACGAATTATCGAGAGGACCGAAATACTACGAATTATAGACGTTTACCAGGGGACCGAGCTTTCACTATTTGGGAGGATTACGAATTATCGAGGTTATATTGTATATACATATAGTTAGCTTTAATGTGATAATCTTTATTATATTTGTAAATTAAATAATAATCATCTATAATATTATAAAAGACGCTGATTAACTTGATATTTTGCAAAACGTTACTGAATTTACAGAGGGTGGATAGAAGCCCATTTTTATGTTTTAATTAATATCGATACTCGCTGCCAGCACTCAACTTCGGTTTTGCAGGCAGCGCCAAACATGTTATTTTGTTTTGACAAAGTTGTTTTTCATGTATATTTAATAATATTGATCAGAATGTTTTTTTTCAACTTTGTATTGAGGATTATTATTTTTATTGTATTGTTTTTGTTGTGGCGAAATAAAATTTGATTTGATTTGAAAATTATTCACAATTTAAACATAAAAACGAATTTATTCGTTTAATTATACTAAAAAGAAAAATCCGATCAAATCGTCTATTCTCCAAACATCTTGGTTCAATACCAATTTTAGTACAAAATCGCCTGCACTATGATCTAATAGCGAACTAAATTGTGATGATATTAATTTGTCATTAAATGAAATTCATAGATTTGTTGAAAAATTATAAAAATAATATCAACATTTACTTTATCTCTGGCCAGCAACTATATATGTCTTCAAAACCAAGACCTGAATGATGTGTGAAGAAGCAGCAAAATTAAATTTAAAACCAAGACCTAAATGATGTGAGAAGAAGCAGCAAAATTAAATTTAAAACCAATACCTGAATGATGTGAGAAGAAGCAGCAAAATTAAATTTAAATACATCATTGTTGTCAATATTGATGTTATTATTGAGGCAAAAATACAATCACTGTCTAGCAACTATATACAATCCAGCAACTATATGTCTTCAAAACCAAGACCTGAATGATGTGTGAAGAAGCAGCAAAATTAAATTGAGAGTGAGAATGAGAGCTTTTTTTTGTGTAGTTGAGAAGTTGATATTGTGGTAATTATTCATATTAAATGAAAAAGACTAAGAAATTGTCAAAAAACCACTGATTTATTGATAATTAGAAAGACCGGTTTCGGTTATTACACCATTGTCAATCTCTGATAAACTCCTCTGATAACCTCTGTTTATCAGAGATTGACAATGGTGTAATAACCGAAACCGGTCTTTCTAATTATCAATAAATCAGTGGTTTTTTGACAATTTCTTAGTCTTTTTCATTCAATAATGAGAGCTTTGTTGAATAATTTAATAGTGTAATGTAACATATTGTAACGAACAGTGTAACAGAGTGATCTTCAGTTGATTCAGTAGAACTGAGAATTGAATAAAATAAAATAAATCTTACCATGCGCTTCTTCTTCGAAGATCTCTAGAGATAAAAGGCCTGTACGTTGTGTATCATCATCATCATTGATAGGAGAGCATGCAGTGCTGCACCCTGGCGTTGGTTCTTGGCTGCTATCTTTCTCTTTCACTGCAACTGTCGCCATCTGCAATATTCACATCACAACAGAGTTACAACAATATTGAGGCACAAGAAACTTGAAATAATAAACACAGAGGCACTATAAACTCACTTACTGTCAAGTTTGACCCATTTGAATGAAAAATACTAAGAAATTGTCAACCCATAATTGCGATTTGATTTACATCGAATTCATTACTTCACTTCTTGATCTAGGTCTGAAAAATAGAACAAATTAATGAAGTAAATAAATAAAAAAGCACTTTTTCGACAACAAATTGCTGAGTCATGTCTCGTTTTCAGGCCAAATTTAACCAAAAACGAAAACTAGATTTGAGCGGCATGTTGGTTTAGAATCTACTGTCACTCATACAAGTCTTTGTTTTGATTAAATCTGGCCTAAGTGTAAGAATACAGTAAATACTTGTAGTTTGGTAAGAATAGATTGAATACTTTTAGTTTATAAGTTTTATCTCGTAGTAGGCCTAGCCTATTATTGAATAGAATACATTTTTACTGTTATACATTTTTGTTGTCAATACCTTTTCTTCGATAAGATACATTGTAACCGTAATGCATTATATAACTATGATATATTCATTCACGGGGTTAGCTTAATTATTTACAATTTCTCAACGATTCTACCATTGAAACAACAGTAGACGTTGTGAAAAAAAACGATCAAGTTAAGGGTTAGGTTAGCTTAGGACAATAACACTATTAGGTTAGGATTTATTCAAACAATAAGAAGTTCAACTATTTTGTGAAAATTTGTTCCTCTCACAAGAGGGTAATATGATACAATATATATTATGCCCACTTCGTCACTATATACAATCGTAGAGAAACAATAGCGTAAGTAGATATCCCTATCTCAAGCCGATTACTGTCGACTATTATCGATTTTTACTGTTTTGACCGGGTGAGAGTGTATGAACGGCAAATATGAGAGACTACCCGCGTCATAAAGCTTCACGAGAAAGAACTACGTGGACTATCGGCTTGAGATAACAGTAAAAATTGCGACATAAACGCCCTATACCATGGGATATCTACTTACGCTATTGTTTCTCTATGATATAATGTAGATCTTTCTTCACTTGAATCATTCAAACATAATATTGAGAACAGAATCCTATTATATAAGAGAGCAATTTCTGTGTATATTTTTATATTTGGTTATTTATATTGCAATTTATGTCTAACGGATCTCGAAAACGGCTCTAACGATTTTCACGAAATTTGGAACATAGTAGGTTTATGATATATAAATTCGATTGCATCAGGTCTCATCCCAGGGAAAACTTGCTGAAGGACATGAAAAGGATAATAATTATTCATCCTTGGAAAAACAGATGATAATTTCGTCATCTGTCGATAACAGACGATGCGTGTCCCTGTGTGGGAGAGAGACAGAATTTATTTACCAAATTGTGTGCAAATACTTAACATGAGGAAAGGCACAACAGGCTCATGCCCAAAACTGTCCCATTTCCAATTTTTACTATTCTGTCCAAATCAAATTATGTTCAGCTTTGTAATCAATCAGCTTATCTCACGAGAAATATTATCTAGAAATTTTAATCGACTTGATCAAAATAATCTGATTTGTTGACATGTCATGGTATATCAGGCTATGTGTGCGGCCGATGCTCTTGGTAAAAGCTAGGTCGGACTCTTGGTAAAAGCTTACGATGCTCTTATTGGTAAAAGCTAGGTCGGACTCCTGGTCCACAAAAATTAAACTTTTTGAGTCGATAGTCTCCCCAGTAATACTATATGGCTCGGAAACATGATCCCTGGGATATTGCGATAGTTTGGAGAGGATTCAAAATCAATTCTTAAAGCGTGTTTTGAGGTTACATGCAAGTAGGCCAGGTTGGATGCTGAGGCTGGAGACGGCAACAATCAGCTTGAAGCATACAGTTTTTCGGCGAGCTCTACAATGGTATGTTTTGTCTGAATGAGTTCTCCGCCACTATATTTTATAATTATAAATTAATATATTTTTATGAACGTGAGCGTTGTAGAGTTTGGTTGCTGGTCAGAATAAATCATCATTAGCCAAAGTTTAATTTTTCTAGTCATGCATAATTCTCCTAGTCATTCCTTACTGGTTTTCTGATTAATTATTTACTATATTGTTTCTGTTAATTATTGTTATTAGGTTTCCTATATTGTATCTTGTTGAGTGATATTGTCATATATATTATTTGAATGTTATATTGTTTCCAAATGCTGATACCTGTATAGCAACTCTATTTGTATGAAATATGATCGATAACAAATAAAAATTTTGATTGATTGACATAGTATATCTTTCTAAATTAGAGTATATCATAATTTTCAAAGTTAATAATTATTTTACAGTTTCAAGTGATTAGTGAGTGTTATTCAATTTGGTTTGTAAACAATCTAAATTAGATATTGTGAATTAAGGCAGTTGAATACACTTACTTTTTTTGCTTTGGCAGGGGCATATTGTATGCAGTTGGAGACCCACATAATCATTCCACTATTCACTCTGGCCAATTCCATGTCTTCTACACGTTCAGCTGCTTCTTGTTCAACTGTTAACATCAATAAAGTAATCAAACTCAGGTAAAATCCAAGTTTAAATTTTAGAGAGGATAACAACTATAGTGAGATCCAACAATTGCATTTTAAATAAATTAGTCAAACTAAAAACTAATAAGAAGAGCTACAGCGCAATCAAATATAAATGCATTATTGCATTATCGACAAAAAAAATCAATGAACTTTTGTTCTTGACCTGTCTTATGACAGTTTCTTTATTGTTCTTGAATTGTTCACTTGTGGACATACCTATGTAGTATGACCAGGCCATGAATAGAAACTCATTACTATTCTATTATTATCATTAATGATCTTTATAGGGAAAAATTGATGCAGTAGAACTGAGTATTGGTTGATGATAGACTAAACCTCACCTTGTGCTTCATCTGTGAAGAGCTCCAGACACAAACTGCCTGTACGTTGTTGATCACTATCATCATTAACATTATCATCATCATCATGATCGTCATTTTTGATTGTAGACACAGCAGTGCTGCACCCTGGCGTTGGTTCTTGGCAGCTATTGTTCTCCTGCTTAACAGATGCTGTTCCTGCTCCTGAACCAATTGTTGTCCCAACTCCTAACTCCTGCTCAACTGTCGCCATCTACGTCACAACAAAATGAATACATTGTCAAGTCATATAATAATCAATATACAGAATGCGGCAGCGAAACTTCCTTTTTTTAAAAAGTAAATAAAACTCTTTGTACGGGTCAGGAAGTTTGTATTTTTTTTAATGTAGACACATATATAAAGTTTTGTTTCAATTAGTTTTGGATATCAAATCAGGTAGGTTTGATTATACCATACACTCAGTAACCCGATTTCTGGCGTTTGTCATGAATCCTATCAGCATTGCAGGCGTTAGCCATTTCTACCCTGATATTGGTATTTAAATCTTGTAGGGCCCTAGGATAGTTCAAATTAACAAGAAATTTAAAAAACTCCCATAGAAAGGGTTCAAATCGGCAGATCGGGCTGGCCACTTCTAATTGAGATGAGGCGTCCTGGAAAGTGTTCTCTCAATTGAAGTTACGTTCAGAATGTTCCTGCACAGTTGCCATCTTGTATGGATGGAAATGAAGATCATCATGAAGAATTCGTCTCATAGAACGATCGGAGAGTCCAAGGGCAGACGCATGAATGCGCGCAGAACGCTGTGGTGATCGCAACGTTGAAACTCTCAATGCCTCAATGTTTTCAGGTGACGCGTAATGGGCCTAGGGAATACAGTTCTTCGTCTTGTCGCACTTACAGTTTGTCTGAACGTAGTGACCCATGTAACAATTGATTTCCATTGACAACACAATAAAAGAAATCAAGTGCCCTTTAATTTCAAATTCAAACAGAACTTGTGATGTCATAAAATAAAAGGGTAGGTGCTTTATATCTTTTATTGAGTTTTAATATGCATACATATAATATACCGGTGTCCCACGAAGATGTTTACACGTTTGATTTTATATTACGTGCCCATTCATGCACCATTTTTTTTTAATTTTACACTGTTTACAAAGTAGGTTCTGAAAATATTCTGGGAAAATTTCAGCTCCCTAACCTTCGTAGAAACAAAATGGCGACATATTGAAATATTTACCAATTCGCTTCCTATAAAAACTACTTTCAGGAGTTATCTGATTTGTTCACTACGTGGGCGGTAGTGTTGCCTCATTAGAGGTACCTGAAATGGATCAAGCAATCTTCCAACAAGATGGTGCTCCATCACATTTCGCAAATCATGTCAAGCAATTAGTAAATGACAAACTTTATGGTCGTTGGATTGGTCGTGGAAGTGATTTTGTAGATTGGCCACCCAGATCACCAGATTTAACTGTTTGTGGCTTCTTTTTATGGGGTTACTTGGACGATAAAGTTTATACCGAGAGCTTCAATAATGATGAGGAACTAAAACGATAAATAGAAGAGGAACTTCTCCGGATACCGCGGAGTTTCTTTTTAAGAGCTTTTTAATATGTTTCTTTGTAACATATTAAAATCTGATGGGCAAGCAAAATCCCTATTTGGAAGAATTTTATAGGTCTGAAGTAAAATAGCTAGTCTATTATTGCCAAATGCGATAACAACTATTAAAAGATTAGATAATAACGGGTACCATGGCTAAAATTAGAACAGCCGAATAGAAAAGGAATGTTATTTGCTACTTATTATATTATATAAAGTATTGGAAAATTTGAGGTTAGGCTTAAAATACCTACTGATCGGCGACCTAATAATCGATCAAGTCGCATAATGTGAAATCTAGCCAGACACCTTGGCAAAAATTTATTGTAAACAAATGGTATGCAACTGGAGGACTTTGGAAAGCACATGGCTAATTGTTGTAAAGGGAGAAACAACTTATAAACCCCCAAAAAACTATTATCTGTAATGAATATACTTAAACCACCAAATAAAAATAAATTAGAATATTAAGGAAGTAGGATGTTCCTAGGCGCATGGATACAGTAGTGAATTTGCATGAACCAATCAAATTGCAGTAGTCGATGGGCGGCAATAGAGAGCCGATTCAAATGTATATTATATATATTTCTATAAATGATAAGAATTTATAAATTATTACTATTCAGTTTATGTATCGGATATGGTCCGAGAAAGTATAAAATATTATACCTAAGATATAGGTAATAATTTAGTAGATTGGCACGGACTATTTGAACCTTTAAATGGCGTAGTAGCGAATTATTTAAATATATGTAAATTTGTAAGTCGGAAATGAAAATTGTAGAAATAAGAGTAGAACCAGCCCACTTGCCTGCCAGACACCACTATGGAACGACACTAAATTTTGTAGAGCACAAGACCCTTTATTACATTGTACTTTTGAAAGAATTAAAGTTTAAAGTCATTAATTAATTTTTATAAGACTTAGTGATGCTGCATTAAAGCGAAAGTCATTTAAACATTTATTTAATCCCTTGGAGAAGACGACTTCGGCCACCAAAATCCAGGACGACCAGGAAATTCGGATCGCCGCCAACATCTTGTAAAAATTCAGCACGTGAGTGATAAATTGTCGAAATATATAAAGTTAGGGCGCCCTCAGTGCATCGAGTGAAACAAATATAAAAAGCTAGCTAGTCGGAAAGGTTATAAATACTAAAAATTATTATAAAACTTGCGCAAGTCTTAAGAAGGTACAAGGAATATATTTTAATGGATAAGAGTTATATCAAATTTACATATCCAAAGATGCGCAGATTAAAGGAATATTTAATTTTAATCTTATAATACATATACTCACTCAATCATTGATTTTATTTAACAATTTATAATGATATAATGTATCTCTAGTTCACTGGATAAATTGATTTATCTACTTCCATCAGAGGCCGAACCTTAAGCCCTAAGAGATATATATATATTATTGAGGAATATACTGAAGCCTATAGAAATTAATATATTTATAATTTATGATTTATCAATTTATTATTTTATGACTTTTGGAAAGAAGATATAAAGTGAGATTTTCTAAATCGACAAGCAACAGCAAGTCGATACCTAAGCTGCATACAAATAAATGCATACTATCAATGAATTAAAAAAGCACATGGTAACGTTTCGTGCTAAAGAGCTAAAAAGTAGTGTACCAGTCTGTGATATTTTATTTTGATATATTATTATTCTTGTATTTATTGTGTGTGTTTGTTGATCTATATGTTTCCATATTATTTATCTGGTTTTTAATATTTATTCGTACAATATATGTATCAAATTTTTTATGGTGTATCCTTTATTTAATTCCCCAATACCATGCATGACAAATCTCATATTTATTTATCAAATTATCAGTATTGAATTATCAAGAAAGTTACCATCCGATTTTATTCTTAATAGAATAAGCTGGTTTACTCAGCAATATATTGCATTGATAATTAAATCTCTGGAAATAATACATTCCAAAGATTTCTATAAATTGTCCAAGAGCAATAAACTGCAGGAGCTCCTGAGCGAGCCTATAAGGATTTTTTCTAAGTTGTATTCTAAACACCACAACCAGACTTATATATTTTTGCACTCATGCTTTACCGATTGCAGCCAAGCCAGGCAAATCGTTATTCATAAAAAATAACGTCAGAGAGCTTACAAATCATTACTTAAGCGCTGTTATCAGTGTGTTGCTGAGGATGGATTTCAATTTGATTAATTTTTGGACTTTAAGGTTTTTCATTAGGCTATGTTCTAGTTTTTTTCAGTCATATTTTCCTAAAGTGCACCAATAAAAATATTTTATAAAACCAAAAACACTTTTTCAATGTTCTTGAGGAATAGTTTTTCAAATGCCGTCATTTTGTTTCTACGGAGGCTGGGGAGTTGAAATTTTACCCAGAATATTGTTAGAACCTACTTTGTAAACTGTGTATAATTTAAAAAAGTTTGGTGCATGAATGGGCACGTAATATAAAATCAAACGTGTAAACCTCTTCGTGGGACACCCGGTATTACATACATAGCTGAAATTATAATAACAATAGAGAAAATACTTTCTCATGTCCAAGTAGTAGGCTGATAAAAGCCATAAGTTACATTTGTAATGGCACAAAAATAACATCTCTACGCTATTGTGTTCACTAAACAGACGGAGTTATTTCATCAAAGTCTATGAACATTTGTCAACGTATCTGCTTAGTCAAATCACAGACAAGGATAGCAAACCAATCAATCAGGTGCTGACTTCATAACGTAAATCTTACTACAGATAATAACTTCTACTAGCTGAGAAAAATACTTGCCTGAGGTCCTTTCGAGAGATTCTGTGAGCTCGATTCATTGGTTGCTAACTCACTTCCTTCAAATCCATCATCTAGGTTCTCGATTTTGATCTGTTGATAGAAAATAGAAAACAAGTTGAATCTCGATGAAGTAAAAAAGAACAACTCTTTGATAACAAACTGAACTTTGAGCTTGGCAATGTCTTGTTAGTCTTAGGCCCGGTTGCACTAAAGCTGGTTAAATTTAAATCGTGATTTATTTCACGAGAACCAATCAGAGAAGGCGTTTTTGAAAAGACGATTGATCGAATTGATCACGATTTAAATATAAATGGCTCTTGTGCAACCGGCATTTAGTGTAAGAAGACTAGTCTGTTGTAATTTGTTGAATTTACCTCATAGCAGGCTATTATCGAATAGAATAGCTAGCATAATAATGATAGTTGATAAATTATTTTTTGTCATAGTCATTCAATTTCAGCTGTTTTACATCCATGAAATCAAGCCGGTAAACAGCTGATTGTAGAACAAATAAACATATGATTCTCTTTACAGCATACTACACTGTAATAAAATCATATGTTTTCTTTACAGTCGAGTATGTTTCCTAGTTCCGAATTGGGAACGGCAAAACTTGTACAAGAAACCGTCTTTTAGCGCTCCAAGTGGAAGTTTTGTCAACTACAATCAAGAAACTCCTGATTCGAAACTTGTAAACTAGGTTATGTTTATAGAATGCATGTAGTAATGTCAGCACAAGCAGATAATGTTTTCTGTTTTTCAATTATTCAGTCTCAGTTAACGCCTCGACTAGAAACATCATTCTCGCCTGCAAAAGGCCCCTTCCCGTCCTTGTGACTTAAAATACTATATTCATTGAACAAAAAGTTAACGTTAAAAAACAAGAATGTCACAGGTGGCTTGGAAATAAGGAAATTCAACTATTTCGTGAAAGTAGGCCTATGTTTCTAAAAGTATGGAAATTTTGTCAATCCATGCCTTTTGAGTAGCTGTATCACACTACCAACGTGACAGTATAATTTAATACTTTCGAACATAATTTAGATCAGAATGTGCACCTTGACTGTTCAGTCCACTTACTTTAGTTGCCTTTCTTGCAGGGCCATATTGTCTGCGGTTGGAAGGCCACACTTTCATCCCAGTCTTCACTGGACTGAAGTCCGGGTCTTCTAAACATTCTTGCACCTCTTCCTCATCTGTGAAAATCAAGAAAAGAATTATCCTGACGTCAAATCCAAGTTAAAAGGTGAGAGGCGATAAGCTACTGGTAAAAGAATTCGATAATATTTCTAAGAACGAATTTAATGTGAATACAAAAATGTTTTGTGAATCAAGTCTGTAGGAAAAGACTTCAAATTCATTGTTGCATCACTACATTGGGGCCCACTTTATAATGGCAGTATTTGATTAACATTAGTGTTGCTATCCTTACCTTGTCCATCATTCGACAAAGATGATAGCACTATCCTATTCTATACTGAGGTCCACGTTATAATTGCAGTGAAGAAAGATAGCAAAGCAACGTTACCGATACTCTGTCTTATCAATGCCTTCTATAGGCGGTAACTGATACATGTTTATTAATGTAATATTAACTGTTCATTCTCGTTTAAATTAATCAATTATATTTTATTAAGCAAGAAATTATATTTTTCAATAGTTTCCTAATCAAAATGAAATAGTTTTTTTATTAATTATTCATTCTACATTGTTAAAATACAATCTGGCAACAGAGCAAAGCGAGAAAGAGATAGAGCTATTCACTTTGTTAAATTATAGACAAAGATAGCAATACCATTGCTAATCAAACACTGCCATTATTTGATCATTGAAAACTATTTTTCCTTGTTTAATAGATCAAGAATTAACAGTAGTTAACCGAGCGAAGTGAGGTCTAAGATTCAAGTCGACGGTTTGGCATTTCTCTTAATGTTTAAATGTTTATAATGTTGCGCATTTACGGCGAAAGACGGTAATAGATTTTCATGAAATTTGACAGGTATGTTCATTTTTAAATTGCGCGTCGACGTATATTCAAGGATTTTGGAAATTTCGAATTTCAAGGATAATATAAAAGGAAAAAGGTGCCTCCTTCATACGCCAATATTAGAGTAAAAATCAGACTATAGAATTATCCATCATAAATCAGCTGTCGAGTGGATTATAAATTGCATGCCATGACGTATGCAATTCAATATCTCAATGTAACGGTAAAAAATCAGCAGCTGTGTAGACTATTAATTGCATGCCTCATTGAATGCAATTTTTATGCACTACTAAATGAACTATTGATTGCTTGCAATAACGCATGCAATTAATAACATAAATAACATAGTATTGTCTCTCGAACTTTCTCTGCTTTAAACTCGGGCTGTCCTGTTGCCAGTATGTCTTGAAGTAGATTAGCTTTTGATTTTAGCATTTTTGATACGCCAACCCCAACAGCCATTAGCCGTTTTCACACCGATATCTCGCCGACACGACATACAGACAGGATTTACTGTGATGGAACGTATAAGAGGAGGCTGTGGTTTATAACTGCGCGAGGTCTACTGTTCACAGAACTACTAGTTAATATTAGGCTACATCATGGGTAATTTTAAAATTATGGGTTATTTCATGTCACACAGCTTTTATATCTATAATTTCTTTCAAATGGACTTCAAAAAATTTGTCAAGGAGGTAGACATAATTCAACTATATAAACCTATTTTATTCATGGTATAAAACCTATTGTTTCTACAAATAAAAATAATAACTTACAGTATTTCTCTCTCCCTGCTCATGTCACAAAGACAGTTTGAAAACTTTAAGATTTTTTATAAAACATTTGAAACTACTTCCTTTTGAAAAAATGGTATTTGTGTCTCTGGACGGGTTATCTCTACAATAATATTTTATAAACAAGGCCATATTTCAATAGTTAGCCTAATTTTATCATCTTTTGAGATTGTCACTAGGCTTTTTCTCTCTCCCTACAAACTTTTTGAATCAGCCGCTTGGAACCAGAATATGAGGGATTTTTCTGTTTTAAAAAATGTGAGGTAACACTGCTTCAATATGGCTTCCGATATGACTTCATCTGTTTCCTGCCAAATCATTCTACAACGCCCAGGAAAAATTGAGAAGTTGACTTGAAGAAAATATTTTTATACTTCCTCATTCCCTACAACTGTTTCATCAACCAAGGTGAGTGATCAATTAATTAATTATAGTTGAAAATAGTGGATATTGTCAGCAGGTTGTTGTGTAATTTATTAAATTTACAAAATCACTTTTCTCTTGTCAGCTGATTTATATAACCTCAAAATTCACTCTCCCTACAACCTCTCTCCCTACAACTGAATACTGAAATGATAATTCTAATTTGTAGGGAGAGAGAATGGTTTGTAGGGAGAGACCATTGTTGTTGCTTTTAGAGTTAGCTGATACTATTATTTACATGTTATTAGATTCTGGAAGGCTAGTCAATCTGTAATTAATCTTTGTAGCATGATTAAGCCTACATGTCTCATGTGGTCATGAAAAATTATTGCTGATTGCGCATCAGAAACCAAATTTTGTGGAAGTGTTAACATGTCAACTACTTACAACACTAAATTTAAACAATTTTTTCTGTTGATATCTATTATAATTCTATACAAAAAATAATTACCTGGACTACCTCACAAAGCAAAAGCTTGATTTTATAAGAGCTTCATTGCATTGGCAATGGTTATTAGGCTTAATTACAGTACTTTTGCCATTTTTTTTGTAAGAAAATACTAAAATTATATCACTAATGCTAATAACTTTTACAATGTATAGCTGACACCATAAAGTTAGGTGGTTTTATCTGCTATTTGTACTCTCCACAAATAATGATGTTGTCATTTAGCTAGGCCTAGGTGATGAGTTTGAAATCAAAAGATACATTAGATGTGCATGACATCAGCTGTAGTCTACTATCAAATTACTATTAATTTCTACTATGTAATATATTAGTATGTAGAAAGATCTGAATTATTTTATTTCTCTCTATGCTGTATAGTTATGTTTTGTGAGACTTATAAATGATTTGATATAGCCTGTATCTTTATTGAAATCAATCATTGTGGTTTTAGCTCATGTTGTAACCTAGTTTTTCTTTTCTATTGTTTCAGGAATATGGCGCCTAAGAAGAAGATTTCGAAAGAGAAGTGGAGAGAATATGTACTAAAGAGACGGGGAAAGGATAAGGAGTGATCCAGTTTTGGCAGCAATCGAAGCGGAGAAAGAAAGGAAAAAATATGAGAGAAAGAAAGCCATGAAACAGGTAAAGCAAGTTAAGGACATGTCTGTTAGAGAATTGCGAGCAAAACGTAAGTTGTGGAGGGCAAAGGCAAAGAAGGCATATGACAAGAAGACTCAGCAGTCCAGACTTGAAAAACATTTGAGAGACTCGTCACCGCCTCCCAGTGAACCTGATGTACCTCAGCCAGTTAATGGTCGCATAAATTCTGGACGAAAGCGAGTAAGAAAAGAAAGATCAAAGTCAGCTCGGATGATCAAAAAACTGAAAGAAGAGAATGAATCACTAAGAAGACAAGCAAATAAATGGCGGCAAAAACATTGGAGGCTGAAAAATTCTTCAAGTGATTCAAACTCTCCAAGAAAAGTAGCTTCAAAACTATTAAAACAAGGTAACAAAGAGGAGATTCGTAAGAAATTGGTATTTGGTGAAGCAATAAAACGTCAATTGAGTGAGAATTTCAAAACCCTATCTGGTAGACGAGCAAAGAGGAGATTTGGAGAAGTCTTAGCA
Source organism: Nilaparvata lugens (assembly GCF_014356525.2). NCBI lineage: Eukaryota > Metazoa > Arthropoda > Insecta > Hemiptera > Delphacidae > Nilaparvata > Nilaparvata lugens. The sequence goes on from NC_052504.1 coordinate 5,133,717, forward strand.
GGAAATGGTAAAGTTTTGAGGAGATATAGGTTACTTTCACAAATGCGGGGTATCATTTCATCAAGATATTCAACAATTTGCAGATGCTAACAAATAATAGCCATTTGAAACATCGATTGAGGAAAATTAATGCCATGGTAATAAAGGATGTTGTAACTTTTTTTGAAGATGATGAAATATCAAAGTTGTGTCCTGGTAAGAAAGATTGTGTGACTAGGAATAAGCTTAAGAAACAGAAGAGAGTTTTGGAGGGTTCTTTGAAAAATCTTTACTTGAAGTTTCTGGGCAAAATTGACTACAAAATTTCATATTCCTCATTTTGTAAATTGAAACCGTTTTGGGTAGTTTCCCACAAAGTTTCTGCAAGAGATACATGTATGTGCAAAGTGCATGCAAATATTGAACTCTACATGGCAGCCTTGTTCAGAGCTAAAATAATTGAAAGTGCAAGCCCAAAAGAATTTGCACGCCACATTTGCTGTGATATAGGAAATGTTGAATGTTTGCAGAGGAAATGCCAAACATGCAAGAGTACTGACATTCCATATTTAATATTTGAAAGTGACACATTAGTGTCTTTCTACAAATGGCAAGTGAAAAGTGAGTCAATAATTGACAAGAGAAGAATTCACATATTGTGAGACACATAGTGAAAGAAAGAGTTAATCTTATGGCTGCAGATGCTCTTGAAATTTTTGAAAAAGACTACAAAAAATTTTTATTCCATGAAGGGAATATAATTCACCAATTCCGAGCAATCAGAGCTCTAAAGGCTCAACTGAAGGAAGATGAGGTTCTGATACACTGTGATTTCAATGAGAATTATTCAATGAAATATGCTTCAGAAATCCAAGCGTTTCACTTTGGAGGTAGTCGACAGCAGTACACTCTTCACACATCACAGATTTATTTCAGGAGAGATGTCTATAGTAATTTAAGTACTCAATCCATGTGCACTCTTTCTGAAAGCTTAGATCATGGCCCTGCTGCAGTGTGGGCGCATCTTCAGCCAGTTTTTGGTTTCATCAAGCAAGTAATTCCAAGGCTGAGAGTGATTCTTCAATTTCTAACTGACAGTCCAGCGACCCAATACAGGAACAAGACTATATTTTATCTCCTTGCTCAAGGTCTACAACATTTGGTTGGTGTTTCAGTTGCAACATGGAACTACATGGAGGCTGGACATGGTAAGGGTGCTCCAGATGGAGTAGGAGGTATCATCTATGGAAGACAGAGAATCGGCAACACTGTTCTCCTATCTTTTTCTACTGCCATTATAACGTGAACCTTACTATAGCAGAAAATAAAATTTATTATTGAACAGATTGATGCTCAGGTCAGATACTGGAGATCAGTACAAATGAGTATAGGTTAATGAAGATGGAATTAATCTCACCATGCGTTTCTTCTTTGATGAAACAGACTGTAGGTCGTGTGTCAACATTATCATCGGTTGGAGAGCATGCAGTGCTGCACCCTGGCGCTGGTTCGTGGCTGTTATCAAACTCCTGTTTAACTGCAATTGTCGCCATCTGCAACATTAACAATACAATCAAAACTATGGAAACTCATGCACAACATAATCTATATAATAATCAAATCAATTTTATTGTTCACACTATTTGTAACATAAAAATCATCATTAAAGAACTCTTCTTCAGCAATAAAATTTGATGTGAAATACATGTAGGGAATACTTCATGGTCAATATTAAGACGAATTTACTATTGAAGTCATGAGAAATATATTCTATCGACAAAATAAATATTTTTTAAAGAGAATCTATCATAATCCAGACTATAAAACCAGATTTTTGTCAATTACAAGCTAACTACTATATAAGACTGTGAAGAAAGATACCTCTTTTCTTCTTCTTCTTCTTCTTTTCCTTCCCCTTATGCCGCTAAGCGTCGGGTGCCTCCAGCCATTTCTTATATTGCACTCTATCCTGGGCCATCCTCCTAACGTCCGTCATTGTCTTTCCCTTTCCAGCCGCGATACTCGCCACATACTCGCTCCATTCCATCCGTGGTCGTCCCCTGCCTCGACGTCCCTCCGGTCTTGCTTCCATTACCATCCTTGCTTTTCTTTCCTCCCTCATTCGTGTGACATGTCCATACCAACCTAAAGCTTTTCGTTGGACAGAAATGATCAGCTCTTCCTCCTTTAGAGTATCTCTGATCACTCCATTTCTCACTCTGTCTCTCCTTGTCTTTCCAACGACTTTTCTTAAATATCTCATTTCTGAGGAGGTAATTCTACTTTTATGTTTATCTAGGAGTGTCAGGCATTCTGTTCCATACATTAGGATGGGCTTAAAAACTGCTTGATAGATTTTCATTTTTGTTCCCTGGCTTATCTCTCTTTTCCCAAGTAGTGTCCTGCTTATTTGGTAGTATACCTGGTTAGCTTTCCTTACCCTATTATTGATTTCTTCATCAACCTTTCCATCTGTGGAGATGACCGTTCCCAAATATTCAAAGTTATTCACTCTTTCCATAGATTTTCCATTCCACTTTATTTCCATTTCTGCATTTCCCTGCATCTTAGATATCACCATTACCTTACTCTTATCTGTATTTACTATCATTCCCTTGTCTCTTATTGCACTACACCATTCCGTGACAGAATTCTGAAGGTCTCTTTTGTTTGTTGATATCAATGCAATGTCATCCGCATAGATAAGTGCTTGAACATACACAGGACGGAGCTGATGATTTCCGACTTTACTTCTACTTGTTCTTCTTTTACATATTTTCAATATTTGGTCCATCAGCACTATGAATAACAGAGGGCTGAGGCTGTCTCCCTGCTTGACGCCTTTATCCATTTTAAACTCTCCGGACACAGCACCTCCTATTCTCACAACTCCGGTTACATTCTTGTACAGGCTCTTGATCCTTTTCATTATTTCATAAGATGCCCCCGCCTCCCTCAAGGCTGACCACAGGTACTCTCTAGGAACAGTATCAAATGCTGCTTTCAAATCCAGGAAGGCCAAGTAGGTGTCACCAGCGCGGCTCAGTCTTTTGTCCATGACTTGTCTGATAGTAAATATATGATCACTGGTCTGACGATCTCTTCTAAACGCCGCCTGTTCCTCCTCCAGTCCCTCCTCCACCTCTACTCTAAGTCGTCTTTCTAGTATCCGGGAATAGATCTTCAATACTACTGATGATAAGCATATGGCTCTGTAGTTCTCACATTGAACTGAACTACCTTTTTTATGTATGGGAACAATCACATTTTTCTCCCATTCTGATGGAATTTTGGCATACTGCCAGACATCTTTACACAACTTCCATATCCAGTTAGCTACTCTTTCCCCTCCATATTTAATGAGTTCGGGTGTTATACCATCATATCCAGCTGCTTTTCCCAATTTCATGCACTCTATGGCATTTTGAACTTCTTGAAAGGATATCTGCATTTGCTCTTCTACTTGATCTTCTTCATTAGCACCATCAATAGGTCTTACCTCCTCCTGAAATGCCTTTTCATAGTAATTTCTCCACACCTGCAATACATCTTTCAGTTCTGATTTCATCCTTCCCTCCTCATCAATCACACTTCTCACACGCTTTCCATACTTTCCTCGTAGGGCTCGAACTGTGTGCCAAAATTTATTACTCATTGCTTGACTGTTTTCCTCAATTTCCCTTCCAAACTCCTCCCATGACTCCAACTTAGCCTTTCTTACTTCTTGTTTGGATTCTCTTCGTCTTTGTACATATTCAGTCCAATCATCTGCATTTTTAGTTCTGAGAAACTTTTTCCATGCCTCCTTCTTCAGTCGAACCTTCTCTTTCACCAAATCGTTCCACCACTTGGTTCTTTTTACATGCTCTCCCACTACTGTCTTTCCACACACTTCCTCTGCAACTCTCAACAGCGACTTCTTCAGTAGGCACCATCTCTTCTCAATATTCTCTTCTGAGCTTCCATCAATTTCTTCCTCCTTCCTCAAGAGCTCCTCAGTTATCAGCCTTTGATATTCTCTTCTGTTCTCTGCCTTCTTCAATTCCATTATCTTTATTTTCTCATACTTGACAGATTTATACTTCTTTGGAGGTCTAATTTGTGTGTCCATAATCAATAGTTTGTGCTCTGTACTGAGCTCCGCACTCCTGTACACCCTCACATCCGTTACCGCATATCTGAAGTGCCTTGAGTATACAAAATAGTCAATTGCACTTTTGACTCCTCTGTTGGGTGATTCGAATGTGATTTTATGGATACTTTTATGGGGGAAGAAGGAATTTCCAACTAACAGATCGTTATCCACACAGAACTCCAGCATTCTCTTGCCACTACCATTCATTACCGACTCTGCTCCATGCTTTCCTAGGCATCCATGTCCTATTGTGATATCATTGCCTACCCTCGCATTCCAGTCACCCATGATTATTATGTGCTTTGCATACTGTCGGGCCTTATCAACTGTTTCCTGTAAGGCTGAGTAAAATGTCTCTTTCTCTAGTTCAGCCGAGTCATCTGTGGGAGCATATATTTGTATTAGTGACACCCTTTCAGCAAACTCTAAATCTGCAGAAATAATTCTAGAGTTTACTGCCGTCCAGCTCACCATTTTTCTTTGGCACTCATCACTTAGTATAATGCCCACTCCTTCCTTTGCTCTAGCTTTCATTTCCACCCCTGAATATAGAAATGTGTATCCCTTATCTAAAGCCATCTCACCACATCCTTTCTTTTTGGTTTCACTAATGCCCATCAATTTCAATCCATATTTCTCCATCTCCTCGACCACCTCACACTCCTTTCCAGCAATAGACGTAACGTTCCATGTTCCAAATTTCATAAAATTGCATTTCCGTTTTTTATTCCTTAAGTCCGGTCCTGTTCCGAGGCTCGTTAGTCTTCTCTGAATCCGAGTTTATCCAGCGTGTGGGGGATTAGCCCAACGACGCCTTCTTTGGAGTACTTCTTTGTCTGCCTCCTACCCTTCGACCTGTCCGGCTTGGGTGGCCCTGCTGGTAGTTACACTACCGCCGGCATAGCTCTCTGGGTCACAGGAGGACGCAAGCCCCTCCACCAACGACAAGGTGTTGTACTCCCCAGGAGGGGTAAGATAAAAATCATCATTAAAGAACTCTTCTTCAGCAATAAAATTTGATGTGAAATACAGATGACTTCCACCATGAAAAATTAGTTATAACTTAAATTGAAAATGCTGATGATAATGTCAAGGAATAATTGAAGCAAAACAGAGAGTAGGATTGTGTTTGTTCGTTTGTACGCATCAAACATATCAACTTGTGGATTGCATACCGAAAAAACGGGAATGATTTAGATAGGTATCCAAATTTTACACATATATTATAAAAACAACAATTTCGTGCACCTCGAAGCACAAATTTTAATTTTCCTTCTAGATTTTTCAGAATTAATGCTCAAATTTCATTCATAATTGGGATGTGCGTACCATAATGTTAATATAGAACTATAATCTAGAGAGACTACCCCTTCGAAACAGAAGGTTAAAATTGGTAAATAAATTAATAACCAGTCAAATTTGTCAGGTTGGAATTAAGTTGAGGAAGGTTTTCAAACAAGTTTTGAGTTCTGTCACTTTATTATTTTGGTACCAAGTTGAAGAACTTATCTATACTTACTATAATAAAGGAAAGAACTGTTTCAAACACGTACGGGATAGGAAAATTATGTTTGAAGCATCATCACGTCTGAAATACTGGACTGAATTAACTTGAAATTTTGCATATAGATTCTTGATTAACCGAGGATGGTTCAAGGCCTACTTCAAACTTTTCAAGATTCCACTCTGTCAAGTTTTCAGTTAGTCAAGTTTTAAAATAGACCCTTGCGGAGCACGGGCTACCTGCTAGTTATTAAATACAATCAGTGATGCTGATTGTAAATGCAATGGGCAAAAGTATAAATGAAGTATTGCTCATGTTAATTAAATAGAAAATTTCATCATAACTATGTTTACAAAATCTGAAAATATTCACTTGCATCTATTCCCAGAGATTATCCATTTTTGGATAGGCTATTTACACAGAAATACAAATTTGAAACCAACTCTAATACAATATCTAATTTACACAAATAGTGAAAATGCCTTAGGGTCAAAACTTAGTGGAGCGGTGAAGGTAGAGAATATCTGAGAAAGTAGATGAATTTTGAAAATAATGCATGTACAGTATCTATAATTTATATAAAATAAGTTGAGACCTGGCCGAGGAAATTACAGTGTTGCCAAATTGCAACTTCCTCAAATTTCAAATTTAACCACAAGATTGTTTGTAGAATATCATCCCCAGATATTCCAGTAGTGCTGAAAAAGTTTCAAGATTGAAGGGAAATTTATTTTTTTTTTTATGAAATTGAAAACATTGCAAAAATATGTTTTTTCTTTTGTATATCACTTCTCTGCTTCTCTCAAAACTATGTGGTGTCGTAATAACTTAGAATTAATAAAACAATATAAAAATCTTAAAGCACCCTTTATTTAAAAATAAACTTTAAAATATTTCAACAATAAAAATAAAGGGTGCTTTAAGATGTTTATATTGTTTTATTAATTTAAAAAGTAGTTCATGTGAATGAAGTGCTTTTTAACTTAGAATTTTATATCAAAATAACGAGGAGAATGTCTCATTTTTTTGGAGCCTGGATCATTTTCATCCGACCTATAGTTTATTCTTTCATTAATGGTAATGCTCATTAATGTCGAGAATTATTGATCAGAAAACAATAAGTTTTCGACATGCTAGGAACTATATAGTTAAGAGATAAGATAAGTGGGTGATGAAAGCGAGAGAGTTTCACAATAATTGAAATTATTTTCCCAATTATCGTTAAAAGTAGTAGGAAGAACGTATTTCGGTCTCGTAAGAAATTTCAAAATTAGGAGAGCGGCTGAATGGTGCTCCACAATTATGCTGTCGATAGCGGTGACCAACAGAAACATGAGACAGTGCGCTTGGAAAATTCAGCGACTAGAACCCACATAGGAGAGTCAATGTGACAAACTTGTCTCGTATAATGCAAGCTGTGTTGCAAGGTGTCTGGATCATTTTCATCCGACGAATAGTTATACTTTCATTAATGGTTATGCTCGTCAATGTCGAGAATTTTCAATCAGAAAACAATACATTTTACCACATAGAAGAGTCAATGTGACAAACTTGTCTCGCATAATGCAAGCTGTGATGCAAGGTGTCTGGATCATTTTCATCCAACCTATAGTTATACTTTCATTAATGGTTATGCTCGTCAATGTCGAGAATTTTCAATCAGAAAACAATACATTTTATTTTTTTACGACACCTCGTAGTTCTGAGAGAAGAAGACAAGTGATATTCAAAAGAAAAACATATTTTGGAATTTTTTCAATTTCATCAATGTTTTTTCATCAAAAAACTCTCATTGCAACCAGTTGCTTGCAATTGAAATATTTCAGTCTAATGTCTTGTATTTAACAAATACCATGGAGCCGCCTCACAGAAGGATTTTTTTTGAAAAGAAGGATTTTTCATAGCCATTGTTGAAGTAGAGCACTATAGAAGAGAAGATAATCGTCAAAAAGAGAACTTTAGATTGGCCATGGGTTTTCTTATCGGTTGGCCACTTACGGTAGGATGAGCATGATGAACATAGATGGACATAAATGTCATGCACACGCAGCCACACATGTTCATCTTAGGTACTTACTTTTTTATCTTGCATATTTTGTCATCAGAGCTAGGCTTTTAACATAAAATAAACAAACAATAACAGTAAATAAACCACGGGAAAGTCACAAACTATAATGATTAAAAATAATTTAATCTCAAATAGAGCAGGGAAGAAAAAATAAACAACAGAAGATTGGAGATACAAAAACCTAACCTCAAAATATTTTTGCTGGAATCCTGACCTGACACTGATGACATAACAATAAGGTTAGGTTTAGTACCTTTGTTATTTTTTGTTTATTTTCCTTTACTAATCAGTTTGTGGTTAAATTATTTTTGTATTATTATGAATTGTTATTTTCCAGTGGTTTATTAATTGATATTAGTTGTTTTATTTTTTAGAAGGCTCTTGCTGATTATGAACCTGCATGTCTTACCATTGGTGGCCAGCCTATCACACTTTTTGCAAATGAGCCGAAGGCGGTAATAATAGAGAATTGGCGACTATGAGGTCTTATCATTTCCACTATGATGTGAATCTTACTATAAAATATAGAATAGACTAAGACAGTATTGTCCGTCCTACCACTTATCCACGTTGTTAGCAAAAATACAAAATAGGCTATATAGATAATAACAAAAAGTGACCAATGACGTTATAAAAGTATAGACTAGCATATTTAAGTTGAAGATAAAAACGACCCTATAATGTAATGTAAAATTGACTTATTTTTGGTTAATAGTAGCAAAATTATAACCTATTACAAAAGATCATGAGTTGGTACTTATGGGTTATCCAGTCTACTACAATATTTTCAAAAAAAAATAATCAATTATTCTTACTTAGTTATCAATCTGCACTCAAATATTAATAGTCCTATGTTGAAGAAGAAATTTACTGAAATAATCAAATAAAACAAACATATTATTTGTGTCTTTCCAAACAAAAACAAACAATCAAACTCAACTCAAAGTCTCAAACTCTCAAACAAGAAGTGAGCTGCTTCCTGCTTCTTGATTCGAGGATCTGATGTGATGATTGAGTCAGCAGTGGATTGCCGGCAGAATTCCGGCATTACTGAAAACGGAAAGTGACCTTGTCATTGCTTGAACAAGCTCGTCCAAAATCTAGCACATCGAAGGTGGAAGCTTTTGTACATACAGAGCTGTAGGTGTATATTTTGTCAACCAGTCATCATCATAATAATAAATTATGAATATATAACATAATATTATTAATTAATGTTAGATGAAAGGTTGAATCATAGAATAAACATACTTGTATCAGTTGTCTATGGTTGAATATCATGAAAGACATAATTACTAATAGTTCTGTGAACAGTAGACTTCGTGGCTTGCGCAGCTATTGAAACACACTCCTTTAATGAATAATGCCATGCCCTGGGGAGAATGGTAACGTTGCGAATTGGTCTTTCGACTGAACAGTCTGAGTTGAAAGCAGTGAAATGGCAAAAAAAGTAGTTCAAATTGGATTGATTTATTATCTTATTAATTACATTAACAACCAACATTTATCTTATTGTTATTTTTCTTTGTCACACTGTCCTTTGAACCCATCATAAATCTACCATCTACTATCCTTGAAATCCATGAATTGCTTTTGTGAAAATATTTCAGGATCACCCAAACCATGAGGAGATAGTAGGTTCCGCATGTTTAAATAATATTATGTGTTCCTACTCAGCAAGAAGAACAGAAATATTTTAACAGATTGGTGAGATCTACTCCCTTTCAGATAGAAACACTTAAATTAGGGCCAGACCATATTAAGAGATTTTAAGGCGTTATCAGACAGCGATTTTAGAGTCGACAGGGCAGAAGCTCTCCAATTGGCTGATTGGGGTTGCCGCCTGAAATAAACACTTTCTTTCTTCAAGCTAAGAGTGTGGCCCTTTAGTTTGGTATTCCTCATTCTGTGGAAGGAATTAATATATTCTTACTGATTAACTCCACCTGTGTCTAACTGTAGCCTAAATAATTATCAAGCAAATCAGAAAGATTTTAATTTTTTGCCCAAAAAACGAATGAATCGTTTTTGCAGAGACGTTGAAATTTTATAGTTGCTCAAATTTAAAGATAAAGCTGTAATCTGTTTATCAAAAAATTTCCTGTGTATTGAAATAGATTCACTTAAATTCATTATGAATAACAAAAAAAAATTAATTAATAAGGATGAAAAAACAAACAAGTGATGATTTGATAAAACAAAAAAAAAATGTGGTGTGGCGCACTCACACAACTTTCCTTGCCGTTATAAAAATTGATCACCTGACGCTAGTGTTCCCGCGCATCTCAAGTCTACTATTCAAAGATTAGAGCCAGCTGGTGACAGGGCAATAACGCTGGAGACACACGAGGTCTGCTATCTCTTCATAGTGGTTCATTTAATAGAATCAACAGTTGCCAACAGTTTGCAATTATTGGATAATCACATTTTCTCGAATTTCGAGCTTATTTTCAATTTTAGGTGAAAATGTTACTGAACATTAATTGTAGAGATTCAGATTGTAGATCTGAAGCCTGATTGATAATTGAGAATCTAAAATCAAACTTTGCATAGATGGGGCGGAGCTCCTGAAATTTTTACAGATATGGGACTTGTGGCAGTTGGTAGAGCTTATCGATGACTATTTCAGGTATAACTATAATCAAAATCGTTGGAGCGGTTTTCGAGAAAATCGCGAAAAGCCCTGTTTTTGACAACATTTTCGCCATTTTAGCCGCCATCTTGAATCGCATTTGATCGAAATTGTTCGTGTCGGATCCTTATATTGTAAGGACCTTGAGTTCCAAATTTCAAGTCATTCCGTTAATTGGGAGATGAGATATCGTGTACACAGACGCACATACACTCATACAGACCAATACCCAAAAACCACTTTTTTGGACTCAGGGGACCTTGAAACGTATAGAAATTTAGAAATTGGGGTACCTTAATTTTTTTCGGAAAGCAATACTTTCCTTACCTATGGTAATAGGGCAAGGAAAGTAAAAATAGTGGATAAAATTATGATAGTATATTTTGGCACAAAGTCTTCAGTAAAAAGTAGCATTTCAGAGAATTTTAAGCAAATTACTTTAATAAGTTCACTTTTTATGCGATAAGCGCATAAACTCCCCTGAGTCCTAGTTGCATGAAAAAATAGTAGCTTCCTATTCTAATAACCAGCTGATGATTACTAATATTATCAGTTTGCATTTTAGCATGCAATAGGCCACAGGGAAAGAAGTTTTAATAATGCTAAACAGCTCATCAGTTGAATTGAATTCTATAAAGTCAACAAATGGCTCATTAAAAAAATGGGAAAGATAATAATGTAAATGGATATTGAAATTTAATTAGTCAATTGAGATTAAAGTTTTATTATGGTGGATGGCTGTGAACCAAACGGTGAGCATTGTTGCATGATCTAGCCTACTTCGTAGACTCGAAAGTTTTATCTCAGTAAACCTTCGATGGGCAATCAGCATGAAACACAATTCAGAACGCTAACTTTCAACACAAGTCAATTATTATAATCGATACTAGGAAATTTTAATCACATTATATTTTATGTGATATTTCCAAGATCATTTGAAAATATGTATGAAGGCTTCATGTAACTGTTGAAATTGGTAATTATTTGGATGGAACTTGAAATACTAGATTAAGAATTTTATTTTAAGGTGGAATTTTCAATTGGGATAGAATTAGAAAATTCAAAATTTTAACTAATCAATCCCAAAGGTAACTATTATCACATGCTGCTTAATCACATATAATCAGTAGAAGGTAACCGATAGGGAAATAACAAAGATAATAGTGCTCTTGAATTTATAAATTTTCTATATGGCTGTAATTAAATAGACAGTGAGTGAGTGAGTCAGTTCTATACACATTCGCATACGTACCGGTATTCTAGTACAAGTTGACCATAATATATTAGGCTTTATACAGTACCCGTGAGTTTCAAATCATTGAGCTCCTTAGGATGATCAACCGTCCTAGAACTTCATCAAGAAGAAAGACGAGGAGTCACTGGCAGGATTTCTTGGACAATACATCTATTCACGGAATGAGGTATATATTCGGCCGACACAGACATTGGATTGAAAGACTGTTCTGGTCTATGGTTTTGATAAGTTGCATTGTCTCGCTATTAACAATTTACCAGATCAAAATGGTTCAATGGAGAAACACACCGATGACAATGTTGAGGGAGACCACCCCTCAGCACACCTCTTCTTTGACTGCTCCTGCTTTAACTATTTGTGGTTTGGAGTATGTTATAGTTTCTCACTTTGCTAAAGACATGATCGATTTAACCGAATATGTTGAAGAAATGTTAGAATTTGAGTTTCCACAATTTTTCAAAATGCAGAAAAATCATGACATTCATGATTCAGTGTTGAAAGTGGCTGACATTCTTGGCATGACTGAAGTATTGTTCGATTCCAAGCTGAATCGCAGCATCAAGAGGACCAATAGTGGAGAGAGATTTATCATATCGGATTCGATTCTTGAAAAAGGATATGATGCTTTGTTCAGCCGATACCTATTAACAATTGTTTTTGAAGCATTCTGTTTCCGCACTTTTACGTTCAGGGGACTCTGCTTTTCATGCAACATTCTCCCGCCTTCAAGAATTTACAAGAACAATACAGTGCGGAATTTTCTCCGTTCAGATACAGAAATAAACCGCTTCCACGGTTTTGGTGGAAAAATAGGGCTTCAATTGAACAATGATACAATACATGGATTCCCTTCATTAACGTTTGGATCCGCGGGAAACAGATATTTGGATAGTCCTCCGGAAATTTACCCAAGAATTTACGAAAAATTCAATATTCCTAAAGACAAAGATAACGATTACGAAGATTATGATAACAATGATGATTCGACAAATAAATACTATGGATATTATAAATTGCTGCTTTATTGGATTAAGCGTCATATCGAAGAAAACACCAGTCTCATGTTCACAATTCACAATCCTTGGGATGTACCAAATCCATTCATGAGATGGCATCGTCTCAAGGAATCAGAAAGAGTTAAAGTTAATGTAGAAGTTGACCAGGTCTTGCAATACCCTTTGGATGATGGCGACTTGTTGAAGAAAATCTCAACCACTCAGGAATGCTATAATACATCTGGAAAACAACTGGACTTTTTTCAGTATTACACACATCAAAACTGTTTGATAGAGTGCTCAACCAAACAAGTATTGAAGAAATGCGGATGTGTTCTGTTTTTCATGCCACACAACGAGTCAACATACATTTGTGCAGATAGCAACAACTCCTGCGCATTGAATTTAGCAAAAAAGGTTCATTATAACTCAAGTGACGAATATTCTGAAATGTCTTGCGACTGTTTGCCTTCTTGTAACTTCACTGAATATAAGGTTACATGGGTTGAATTGGAGGAATATATTATTGATTCGATCGATACTGACGATCCTTCTGCAATGCACGCTATCGGAGTTGAATTCAGGGATGATCTTTACCATCCAAAAATTCGTACTTATGCGTACAACAGCTATACTATAATTGATTCCACCATTTTCTACGTGGACGTGTTTTTAGGTGTAAGTATGTTGACTATAGCCGAGATATTCTACTATACTTTGTTGTATATTATTGATATTCTAAAGAAAATATATTATCGAGGATATTAAGAATTTGTAAGACCAGAACTTGAATGAATGAAATTGACTTGTCTTTCTCCACCTAGAGATTCCTCCTTTTTGTAGGGAGTCAATTTGAGGGATAAAATGAGAGAAAAAGTACAAACTTAAGGATTATAATTGTATAACAGAATCAGAGACAAACGAATAGACTTACGCTTATCCTTTCTCTAGGATAGAATGTTGAGAATGTGTAATACCAGCACGAAATGGCCGTCGCCACACCAAAGAATGTGAGTGTTTTTTCACTTTAAAGTTATATTAGAATACAATAGTTATAGAATGTTGGAAAGATAAATATGTCCACATTGTTTCATAAGATGTGGCCCTAGTTCCCAGTACAGTATAGAACCTCTATAATTCGTAGTTGAGTGAACCAAGCGTTTACTACGAATTATGGAAGGTATAAGCTATTAATAATTATTAAAGCTAATTATTTTTAATAATTATTATTAACCTTAATTTTAGTGAGGCTATGATGGTGGAGGAAGAGGGGTAGAGGAGGAGTAGGGTAATGAATAAAAAATACGAATTAGAGAATACTGAGTATTTAATGATTAATCATAGATGATATAATTATATTATGGATAAAAATGGAAAACGCAGTAGAATAGAATAAACAAATATAGGTTTTCACTGATGAAACATCTATTAAGAGAATATAAAAAGTCAATGTAAAAATAATAAGATCTATAATAAACCTGAAAAGGAATTTTGATTAAAAACATGAATATTTCAATTAAAAAATAAGAATAAAATCTTAAATAAAAAAGGCCACAAACAGTTTCAGTGGAATATTGGACTAGAGAAAACATGGATATTAGTTTTTAGCTAATAAATTATGAATTAGCTTCTAATGTAGATGCAGGAACAAAAGTTCGAATCTACATACATTTTTTTATCAGGTATATATATATATATATATATATATATATAATATATATATATATATATATATATATATATATATATATATATATATGATACAAGAGTTGCCGTATATGATGATGTTTAGTGTAGTTTAGTAGTACCGTACAGCCCGTAAAAGAGGGAAATGAACGTACTTTTTGCCTTATAATAGGCTATAGTTAGGAGGTGAACAAAACAAACGCCTCCCCATTCATGTGCGAATGTAAGGGGTCGTTCAAAGGTAACACGTATTTTTATATTTATTTATTACAATAAGTACAATGCCTTTCGGAAAGGATCAAGCCCAAAACTCATATCGTATCTCAAACTATGTGCTCCCCGACATGGACAACCTATAAAAATTAAAGCTCATGAGTAAATTTATTACAACGTTTTTAAATCTTGCAAGTTATAGTTTTTAAAGTATCCGGCGCTTTTATAGGTCTGTAATTTGGAGGGGAAAAATGTATCACAGATTAGAATTTTCAGCTCTTTTTGACCATACGACTCTCATATCTTTTTTCTTTATCTCTGTGATTTGAGTTTGCAATGCACTTCTGTAGGTGCGTACAGATATACGCGCCGCGAACATGAGCAATTCACTTTTAATCAGCTGACTATATCTGTATTTTTACAGAAACGGTAAGATACAGTTATAAAAAGCTTGGTATCAGCTGATTAAAAGTGAATTGCTCATGTTCGCGGCGCGTAAATCTGTACGCACCTTATAACTTGATGTTTGCAATAGATCTCTTCAGACCTGGCAAAGGAATTGAATAAATAAATCGATAAATCAATCTGACAACGCAACGATAAAATCTGAACATGGGGTTGTATAATTGCTATTGATCTTTTTACCATAATTTATTCATTACTAGCTGGTAGCCTGTGCTACGCAAGGGTCTTAATTGATAACT
This sequence comes from Nilaparvata lugens, assembly GCF_014356525.2. NCBI lineage: Eukaryota > Metazoa > Arthropoda > Insecta > Hemiptera > Delphacidae > Nilaparvata > Nilaparvata lugens. The sequence goes on from NC_052504.1 coordinate 5,148,888, forward strand.
TGGACAAACTGAAAACTTGACCTACTGAGATCATGAAAAATTTAAAATAGGCCTATAACCATCCTCAGTAAATTAAACATCTATATGCAAAACTTCAAGTTAATCAGTCTAGTAGTTCAGACCTGATGATGCGTCATTTGTGAATTTCCTATCTCGTAAGTGCATAAGACGAGTCTCTCCTTTATTATATTTATAGATTACCAACATATTTTCCTTCTCCAAGAAAAACTTCAAGTTAATCAGTCTAGTAGTTCAGACGTGATGATGCGTCATTTGTGAATTTCCTATTTCGTACGTGTATAAGACGAGTCTCTCCTTTATTATATTTATAGATTACCAACATATTTTCCTTCTCCAAGGATACGACGCTCGAGAAGAAGGACATATATGATGGATAACATTTTTCAAAAACTAACTTGATAATTATTTTGTTAATAAGCTTCCATTGTAACTACACGTTTTGCACTTTATTTCAACCCAATACCTTTAAAATTGACAGTTTAACAAGTAGTATTTTACTACCACCCGATCCATCTGCACCACTCTGTATATAAGTTAACCATTCATAAGAGCATCTGTATCTGTAAGTTATTATTTTATGTGTCCCTATAATAATTGTGAAAGTAGTGTTAAATATAAAGGTTAACAACTAGTGGCAATCACAATTACATATTGTATGATCTTTGATTAGTATGTGTTATAAAATGAATAAAATCACTTTATTTGTATGGGCTACTTTATTAATTATAAAAATATAAAGTACCCTTTTATTCAAAACATTTCAACAATTTATAATAGTTTTAAATAAAAGGGTACTTCATGTTTTCATATGGTTTTTAATAATTAACATGAATAAATTACATTAAAAAGTAAATTCGTATGGCTTTTGTTGGTGGGGGGTCCCTTGCGGGAAGGTCCCACCGCCTGAATATATAATTTAAGTCGCCAATGGGCCTTACGACTGTCATACTTCAGCCGGGACCGATAATTACATTGATTACATACATTACTTACCGACCACTACTCACCATAATATCACAGCTTCATAAGAATCTTACCATCATTCAGATAATGGTATATTATCATAAATTTCAAAAAGCAAAGACTCTTTTTTCGATGATCTCAATACCATCCAAAACAGTTTTCTTTGGAATAGTCTGAAAAACAAACTATTGGTTTCAAGATTTCAATAGATCTAAAAGAGAGCAAATATGAACATATATGAACCATACTAGACTTATTAGAATACTTATGTTAAATTCCATTAGTGATATAAGAGCTCCAATGTAACTCACTCTCAATCTCTAGCACCATCATCATTATTAACCAGCCCATACTAGACTTATGAGAATACTTATGTTAAATTTTATTAGTGATATAAGTGCTGCAATGTAACTCACTCTCAATCTCTAGCAACTCATCATTATCATCCAGCTCATACTAGACTTGAAATACTTATGTTAAATAAGTTGTCTGGAATAAATTGAGATTGAACAGTTTATTATTGAGCTCATTCTATAAATACCTTTATAAATTAAGTGATTCAGGGTAATTTCTTTCATGATTCATGAAATTTCATCAGAGTGAAGGGAATGCACTAACATGAGTTAAGTAGTATCTTTATAACATTATTCTGAATTGAACCAAATAACCTACCGTAATTGATTCACATAATGAATATTTATTGCACTTTCTAATAATTGTTTTAAAATGTATGAGTCCCGGTTGCACAACAGCCGGTTAAATTTTAACCGTGATTAATTTCACGAGAACCAATCAGAGAAGGCCTTTCTGATAAGACGGCTTCTCTGATTGGTTCTCGTAGAATTAATCACGTTTAAAATTTAACCGGCTGTTGTGCAACCGGCACTGAATGTCTAATAGTAAGGTTGTGTGCACACAGAGAGCGGTCAAGCGCTCTAAGTTACAGCGATCTTAAAAGGGTGAACTAAGCTATTCATATAGACCGCTCTGACCGCTGAACGTTCTCTGCATCCATACACCCAAATGATCTAAGATGGTAATAATAATATCCCCGTAATCAGGATACCTTTATTCTAATTACTTTTATCACACTAATACCGAATAAATGGCATAATGATTAGGCTATATCTAGATGAGTATTACGCTTAAAAATATTTAAATTCTATTTTACCAAGTATCACTAGATACTTGAAAAACAAATTTTACATGAAAAATATTACAATTTTTTCGAAGAATAACAAAGTAGTACTGACATAATTAGGTATCCAAAAAATCCCTATACTGTACTAATTTAGCATATAAAATTCTGGTGGATTTTTGAAAAATGAATTGTCTTCGAATTTCATTATTATTTTGATAAATAGCAATTAACGAAACAGTAGAATCAATTGGAATTGAAATGATTGGACAAAATGTACACAAAAATTAAATTGTAGGCTCAAAATATTTTCATAAATTGTAAAAATAGGATTTGGATAGCAAAGTTCAATATAAGTTACAATCATTATTATATAATTAAACCATTTCCAATAGTCCAGGCAATGAATGCTCAAAAAAGGGTATAGAGGGTTCGGAAGGTAATTTTTGACAACACAGTTTTTTGAGGGTAGTAAGGGGGTAAACACATCAAAAGTCCCCACCCCTACCCCCTGTGCTAAGGGGTTGGGGGTGGTTTAAAGGTACCATTTTTTGGTTTCTCGTATAAAACTCAAAAACTATGTATTCTAAGGACTTGACTGTTTTATAACAAATTAAAGCTTACATAATTTCCTACAATATTCATCTTACAACTTTTTTTATATCTCCTCTAGTTTTCGAGATATCCGCTCTAGAAGGTGTGACATTTTTGAAAAAAACTTTTGCCACCAATTTTTTCTATTTTTGCTCTTATAACTTCTTAAAAATCGATGGGAAAAATCCATATTGATTATCAGCTTATAGAGCTTTATAGAGCTTTAAATTCTCTTCAATTTGATGTATAATTTCACACTTTTACGAATTTCCCTACACCTTTTGCAGCAGCTTTAGTGTTGAATGTGAAATCTCCATTTTAGAAACAATAGACTGACAAAGGAATTTGGAGGGAATGTTTTAAACAAATTTTTCGACTTTGCAGCTTTGTTAAGACTAAGACTAGTTGGGAGGAGAACATATCAAAAGTCCCCATTCCCAACTCATGTGCTAAGGGGATGAGATGAGGGTGGTTTAAAAAGTGCATTTTTCAGCGTTTTGCTTCCACGCTCCTATCTTGAGAACAATGCGTTCAACCGACATCACTAACTATCAAAAAAGAAGCTTGATAAATTCTCTACACGTTTTGTTCAGTGGAATTTTGCGATATTCCCAACAGTTCCCGAGATATTCGCTCTTGAAGGTGTGTAATTGTTAAAATAACAGTTTTGTATCAATCTTTTGCGCTTTCAGGGCTTATAACTCTCCAACAATGCATGATAAAAAAGTGATGATTGTCGTAAGTTTGTAGAGCATTGAATTCTCTTTGAAATGATGTATTATTTCAACTATTCCAAGTTTTCATTGTTATGGCAGCTTCAATAGGATACATAGTTTTTGAGTTTTATGCTAGAAACCAAAAAAAGCACCTTTAAACCACCCCTACCCCCTTAACATAGGAGGTAGTGGTGGGGACTTTTGGTATGTTCACCTCCTTACTACCCTCAACAGAACTGTGGGGTCAAAAATTGTCTTCTCAACTTTTCCCTCTATAACCTTTCCTTGACTGGACTACAAGGAGCACATTGCTACATTAAAGTTGAGTAGCAAACCTAAGTATTATTATATTTACAGTAGTAAAACTAATAATTCTATTAAAATTTCCCAAGTATATTTATTTCATCATTTTTTAGTTTATATTCTTATGAATAATTACAGGCTGACAATCATTTCAAAACAACTGCTTTTTGGAAACTCTTTTCAAACCCATTCCATAATGATGAGTTTTCATCACATGGTTTAAATTTTAGCACGGATTCATACAACAATTGGGATCGGGAAAACCTGTATTATAATGAAACATTGGGCCATATGAATAAAGTTGAGCATTTGCTTACATCTAAATTATTGAGCATTTGCTTCATTTTCTATGAATAAACATGAGCAAAACCTTTTGCTCATGCTCATCAAAAAAATAGTTCGAGCATTTGCTCAAAAGTAAAAGCTTTTGCTCAAAATTGCATGAATAAACTAGAGCATTTGCTCAACTTTTGAAGCAAATGCTTCAAAAAAGGTGAGTCTAGTCTAGAGCAGCTTACCACCTTTTGCTCATAGTAAAATGGCTCAAAGATATAAAGATAAATATAGATATATAAAGATAGCCATCACAAAATAGGAAATAGGCATTTAAGAAGATGAGAGTGTAGACGATTATAAGAAGGCTATTGATATTATAAGAATATGCTGAAAATTATTATAGAGATGACATTTTTTCAAGCATTTATTTCAAAATTCTAAACTCAACTAACCTAAAACTCTATTCATAAAAATAGAAAACAGAGCAGACGACGCAAACACACGCGGTGCACCCTACTTGCATATTTAGCGCTTCCGTGAGCTATAAAAACAAAGTAAGGCTACAAAAGCGAATCAGCTGATGAAAATTTTTAAAATACGTGAGCATTTGCTCCAGAGTTCAGGAGCATAAGGTAAAGCTTATTCATATAAAAATGAGCAAATGCTTTTGCTTCTACCTTTTGCTCATGAGCAAAAACTTATGCTCCATGCTTTTGCTCATGAGCATTTGCTCTGGTTTTATTCATATGGGCCATTGTCCAACTAGATCAGCTGATTTGTTCTTTCCGAAATAGTGATGGTGGTTCTATCCCCATCAATACTGAGTTATAATAACATCTGAGGATAATTCTTATTGAGCCAGCTATGTCCCGTCTAATTGACCGAGCGAAGTGAGGTCTAAGATTCAAGTCGACGGTTTGGCATTTCTCTTAATGTTTAAATGTTTATATGTTGCGCATTTACGGCGAAACGCGGTGATAGATTTTCATGAAATTTGACAGGTATGATCCTTTTTTAATTGCGTGTCGACGTATATACAAGGTTTTTGGAAATTTTGCATTTCAAGGATAATATAAAAGGAAAAAGGAGCCTCCTTCATACGCCAATATTAGAGTAAAAATCAGACTATAGAATTATTCATCATAAATCAGCTGACAAGTGATTACACAGATGTGTGGAGAAGCCAGTCTATTGCTGTATTTCCATAAGGTCTATAGTTTCCATCAGGTAATTGTAGATGAGAATACTGCGTGAGGTCTATGTTCACAGAACTACTAGTATTTCTGATTCATTAATAGGTCTTTCTACCTGTATCCTGAAATAATCCTCAACTTTCTGTCAATATAATAAAGTGCAGCACCTGATATTTTTTTTGAAAACATCCTCAACTATGCACCAATCTTGGCGAAATTAGCCGTAACCTGTTTGCCAATAGTAATAATAGACTTCTCCTGTTAGGATATTACCTTTGAGATCTATAGTGAAGTCCACGTCATTATGACAGTGGAGAAAGATAGGAGAAAAATTTTGCCGAGCCTCTGTCTTGTCAATGCCTTCTATAGACGATAGCTAATACAGGTTTATTGATGTAATATCAACTGTTCATTCTCGTTTAAAATAATCAATTATATTTTATCAAGTAAGAAATTATATTTTTCAATAATATCATAATATAAGATGAAATATTTTGTTAATTATTAATTCTCCATTGTTAAAAGACGAATTGGCAACAGAGCAAAGCGAGAAAGAGATATCGCTATCCGCTTTGTTGAATGATAGACAAGGATATAGTGAGGTCCTAGTTATATAATTGCAGTGTTTGATTAGCATTGGTATTGCTAACCTTGTCTTTCATTCAACAAAGCGGATAGCGCTATCTCTTTCTCGCTTTGTTCTGCTGCCAGATCGTCTTTTAACGATGTAGTATTAACAATTAATTAACAAAATATTTGATCTTAATTTTATGTAGCCTAAATTCATTATGAAATTAATAACAATATTATAATTTGTTGCTTAATAAAATATAATGGATAATTTTAAACGAGAATGAACAGTTGATATTACATCAATAAACCTATATCTGCTACCGTCTATAGAAGGCATTGACAAGAAAGTGGTTCGGCAACGTTTTTCTCCTATCTTTCTCCACTGCTATTATAAGATGGACCTCACTATAGCAATACCATTGCTAATCAAACACTGCCATTATAACGTGGACCTCACTATAGAATGTCAATGTTCTTCTTTGAATATGCCTTTGGGTGCAAGCATAGAGGAACAATAGCGTAAGTAGATATCCCATGGTATAGGGCGTTTATGTCGCAACTTTTAATGTTATCTCAAGCTGATAGTTCATGTAATTCTTTCCCGTGAAGCTGTGTGACACTGGTAGTCTCTCATATTGTGCCGTTTATACACTCTTACCCCCACAAAAGTGAAATTCGACAATAATCAACAGTAATCGGCTTGAGATAACAGTAAAAGTTGCGACATAAACGCCCTATACCATGGGATATCTACTTACGCTATTGTTTCTCTATGGTGCAAGCATAGTGGAGCGACTTGAAGCTTGAGTGTGTTGAATGTAATGCATGTAATTAAATGATGGCGGTAGTGTGGAGTGGGTTGTTTCAACCCATTTAAATACATGCATTACATTCAACACTCTCAAGCTTAAAGCTACCTTCGCCGCTCCACTATGGTTGCACCCTTTTCCCCAACTACATAATGTAGGAATTCCCGTTTAAAATTACAATTTTGTTCAAATTTTCAATTGTGAAGTCTGAAGTGTTATTTTATTTATTAGTCTACCATCGTCATTAAATAATACTATAAATAGTTCGTTTTTCAAATGAAAATCTAAGGTGGATTTACACAAACTTGAATTTAGAATTTTCATTGAGATTAGAATCTCGGGATAGAAGTTTTGAGCAGATTCATCTTTCTAATTTAGTTTTATAAGTATATATTTTTAATAACATAATGAATAAAAACGTTCTTCACCTAGTGTTATTCTAACCTTTTCACCGTATAATATAGACTATAGTGAGGTCCACGTTATAATGGCAGTGGCCTTCTATAGACGGTAGCTGATACAGGTTTATTAATGTAATATTAATTGTTAATTCTGGTTTAAAATAATCAATAATATTTTATTAAGCAAGGAATTATATTTTTCAATAATTTCATAATTGAGTTTGAATATTTTGTTAGTTAATTATTTATTCTACATTGTTAAAAGCCGATCTGGCAACAGAGCAAAGCGAGAGAGAGATAGCGCTATCCGCTTTGTTGAATGATAGACAAGGATAGCAATACCATTGCTAATCAGACACTGCCATTTTAACGTGGACCTAACTATAGATATGTCTGTTCTAACCAAACGGCAATAACCAGAATTAGTGTGACGTCAACTGTTAGCATTCCATATTATAAATATGGAGTTATTTATCTTATTTATTTATATTATATAACAATGAAAGTCTAAAGTGAATCTTACTATAAAAAGTGCTTAGACCCGTTGTATAGGTCTACTGATAGTGTAGATGAATAAGGCGAGTGTATGCAACAGTTGTATTATTTTATCTTTAATGTACTCATGAGATATTCAAGACACTCGCCTCGCTCGTTTTGACTTACATCTGACTCATGTTATAGACTCCAACAATACAACCATTGCATGAACTAAAGAGCATTATTTTATCTTTAATGAACTCATGAGTTAATCAAGACACTCGCCTCGCTCGTTTTGACTCACATCTAACTCTTTTTTGTAGACTCCAACAATCCATTGCATAAACTAAAAAGTACCAACACATTAGTTACATAAAAGCAGAAGGCTTTCAGCCAAAATCTGTATATTACAGATATTCTATTCACTAAGTAAGTGGCGTAATCTTAAAATATATTCTAAATTCTATTCGTGGCGTTACTTTGTGTTCCAGTTTGAGTTTAATAAACCATCCTATTTTTAAACCGGCAAGTTTGAATACAGATACCTGAGCAAAATTGATAGACCTATTAAAATCGGTAGTTTTCGTCTAATTGATAAATTATTCTTTTCTACATCCAGAAACTACACACATCTAAAACAAGAATTTCATCTGCAAAATATTTTCCAATCATCACATATTTTGAAAAATGATTGAGAATATAGTATTTATTATGGACACTATAATATCGAATCATCAGTATTTCATGAATTATTAATTTGAAGCTCATGTTTAGTAGAATGTAAATTAATATTGAAAACAATATTATTAGTAAAATGAAGTAGAATTATCTATTTAATATCACTAGAGTACCTAACAAATTAGATCTTAGTGATTACTGTATTATTTTGTCATGTGAAACTGTATATATTATGAGCATAGCTCTAACAGTGTATGACACGTCAATTAAATAATACAAAACTACATCTAGTTTTCCCAGCCCTGAGGTCACGGGTTTTTTGAGGTTGGATTTTTTTCTTAAGATTGATAACTAGACTAAAATATAACTGATAAAACATATAAAAAACACACTTTTTTATGTATTTGAACACGACATGCAGTCGATTATTAAGTAAATATTAAAAACTTTTACTTACTGACTGGAGTACTTTCAATCGTCTGGCGATCATTTTCAACAGTGTAGACCGGAATACACTGTTGAAAATGATCGCCAGACGATTGAAAGTACTCCAGTCAGTAAGTAAAAGTTTTTAATATTTACTTAATAATCGACTGCATGTCGTGTTCAAATACATAAAAAAGTGTGTTTATACAAAGCAGCTCGGAATGGATCAAGAAATCATCACATATAAAAAATATTTATAATGAATAATTATTTTGCATTTCTATTAAAAAGGAGCCAACACTTTCTTACTTGCTTCATTCATTACGGAAAAATACCTCAGCATAGTAAAACTAAATTGTTAGAATTTGAAATACTTGTGCTATAACCAAATTATATATTTTCGTGATTACATAAAATTATTCAAATTGTACCTACCTCAATTGAACAATTAGACATAATTATGGTGATAAATGAATCCAAGATAGTCTCTGAGGAAGAGCGTCCTCCTCACAAAGCTCTGTCGTCATATTAATATAGTCTAGAGGCTACACCTCAGTAGATCTGAGCTAAACTCAACAAGCCTGCTGGCTCAGAATCTATAAATTGTAGATTAAAATCTAAATCTTAAATCCAGGAACATAACGTATAAGTTTTACACTAATATTAATTAATTTATAGAAATATAAGAAACAAATAATCATAGAATGAAGTAAGACTTGACAAGTGAAGTACCTACTAAAACTTAGTCAATACCGAAAAATGCCAGCCCTTTCAAATTTACTCAAACTTGAAAATAAATTCGATCATGGCTGATATTGATGAAATTCTTCATTCTTTGGAAAATGAGTGCTATATTGAACATTTATTCATTCAATTATAAAGTTGTTGAATTTTTCAAGTAAAGTTTCAAGTTAAGTTTGTATAAAAAATAACAAATTAATGATACAATTTATCGTTGATGTACTACTAAGATTAAATAATCATGACATATTTTTAGGACAGCAAATTTTCTTCCAGTACACCCAAGAAAAATACAATGGCCATAATTCTTCAACTCTGATGGATTTAAACAATAAATTGTTCAACTTTCCCAAGAAAAATATATAAAATTATTATCAAGAGCTCAACAATATAACATCAAACAAAAAATATAATAATATTCTCTCATAAACAAAAGTCATCATCGTCTTTTAAATTCATGATTTTTTAGAGTTGAGGCCTAATATGTTCGATGAATTTCTGTTCAACTGAGCAGAAACGGAAGCATATTATAGTACTGTAGTTCAATGGAGTCGATTGTTTCTAAGAAAGATTTTTTTCAAAATTATCCTACAGATTATTGATAGCTGATAATAATGACCGATTTCTTATTCTATATTTAACATGAGAGTATATTCGTCGATGACACATTTCTATGATTAAAATGATTATTCAAATTTATTATATTAATCAAAATACATGTTTCAGTCATTGCATTGTCAGAAACATTTATTTCGTACATTTTTCAATTTGTCTGCCATTAATTTCCTAAAAAATATATTAAACTTTTCTATTGTAATAATGATTGTATTAAAACTTTCTATTTAACTATAAATAATTTTCCAAGTTGCTCCTGAGTGACATAACACTATCGGCAACATCTCTCAATAGCCATGCTGAGTTTTATTAGAATTTGTTCAACAGGGTAGTACAGTACATACAGTACTTTACTCAAAAGAATATCAAAATTTTTAATGGTTTTTCAATTTTCGAAAATAGTTTATTATTGAATTTGACTAGAGTATTTAGGATTGTTGAAACTTCTGAAGTCCAATGATTAACTCTCACAATTCATACCAACATTTGGTTCTAGATTACCACTTGAACAAATACAGTATGAAACTTATTTGGTTTTGATATTGAACAAACGGGTCATTCCATACAGGATTCATTTTGAGGTTTTAAAGTTGTCAATATCATAACTCAATCTAGAATATAAATGTATAAAAAACTAATAATTAAAATTCCTCAATAGAAAGATATCTTAATGTAGTGTGATCTCTAGAAGAATTAATGAATATCAGTTTTTTATATAATGGAAGGAAACAAGGACATATAAAAAACGTTTGAACAATCAAGCTAATAATTGATAACTAAAAATTTCTTTAAAAAATTAATAAAAAATATATTGTAAACAAATTTCTACGCAGAAAGTATTGTCTTACTATGTAATGTATAATAATGACCTCTACGAGAATGAATTTCTATGATTATTTTATACAAAGAAACGTGGAGATGTTAAAACCGGTGAAACAGTTGAACTTGAACTTTCAAGTTTAATGAAATTTTATAAAAATTGATAGCCTAGAGAAGCTAGATAGTCAATTAGCTAATGATTGCCATTGTTTGGACAAACTTTCTGGGATTATCCAAAGTATAATATAAAAATAATAGTCTGTGTAGGTTGTATTGAAAGCTTAAAACACACACACACAAATACGAGATTGCATTTGATAAATTAATCGTGTTAGTAGATGATTAGCCATTAATAAATGAGTCTAATTAAATTTTTAAGGCTGTGCAAAGGCTAAAAATAAACTTTCTACTGGTGATATTTTTCGTAGTTTTTCGATTTGTATATCATCAAGCTATCAAAATGATTTTTTTCCGATCATTTCTTTTTGAGATATGAGCGCCTTATGTTCAAATTTTTGGGACAGAACATTTCAAATTCGGTGATAAATAAATCCATGAGATTCAGTGGATACATTCTTCATGGTATTGATGATTGAATAAAACAGATATTTCCTGAAAATATCAATTTTTGATAAAGTTATTCAATTTACCAAAAAAGACAAAAAATTTTTTTTGAGCCATTTATGGTCATTTTTAGTAAATTGAATAACTTTCTCAAAAACTGATATTTTCAAAACATTTTTGTTTTATTAAATCAACAATACCATGAAGAATTCATCCTCTGAATCTCATGGATTTATCTCTCACCGAATTTGAAATGTTCTGTCCAAAAAATTTGAACTTTAGGCGCTCATATCTCAAAAAGCAGTGATCGAAAAAAATGTTTTTCTGAGAAAACTATTTTATTTTGATAGCTTGATGATATACAAATCGAAAAACTATGAAAAATATCACCAGTAGAAAGTTTAGAATGATTCATTCATAAATTTTCAATGATTTATGTGTTATTTTAAAACACTTGATACGATCTCTCCTCGAATAGATTAGAACATTATCATGAACTATTCTATTTTATAAACTAGATTAAAATAAATAACTATACATGGTAAACCAGACATTGAAACAAGAAGGATAATATAGAAAAACACACAATGTTGACCAGTATCTATTATTATTATTATTAGGCTAATAATATCCACACAGATAACACCGATATTTTTTATTCAACTTATTTCTAAATTCTAAATTTCTAAAGTCTGCCATCAAGTCAAGTTTAGAGATTTATTATACATTACAAAGAAGTTTGCATAATAGGGAATGTATTCCTGTTAGTGACTAATTGTAAAAAGGTTAGATACACTACACACAGGGCTAGTCATAGTTGATTATAGCCTTGGTATTTTTTGGAGAACTTTATAGAAACTGATACAGTATTATAAGAGTACTATAGAGGCAATTTTAAAATAATGTATAAAATAAAAGTATAATAAGAAATGATTGGAAGAATTCAGTTATGAAAGCTATGATACATCTGTGAAATAACTCGGACCTACATGTATTCTAAGAATATTTTTGAAAACATTCAGAGCACAAACATAAAAATCATCTTTCATTTGAATAACTTACATCAGATTCATAATACATTTTTGATTTTCGAAATAAACTATTTTGTTTTCAACTCAGTGTGGAAGTATTATTAGAAAAACTGATAAGTTGAGATTCGAAAGAATTCATCAATATATACAAAGTCATTCTTCGTTTAACTTGAAAGGTGATTCCCCTCCAAAAATTGAAGAATGCAAATATAAGAGTCAAAACAATCCTAGAAGAAAACTTGATGGGCTAGAAAAACATATTTTGAAGAAGTAGTATTTGAAATATATTTCTGGACTCAAGTAAAATGCAATACTAACTGTCATATGCTAGTATTATTTGAAAAATAAGTCATTGTATGCTGGAAACTATGAGTTGTCTACTTTGAATCAAGAAAAAGAAACTTTGTGAAATAAGTATTTTTAAGTTAAATACTTTAGAATAGTTCATAGTGACTCTTCACCAGACATCGATTTATCAAAGTTTAAAGACAAGTATTAAGCATGAAAAGTTCAAATTTTGAAAAAGAAAATAGTTTTCATAAACTGAATAATCTAAAACTTTCAATAAAAACCACTAAACTTAGGACATCTACAGATACCAGCAAGTCTAATACAGTACTCATTTAATAATGGATAGAGCATTTCTCAATCTTTATTGACTAACGTAGCTTTGAAACTTTTGAGATGTAATGAAGTCAAATTATCAAGTAGTGATGAGAATTCATCATTGAATAAAAGTAAATGATTTCATAGTTCACTAGCAGAATGGAGCCAAGAAACTAGAGCCTCACGTAAAATGACTACAGCTTGGACTATTCAAACTTCTCATATTATACAAGTTATAATAAAAAATAATCATCAATTACTGTGTCAAATAACAAACAACCAAAAACTAGACAAAAATTACACTGATAAACACTTGATGACAGACAAGGATAAATGAAAAACACGATAAAAGTTCAATTTTATCATCGTCAATGAAAATGTCTACATTCATAATCGAAATGTAATTTGAAAACTATGAACTATTCATTATGAATTAGGTTGACAATCTTCTTTGCTCCTAATATTACAAAATCAATGTGTTGGAGACAACTGTCAATCCTGGAAACATAGAAAAGTCAAAATTTGAGAAATCACACATAAACAATAGACAAAAGTTATATGAATTGGCTGAACATGATTTCAACAACTTTGAACCAACCATCAGTAAACTTAATCGAGATCCTTCAAAGTTTGAACAGATTTAAGAACACTTCTTAATACTAAGACACTCTAATATTATTATCAATGTACATTTAATATACAAAATTATTAAACTATTGACATAGGGAAATTACGTTAATGCAGTGAAGGGTATGTAATATTTGAGAATGTTCCAAACCATAAAAAATACTATTTAAAAAAGTTATAAAATAGTATATCTTCCTAATAAGAAAAAACGATAAACGTAAAATTACACAATATTGCTTAGTCACAAAAGGAAGACAGAACATCTTAGATAACGTAATAATTTAGAACAATGATCACAATCACACCTTATATAAAACTTATACTCGCACTACACACACACACACACACCCACACACACGAACACACCGATACCAACTTATCACTAATCTGCCTAGGCTACAATAAATCGAAACCTAGGAAGGAGATTTTGGAGTAGGGATTATTTCTAACAAATTTTCATTGACATTTATATGAATGATTGTAATTTCTTGTAAATTTGTTAATTAGAGTTCATCTGAAAGTAGTCGTATTTAAAGCTAATATTTTTCCTTTTCAAGCACTCAAAAAACAACCTCACATTTAATAAAAATTTACAAAATATGAAAGTTAAATAAAGAGTTAAAAAATGTATTATGTCGGATGTATTCATACAGAAATGTACATGTATAATGCATTCTTATAAGAAGACAACCTGGTGAATGATTGTTAGTTATGATTTATATTTATAAAACAAGGAAAAATGTTTTATACAACCTCATAATATTTTAATGTGAATGCAGAATGAGAAGTTTTACAGCTTTCAAGAATTGGAATTATTTTGGTGTTTGAAGTTGATAATTAAGTAATATTATGTTTTAACAAATATTATTATTATTATCAAGTATTATTGAGTGAGTTGACAAATTTATTATAAATATTTTGAGTTTCTCTCACAAAGCAATGTATCAACAACCAAGTTAAGCAGTGTAAAGGAGATTTTTTTTTCATCCTTTATAAACTAAGCAACATGTGGGCTGAAACTTTTTATTCCAGCGATGAGAACGAGAAATTATAAATACGAATTTAAAGTGAAATGAAATTGATGGGTATCATCAATCATTAGCTAAGCGACCAGCATGCATACTAACAATGTATTGACACAACCAATTGTTTAAAATCAAAAACATTACCATGAAGACATCCAATCTGATTTCATATTTCACTTTAGTAGATAAAGTGCATCAGCTTGGTACTGTTAAAAATCAATATTCTGATAAATACAGGACATACATTACTAAAAGTTCACAAAACTTCATCGATAATAAATTAAAAATATTTTATATACGTTGAAGATCATCAAGCATTCAACAGTTTCCAATTTAATTGTTGACTATAAAATAGATATTGCCAACTTTAAGAAATATGAGGTAACAATAATTTTATATTTATTTGATCCTGAAGGGCCGGTTTCCGAGCTCGGGATTTAGTCAAGTTCTAGACTTTAAACAGCTGGAGTCAGAAAACTGGATTCCGAAACGGGGCGTAGTGCAGTTTTTATGATAATCTTTATTTCCTCAAGTCTATAATTGGAAACGTTTTTCCTTGACGAACTGAAACATTCCTAAATAATTAAAAATAGCTGAAACTTTACACCATTTTCTCTTTATTTTATTTTGTGTTCTATTTTCTAGTTTTTCGAAAATTTAATTTAAACGTGGACTTCGACTACGCCCCGTTTCGGAATCCAGTTTTCTGACTCCAGCTGTTTAAAGTCTAAAACTTAGCTAAATCCCGAGCTCGAAAACCGGCCCTGAATATCATAAAGGAAAGAGCAACGAAATTGAAGTATCAAGGGTGATTCAACTATCATAAGGTTGTAATCCATTATTCTAAATTAAATCATTGAACAATCCATAAAATTATATTCTAATTTGAACTTGACTCACACATGTCTTATTTGTTCCTGTTACCGAAAAATAGGCCTACCTATTAGTTTTTTCCAAGGTAACTAGAATACATTCTAGTTACATTGGTATTTTTCTAAACCTTTGCTTTATACTAGAATACTTTTTGGAAGCAAAATATTTTTTTATGGAATCGCTATGAGTAGGCATCAATTATATTTTTAAAAGATAAGTGTTATTAATATTTTTATGAAGGATATTTATTACAGCTATTATTTATTTTTCTAATTCCTTGTTCAAGTTAGATAATTTTGTTGTGTGCAATTTGGTAAGAAATCATTTAAAATTTTACGCGTAACTGAAAAGGATTTATTCATTTAGTCACTTACCACTTCCTCACTCGTAAAATGACAAAGGAATCTACAAATTGAAAATAGTATCTTACGTCACATGGACGGGAAAGGGCCTTTTGCAAGCGAGAATGATGTTTCTAGTCGAGGCGTTAACCGAGACTGGAATTTCATTCGAGCACTGCAAAATACATTCACGTCCAAGTAACGTACACTATTTTTTGTCATAATAATCTAAAGAAGAATAATTGAGAAATAGGAAACATTACCCGCTTGTTCTGAAGTTACTACATGCATTCTATAAACATAACCTAGTTTACAAATTCCGAATCAAGAATTTTGTGGAAGTTGACAAAACTTCCACCTGGAGCGCTGAAGGTTGCTTTTTGTAGCAGTTTTGCAGTTCCTATTTCGGAACTAGGAAACATACTCGACTGCAAAGAAAACATAAATGGTTTCATTACAGTAGAGTATGCTTTAATGAGAATCATATGTTTATTTGTTCTGCAAACAGCTGTTTACTGGCTTGATTTCATGCATGGAAAACATCTGAGATTGAATGACAATGACAAAAAATATATAATTAAAAACCAATAGAATACATAAAGAAGGATCCGACCAAAGGTACATAGATGGTTCAAGTTGTTTTCAATCATGAAACATTTATAAAAATACAAACTGTATAATACAAACGAACGATGAACAACGAAGGGCTGCAAAGCGGAGATTCGACGAATATCTGTAAGAAGTAGAGGAGGACAACAAGAAGCAGAAGAAGAAGAAGAGGAGGAAGGAGTAGTGTGACAGTAGGAGGTGTTCAGCAAATTGAAGGTTTCATTGCAGTTTCCTGAGGACTTCCACAGATTTCATAGTTGAGATAAACACATTAACAGTATTTTAACAAAAATAACAATAGTGACGAAATTGTATGAATAAAATTGAATACAGATATAATAAAATATAACAGAATCATAGCAAAAATAACGAGCACAAACATAAATATAGACACAGTGAACTAAACAGAACAGAAAAAACCCAAAATTCAATTTCAATTTTTAGAATAAACAACAAATTAATAAAACTAGTTGTTGTTTAGAATAAACAACAAATTAATAAAACTAGTCACAGCACGCAATATTGTTGTAAAACTATTAATTATAGTTGTGAATCTATTAATAATTATATTCAGGCCCGTATGCTCAATAGCAGATCAACCCACTAAATCCATCATTAAGGGGCCGGTTTCCGAGCTCAGGATTTAGCTAAGTTCTAGACTTCAAACAGCTAGAGTCAGAAAATTAGCTTTCCAAAACGGGGCGTAGTCGCATTTTTATGATAATCGTTATTTTCTCATTTCTATAATTAGAATAGTTTTTCCTTGACAAAATGAAACATTCCCAAGTAACTGAAAATAGCTGAAACTTTACACTATTTTCTCTCTATTTTATTTTGTGCTCAACTTTCTAGTTTTTCGAAATTAAATTTAAACGTGCACTGCGACTACGCCTCGTTTTGGAAAGCCACTTTTCTGACTCCAGCTGTTTAAAGTCTAGAACTTAGCTAAATCCCGAGCTCGGGAACCGGCCCTAAATCAAACTATTGTCGCATTTCAATTGAATTAGCTGATGCTCGAAATTTAATTAAACTGGTATAGAGCATATAGGCCTTGATGATTATGGTTTCTAAAAAATGAAGGAAAAAGTACAGTAACTTGTACAATTAGATCAACACAGGAATCCGTCATTTATAATTAAAATCCTATGATAAGTATCATCCTAATTCAACTGTCATTTATAGATAGAACAAATTGAAAAATAATCTGCATAAAATATGTTAAGCTACCAGCTGACCAAATTTCAAATTGCCAGATTGAGTGAAATTGGCATTTTCTTATGCAAGCCCATGCCACATGGGCTTACATTTATGTAACAATTTATTGTTACATAAATGTAACAATCGGCTCTCACCAACCGTGTTGTCACATTGAACATGTTCAGACAATAATGGACACCCTTTCACTCAATTTGGCAACGACGACATTTGATTGACTGGAAGCTCTAATTTTATTCAGACAATTATAATCCAGTTGATAAGTTCTCAGTTATTTAGAAAATGATTAATAATATTATGTTGGAAAAATTAATCGAAGATTAATTATACTATTCTAAATTGAATAGAGGTATTTAACAAGGCAACATTATCAGTTAATTTATCCATGGATTATTGAACGACAACAAATTCTGATTTCGTTAAAAAAATGTCAAATATAAAATTATTCCAACAATTAATAACCCACTAATTATTGTATTTTATAATAGCATGATCGAACGCAATAGAACGTTTTAAACTCACAATTACAGAGGGCGACATAATATCTCATTAAATTGTTGTAAACTGAACATATAATTCCATTCAAGATGTAATTTCAACTTGATAGAACTGAACAATTTTACGGTTAAAGCAATAATTGGTGTGGAATTCATAGTTCAGACACTTTACACTCATTTCTTCAAGTTCTTGAATAACAAATTCGGATTGAAAGAATTGGAATAACATCCAGATGAATGTGTCTTCAAGACTGAATACTGGGAATTTCATAAAAGGATGAATTATATAAATGAGAGATAACTAAAGATCAGGTAATATATATTAATAATTTATTTATTTATTCAACAGAGACAAACACATAATCAAAAAATGATTGAAAATGGAAAAACAGGCTTATAGCCCTTACTATTCCATTCCTATAATCTCAGTTTAGAGATTGTATAGATAATTTTAAAATCAACGATTATCTCTGACATCGATGAAAGACATCAATAAATCTCTGACATCAGTCAGTTCGGCTGACTGATTAGACTGAAGGCTGACCTCAAGGCCGAACGGCCTCATGGCCGAGAATATTGAAGTAATATTATGCTTTTTTGTTGGTCTCATATAGTTTAGTTTATGAACACAAACCTTTGATATATTAATAATGAACATCAAGTGTATGTGTAGAAAACACTTTTAAATTAATCAATTTATATTGTAAATATTATGAAATTACGCCGTAAATACCATTAAAGTTATACAAGGAATAGTTTAGTTTACAATTTAAGGGACTGTACAGGTAATGAACAATTTTGACAAAATGGACCACTAAAGTTTACTTGAAGTATTCTAGATCATACTAGGTTTGTTGTTTACTGGAATTTGTTATTCTTTCATGGTGATTACAAACAGGGCAACATGAAGCTTTGTTCACAGTAGAGTTGAAAAATGAGTAATTACCAATATTGAAATAGCTAGAAAAAAAACATAAATTTCACACTTCAACATTTTCATCCTTAGGCCCATGTTATACGGACAGAAAAAACGCGACAGATTTTTCGCCACGTAGACGCCAAGCCTACCGAGCAATGGACGTCACTGTGTGCAAGTTATACGAACGTTTTATCTGTCGCGTCGGACCCTGTAAACCCGGCGTCAGCGTCGACAACGCGACCGGACCGGTAAAATTGGCAGAAAAAACGCGATAGAAATGACGCGAGTACTGTTATACGGGCAGCTTTTACGCGGCAGATCCGTACTTCCCCCCACCATACTCCTCCGGGCGTACACTTCTCCCTATTGGCTCCCTCGGAGCCTGCCGCGGCGTGTTTGCTGCTCGTATAACAGCTCCCTGGCGTCGACGACGCGGCGTTATTGCTGCTCGTATAACAGCACTGAATTGTTAGTTCAGCGTCGGCGTTTTATCTGTCGCGTTTTTTCTGTCCGTATAACAAGGGCCTTACCTGTTAACTGAGAAATAAACCACGATTTTTTCCATAAAATATACAAAAATATAGCTAAGATACCGGAAATTGTACATTTATTATTGTCACTGTAGTGGGATTCACGGTATGGTTTGCTATCCTTGTTTGTCATTGGACAAGGCAGATAGCTTTATCCTTATCCAACTCCGCACCATCCCCAAAATGCCACTAATATTGGTACAATACTTATAAATATTGTTAACGGACAACCAAAATACACAACCAGGATATACAATCTCAATTAATGAAAATTTATTATTAAATTATGGAAAGAAATAATAATTATATTTGAGATTCAAGTGATAATTATTCCAATCACCAATTATAGTCCGTGCAAATTTACTTCGAACTTGGGATGGACATGCGCAGCAGAGAAAGCATACAGCGGGAGGGATACAGAGGCGCGATGTTGCCGTTTTGAAGCGGCCAGCGTTCACCAACTTCTAGTGCCATGCTACACATGAGAAGTTTCTGAAAGCAGTCAGACTGATAGATTGGCAACTGCGCTTCCACCTATTACTCTATTAATCACTGTAATTGACTGATCTCCCTCCATTTTTCTGCGCTGCATATTCCTCCAAGTCTGAAGTAAATTTGCACGGACTATATTAGACCTTTTTAGCGAGATTACTTGGATTATTGCTATCCGCCATAGAAGGCAGTGGAAAAAGGAATGTGTCAAGTACACACTCCTATGAAATACACTGACTTTAAAACCTGAATCACACTATAGTAACAAATCTTGGGTGATGTCTTTTGTCAGCCAGATTGTTTCAAGATTTGAATCTTAAACCAATCCATTATATAATATAAAAAAAATTACGACTAGGAAACAAATGAAATATAAATCAACACTGGAGTTTGAAACTGAAGTTTGAGAATTTTTTTTAGAGCTGTGAATAAAAAATAGTGTGTAGGTTTTTGATTTTGTATTCACATTTTTTTAAATAAGTGCAATATTTCTAAAGTTTTTAATTTATTGTGATTCATTTAGAGTATAAAATCAACCTTCAAAATTCAAAATTTTAAATCATCATTTCTGGACCGAAAATCAAGTGACGAAGCAGTGTGTGACTATATAACCTTATCTTTTGGACAACATTAACATTTTATCAAAATTTTTGGAGAGAAATAGTACAGGCTTAGCCTAGTTTTTCCTCCAATGTCGTAATTGTATTATGATTATAGTATTTTATACAATAAATAAATAGAGAATTGATACACTACCCAGACACCCACATAGCCTATTCAAGTACATAGCAATCGCAGTTTGTTTTAGCAACATATTTTATGAATGAACTACTACAGTAGTTGAATTAGAAAGCAATGAATGAATGAATTGTTCTCACCTGTTCTTCCTTCTCACTCCAACTAATGGCGAGCACTGCGGTGTGAAGATTCGCCTCTCTCTTCGCGCCTCTCGCGCTCTCTCTCCCGTTCCCTTTCTCTCTCGGGGTCGCGGCGACTCGGCTCTCTCTCTCGCTCGCGTTCGCGGTCTCTGTCTCGCTCACCCCTCTCGCGCTCTCTGTACCTGTCATCGTAATACCTAACAACACAAACAACAAAATGAAATCAACAATAGAATGGATATGGAAAGCTAGCAAATCAAAAAATGTTCTTACGGTCATCAGAGTAATGGTCAAGTATTGCTATATCGCAGTGTAAATTTAGTTTCATTACGAGATAACTTAGGCTAGGCGCACACCAGTTAGTCAAGACACGATCAGACACGTTTAGTCACAATACTTCACATTGATGCTTATGGCGCAACTCACACTGATTAGACATTGCAATTAAACATGTCTTCATAAGTAACTATGTGAAGTATTGTGACTAAACGTGTCTAGTCTTGTCTTGACTAAATGGTGTGTGCCTACCCTTATGCTATTATTCTATATATTTCCCTCCCAAAATTTAGCCACCCGAAGGGCTCTGCCATTGCATTTGAGAAGGTCGTCATGAGAGCAGTTAGTGTATGTTTTGTTCTAAGCCGTAGTCAAAGGCAACATTGTCCTGAATGTAACTCCATCGTGGCAGGTTTGATTTACATTTTGTTACTCCTGTTCCAAGTAGATTTAAAGACTTCCAAGTTGTGAAGGGGAGTTCACTACCACAAGACTTCCAAGAGTTAATAGTTGATAGTCAAATTCACTATTAGACTTCCAAGTTGTGAAGGGTAGTTCACTACCACAGCTTGCACTTTCTCCAAGTTTCAAGACCGAATTTTGCAGTTTCTCCAGCCATAAATTCAATCTTCGTTGTTAGGGTGTGGTAGTGAGAGGTACTGCTGACTGGATAAAACTCCTTCTTGAGTTGAGCCTTGTTGCTATTGGCTGATGGTGGAACAGAGGATGCCTTGAGTCACTGATTTGCTTTTATCGCTCTACTCCTGCTGCAACGGTTCTACAAAAAAGGTGGTGCTATTCCTAGGATCGGGAAGATTTTTTCAACAGGTGTAGGTTTGAGGCAGCCTGAAATTACGAGATTGACCACGTGCAACGCTTTGTAAACCATGCGACTTTTTGATAGAACCTCACGATTTTCTACTTTAGACAGGAATATAAATAAAAATCGGGCTTCAACTATTCTTTAGTCTGCGCAAGCCTGCGATGGTAGCATTACGCTTATGAAGTACAGTGCTGCCATATTTCACAGAAGCCAGAAAGTTTATAAGCTAATTTCCTAATAGCCGTTATCAAACTCACCGATTGTAGGCCGACATCCAAAATGTCATCCGATTAGATGAGAATCAGCTGTTGGTGAGAATTAGTCAATCGGAGAACATTATGAGTGTCGTGCAATGTTGTCCGACAATCGGTAAGTGTGAAAACCGTCATTCGGAGGACATTATGGGTGTCATGATAAAAAATGTCGTCCGACAATCGGTACCGTAGGGTAAGTGAGAAAACCGCCATTCGGAGGACATTATGGGTGTCGTGACAATTTCGTACGACAGTCTGTAAGTTTGAATACGGTCATTCTCTTGAAATCTGAAAAACTACGTTCCCTCACACTACTGTCTCTTCTTATTGTAAGGATTTTCAACAGAAAGGTTGTTTATTTTATGTTATCAGCTGATGATAAACATGTGTTTGCATGATGATGCATGTCCTAGCGTTAGTGGCCAGCCTAATGCATGCCAATTTCTATTTGTATGAATATGATTATTTATGAATAAATTTATAAATATCTCCACCTCCTTATTCTTCTTTTTCTCCTCTACCTTCCTCTCCTCCTCGAATTTCTCCTCCTACTTCTTTTCCTCCTCTCCCTCTTCCTCCTCCTACGTTTCCTCTTCTCCTCCTCAACATCCTTCTCTACCTTCCTCTCCTCCTCGAATTTCTCCTCCTACTTCTTCTCCTCCTCCTTCTTCCTCTTTGCCTCCTCTCACTCCTCCTCCTCAACATACTTCTCCTCCTTCTTCTCTATCTTCCTCTCCTCCTCGAATTTCTCCTCATCCTAACGTTAGTGGCCAGCCTAATGCATGACAATTTCTATTTATTTATTTATTTATTTATTTATTTATTCAAGGTGATACACATACTATAATTAGGAAAGAAAAAACAGGCAATTGCCCAAAACTTCTTCAGTTCCTGGATTTTCACATATTAAAAATAGTCCAAACAATTAGGTTAAGTTCAAATTTTGATTTCTGCCAAAGTTTCCGCACCATCCGAGGAAGATAACACAGATATAAAATTGATTTTGAATTTCACAATGTTGATATAAAGCCGAAAAACAATAATCAATCCGAAATTCAATTAAATTAATTGAAATAAATTAAAAAATTTGAAGACAAAAATTAGACACTCACTTTCAGCTACTTTACAGCTATTATTTGTATGAATATTATTATTTATAAATAATTTATTGTATTGTTTTCAATCTGTCGAATATTATTTGATTTGATTCATGTTCAAGATGAATAATCTGACCTTGTCTTAGAGGGGACCACAGCAGCTGTTTCAGGTGGCTCGGGAGTGGTCTTCACTCTGACTCGCACAGCTTGCCGCGTTGAACTGAACAAAACAAAAAACAATCATCAAATACACAGAAAATTATTAAAAAATCAAGCAAAGTAATTGAATAAAGTGATTTGACATTGGTACAACCACTAATTCATTGTTAAGAGTTGAGACAATTCAGTAGTATTTTGATTGTACGCCAATATGAGTCATAGAAATAATATAGTATATGCTTTCTTTTCTCTGTGGTTAAGTTGAGCTAGATTCCCCCATATCAGCAGTATCAGATACAGTGAAAATATAATTACCAAAGTTCTAATCAGTAAAGTACCGTAGTGATTACTAATATAGTGGTTACTACTACTATACAGAGTGGGTGAAAAGTTCGAGAGCGGCTCAATATCTCATACACAAAGGTAATTTGATGGTGGGTGTGATTGGGGATCCTACTCAAATTAAAAAAACTACTTTACTATTACTTTAAAAATCTGGTCCGCCATATTGAATGCAACTTTATTTTTCAAATAGGAAGGTGGTCATGCGATACATTATTTCGATACGGAATTTCAAGAAAAAAAGAATGGCGAAAGCCGCATATCGATATCTCAAACCGTTTTGAAGATATTCACATTATTAATCAGTACTATTCAAAGCAGAAAGGAAAGAAAAAAGTCCGAGAACGGCTTGGTATCTCATAAGAAAATGTGATTCCAAGGTGGGTGTGATTAGGAATCCTACTCAAATTGAAAATACTACTTTATTATGACTTTAGAAATCTGGTCCACCATCTTGGATCCGCCATTTTGAATGCACCTTTATTTTTTCTAATAGGAAGGTGGTCATGGGATACATGATTTCGATACGGAATTTCAAGAAAAAATGAATAGTGAAAACTGCACATCGATATCTCAATCATTAGAAGATATTCATATTATTAATCAATACCAATAATGTATTTCATTTCTGATTTGCATTGTATTCACTTCATTTTCATTGTATTTAATTCATTGTATTAATGTGAATATCTTCGAAACGGCTTGAGATATCGATATGCGGCTTTCGCCATTCTTTTTTTTCTTGAAATTTCGTATCGAAATAATGTATCGCATGACCACCTTCCTATTTGAAAAATAAAGTTGCATTCAATATGGTGGACAAGATTTTTAAAATAATAGTGAAATAGTTTTTTCCTACAGTTACCTTGAAAAGTGGCCATTGCTGCACTGATTACAGAACGCAAAGAATCACTTTTCCGCTCTAGTGCGGGAAAAATTTTTCTGCACTCCAGATTTGCAACATGGCAACGCAAAATACTTAGTAGGTTATATGGAGCAACAGTGCAGCAAAATCAAAATGAAGTTGGTAACAGTGACTGGGCTGCTATAGTGAGCAGAGCTGCAACGAAGCACAACGCGCTAATTATTAAGTAGATATTATAACCAAGGACAACGAGGACTTTAGGATTTTAGGATTAAGGTTTTTTATCAATAATAAAATTACACAGAAAAACATTTGATGCATTTCAGGCAATTTTACCCATGATTACCCACTTTTCATATTCAATGGTAACTGTAGGAAAAACTTAATGTGAAATACGTGCGCAAAGTTCCTCTGCTGCACTCAAGAAACCATTCCGCCCTCGCCTACGGCTCGGGCGTAAACGTTTCTTTCGGTGCAGCAAACTGTCACTTTGCGCACTAGTTGCACAAATAACTATTTTCAATTTGAATAGGATCCCCAATCACACCCACCGTCTAATTTACCTTTGTGTATGAGATATTAAGCCGTTCTCGGACTTTTCACCCACCCTGTATAGTGGATTACTATAGTGGATTTAATCAGTATCAGTAAACGTGCCCAGTACAGTGAACTTATTATTCCATAAGTTTTAATGGGACTATACATACAGCTTAGCTGGGCTGAGTAGAAATAGTCCCATAAAATCTCATGGGAATTATATTTTCACTATATCAGACACGTACACTAATACTGACTGACATGTGCAAATCCAGCTTTATTCGAAAAGTAAACTAAAAATGGTTATTTTAGTTAACTATAGATGGCGAAACAATTTATTACTTCATTATTTTCTACAATGATTGGTTCAAGATGCTAATAGTTGAATTGCTCCATGTAATTACACCATTTTTTCAATTAAAAACATTCTGATGATTTCTTTGTGTATCTTAAATTTTAAATACACCCCTACACACAGACGTATAGTCTTGTAGGGGTATTCTAGTAATAATAATACTATCAATTTTATTGTATAGTGCATTTTAAAGAATAAAGAATTTTGAATTGAATTTGAATTGACATGAAGTGATCAAAATTACAAGTAGTTTTATTCAATAAGGATATATATATATTGAGATCCACATTATAATGGCAGTGTTTGATTAGCAATGCTATAGATCCTTGTCTATCATTCAACAAAGCGGATAACTCTTTCTCGCTTTGCTCTGTTGCCAAATCGTCTTTCAACAATGTCGAATTAATAATTAACTAAATATTTCATCTTAATTATGAAATTATTGAAAAATATAATTTCTGGGCTTAATAAAATATAATTGATTATTTTAAACGAGAATGAACAATTAATATTACATCAACTACCGTCAGCTATCGTCTATAGAAGGCATTGACATGACTGAGGATCGGCAACGTTGTTCTCCTATATTTCTCCACTGCCATTACAACGTGAACCTCACTATAGCACAATATCACCTTTACCAATACACAAAAATATGATCAAAGTGATTGAAAAATTTTCGTCAAAATTATTATGTTCGGGAGTAACAATAGGCTATGTAATAGCTATGTAATGGGAGTAATATAGGCTATGAAATAGAAAAGAAGAGAATATTATCACAGAATGGTAGCAGCTTATGATAATGAAGCATTAAACAAGTGTATAGCATGTTTCTCTTCCAAAAACTAATTTCCAA
This sequence comes from Nilaparvata lugens, assembly GCF_014356525.2. Taxonomy (NCBI): domain Eukaryota; kingdom Metazoa; phylum Arthropoda; class Insecta; order Hemiptera; family Delphacidae; genus Nilaparvata; species Nilaparvata lugens. The sequence goes on from NC_052504.1 coordinate 5,175,402, forward strand.
CACAAATCCATTGCAGTCTACAAAACACGTACCCAACATAAGCACCATCACAATAGATAAGAATTACAGCCACACAAACACACACCGAACATGAAACATAGATTACACACTACATAGATTATGAAGAGCTTAACATAATTCTCAAGTACTAAAACAAACTTTACAGCAGAAAAATTGAATTACAATGTATAAGCATAGGAGCCTGAACCTAGAGCACACACGTTTTTTAATATCAAAAAGGCAGTGAGCGAAGTTGAGTTATTAAGAGCCCACTAACACACTATAATTAGATTCACGTTATGAAGTCAGTAGAAATTATAGGAAACAGGCATAGTTAACAATTTACTTTATCCACCGCCTTCTATAGTAGGACTAAATAGATATGAATCAAGTCATCCCAATATACTTTAATAATTTATTTCAATTTAAATTATTTTTTTAATTAAGGAAAAATTTTTGTGTGTTTTGAATTGTAAATTGAGTGTGTAATTGATGAATGTTAAGTGACACATAACCTAGCTACATTTGGACTGTTGTATAAATTAGAATTGGAACCGTTTTGGGCTTATAAGCCTGTGGTACTTTTCTGTAAGTTGTGTAATTCTCATTGATTCAATAAATAAATAAATAAATATACTTGATATAATAATTTTTATTAATAGTTTATTCTTGCTAATAATGATCAATTCTATGGCCCGGTTGCACAAAAGTTAGTTAAATTTTGATCGTGATTGTTAAATTTTACAAGAACCAATCAGAAAAGGTTGTTCTAAGAAGAAAGCTTCTCTGATTGGTACTCGAGGTATTTAATCGGGAATATAGATTTGTATTACATTTACAAATGTATTGCCAGTTTGTTATAACTTAGCCTACATGGAAATGAAATAAATAAATATGAAAACTTGTATGAATTTAAAAGTAGGCTACACATCTTTATTTACAAAGTAAATATATATTTTCATGATTCAATAAATGCTTATATAATTGAGATGAATTATTCTTTTAGTTCATTAAATTTCTCCAAATGAACAGGTGTTGGAAAATGATGGAGTCATCTGCTTTGTCTAATGACAGACAAGGATGGCGAACCAATGTTAACCAGTGCTGACTTTATAATGTAAATCTCACTATAGTGTGTGAAGAATCCTCACCCACTCAACACACCAATATATATTTAGTTAGAGGGCTTTGTGGAGAAATACTACACCTTTTCCAACTGTATTTGAGAAAGTATCAATTATTGTCATTGAGAATAGTCAATTGGATTTGAGAAGTCATCACTTGTAATTGAGAATAGTGAATTTTATTTGTGAAAGTAGCATTTCAATTTGAGAACATACGATTTGAAATCGAGAAGTTGTCAGTTGTAATTGGGAAATTATTTTTAAAAAACCAGTACTTATATTTTTCTTAACTGTACTCGTATAAAATAATATGATAATATATTTAATATTCCAATAAAACGTTTAGTTTTTGAATAAAACATTATTTTCAAGCCCCAAAATCCATTGAAGAATTGCCGAATTGTTTGATCAAGAGATTCAATCACGCCGTAAACATAGAGAATTTGATCTTCATCAAGTGTAATGTTTCAAAAAATGTTTGGAGACAAAAGTCTCCAAATGTTGCCAATGCATACATAGAAATAATTCTCAATTATCATTCGTAAACAGTACAGAGGAAATACTTTCACAATTGAAAATATTAATTTTCTCCCATGCAGAGCCTATGATATTAATTGGAATACTGTGTACGTAGTAGAGTACCTTTTCCTGCTCAAATCAAACCTGTACTGTAGGCTACAGAAGAGTCACGACATGTCAATTGGAAAATTTTCTCATTTTCAATTGATATCTTCTCATTTACATTTGACGATTTCTCAAATACAATTCACTATTCTCAATTACATGTGATGACTTCCCAAATACAATTGACTATTCGCATCTACATCTGACATTCTCTCAATTACAAGTGACTATTCTCAAATACAAAATTGATACTTTCTCAAATTAACTTGATACTTTCTCAAATAAAATTGAAAAAGATGTAGATGCACTTGGAAATAAAGTTGTAATAGTGGGTGATGGCATTCAGAAAAGAGAAATAGAATATTACAAAACAATTCAAATCATTGGCAAAAGAATCAAACCATACAGGTAGCATACCAATATTACAATATTATTGTAAGTAAATTTGAGGGAATAGAATTGACTTTCTAAGCTTATTCAAGGGTAAACAATCAGAAATAATCTAGAGAGCATCAGCAAATAAACAAATCAATCTATTGTAAAATACCAAAAGTACCAATATTTCAACTATACTTCAATCATTAATATTATAAAAATATTTATACTGTAAAATAGCCAAGTTTTTGCTACGGTATCCTGGGTACTAATTACATGAATACTAGTAGCCTGGGTTGGAGAGCTTCATCAAGAACTGTTGTATTGTAATCTTTGAAACCAGCAACTTTTAATTATACAGAGTTGAATATTAAATATTTCTTTTACAAGAATAATTTGACAGTAGGTTTCATTGGGAATCCTATTTCAAATGAAAATTTCTCTTCAAAAATAACTCTGTCGCTTCAACATCTTTGTCCCTCATATAAATCCAAATTCTTTTTTTTTTTTTTAATGAGAAGGTGGTCATGTGATACAGAGTTTCTGTGAGTGTATTCAGAGTTGCTGAATTCTCTGTGATCTCGATACAGAGTTCCAAGAGGATATGAATGGCGGAAACCGCACATAGATACTTCAACCCGGCTGATAACTGTATGTTTATTTAATGAGTTGTGATCTGAAGCCACGTTTTGACGTAATGACCGCGAAGTCAAGCATGCACTAAAGATGTTGGGATTTGAAAAAGTGAATTTATTTACAGCGGATCAGATAACTTCTAACACACAGATTGTCTACCACTAGTAATGGGTAGTCTATTGATAAAAGAGCATCCAAAGTTATGAGACCCGCTATTTATGTATTAAGAGCGTAATGCGCGACTTTATCGCTCGCGCAAAACAGTTTGCAAGAGCGATAAAGAAGCATTACGCGCGAATTACATACAAAATTGTTTCTACAACTGCCCAAACCTGTTGAATTACTTATATCTGGCCGAGTTAATAATAATATTCGTCTTCACTGATATCCATCATGGCTGCAGACAGAACCGGTACACCGTAAAATTACCGAATTTTTAGGTTAAGATCTGACCTACTTTTGGCGAGCTGCTTATCATCAGCTGATTAGCGAGCGTGAATAAAATCTACTGCGCATGCGCAGATGGTTAGCGAGCGAAAAAGTAGATTCTCCTCAGAAATAAGCTGTTATACGAGGAGAATCGAGTATGTAAATTCTTTTTTACGCGCAGTTGTAGAAAAAGTTGATTTTCACACACCTGATAAACAAAATTGGTACTAATGGAATCCCTACCCTTTATATCATACTAATGTAACAGATGTCAATATTGTTACATTATCTACAACTATTTACAGAATAGAATATAATATAATAGCATGACTTTCAAAAACGATCTGTACTACAAGTTTCTTGTTATAATAATAATAATATCGAGTGACCTGGCTGGCTCAGGTCTGGTGTCAGAGTTTTCAGGTCGCAACTGATCAATTTCAGGGCCTCTGACATGACCTAACGACTGCTTTTTAGGCAGCCGGGACCGACGGCTTAACGTGTCCATCCGAAACACGGGAGTGGCCCGAGATAAATATCTTGCCCGGGCCGGGATTTGAACCCGGGCCTCTGAATCATAAAGCCAGCATCTGATCCACTCGACTACGGCCACTCCTAGTTTCTTGTTGAAAGAAGTTTTTATAGTGTAAATGAATTTTTAAGTGACAATTATGTGTATTATATAGGCTATATCTATTATATTTTCAAGTATTAATATTGAAGAGATTTTTTTTGTACTTGACAATGTTCAATTGTATAGTTGTGATCCATAATTATGACTGTACTGAACAAATAAAAAATATTCTATTCTATTCTACAATTAGATGACAGGCATTGAGGGGTGGTAGTGGGGGGAGGGTGTTTGTGACATACCTTTCCGAATACTCAGACCGACTACTACTGACAACACCATTGTCGGGTGCCCAGACCCTGCGAAGAAAACAGAATACACTCTGAAAACTCAATTTTCCTTGTTGGAAATACACCCAGCACCAGCGAGAATATCCCATTAAAAAAACTAGTTTTCCAAACTCTCTATAAAATGAGGCCGTAAATGCTTGCGATCGGTTTGTGTACTGTATTTGATCAACAATGAAAATAAATCTTACAACACATTTAATTCTAGATTGCACCCCTCTAAACTGTTACACTCCTGTAAACTGTTTCAACAATATAACTTACGACAGAGGTTGCATTATAATAATATTATTGTACAGGGTTATCATAAAATAATGGTGCGGTTTCGAACATTGTTTAAAGAAAAACCAAATTACTTACAGTTAATGTTTTTTATTCACTTAATTTGTCGTCTGAAACAGTTTTTTTACATGATTAACAACTGTCAATAAGTGCGCCCTTAGTCGCTCGACAAATATCCAAACGATAATAAATTTCTCTCTTAACATTCGATAACATTTCTTCGATTATGGTTGTCATTGGTTCTTTAATCCTGTTTTAAAGTGGTTCAGTTCGCGATTTCTTGTGGATAAACAATGTTTTTTATGTAAATTTACAAGAAAAAATCTACCTTAACCACTTAAAAACAGGATTAATGAAGCAATGACAACCATAACCAATGAAATGTTAGCGAATGTTTGGAGAAAAATTGATTGGATATTTTGTCGAACGACTAAAGGCGCACATATTTAAATTTATCAATTATGTAAAAAACTGCCTGAGACGACAAATTAGATGAATAAACAACATCAACTGTAAGTAATTTGGTTTTTCTTTAAACCATGTTCGAAACCGCACCATTCTTTTATGATAACTCTGTATTATAAATTATTCCATTGTTTGACAATGCTTATTGCCTTTTTGTTAAGTTTTACGGCGAATAAAATTCTTGATTCTTAATAACTAACTGAAGGTACCACTGATTATGAGAGTAAGTTCCGTCTACTTTTATCATTTTTAAAACATGATTATGTATTATAAATTACAGGCATGATGACCAACATCCAAAACTGATATGAATCAAGAAAATACAAATGTCATAACCGTATCTGGTTACCAGCCTAAGGCCCGGTTTCTAGGACATTTATTAAATCTAATAGATAATTTAAGCAATATCGAGTATTGCCAATTTACAAGTTCTCAAAAAAACTGGCAATACATGTCAATAAAACTTTATAACGCTTTGCCTGAAAATATCAAAAGAATGAGCTTTAATAGTTACTGTAAATATTTGAAAAAAGTACTGGTCAATAAATGTTTATATAAAGTTGAAGATTTCTTTGTAATAGATTTTTTAAATTGATGTTCTCTATGTTATTAATGACGTTGTTGTAACATTTTAATGTTGTGTGACAATAAATAATTTGATTTGATTTATAGATTTAATGATCCATTAGATTTAATAAGGGTCCTACAAACAAGGCCCAAGAGAATTCAAGAGCTTTCTAGTAGTATCTTCGGATCAACTGAAGGCATAGCATATACTTACACAGGCCGTATTTCACAAGATTTAAAAGAACGAGCACAAAAGAAGTACGATTGGTTTCCTAGCAATGGATAGAAAGAACCAATCATATGATTCTAGTTTCACTTGGCAGAATAGCTCAACTTATATCCGTTCTTCAAAGTCGTTTATATGGCATATATGGTTTATAGTCGGCATATGGTCACTATGAATTCATCTAACAAAAACGTCATAGTATGATTAAGTAACTTGTCGAAAATCAAAATATCTCATTTCCGAAATTCACAAGCTGGCGTATAGCCAGTAAAACTGTAAAAATAAACACGACCTAAAAGATGAAGAAATCTCAAGGGTTTGAAAGGTAAAAGGGAAGGTTAGAAGGTTAGGTTTTTGCTTTTAATGGCAAAATGCTTGTATTATTAAAATGTTTTGATAATTATTGTACAGCAGAAACAAAAAGCTTGCATGTCAGAACATGTTTGTGTTATATAGTTTGGCTATACGTCACCGCATGATTTTCGGGAATGCGATATTTTGCCTACCTAACTTATCATCTAGATTGGAATGTATGGCCAAGTAAAACTATTTTCTGTGACCTAAATGAATCGTTCAAAAGTTTCAAAGTCAGGGCCTAGGCTTTCAACAGGTTGGTATGGTTTCACACGTTCACTTGCAAAATTTAAAATAAAATATCAACTATAACTAGAAGAAAAAAGTCCCAATTGTAGCAAACACACACCAAAGCAGAAAAAACTGCGCCGAACAATAATTTTCTTCAGTAAACAATTTACACTTCTAATGAGATTTGTAACCTTAACGAGGTGATTGCAATTCCTTAGGGCCATATGCACCATCTCGGTTTAGTCAGAGATAAATCAGCTGTTGGTTCAAACCCAGAATGAAACACATTATGTTAAATGAGACCAAATCTTCATGTGAACCAAGATTAAACGTAGATGGTGCATATGAGCCTTAGATTTGGTTGCATAAAAGCCGGTTAAATTTTAACCGTGATTACTTTTATAAGACCAAATCAGAGAAGGCTTTTTTGAAAAGACGGCTTCTCTGATTGGTTCACGTGGAATTAATCACGGTTAAAATTTAACCGGCTTTCATGCAATCGGCACTTAGGGCCGTTTGCACAGTATAGATTGCTAAACTCGATTAAGTTAATCGAGTTTAAGTTAATCTGAAAGTTTAAACTTGAATCGGTTTTCTCAGTGCATTTACTAATCCAGTTTAAGTTAAACTAGTTTAGCGTTAAGATGGTAATAGAATGTCACTGTTTATAACAGGAAGGCTAATTTTTACAGGAAATTTGTTATTTGTTTACAAACCATCAGTAAATTGAGGTTATGTAGCTACTATTTCCTCGTACCAAATCCACAGAGATGTAAGCTATACGGTAATAAAAGTGAAAAGCGATCAAGAAGTTCTTCATAAAATGATGGAATGCTATATTACTATTAGATACAATTTATATTTAGTTGGCACCAAAAAATATATTTTAGAATGAAAGAAAAAGTTATTTTGTTACGCTTAAATCTACTACGGTATTCCTTGATTATTAGAAATCTTTCGAAAGCAAAATCTCTCTGTTATGTGTTTTAAGAACATGTTTTCTAATCAAAGACCACTGTTAAAAATATTGTTTTATCTTCTATCAAGTGGTGTATTTAATCAAATACTAAATTGGCTTTACTCAAGCATAACCGTTAAAAAAATTCTCTATCGTCCCAGAAATTTGAATGATTCGTTTTTTGCCTATTTTTTCTCTTTCGAAATTTCTTCGCAGTTATCTTTATCAATCACATTAAAAACTTCTATCAATTCCTCCATTATAATTATATTTACATTCAAATAATGATTTACTATAACCTAAATAATAATGATTATCGTCTACAGAAGCATTAAAAACAACCGTTGAAAAAAAATTACTACCACCTATTTCCCCATCAAATTCCTTACATATGTCAAGTTAATCCAAATTATTTGGTTTAAACCTCCTGCTTTGGAGGTTTAAACATTCCAAGAGTTTAAACTCAACACAGAGTTTAAACTGATACTGTGCAAACGGAATTTTAGTTTAAAAAAAAAAAAATCAGATTTGGTTTAAGCTTTAGCTTAAACTTACACTGTGCAAACGGCCCTTAGTGTTTGAAGTGTAAGCGAAAAATAATTACAAAGCTGTGAAGATATTGAAGACAAGTGTTTGATCTAATAGCGAATTACAGAAATGTTGAAACCCGATACAAAGCTAGTGACTTCGAACATACAGAGAAGCAGAGATTTCCTTAGGAAGGCAACTAACTTCGGAAACGTTATAAATTGAAGGCAGGTCATTGAGGAGGGGCAATTTACAGATATATTGTGCCACTAAAATGGATCCTAGTACTACAATGGGGATCTACAAACCTAAAAAAGCATGCTATAATATTATAAATCTAGTAGCTGTTTGAATTCTCCCGAAAAAAATGTACTTTATGTACAAGAATCCGGATCAGAAGAATTTAAAACATGCTTAATAATAGCAAAATTTTGTGAAATGATTGTGCTGTCAACTGAATGTTTTAGAGCATTTTGAATATTTTCAAAAAACAACAATACAGTGTTATTATGTGTGTAAATGCATATTAACCACTCAAATAATCAACTTTAATTACCCCATCCAACTTGGAAGAAGAATGAAAATTATCAAAATATTAAGTATTTCAATTCATTACTCCAGATGTGTTCTTATTAGTTGTTTTAAATTCTTTTGCTGGTGATACCATATATAATACGTAAATTATGTATACATATGTAAAGAGATATTTATGATTTTGTATTATTATTTACTTATTTTTAAGTTAACAGTTGTATTTTGTTTAAATTTATTGTTCATCATTTTTGATTTGCTCTTTATTTTGTGATTGTTTTTTTTAATGGCGAAATGAATTTAAACATCATCATCGTCAAATTTTACATGATTTGTAAAATTTATAAAAACGATTTCTATGATTGGATTCATTGTCAATTTTACATGATTTCTAAACATTTTCAAGTTAATCTATTAACGAGATCTTCGACTAATTGGAAAATAAACCCGGGCCAAACAGTCAGATCACAGAAAATCAAAAGAAACTCACATTTTTTCCAATACAAATTTTGGGGGTTCGTCTTGTAGAGTATAATGGTGGTACTATAGTCTGTGCAAAGCTTAGATTGCAGCGTTTCTCTTATGGAGTACAGTTCTTCAGATTTCGCAAAAGCCAGTAAGATGATTAAATACTGCATTTATTAATGGCGTAGTTGGGACTCTAATTGTCTTCTCTGCCACACAACCCTTAAATTGTGTGAGATTGTGAAAGAAAGAGCGGAAAAGAGAGCGTATGCCATCTTTATAGAACTAAAACGGCAACAGTGTGCTCCTTTTATCGTGAGATATAACATTGACCTTGAAGCCTTGTGCTGCAAACTAGTTTGAGCTTGTATAGTCTCACTATTTTGTTCACCTTCTCTTTCATAGCAACATCAATACTCATTCGACTTACCTGTCCTCACGACTTCTCTCTCTATATTCTCTGTCACGTTCCCTATCTCGGCTTCTAGAGCGTTCTCGCACATACGCTTCAGCATAGTACCTACAACAAACCACGTCAACATAAAAACATTCAACATAATAATCACGTTTTAGCTCCATACCATTCAAAGTCACCGAAAATAAATCAACATACAACAAATCACCAAAGCATAGAAAACATGCGAAAATATCAAACTTCAACTGAGTTGTGGTCGATGTTGTAGAAACGTTCCATGATGAAATAAAACACATAGATGTTGTCAGTTTTCTACACTTTAATTTGGTACACGACCATGGTTTCGTGACCACACAGGTCACATTTTCAAGCTTGAAAATGTGACCTGTGTGGTCACGAAACCATGGTCGTGTACCAAATTAAAGTGTAGAAAACTGACAACATCTATGTGTTTTTATTTCAACATAATAATCACGTTTTAGCTCTATAGCATTCGAAGTCACCGAAAATAAATCAACATCCAACAAATCACCAAAGCATAGAAAACATGCAAAATTATGATTGTTCAGCTCAAGAACACCAATGATATTTTGAACGAGTATTAACGGAATACGTTAATGAAGATTGACCAACTGGTGTGTGCCTAGCCTTAGACAGTCCTAACAAGATGGGTCGGTTATAGTGCAGTCATAAAAAACTTGCCGATGACCCACAATCAACCAATACCAACTGTTTGAAGTGAACCGTGCTATAGTTTGAGAGTGATTAATTAGAGGAGGTAACATGAAACTCGAGGATAAACAATGATGTTAGGTGAAAGCCACGATTAACAAACTACAAGTTGACATTGATACATTATATGTGAGAGAATAAATTTATGTAATGAATCAAGAAATAGTTATTTGTGCAACTAGTGCGCAAAGTGACAGTTTGCTGCACCGAAAGAAACGTTTACGCCCGAGCCGTAGGCGAGGGCGGAATGGTTTCTTGAGTGCAGCAGAGGAACTTTGCGCACGTATTTCACATTAAGTTTTTCCTACAGTTACCATTGAATATGAAAAGTGGGTAATTATGGGTAGAATTGCCTGAAATGCATCAAATGTTTTTCTGTGTATTTTTATTATTGATAAAAACCTTAATCCTAAAATCCTAAAGTCCTCGTTGTCCTTGGTTATAATATCTAATACTAATAATTAGCGCGTTGTGCTTGGTTGCACCTCTGCTCACTATAGCAGCCCAGTCACTGTTACCAACTTCATTTTGATTTTGCTGCACTGTTGCTCCATATAACCTACTAAGTATTTTGCGTTGCCATGTTGCAAATCTGGAGTGCAGAAAAATTTTTCCCGCACTAGAGCGGAAAAGTGATTCTTTGCGTTCTGTAATCAGTGCAGCAATGGCCACTTTTCAACGTAACTGTAGGAAAAAGCCATTACAATTGCCTACCCCGTCAATTACATCGATTCCAACTACCCGACCGTTGTCAAACATTTTTTTTACCGTACATTAAACAATAATCAACTGTTATATGAGGAGCAGTTAACAAAGAGCAAGTTCAAACCCCGTTTATAAGGAATAAACATGAATTCTAGCATTATTTTCTGTTTTTACAGTTGAAACTCAAGCTCAATAACAAGATATTTCCTATTTTCACATATCGATGGCTTAGAAGTGAAACAATATTGTGATTTTTCTCAATATTGTGATATGAATGTGTTAATTTGTAGAAAAATGAGCTGCTTCGAACTAGATTAACCTCGTAAATCAGAAAATGTATTTAGTCTGAAAAATAAGCAACCTAAAAACACCTCGTTCGATCAACAAATGCATTTTTAAAACAGTTTTTTCGGACTTGAGATTTCAGAAGATTAATTGACTTTTTGTTCTAGTGCTTACATTGTTATAATTGTACATACATTTATATTCTAGTGTTTATATTGCATATTGTTTCTTCTCTTTTCTTTTTCCTTCTCCTTTTATTCATGCATTTAAAATTAGTTGAAGTGATATTCATTCCTGCTTGCAAACGTGGAGTATTGTATACTTCCAGCAGGTAGTATTTTGATTCCGATCACAAAATTACCGTATATCTAATAAAACATACCAGTATTATTTTATTAATCTTCCATTATTATTTTTTATCTTACTGAGCTGAGTGTTTTGTTTTTCTTATTGATTCTGAATGTGAATATTGTGAGTTTGAATAAATAAAATTTGAATTTGAAATTTTGAATTTGGTACTAATTAAATTGTCTTAGTCATCCATCCTAATTACCTTTAACATTTTTGAACTCTCTTCCAGAGCTCAAGCATTAGCTTTTCTGGGAGAGCCCATTATTTCAATATTAAAATAAAAGAAAACATTCGTTGAATATGTTTTTAAATTAGTTTAGATTATAATTAATTATAACATTAGGCTATAAGAATGTTTTTGTTTCACTTGTTTGTAAAAAAAAGAATGGCAATAAATTGATTTGATTTGATTTCCTGAAAAGTTCACTTCTGCTGGCTTACGAGGTTTCACTTCCAAGCCATCGATATTATAAAATGATATAAAATTTAGAAATGCATTCACTATTAATTAAATCAAATATCAATGGTTAAAACAAGTTGAAAGTTGAAACGAACTATATTTTCAACACTCACCTATCCTTCTCACGCTCGCGCTCCCTATCGCGATCCCTGTCGCGATCGCGGTCACGCTCACGACTCCTCTCGCGGTACTCGCGGTCGCGCGAACGCGATCGGTCGCGGCGGTCACGTCGCCTGTGGCCGCGGTCACGGTCGCGCGACCTGGACCGCTCGCGTCGCGACGAGCCATAGCTCTTGGCTTCGACGCCGTGCAGTGTGTCCTGTAGCGAGCTGATGAGTATCTTGCAGCGGTCATCGTTGGCCACCTTCGACTGTTTGATCAGCGAGATCGCTGTCACCAGTGTCTCAATGGCGCTCGCGTATTCGCCTGCAAAACATATCCAAAATAAAATTACTTTATTCACTTCATTGTACAATTCTTACAAATAATAACAATATAAAAAAATGCCAGATGAGTCCAAAAAATCGTAAACACTCTTTGACAGCGAATATCGTGGTAGGCCGTTTCAGACCGTTGGGCATAGCTTGAAGCTGAGGCCGGTTACAGAGCTCGACCGACCGTCAGTGCGTATGTACCATCCTGGCCATACACATCCATACATCAGTTTTACACATTCAGAGCTCTCCTGGCGAACGAACTGATCTGACTCACAAAATGAACGCGTTTACAAACAGCTTGTTTAATTGCAGCTTATTATCCTAGTAACTTAAACGGAGGAGCAAAAGTAGATATCAAGTTCATCCGATGGTCACCCAAAGAGCATTACAAAGGAAATTTAGTAGCATTATATACTTAATTGCTTGGGGGTGAAGATAAATTTTTCAACTACCTCAGAAATTTTGATGAGTTATTTCGAGCTTGTATCACCATTGGGAATACTTACAGTCACTTTAAGCTACGGATCAAATAAATGTAGATGATAATAATAATAACATATGATTTTTCCAATAAAAAATTTAAAAATGATTGAAGAAATGTATAGAAAAACTCTGAATTCAAATATGACACTATAATTTGAATTCATTCATTATGATATTCAATTCAAATCAGAAGATTGTCGGGCAGAGGTGTCAGCACATTGGTTATGTTGCGATCGTGCTACTGATCAGTACAGCTCTGAGAGCTTCTATTTGCTTCAATAGCGTGTAAGTCGACCGTTGGAACGAGCTCGACCGATGGTCTTCGTACGCAGTGTAAAACGCATGGTCCTGACCTTGCGCATGCGTGCCGTCAGTCCTGCTCTGTACGGATTCATGGAATATCTATGGAAAAGACAAGCGCGACTGACGTACGCACTGAGCTCTGGAACCGGTCTTAGTCTTTTGAGAGATCAAAATCAAATCAAATCAAATTCATTTATTGCCAAAAAGAAAATCTTTTGAGAGATGTATCTCACAATGTAAATCAATCTGGCCATTTAATCGAGTCGCGTCGCTGACTATGTGTTGAGTATTGTACTCTCAGCAAGCAGTATTTTTTATCCAAATTCACAAATTGGTACTGGTTTAGCATGTTGGAATCCTTGTCTGAAGTTATTGTTTAATAATTACACAATTATGTACTTTATAATTATTATTAACTTATTACTCTAATGTTGTTAAGCTGTATGATTTTCTTTGTAAAATTTGTATATTGTGGATTGGATTGAATAAAATTTGAATTTGAATTTGTCAACGCAGTCGTCAATCCTATCTCGGGCTCTGAGCTACGTTCTGAGCTAAAGAATGACTCTTTGTCACAGCTTAAACAGTCATCAAATGCATAAATAATAAAAACATTTCGGTGTGAACTGTCTGTAGCTTGCGTACATACACTGGGATGTGTGCTACGTCGACGGAAGACGTCACTCAAACGTACGTCGGTCTGAAAATCCTTACAGTTTGAATGCGGGCTCATACCACATTACCTGTTTACAAAACATCCAGCTACAATACCAAGTGTGATTCATTGCTGTAAGTTTTTACGTTCACTGTCAATTGGTGTATTGAATTCAATACCCTCTGTATTGAATTCAATACTTTATTTGTAATTGATAGCAGTAACTTAACAATAGTCATTCATACTCAACACATATTAATTAATACACTGCTCTATCACATACTTGAAATCACGCACTCAATTGTACAATAACGCTTGATTCCCACATATCAGTGACAGTGAACGACATGGGAAGAATATTATTCCCATAAGGTCCAATGGGACTATTCATGCTCACTCGACCGTGCTGAGTGGAAACAGTCCAATCAGAACTCATTGAATTTATATTTTCACTACCGGAAGGGGCTTCAGCGTTATTGTAGAATTCAACACCCAAACACAGAACTAACACAAAACCCACAACCTTCAACTAATTTCTTCCTATCCCTTTCTCAATGATTCCTAACAAGTGTGGAACTGTGTAGCTAAACGTTTATCAGCCAGCAACGAAAACTTGATACCGTGAGTCATGAGACTAGACGAACTGAATGGTTCAACTTCCCACATGTCTCAGTAGCTCATGATCAAAATAGGCTCTTCATGAACTGAGATCCACCCCAAAAATTCAATAAACAAAAAGAGCATTTGGAAAGAAAACAAATGAGCCAAAGAAATGAGACCATAAAGCCTGGTATTTTGTATTTTATTAGACATTTATTTTTGATTGTGATTATTTTTTCATTTTGATTTTTTTCATGTACATTGTGTTGAATTGAATAAAATTATTGATTGATTGATTGAAATCTAGAGCAAATCTAGACCGGCAGCGGATGATTGACAAACTAAATGGTTCAACTTCATACTTAGGTAGATAGATGCTTATCAGTATCTCAAGGAATGGTCAAAATAGGTTCTAGATGAACTGAGATCATCACTTAAAATTCAATTAAAAAGAAAAGGACGTAGAACATGATACAGACCGGCAGCAGCATCTGATACGGCTTGTCTCAGTATCACAAGAAATGGTCGAAATAGGCTCTTGATGAACTGAGATCTCGACGACCTGATATCCTCCCTAACAATTCAATTAATAAAGAGCATTTAGAATGAGATCTAGAGCATCACGAAAGAGTGATACCGACTGGTAGCATCATACAGCTTAACTCAGTATCTTAAGAAATTGTCAAAATAGACACTTGATGAACTAAGATGCTTCATAAAGATTGATTTAACAAAAAACATTTAGAAAGAGATGTAGAGCATGATACAGACCGGCAGCAGCATCTGTTACGGCTTGTCTCAGTATCACAAGAAATGGTCAAAATAGGCTCTTGATGAGCTGAGATCTCGAAGAGCTGATATCCTCCCTAACAATCTAATTGACCTTCCGGTAGTCGCGCCCTACTCAATCACACGAGCAGTCGCGTGTTGTATTCTGTACAACATCCAAATTTCCAAGTGTTATGTACTCTGTTTACTGTCAAAACATTATAATTAATTGTATAATTACTTTCTCTATTTTATTGGATTATTTTACGCCTATGAACATTTGAATGATTACCATTTCATAGCCCAATAAGGTACATCAAACAAAGCCATCAATTATTGGTTCGTTTACAGTCCCCGTATACAGTCTTTCCCTATCTTATGCACAGTGCGACTTATGCACTGTCGCGACTAAATGGCACCTAAAGACTGAACCATTGCTCGGTTGATACTGCAACTCAGTGGAGTGATGGGGGAAAGTTTTGGAATGCATAGGTGACTCGTTCACTGACACCATCCCATTCAATAGTTTTGTGCAGACTGACACTGTTGTACTTCTTACAACAGCGCGACTGCCGGAAGGTTAATGTTCTTAAGGTATAGTTTTTCAATATTCCGCCATTTTGTTTCTACGAAGGTTAGGGAGTTGAAATTTTCCCAGAATATTTTTAGAACCTACTTTGTAAACTGTGTAAAATTTAAAAAAAGTTTGGTGCATGAATGGGCACGTAATATAAAAATCAAACGTGTAAACATCTTCGTGGGACACCCGGTATTACATATAGTTTTGTGCAGCAAAAAAACTCACACTGTTGTACTTTTTACAACAGCACGACTGCCGGAAAGTTTATAAAGAACATTTAGAATTAAATCTAGAGCATCACGAAAGAGTGATACCGACTGGCAGCATCAGAAAAGCTTATCTCAGTATCTCAAGGAATGGTCAAAATATTTACTTGATGAACTGAGATTCTCCTGAGACATTAAATAATTAACAAAAGGCATTTAGAAAGAGATGTGAAGCATGGATGACACATACCGGCAGCGGCATCGGACACGGCTCTGGCGATGGCGGAACTGGACACGGTGCGGTTACGACTCATGATCTCCTCGAATTCGGGCTCGCTGATTGGCGGAACCACTTCACCCACCACTCTATGCTCGGGCGGCGGTCCGGCTCCGTACGGCACGTGTGTCGGCGGCTGCAACAATAAACATCACAATAATCATCAAGGCTGTAACCTCAGATGGGAGCATCATATAGATTTATTTGTATAAATCTTAACTTCATATCAATTTCATTCTATAAAACCCGCAAAATACTGAATATTAATGAAGTAAAGATTCTATACTTTTTATACGTTCAGTCGGTTCTACAGTATGGGTTGGTGATATGGGGTGGAGCATACGATGTTTACATGGAAAAAATATTTATCATGCAAAAATTGATAATTAAAACAATCCTTAATAAACTGAGAATATATCACAGTAGAGAAACTTTCGACCAATTCAAGGTGATGACTATTCGCCAACTATATATACTGAAAATGTTACAGTACATACGGGTGAATAAAAACGAGTTTACATTGAGAGATAATACTGCTTTGTATAACTTCAGATTGAGTTCACACAACACATTTATTTTATCAATCAACACATCAATTACACCAATCTGACAATAGTAAGCAGACAATTGAGACAATCTTAGCACTAAACTAATAAATCTCATCCCTGGTGACAGAATTGATATTTTTTCCCTGTGGGTAGGAGAAGGATGGGAACGAAGTCATTGACTGGATCGTTGAAAACTTTTTCTTTGACATCAGTAATTTATTTTTTCACTATAACTTCTTTAGTTTCTTCTTTTCTTCATATTAGCTTGATTTTGTTTAAAATTGATACTCTCACTCAGCGGACAAGATTTTTACTTTGCTGGGTGATGCCAATAGTGTATATATTTAAAATGTTTTGTTTCAATTTTGTTCTCCATTATCGTATTATCTCAAAGAAGGTTATAGAATAATTCTATACTATATCTACTATGAAATGTTATCATGTATTAATTTTGGCAATAAACAATATTATTGCACAGTCAGCATTCTTATTGATAAAAGATTCTTATTTTTGATCATATGTTAGTAATTATTTAGTAATAAAGTATTTATTTATTTTCAAATCACTTGAAAATGGCATTAGTAGCCGAAACATGTTGTGACGAAATAATTTTAAAAAAGGGTACTCAGATTTATACTTTTATTTATATTAGAAGTAGCCGTAAAGAAAAAAAGACAATAGAAGGGAAACTTCCTATCTAAAAAATGTATTTCTCAGAGCACCAAGACACCATTTGAAGGGAATCGGAATGCCGTTTTCAAATTACACTCAAAATACTATGAGA
Organism: Nilaparvata lugens; assembly: GCF_014356525.2. NCBI lineage: Eukaryota > Metazoa > Arthropoda > Insecta > Hemiptera > Delphacidae > Nilaparvata > Nilaparvata lugens. The sequence continues at coordinate 5,192,704 of NC_052504.1, forward strand.
TCACATTAATTGAGTCAAATTAATTTTATACTGAATCTGGGTTTACACCAAAGTTATTAACAAAATCTTAATAACTTAATCCTTACAGATTCTATTGGATTGAATGGAACTTGACAAAAACATAATTATATGTTCATCATGTGTATGATGAGATATGTTCAATCTAATAGAAGTTTAATCTAATAGATTAAGTTATAAACATTTTGTTATTAACTTTGCTGAAAGTTATTAGACTCTATTAGATTGAATATAACTTATCATACACATGATGAACATATGTGTTTTTCAAGTTCCGTTCAATCTAATAGAATCTATAAGGATTAAGTTATTAACATTTTGTTATTAACTTTGGTGTGAACGCAGTTTAAGAATATTATTACTGAATATTCATGCTTACAATTAAGTGATTGAAAAACCCTTTATCAATAATTCTGATACAATTTGGACTATAGTATAAACTATTATAGCTATAGTCCTTGTAATAATATTGTTGTGTAATTATTGTCATGAGCTACTCAATTTTGTGCTTATATTACTTGTACATGATTGTGACTGACCCTTTGCGCAGGTGGAGGCGGATGATAGCCGGGAGGCGGCTGCTGTGGCGGGGGCGGTTGGTGCGGGGGTGGCGCGGGGACACCGGCCCCCGGTGGGCCTCCTGCCCCCTGCTGCTGGAAGAAGGCCGGATTCACGTGGGGTTGAGGCGGGCCACCGTGGCCTGGAGGCGGCAAACCTAAATCACAACATTTATTCAATCAAATTCAAATTTATTTTATAATCAAGTACTCTAATAAGGCTACTTTTCATTCATTCATTCATTTACGATACAAATAAAACTGATGTTATATATCTTGAATGAATGAATTTTATTTGCCAAAAACAAAATACAAAAAAGCTTTACAAAAAATTAATATAAGTATATGCTACTGCACTTAAACCAAGATACATACATTTATTTAATTAGATATAATAACGAAATGATATCCTTTACATTACAAACAATAGTTTTAAAATGAAGATTCAATTTATGATCACATGCATAAGTACAGTAGGTGAGGCAAAAACACCGGCAAAAGGAAGATTCCTTGTGCGCCAGTGTGAGTCGTAAATCAGCTTAATCAGGGATGTAATATATAAACTTGAATCTAGCGTATGAAGTGTTCGAAAATATAATTTATAATATGAAGTTGATTACTGTATAAAAGTCAACGATTGGAAATAATTCAAGTTTAGCAATATATAACAAATAATAAAGAATAAATCAATATATAACATTGGTAGATAAAATAATAAGGTAGCCCTTGTCCTATTTTTATTCTAAATTTATAGGTGATGACACAGTTCAAAACAGGGTTAGAATTTCTCGTGTACAATTTCTATACAATTTTAGTCCAAAATAAACATGGAGACTATACATTTTGAATATAGATGACTCAAATTAACAAATTAATTGGAAATATTCCACTCAATCACCATTTGAAGCCACCACTACTTGAATTATTTAATTAATATAGAAACAACAACATATAGTACCCTTCTTACATAAACACTACTAGATTCAGCTTCCAAAATTCTAGAATTTTCATATTTTTTCGGGCAAAAAATGTGTTAAAATGTGTGAAAGTGAAGACCCAAAATCATTTCGGAAAACATAATTTTATACTAGCAGGTAACCCGCGCTCCGCAAGCGTCAGAAAACAGTTTACCAGAGGGTTACAGGTTCAAATACATGTCCACACGATTCTATTTACATTCGGTAACCTGCCTCCCGTATTTAGAAAGTCTACTGGAATCGTGAAAACTATAGTCCGAAAGAAATTACTTTTAAAATGAAGAGAAGAAACCAGTTTCTCCTTCAACAGTTTGTAGCATGGACAGAGTAGTGGCATAGAGAAACAATAGCATAAGTAGATATCCCATGGTATAGGGCGTTTATGTCGCAACTTTTACTGTTATCTCAAGCTGATAGTCCATGTAATTCTTTCCCGTGAAGCTGTGTGACACTGGTAGTCTCTCATATTGTGCCGTTCATACACTCTCACCCCAACAAAACAGTAAAAATTCGACAATAATCAACAGTAATCGGCTTGTGATAACAGTAAAAGTTGCGACATAAACGCCCTATACCATAGGATATCTACTTACGCTATTGTTCCTCTATGGTAGTGGAGAGGAGTAAGCATGCTGCGCACAATTGGATGCTCACACAAAATTAGGGAGAATGCTGTCACAGAATATATACAGAATGGAGAGTCGGCTAGTATCCTGACGCCAAAATCCGCCATCTTGAAAGAAAGTCTAGCATTGTAACAGTAGCGGTTATTTTAATTTCTAACAAGATGTCGGTCACGATCACGTGACGTGGTCTTGGTGCACTCAAGTCTTGGCGTCATGTAAAATGCATTGGTTGGATTGATACTTCATGTATTCTGTGATGCTGTTAGGTGGTGGGAGTGATTAGTGAAGGAAAGAATATCGGGCCTCTCTGTCTTCTAGTGAGAGTCGTGTTAAAAGTAATATTTCTCGGACTATAGGCATAATACAACAGTGCTCACATAAATATCCAACTAAAATCTTAATAACTTGAAATTGCCACAAACAATATAATGAACGGAAATAACAAGGAGAATAATTTCGGTTGTTGAAAACGTTATCACTATCTAGAGCCCCGAAATTGTGCACTAGAACTCAATAATGGTGTAAGAGCCGAAACTAGTAATTTTAATAATAATATGTTATTTGAATTTTAGAGTATTCTAATTGAATACAGTTTGCTACTACAAAATCATCTGGAGGTGTCCATAAAACTCAAGCTTGATTAGAGAGACGATCTTGAAAAAAAAGAGTAGGAAGAGAAGGAGGATTAGGGTAGGAGGAGAGGGTGAAGGGGTAAGAGGCTGGTTGGAGAGAGAGGGGAAGAAGAACGGAGAAGGAGAAGAGGGTGAAGAATAGGGGAGAAGAAAGAGGGGAGAAAAATGAGAATGAGGGAGAGTTGGAAAAGAAAGATAAATAAAAAACAGGACAAGAGAAAGACGACAACCATGCTGAACTTGATGGCAGAAAGAGTGAAGGGAGAAGAGAAGAGAAAAATAGAGAGAGGGAGTGATGAAGAGAGATAATGAGGAAGACAGATCAAGGAAGAAGTAGATGAGGCAAATAACAAATAATTCTCCACATTTAATCAAGGTGGATGAGTCATATTGGCAGAACAAAAATTGAGGAGAGATAAGGGGAAGAATTATTGAATTATTGACAAGGAGCAGAGGTGGGAGCAAGATGAGAAGAAAAAGGAATGGGAGAGGGAGGAATGAGAAGTAGGAATAGTAGCCTACAACATTTGCTGGTCGTACCTCCCATTTGTCCTGGCGGTGGAGGGCCGCGAGGCGGGGGAGGACCTCCCTGGCCAGGGGGTGGAGGACCCTGCATGGGGGGACCCTGCTGATGCGGGGGGAATCCTTGCGGGGGACCACCTGCGTAGCCACAAACATACAATCCAATAACAAAACACATATAAACGACACTAATCTTAGCTATCTTCAGAGGCCTAATGCATGAGAAAATACTAATAACATCAGTATACAGCTGGTTATTATAATGGGAATTTACTAAGATACTTACTCTGTTGTATATCCATACTTTTTCACTATTAAAATTAAATTTTAAAAACATTTAGGGTGGGCACACACCAGTTAGTCAAGACAAGACTAGTCACGATTAGTCACAATACTTCACATAGTTGCTTATGAAGCAACACACACCGATTAGTCATTGCAATTAGACATGTCTTCATAAGCAACTATGTGAAGTATTGTGACTTAACGTGTCTTGTCTTTTCTTGACTAATTGGTGTGTGCCTAGCCTTATGAAGTGAAAATGCACTTACTATTGAAGTGCAATTGGTAGTGACCCACACCAGGTCGAACAATCGTCACTACCAATAGTAAGTGCATAAGTGTTTTTAAAATTCAAGTTTAAAATACCTAAGTGTATTTTCTCATGCAACAGGACCCTGGTCGTTTCTTTTGCAGATAAACGACAGGAATTGAAAAACATGACATTTATCAAGTACCCCAAAAATCCACAATACACTATATTTTCCCAATTCTCGAAAAACACCACTAAATTTTTCAATTCAGGCTTGTATTACATTAGACCACCAGTAGATCGCCAAGTGTACGATCAAGTGGCCATTAGTTCTTATCGCGCTCATTACACTAGGGTCGCCAACAAGGTTACCAGATTTTATTTATTATTTATTCATATAAGTGAGGTCCACGTTATGATGGCAGTGGAGAAAGATAGTAGAACAATCCTCTGTCTTGTCAATGCCTTCTATAGACTGTAGCTGATACAGGTTTATTGATGTAATATTAACGGTTCATTTTCGTTTAAAATAATCAATTATATTTTACCAAGCAAGAAATTGTATTTTACAATGTTTTCATAATGAATTTTTATAATTAAGATGAAATATCTTGTTAATTAGTTATTAATTCTACTTGTATCCTAGTAACCAGCTTAGCAACATAGCTAAACGTTTTTTTGGGTGCAAATTTCAAACTGAAACTCTACATTTGAATTGTTTTTATGTGATAAATTACAATATTTGAAGCAATATTGGACATTTGTAATTGTGAAGATAAATTTGAAAATGTTTTTTTTTGTGAAAATTGAGTTTCAACCTTTTTTTACCTTAAAATTGTTCCAGCAATCAGATTTTTTACTTATGTGTAACGCTAGTTCGCCTCCATGGTGCACATTGGGTAACGCTAAATGGACTAGCAAATGATGGCGGTCAGACAAACTTATGTTCTCCTGACCAAAAACTACACAACATCTCAAAGGAATTGAAAATATACAGTGTATATGTAGACATTTGAGACTCATGAGCTTTATATGTGTTGTGTATCTACCATAAGCTAAATAATAAAATTCTACTTGTTAAAAGACATGGCAACAGATCAAAGTGAGAAAGAGATAGCGCTATCCGTTTTGTTGAATGATAGACAAGGATAGTAATACCATTGCTAATCAAACACTGCTATTATAAAGTGGACCTCACTACAGAAAATTCATTTTCCTTATTCATTTTTCATTTTCTTTCAATCATTTCTTTATTTTGGCGTCTCGGCTGGTGACTCACTCGGGTCACCAACCCGGCCACCAATCTTTGACGTTTGTTACAACACTTTGTGTTTTATGACAATAACGGATTTATTGATTGAATCCTGGTATCGCGTTGGTCTCCTAGCATGCTTTAAGGTGCGTACAGATATACGCGCCGCGAACCTCACTACAGAAAATTCATTTTCCTTATTCATTTTTCATTTTCTTTCAATCATTTCTTTATTTTGGCGTCTCGGCTGGTGACTCACTCGGGTCACCAATCCGGCCACCAATCTTTGACGTTTGTTACAACACTTTGTGTTTTATGACAATAACGGATTCATTGATTGAATCCTGGTATCTCGTTGGTCTCCTAGCATGCTTTAAGGTGCGTACAGATATACGCGCCGCGAACATGAGCAATTCACTTTCAATCAGCTGACTATATCTGTATTTTTACAGAAACGGTAAGATACTGATATAAAAAGCTTGGCAACAGCTGATTAAAAGTGAATTGCTCATGTTCGCGGCGCGTATATCTGTACGCACCTTTAGATACGGTCACCAATGGTTATTCTCTGTCAACCCACCAGTGGCGGATCTACGGGGGGGGGGGGGCTTTCGGGCTCAAGCCCCCCCCCCCCCAAAACGCCTAAATTTTTTTTGTAAGAATGTAAATTTTATACAATATAATTAGTTTGAAGCTGGTAAAGTATATTCATTGGCAAGAATGACCTAATTCCACTACTACGTCTTCAATTGTATGATATCCGTTAACGTTTTAATACTTTGTATAATATCTTAGTTACATTTACATTGCCTGCCCGCTCCGTTTATCTGGTTTCATTGAAACAAACGCGCACTATAGAGGACGCACATACAGTGACTTAGCGGTTTCCCCTAGAGGCGTCGGCGCTGGTTCCCCCCCTCCTCCTTGGAACAACCGGTTTCCTTCTTCACCCCCCCCCCCAAAATAAAATTCTAGATCCGCCACTGCAACCCACTGGCGGTCTAATGTAATAAGAGCCTAATTGAACAAATAATGTATAAATACCAAAAACAAAACACTTTTATTAAACTCCCAATTTTCTAAACAAAACGCCACTTCGAAACCAAACAAACCCTCCCATACGATTGTGATGTTCACTTCAAATCATAAACATTCCTTATGAATACATTCATTTTGATGTTGAACTTATTGTATGAATCTATAAACAATAAATGAATGCTTTGTACTTATTATATGAATCAATGAAGAATAAGTGAATGCTAACAGTTTAAAGTTAAGTGAGTCTCACTGTGTTGGAAAAACAGAATAGAGTAGATATCAGAATGACTGCAAAATAATATACAAGGAACAAAATATAAGTAAAAATGAACGACAACCAAACCTACCTCAATCACATACAGTAACCAAATTCAAAAATATCATAAGTGACCATTATAAATAATTTATAAAATAGAATTATAGTACCCTTTGAAAATAATAAAAATACAATTATAACTACTAGTTTCGGTGATCACACCATGATGGATAGAGGCAGCTGCTAAAATAATATATTACTTGAAGATGATATTTAAAATAAAACAAAACTATTAGCAAACATTTATTTGATATTCATTTTTATAACCTGTCGATGGAAGTAGTTATAATATTGTAGTTTTATTCTATTATTTTCAAAGGTTAATTCTATTTTATAAATACAAGAAAGTAGCCCTGAATTCATACATTTCAAGATTATAAATAATATTAGTGGCACAATCATATGGAAAGTGGACCGTTAGTGAAACCAGCTACTTTGGAGCTAAGCCACACGAAGCGTTTTTTCAGGCGTTTTCAGATGAGTCGGCAGGGCAGGAAACTCTCCGATTGGGTTGGCGTTCAGGAATCAACTGATGATCGGAGAAACCATGCCGACTCGCCTGAAAACGCCTTAAAAAAAGCTTAGTGTAACTTGGCCCTCATCCTTAGTGCTTTATTGATATTAGAATATCATTTGTAAAACGTGCCTATGAGTGGAAACAGAAGGACAATTCAAGAGACATCATTAGCTTAGGCCCGGTTGCACAAAAGCGGTTAAATTTTAACCTTGATTCATTTCACGAGAACCAATCAGAGAAGCCGTCTTTTCAATAAAGCCTTCTCTGATTGGTTCTCGTGGAATTAATCACGGTTAAAATTTAACCGGCTTTTGTGCAGCCGGCACTTAGTTTTTGTATAATGTTGCTAATAAAGTAATATAATTTTTGTTAATACTTGAACATTGGTGATGGATTCATAATAATTATTAGAATAATTTGAAATACGTAAATATGTTATAAATTAATCTTCTTCATTTTATTTTTTTATTCATACAGAAATGTATTTATTTATTTGCTTTCTACGTGAATATAATAAATTTTATATATAATAATAGAGGATTAATAAAACAAAATAAAACTTGTAGCACCCTTTATTTATTAAAAAACTTAAAATAGTTGAACAACTAGTTTCGGTTCTAAAACCATCTTCAGGTTCTAAAATAAATAAATAAAATTCAATAACTGTTTACTAATTGATATAAAACTGACATATGTTTAAATTCGTATGACTAATTATTTATGGTAAAAGTTATTAAATTTAAATTTATATTTTAAAATTTTAATTTTATTTATTCATTTTTAATTTTATCAAAAATAGGATTATTTAAGTCAAATTGGATTATATTTATTAATTATTCCTATTCAATTTTGCAGTTTTATAGATATAAAATTCTTCTTTTACATTCAATTTATTACTTTCACTACCAATGCTTAATATTTTTAATAATTTAACTTATATTTCGGTTTTAGAACCGAAACTAGTTGTTCAACTATTTTAAGTTTTTTAATAAATAAAGGGTGCTACAAGTTTTATTTTGTTTTATTAATTTAAAAGCAGCCCATTTCAATAAGTGTTTTAATAATTGAGGACCTTGACTGACATAGGGCACATGGGTCTATGTGCCCTTTTTCCGGCAATCGTTTCAAACGAACCGTCATGATTTCCTGTACATGCTTGCCAACTTTCACATATATTTTTCCTGTGATGTTTTACATAAACTTGATTAAAGTGGTGGCAACTGATGTTCTTTGAAATAGTTCCCTCGTTCACTGTTCAGAGATTTAATTAAGTGAGCTTGTGAACTGTTAGTGTTATGTTCATGAGATTATTATTTCATAGTTTTATAAAATCATCATGGAAGTAGAAGTTGAATAAAAACGAAACACAAAAATCACACAAATGTGAAACGGGGCAGTGCCAAATCTCAAATCGTCAAAAGCCATTTCCTAAAAATGAGCTTTTGCCTTATGCGCCCTTTGTCCGGCAAGGTCCTCAATCGATAATCATCAGGAACTAATATTAAATTGATAAATAATATTGTTCATTAACTTTGATCTTGTGTCTATTATACTGCACATATATAATTTGTAACTTGTTTTGACATATGCTTGATTAATTCAAGTACTGCTTTTATGATACAATATATCATATATACTGGAATGACTTTAATCACAGCTATCTACTATACTAGGCCGTGGAAAAAATGTGACAACCTATTCCGTTCTATAATTTCCATTGACTTTATAACATGAAACTCTTAGTGGGAGTCCAAGTTACTGTATTTGAAATTGAGTCCTTCGTGTGGCCTCCAACGACTTTATAACATGAATCTCCCTAAAGGGGTTTCTCATATAGAGATAGGAGATATATAAACTAAAATAGTTTTATTTTAGTGAACTATAAACCTAAATAACAGCACAGTTCAACTGTTTCTATGCATCGTATTATACAACGTGAGTCCCACTATGTGAGTGTACCTTATTAGACTGAAATTAGGAGTGTACTGAAATTAGGTCATTAGTGGAAATTTACTGTATTTAAAATTGGGTCTTCATGTGACCCACTGACCTGGAGGACGATTCCACTCGGGACCTCTCGGAGGTGGTCCCGGAGGCGGAGGTCCGCGCTGATCGGGTGGCGGGGGGCCTCCTTGTCCTGGGGGCGGCAGGGGGCCACGTGGCGGCTGGCCCGGGGGCGGGGGCACCTGGAATGGCATGCCCCGTTGCCCCATCATTGGCCCCTGTGGCGGGCCTTGGGGTGGGCCTTGCGGAGGACCTCTCGGTGGGCCGCCTGCCATCATATCTGCAAAGTTTAATTAATATTAAAAATACTTTTAAGAATCAAATTGAAAACAGAAATTTCCATTTAGAAAACTATGCCGTTTACATTGGACAAGTTTACTTGAATTAAAATTTTGCATAAAATTGATGTATTTTTGCGAAATTAAAGTCAAGTTTACAAGGACAATCCACTATACCAATGTAAACTCTTCTTACAGTTTTGTAGATTTATTTATTTATCATTTACAATCAACTTAAGGACAAAGAAACAGACTACTAAATGTTGAACATTTGGACACATTATCATCAAAATGTTATACTTTTGCTTTTTTAATGTGAATTTGTGTTGAAAAATAGTTTTATTTTAAAGAGCGTCCGAGGAGCTTGGTTGTCGTCTACGGTCCCGGCAACTAGTCCCCTCTGAACCAGTGGGAAATTTGCTGTCGGGGAGACTAGTTGACGTTAGCGTTCAAGGAGCTTGGTTTTTGCTAGTATTTTGCGTTGGCGTTCAAGAAAGTTTAAAGAATTTGCAGTGTCGAAAAATGTAAATCATTGTTACATTTCAAGTTTTAATTTATTTTTCTCATTCCTTTTCTTCTTTGGATATTTTTCATGCAACATGATTCATATTTAATGCTGATCTGCGTTATCTGTAGTTATATGCTATGAATTTAAATAATGAATTTGGTTCCACCTATTACATGATTGGCATACATTAATTAATAGTTGGAACATTGTCATCTTACCCTATTTCATCTTATTTTTGTGTACGATCACGACAACCAGACCCCTCACACCCAGCAGGGGATCTACTTTCGGGGAGCCTAGTGTCGTGAGCGTGTGAGGAGCTTAGTTGTCGCCGACAACCAAGCTCCTTCGTTCTAGTGGGGGATTAACTGTCGGGGAGATTAGTTGACGGCAATGGTATATTTTGCCAGGGGATTTAATGACGCCTGTGATCAAAATAGCGAGGAGCTTAGTTGTCGGGGAGACAGGTTGGCGGCGACCCATATCAAGTATCAATAATAAATTAATATGCCGGCCACATAGCCGTGTTGACTAAGGCGTTGCACCCTTCAGTCTGCTAGTGCTACCTGGTCACGGGTTCGAATCCCGCCGAATCCCATTGAATAGGCATGGACGTTTGATCATCTCGTAATTCACCCTCCTAATTTCCATTACCCACGCACAAGCAATAAGCTCATGTGGGCATCATGCGCAATAAAGAGAAAAAATTTGTCTGGAGGAAGCAAGCTCAATTGCAATACAAGATGCGATGAGGGTGAGGAGAGTGCGGATGAAAACTAACATTCAATTCAGTAATAAACTCACATTTATTCATGCTGAATATTGACAACATGATTAATAATAGGAAAGGTAGAAATTAATAGAAATACAACAAAAAACAGTTAAAACGTATGGAAACAAGCTAATAATAATTGTCATGCTGTAATAATCATCTGTGAAACGTTTTCAAGGTATTCTGATTTTCAACAACTGACGAGAAATACAATTCTTCACAAGCAACCCACTATAGTGGAGTCCAAGTTATATTGGCAGTGGATAAGGAAAGGGTTGCCAATTCTACAGCAGCTACTGCCTTCTACATAGCATTCTGAGTACTATAGTACCTTTGATTGTGCTTATCACATTGATATCCCTAATACAGTGAAGTCCACGTTATAATGGAAATGGAGAAAGATAGGAAAACAGTATTGCCGATTATCTGCCTTGAGTTGCCTTCTGGAGTTGATAGGTGGATATCTGATGTAATATTAACGGTTCATTCTTGTTTAAAATAATCAATTATATTTTATCCGACAAGAACATAGGCTAAATATTGTTCAATGATTTAATAATGAATGTTCACAATTGAGATTGAATATTTTAAATCTAATTAAAATATAAGTTGATATAAAGTTAATATATAATATATAGTTAACTTATATAAGTTAAATATAAGTATAAAGGTTTAATGGTCCATTAGTTTATAAGATTTGTTAAGATCTGATGATGAATTTTCATGATTGAGGTTGAATATTTCAATTAATAATATTTTTACATTGTTGAAAAACCATCTGGCAAAGTTGCGGAACTAGAAAAGGTTAGCACTATCTGCTTTGTCGAATAATAGACAAGGATTGCAACACCAATGTTAATCAAATACTGCCATTATACGCGGACCTCTCTATACTATAGGGCATCTAAAGGTGCGTACAGATTCACGCGCCGCGAGCATGAACAATCCACTTTTAATCAGCTGATGCAAAGCTTTTTATATCTGTATCTTACCGTTTCTGTAAAAATACAGATATAATCAGCTGATTAAAAGTGAATTGCTCATGTTCGCGGCGCGTATATCTGTACCCACCTTTATATGGCAAGCAAAGATTTCAACTAAATTCAAAAGACAATTCACCTAATGTGGACAACAAAAATAAAGCACTTGAAGGAAATCTAATAATAATATCAATTAGAAGCAGCAATATTATGACTGATAAAATTTACACTTGGTAAATTTAAAAAATCATAATTTAAATGACATACTTTTGAAAATTACATTGTGCAAGGCAAACAAATAACATATATTTATAAGAGGTGTAAAGGAAAAATAATTCACCTACTTGTTATTATTGAAGGATTTCGAACCGTCATGATCAAATTCCATCATATCACGAGAAGAATATGCAACACACACACACAAACGAAATTAAAAAGCTACACTAATTTTAGTCTGAAATGAATTAGTTGAGGCTTGAGTCTCCATCGAATCAATTATTGGCGTTACCAGTTATTGTGATACTATGGAAGATATCCAATATCTCTAGTAAATTAGACATCTAGATTAATATTATTCATTTATCAATACAATCATAAATCATAATCTATTTATATGAAAGGGCGACAGAAACAGGCTAAGCCAAAACTGCTCTACTGTCATTTTTTATAAATTGAAAAACTTCCAAAAGACAGGTTATATTATCATTACTAAAAAAAATGTGAGACCAATTACATGTCCGAAATGAATAAACTAGAATCTATAACTGAAAGATAGTGTGACCAAACCAAAACTAGTATCTGAATTGTTCTAATGAATCAGTGTTTTTGACAATATCAAGTCGTTTCATTCAATATTAATCAGAAATAATGTAATTTATTCATCTAAATTTCAGATGTTGTCTCTGTGAAGCTTCAAATGAAGCAAAAGATTTGAATGTATGGAATGTATGTGCTTAAGGGCTGAAAATATACTATAGTGAGGTCCACGTTATAATGGCAGTGGAGAGAGATAGGAGAACAACGTTGTCGATCCTCTGTCTTGTCAATGCTGGTAGCTGATACGCGTTTATTGATGTAATATTAACTGTTCATACTCGTTTAAGATAATCAATTAATTTTAATTAATTTTATTTATATTTTTCAATAATTTCATAATGAATTTTAATAATTAACATGAAATATTTTGTTAATTAATTATTAATTCTACATTATTCAAAGACAATCTGGCAACAGAGCAAAGCGAGAAAGAGATAGCGCTATCCGCTTTGTTAAATGATAAGACAAGGATAGCAATACCATTGTCAATCAAACACTGCCATAACGTGGACATCACTATAGCTACTTGAGGAAGAGAGAGAAAGAGAGAGAGAGAGAGAGAAACAAAGAAATAACTGAAATTACTAATAGAGCAATAATGCGGCCATTGGTAGGCCTATTTTAAAATAGAAAAGTCGCTCTGATCACTTGGAAATTAAATGTTTTTAAAAAAGCAATAAGGTTGAGTGGTGGAGAGGACTAAGAGGTTCTAACTCCGCCAAATAAATAATGTTTTCATTTCATTAAAACACTATCTAGCAAAGCCTATACTTGGATGGCTAGGGTGGGCAGTCCACTAGAACTGTTTTCGTCCGAACTAGCATCGGCAGAAAACTACCGAACGATCCCCCAACAAAGAAAGGAATAGATGCTCGTCCATTGCAACAGGTTCATACGGCCGTCTCCGGCTGATCAATTTTTCGATCCGAATTGAATGGAATTTTCCGGCTCTATCCGGCCGAACTAATTAGTCGAGCTGAGACAACAAAGTGTTCCTAACCTAAAATTGTTTCAAAGTCTTGTTTGTTTTTGTTCTTTGAAGTTGTTCTGTTTTATAAAGTTGTAACTATGGACAATGAAAAGTTGATAAGTTTGGTTCAAGAGCATGTTCCATTGTGGGATATGCGAGACAAAAGATATCATCGTCGTTATGTTCAAAGGAATCTGTGGACAAAGATTGCTGAACAAATAGGATCTGAAGGTAAGATTATTGTAATGAATAACTAATTTAGTGGATATTTGCTTATTAAATTTTCAAAATCTCAATATAATCATTGTTTATGAAAATTTTTGGTGGCTATAATAGTAGTTAATTCATTGGCAACCAGCCAACTACTGAACTATACTGACGTAAACGGTTCCAATGGACGACCATATTCGGCCGAATTAACGGCCGGCAGATTCGTCCGATCCAACGGCCGAACAGATCGGTTGAATACGGTTCCAGTGGACGGTTACCCTAAAGGCTCAATACTCAACTCAATTGATTCAGACTAAAATTAGATAATAAAAAACACAAAACGTTGGGATAATTTAGAAAACAAAGCTCTACGACACATATTACAACATCAAAATGAACAGCATTGGAAAACATATACTGATGAATGTGAATTTAGTGGATAAGTTTGGATTATTCCGTGAATTTTTCACAATCATGCTATATAAATTACCATGCACAATATGTTTATGGAAAATATCAAGAGGAATTCAAACTTGACACATCTATCAATCCAGTAAGCCTACTGCAAACAAGGTGGTAACAAAACTAATATTAATTTTCCAAACAAAAACATAAAATATTGATTTGGCTTTCTGGTAGCCTTCTAAACCTTTTCAAATTGTATTTTATAATCCAGTAGTCACTTTCATCTACTATTAGCATAGAGAAACAATAGCGTAAATAGATATCCCATGGGCGTTTATGACGCAACTTTTACTGTTATCTCAAGCCGATTACTGTCGATTATTGTAGAGTTTTACTGTTTTGGCCGGGTGAGATTGTATGAACGGCACAATATGAGAGACTGCCATCGTCACATAGCTTTATGGGAAAGAACTACGTGGACTATCGGCTTGAGATAACAGAAAAAGTTACGACATAAACGCCCAATACCATGGGACATCTAATTATGCTATTGTTTCTCTATGCTATTAGTCACAAGCTACGAATCAGATGTATACGAAAATTGTTAATTAGGTACTGTATATGAGAAGTCATCAAATGTTTTGATGAATAAATAATGTTATAGAAGTAAAAAAAAACATCTATAGTGAGATGTCTATCTATGTGTTTTCAATTTATTGTATATTAAAAACTTTTCAAAAAAGGGTAATATTATGTTATTTTATAAATAATATATAGAGAGATTTACCTAAAGTCAGTGGAAATAATAGGACTAAAGGGTTGCCAAGTCATATTTTCATCACCTTCTAGTAAGAGTAAGTATGATTCAAGTCATCCCAGTATATTTATTTATTTATTTATTTATTAGATAGAGCGAACAATACAATAGTCGGAAAAGAAAAAACAGGCTATTGCCCAAAACTTCTTCAATTTCCTGATTTTGTCACAAATCATCCAAATATTATGTAGGTTATGTTCACTTCAATTTCAACACCAAATCTTCAATCTGAAACTATGAATCAGAATAAAACAAAGAATTTCAAATTTAGATAGTTTGATAATGAAACTTCCGTTAAAACAAAAACCAAACTTCAAATATTCACAAAATATAGAATAAAATCACTTAAATTTTGAGCTCGAATATATCTGGATAATATTAATGGTAGATTCTTGTTAATAATGATAAATTACATTTTATTCGTCAATAGAATAAAACGATCATCAATAATACATTTTCATGATTGAGGTAGAATATTTTGGTAATTTACTGTCAACCAACGACCATTGTCGATTACTGTCGACTATTGTCGTTTACTGTCGATTGTTACTGTCATGGCCGGATGAGAGTGTATGAGCGGCACATTTTTAGTACAGAGATTTTAAATGTATTCATAGTCACTGCAAGTATGACTACCAGCGCCACAAAGCTCCACAAAAAAAAACTACTATCAGCTTGACTTGTCTTGTAAACATAACCTATGTATAATATTTGGACAATTTGAAACTAAATAAAGAAATTGAAGAAGGTTTGGGCAATAGCCTGCTTTTTCTTTTCCGATCGTTGTATTTTTTTGCTAACGTAACCTAATAAATAGTAAAATTTGGAGCATAAGCACTCTATAACATGAGCCATTTTCTTATATTATACCTCTATGCTAAAATGTTTTAAAAATTCAATGACCATAAAATTCTATTCATATTTAATACTATACCATGAGACATATTCTTATCCTAAATTTACTCTTCAAACCCTTCAAGTTTTTTCCCGTTGCACCTATTTCATTATTTTTGATAATAATTGAGTTTATTACCTTACTATCAATATAACACAAATCTATTAAACTATGTTCATTTCCCTCTTTCTTTCTTCTTTTTCACCTTTTGTCTTCTGTTCTTTATCTTCTTCCATCACTTCATAAGATTCACTCTAATTTATTGTATACCGGCACCACCCTCCTAATTCATAATATATTAATTTAATACGATATAATAATATAATAGCATACGATCAAGGTTTTTGAGAGATGTCAAGAGATTTGTAATGGAATGTGAGAATATAGATACCTTTTTTAGAATTCTCATGTAGCCTTATAAACTTGTATATCATAATATTGTACAATATACTTCAAAGCTAAAACTGATAAATCATCGATACTGTTTGTCACATATATGCGACTGTAGGCCTCAGTAACTACTTTTTAGCACTAGTTTTGTAATCAATTTTTATAACACCATCTCAAAAAGGTCTAGTACCTCGAGATGCAAATACTCAATTGACATTTCATTTCATTTTGTAATAGTATTTTCCCATGTTGTAAAATTTATATTGCTTTTATTATGTATTTCTAAGATGTTGTATTTTTTATTCCTGCCAATAAAAACAAAAAAAACATTTTTTGAATTAAAACTTATTTTACCTTTAAGATGGTATTTTCTTGCTCACCCTGTTTTAGTGTTTGCCATAGGTCTTATCAGACATGGCAACGTAAGATGTATGAATTCAAATAAGTACTAAAATATATTTTCTCTATGTTCTATGAATTCAATGGAAAAATCGTCTAATTTTGAAGACTTACCGGGCTGCCGGGGGGGTCCGTTCCAGTTGTTATGCTGCTGATAGTTGTGATGGGGTGGGGGCGGACCTCCACCACCGCCTCCCATCGGCATAGGCATGCGTGGCGGCCCCTGAGGGGGGCCTTGTGGAGGCGGAGGACCACCTCTTGGAGGCGGTGGCCCCCCTCTGAATTGTGGCGGACCACCAGGATGGCCGGGGGGACCCCCTGGATGCGGCATACGACGCATCATCATGGGGTCGCCACCGCGCGGGGGTCCTGGGGGCATGGGGCCGCCAGGGGGCGGGCCCATGCCGCCCATCATGCCCGGTGGATGCGGAGGAGGGCCGCCGTGGTTGTTGTGTGGGCCTACTCCCCCAACCATGCGTCCGTCCTGTTGGTTGGGGGCCGGAGGGGTACGGCGGGTTTTCGATTGCGCCTCAAACTGAAATAAATAAAAATAATAAATAATTATCTCATTTGTTCTAGATCCTTAGCTCATACAGATGAGAGGATAGTGAGGTCTTACCATTCGAACAAATGAGAATTGCTTTTTTTTAAAGAAGTTTTGTTCCCATCAATTGTACAGAGTGAATAGTTGATTGTTATAGCCTGATTGCGATTCACGTTATAGCCTAATGGAAGTGGGAAAAAATATAACACGTTACCGATTCTCTGCCTTGTCAGTGCCTTCTATAGAAGACAGCTGATACCAGTAGCCTATATCTGATGTAATATCAACTGTTCATTCATGTTTGAAATAAGATATATTTCATTTGTCATTTATATTCTTCATAACTGGGATTAAATATTTAGTTAATTATTTACATTTCTAGTGATATTCAAAAGACAACATAATTTTGCGTTGCCATATTTTCTCAATCCTCAAGCCTTAAAATTGTTCAGCATCACTGGAAATATCGGGGATGTTATTCTACATACAATTTTGTGGTTAAATTATAAATTTGAGAAAGTTGCAAATTTACACAATTTGGAAACGCTGCAATTTCTTCGGATGGATGTCCAATGCTCAACTTATTTTATACAAACTAGAGTACTCACATGACTGAGTGCATGTTTGGTTGGGTAGGTGAAGCTACAAACTCCATCCTAGCAACGAAATAAGAGATAACTAGAGTACTCACATGACTGAGCGCAAGTTTGGTTGGGTGGATGATAACCTTGGACCACTTATAGAATAGACACGGCCCATTGTATATTCATACTGAACGTCGATGAAGTCAACATCTACTGCCATATCTCCAAATCGTGACGTCAGCATCAGATAGAAAACTTTTCTGTAGAGTTTGTTTACATTGTTTTCCATAGCAGATTGTGTCTATTTCAGCGGGAGCGTAGCGGGAGTTTACCATTTTAATTAATAATAATTTACATCCTTTTGAAATAGACACAATCTGAAAGTTTTCTATCCGACGTCACGATTTGGTGATATGGCAGTAGATGTTGGCTTCAGAGGCTAGACTTCCCAGCGTGTCTATTCTATAACTGGTCTAAGGTGATAACAACCAAACTCCATCCTAGCAACGAAATAAGAGATAAATAGAGTACTCACATGACTGAGCGCATGTTTGGTCGGGTAGGTGACAACCAAACTCTGTCCGTGCAGCTCTTTCTTGGGCAGTCGATCCATGCAAACACGAATCGAGTCTAGCGAGCCCAGGGTGATGGCACAGAAGCCCTTCGATTGGCCGTTGGCTCTGTTCTCAAAGAACTTCACCTCATTGAAGTCAGTCACACCAATTGATGCCACCGTATCCGTTATGTCCTGATCTGTGGTCCACTGCAATCATTCATCAAATAAAAACAACTAGACTATGATTTATTATTTTAAAACTACCATTAACGACACCCATAATATATATTCAATGCAATGTTGAATTAAGTATTAGGAGGATAGACTCCCATAGACGAGCAAGCAAGTTGTATTTTTTTAAGTACCTGGTGATGATTTTTATTCTCATTATTGTTTGTTTTTTGAGTGTGAATCGTTATTTTAATAAGTGATAGTAGCTTAGCCTACATTATAATTTGGACTGCATTATAAATTTGAGAAGGTACAGTTTTGGGCATAAACATATTGTGCCTTCTCAAATAAGTGTGATAATAATAATTGTGCATGACCGACTGAGTAAATAAATACATTATAGTGAATATTAATTTTTCTTGACAAATATAAACGCCTCTTTACTGATGATTCAAACCTGCGCAGGCTTACCCAAGTAAGATTGCCAATGTACAGCTGATGACGACGACCGCCTTCAGACTTTTGCAAGTTGTTCATGTTTTCGGGACCCGGGCCAGTTCCGTTGTCGGTGGCACCAGTGGGCGGTCCACTGCTGCCTCCAGACGGACCACTTCCCGAGGTGTTGTTGACGCCGCTCCCGGGGGCGGCTGCAATGACGTCATCGTACAAATCGACTCCATCTCCGCCGAAGTCCTCCTGGAAGTTAGTACGTTAGAAGGAACAATTATAAATTCGAAGTTTCAAAACTAAACTAACTTGAAATAGGGATGAAAGAGCGTTTAAAGTAACAAAAAAACTTTAGACTTTTTAATTAACTTTTAGTTATTTGTAATGAAGAAAAATGAAAAAATACTATACATCAAAGATAGCCCAAAATTGAAAGTATTGCAACAATTGCACTATCCGTCACCTAACATATCTATCCATTAGCTTATCTACTGATGCATTTGAAAAATTAATAAAAAGAAGGTTAGGTGGGCCGTAGGGATGAGTTTAAAAATAGATTTGATTAGTTAGTATTTAGAAATAGGGCTATTATTTAACAAATCCCTTCAAAAGTTGTAATTAATCCCTTCAAAATTTATAATTAAGGTTTATAAAACAGCACATGAATGCGTCATAATTTCAGGGGCTGTTTAGGTTATCCTGGCAAATATCTACTGAATAGTCCTAGATTGCCCAATTATTGATTTATAGCAATATATAGGCAATATAGTAGGAAGTTTTTAAATTATACTGTTTTCTATACGTGATAAATTAAGTTTATGTATTACAAATTTACAATCAATGGAAAGACGAATTGTTAATTGTTATGAAACCAAATTGATTTAGTACAGTACCGTTAGCAATTTAGCAAACACGATTTAATTGTTTTGAAAGCCAACTCAATAAATATACATTTAGATTAGATGTAGTTGTGTAGTTATTGGAATTAGTAATGATTCAACGGAGATAATAAAATGGTTTTATTTAAAATTAAAATCTACCGTACGACTATGACGCCATGCAACATAGATGTGATTGTAGTTATTAGAAGTAAAGTACGTTGAATTTATGCTTCAAAATTGAAATACATAATTTTAAATACTAATTTTATAGATAACTATTAACTGAAATAAGAAATAATAAATTACTTGAGCAAAATCCTGTTCTAAATCGTCGGCGTACAAATCCAAATCGACGCCGTCCGCCATTTTCATTAGGACTGACGAGACGAGACGAGACGAGACGAGTGAGAGAGATGAGTGAATGAGAAAATGTTTCAAAACAGAGTGACAGAGAAGGAAAAAATTTCCACTTTGTAGTCTCGATGGAGAATAAAGCCCAGTACCGACGGGTGCGAACGTGAAGAGTTGTGCTGAGGCAGCCTCACTCCTCGAATGCCTTGGTGCGGCAACGTGCATTATTTTGTCAATTCGGGTTCCACGTCAAATTGAACATGATGAATGTTGCACAAGTCTATAAACAATTTGAAATAAGTCATGTTGAAAGGTTTTAAATACAGGTACTCTTAACTGGAATCATATATTGTAAGTGAGGTCCACGTTATAATGGCAGTGGAAAAGGATACGAGAACGGCATTGCTGAATTTCTGCCTTGCCAGATTATATTTCTACACTGTTGAAAAACGATCTGGTAGCGTTGTGGAGCTAGAGAAGTATAGCGCTATCAGCTTTGTCGAATGACAGACAAGGATAACAAGACCAATGTTAATCAAATACTGACATTATAACGTGGACCGCACTATAGAGTCGTGTTAGTGTGAGTAATGCTTAGTAACCGATATCAGAGAGAGCGTTAACTGCGCATGTTCATTGCAAAGCTGTGTTTGACATGGATCCCCTTCAACTTGAAGAAATTAGAAATAATAGAAAACGAAAAGTTGGCCAGTTCCCAGTTGGTATACACCCCTTGCCACTTTGGGCACAGTATACATACAGTACGGAAACTTGGCTAGTACCCTGACGCTAAAATCCGCCATCTTGTTAGGAAGCGCCGCATTGTAATAGTATTGATGGTAGGTTCGGATCACTCTAATGATCCGGATCAATTGATCTGGTTCACTGCTACGAGCCAATCAGAAGACCAGGATTGGAACTTCCCAAGGTCACGTGACGTGTTTAGTATTGGCGTCATGTAAAAAGCATTGGTTAGATAGGCGATTGATTACAAGTTTCCATTCTGTATATTCTGTGCTTTGGGCTTGGGGTTAGCTTAGATTCTTTTGTGTTCTATTTTATTTCTGGTTTTAATGCATTTTTAAAAAGTTCATCTTTTGTTCACCGTTACTAGAAATGGATAACAAAGTAAGATCATCAACAACGTTATTTTTCTTTGTAAATAAGTATAATACAACCTAATTAATATTGCTCTAATTCAAAGTAGGTAGTCTACATTATCAGATTTTAAACAATTCCTCCTTTACAAGATTGTTTTTCTGGTTAATCCGAACGTAAATAATAATGCAATAATAATTTTTGCCTCGTATAACTTTTCCCTCGGTAGGCCACTACCGAGGAATACCTGTATAACCTACATGTTGTGTATACCCTCCGGTCGGTAAACCTCACCTAAAACTTCGTGTACCAGATATACATCATACGGTTCAAAAAATCCACTGTCAGAAGACAAAGCGACCTGAGCAAGTATGCAAAACGGACAAAGTCCTCACGCATACGGCCCAGTCTCTCACAGAATCTTAAAAACTACTTGCACACTGGTCACACACTTCAAACATTCCCTCTACAGACCATTCAGTCAACATATAACATAATTATTCATACCATTGGCCCATACCACATCGCCACACCTAACCTAATCACACCCTTCTTCTTCTGTCTCTTTCTTCTCCTCCTCCTTCTTGACAAAAAGGGGAAACATCATTCATTTGTTGTTGGTCCACCCCTGCAGACAACACAAAGTGCATCCCCTCTTAAGCCCCAATTACGTCTGGCGACCCCTCCACAGCGCGAGAAGACGCGGACGCACTTCTCCTCAAGCCTGACAACGTTGCCCTCCATCTATTTTACTTAACTTGTTAGTCATATAAAACTGCATCAAGGAAGCAATGCTTCCGCAGTATATGATCACTACCTCCGTAAACAAAGCCGTAGTGCATTCGTGTGACGTCAGCACAATAAAAACACTAGCTGATATAGATCAGCTGAAATCAACGAATTTTTATTGGTGTAGGAGCCCTACCTGTGCTGACGTCACACGAAGGGCTCTATGACGAAGGACTGTATGACACGTCAAAATGTAATCTGATATGTTACTAATATCCTTCATCTTTCAACACAACAGTCAAGAGAACACAATAGATTTCATGTAACATATAATTGACCAACAAGGAAGTCATCCGTAGATCCTCGCCCAGGGGTGATGCCCAAATACACACTCACATTCATTCACGTACCTTTCAGGTACCCCATTCATACATACATTCCTTCTGCGAGACTGGCTGCGCATACCTCTCATACTCCTGCACATAGACTTCTCCTGTGCGAACTCTAACTTGACACAAATTATCATAACTTAACATAAAATTATCTATAAAAACCGTAATTGGATACTGATAAAATATAAATCCCTTTTTCCTCGCACTTTAAATTCAATTGTTAATAATTATAATTTAATGCCCATTGCAAATAGATATAGGCCTATCACATATCATACCAATATTGAATGTTTAAGGAAACAGTTGATCTAAATAAGCACTAAAATAATAAACCTTATTCCGGACCACTTCCTCTAAGATTAGTAGAAAAACTAAACTAGAAATAAAAATCTGAACATACAGTAACTTTTCTTCCATATCAACGTATGAATCTCGAGATTTCTGCTCAAACTACTGTTTGCAAGGCCAATTCTTTTAGATACATTTGTTGAAAGTGGACTCGCTTACAATTTTTGCACATTTTTCCTCTTTTTTCCTACTTTCTACTCCAATACTTCCCTTTTATTCTCCTCTTCACCCTTCTTTCCTTACTTTTATACCCTCTACCTGCCTATTACATGGGAAACCATAGTTGGCTGGGTATTTTTCATCCTTTATTTCTTTTCGTGCCACCCCACCATGAAGCCTGTATTAAAAATTTATTTTTGATTGTCATCTTTTGTGTTTTGATTTCGTTATGTATATTGTGTTGATTTGAATAAAATTATTGATTGATTGAATATTCTCGACATATAGGCTAGATCTGTTTTTAATTAGAATAATAGGCTTGATTGGCAGAGAATCTGCAACGTTGTTGTCCTATCTTTTCCACTGACATTATAAAGTGGACCACCTCACTATAGTATCCATATTTCACTGGATGCAATAAGGATTGTTGCCTAAAACGTCTTGATCCCCACTGACCCTTGGTCCCCACTGATGAACTAATATTATATTACAGATGAAAATAACCTATAATATTTGGACAATTTAAGACAAAATTAGGAAATTGAAGAAGTTTTGGGCAGTAGCCTGTCTTTTCTTTTCCGACTACTGTATTTTTTACTCTATATTACAATTTAATATGTTATATGTTAATAATTTGAACTATTATAATTTAATTTATAAACATTCTTCAACAAATCAAATAATATAAATTGTACATAAAAAATTCATACTAGATATAAGTATATACAGACATATTATATGAATAGTAGCTTAATGGGTATAGTACTCACTAGAAATGGCGAATTCGCTATGAGTTCAAGCTCTGAATGTGTAGGCGGATTGAATCATTTGCTCTGCAGCATCCCTGCCAATTTCTAATAACCATCTACTGAAATGTTGCTTGTAGGTGTTAATACTGTAATTTTCCGACTGTTTTAAATGATTGGGAACGTTTCCATACAATGTATGACAAATGTATTTACTATTATTTTTCAAGCAGTTATGTAGGAGTCGGGGATGGGCAATACCAAAGTTAATTAGATTTCTTGTATTATGAGTATGAACTAAATTATTAAAAATGGAGTGCTTGTTGTAGTATATGTAATTCATTAAAACTCGTATGTAAAGTTGTCTAATATTAAAAACTTGAAACTCTTGGTAAGCAAGATTATATGGGTAGCGATAGTCTCGCCTGAGACATGTCTTGATGATTGCTCGCTGTGCCACCGCCACCGGCTCCAAAGCAAACAAGGAGGCTCCAACCCAAGCGATGATACCATACATAAGAACTGACTGGATATATGCGTAGTACGCCACCCGCAGTTGATGTAGAGGGATGACCTCTCTTAGCTGTCTGAAGGCATATATCATTTTTCGCACTCGCTGCTTCGGTGAAACTGTCTGTGGAGCCCAGCTTAATTTATGATCAATCAGAACGTTAAGGTACCTGTACTTTGGATGGAGCTCACTCGCTGCAATACCCCACAATCACATGTAGTGGACTGATAGTCATCACATGAGTGGAGCCTGAGGATCTCCTGCACTGGGCTACTGTTTGATTTAAAATAAACAGGCAAATACTTTGTTTTGTCTACATGCGGCATTATAAGGTGCTCAGGAATTGAGGCTTGAGCAAATGTGCTAATTTTTAATAATATTCAGAATCACCAAATTCACCAACAGTATTATCTTATTATTTCTTGTTTCTAAGGTATCACTTATCGTATTTAACTGTTGTAAATATTGCAGACGGTGGCAATAATTGCTGTTGAGCAGAAGTTCGATAAAAGCCAAATCCCAGTGCCAGGATGCAGCTCTGTATCGTCTCTATTCAACGATGATAGTGATGATGATTATGATGATACACAACGTGCAGGCTGTTCTTTCAAAAAAGAAACGCATGGTGAGATTGTTTTTATATCTATCAACCTATACTCATTTGTACAGAGTGGTCACGTGAAACATTTACATTTTTGAATTAAAAAAATCAATATTATTTTTTCGAGATACTATTTATTCAATGTGGGTAAAATTGAAAAAATGTACAATATTATTCAATTAAAAATAGTTGTGAGTATATCACAAATCATTCAATAGAAAACCCAAGAAGATTGAGAACTGCCGCTAAGAACTGGATTATTTCAACTGGAAGACATCAAATAGAAAACATAATCTCAAACAATATGTAAGCTCACTTACCCAACGTATTTGCAGTTTGCATCTCAACCCAGAATCTATTACTACTAACACCTCTAGTACATGGTTTCCCATAGTTGAGTAGGTTAATTTCCAATAGAATTGAATTCCATGTTTTTTCATAAGCCTATTGTATTGTGGATATATTGTACTTTTTATGTTTTAATTGCTTGATTGTATTTTTTAAAGTAAATAAATGCATTTATTATTATTGTTATATGCCATTTACTTTTCGTAGTGGGAAGGCAGATAATCGGCAACTGCCATTACAACGTGGACCTCACTATATAGAATGGACATAATACAGGGTGATCACGAGAAACATTTACATTTTAGAAATGAAAAAACAATATTAATCTTTCAAGATACTATTTATTCTACTTGATTAAAATAGTTCTGAGTATATGCCATTTACTTTTCGTAGAGAAAATTTTGTCAGGAAGGTGACGTCCATTTTCCCTGAGGCAATTGAAATCGAATCAAGTTTTATTCAATGATATCACTTACATGATAAATTCCGTTACACAAATGATATTACAGATCATTGAATACAATACTGTTAGCTTAAGAAAAATCTTGTCCGCAAACAGGAGTGAAATACATTCAGGGGCCCGTTTTACAAAGGTACAAGTAGGTTACAAGTCTTGTTACAACCATGGTTTTGGAGAACAGCTGATTACTAGCGTTTCACAAAAGCAGAATTGTAAACCTTAGTTACAATGAATTTCTACAAGTTTACAAGTGATTTGCTTGCTACGAACAAGTGTTTCACAAGATTTTCATTGTAGCCAACAATTTTTGTCGAAATTACTTGTTCGTAACTATGAAATTTCTACCGAAGTGGAAAACTATGTAAAGGATTTACAAGTGATTATTAAAATGATTTTAAATATTCAATAAATATTTCTAATAATCAATAATGCCCTATATTCCTGTATAATTCATTATTTTGGAAATATATGCATCAGAAAATTGAATTTAATAAATTTCCAAAATAGTTATTAATGTGTTACCTCATAGGTTATGTGTACTATAGTATATATACACAGTAGGCCTATATATAGTATACATTATATAGTACATTTACTATATATATATTTATATACAGAGTACATATATACTGTGTAGGTTACAAATTCAGCAATAAATGAAGTAGACTGTACCAAAAATATTATATTAATTTCAAATATTTTCAAAGTAATTATTGAAAAGTACAAGTAACCTTTATAAAAGATGAAAAAAGGAAATCATCATGAAAATAGGTTATGTTTACTATTGAAGTGATAACTGTTTTGAGGTTAAAGATGATTTTGTATCCCTGGGCTCCCTCGTCGATGGTAAAAACGAAACAACAAAGGAGGTGGAAAGGAGAATTCTCCTGTCCAGCAGATGCTTCTATGGTCTCTCCAAGTATGTAAAAAACAAAGTGCTGAGCAGAGCCACAAAGTTTAAAATTTATCGCTCGCTAATCCTGCCAGTACTCATGTATGGCAGTGAAACATGGACACTGTCCAAAAAAGACGAGAGCCAACTCAAAGTTTTTGAGAGGAGGGTACTGCGAAGCATCTGTGGTGGAATAAAAGTGGATGAGACCTGGCGGAGGAGGAAGAATGAGGAGCTCTACCAAGTATATCGTGAACCTGATGTGGTCAAAATGATCAAAATTGGTAGACTGCGATGGGCTGGCCACCTTATTTGGGCAGATGAGACATACCCACCAAGGAGACTCATGCTGTACAGGATGGAAGGGAGGCGAAGACCAGGAAGGCCGAGACTGCGCTGGATGGACGGTGTGGACAAGGACGCACAAGTGATTGGAGTCAGAGGTTGGAAATTGAGAGCGGAAGACAGAGACGAATGGAGGCGAATACTGGAGGAGGCCAAGACCTGTAGCGGGTTGTAGCGCCACTGATGATGATTACTATTGAAGTACTTGTGGACTTGTAAAATTGTAAACTTGTAGATCATAATTTTTTGTGAAACGTGAGTACTTGTCAACTTGTAACTACAAGTACTTGTTCGTAACCATGGTTGGTAACAATACTTGTACCTTTGTGAAATAGGCCCCAGAACTCAACTAAAAATGCTTATCTATAGACTCAAATAAAAATACTTATCATTATTAAATTTAATTATCTTAATTGATACACGCGCACACACACACACACACTCACACACCATGGAGAAATCATAATTATACTAGTAAATTACTGAAAGAATTGAAACAAGTGACTGTCAAGGTGATTCATCTAAGAATAAGAAAAAGCTCATTAATCTCAACCGGAGAATGATCCATCATCAAATTATCCATTTGTAAGATTTTAGATTATTTGCATTTTTAATTTTCTATTCTGTTCAGAAAGCTCTTTCACACTCGTTCCAGTGTATCCTCAGTGATCAACATCACCTTAGTAAATATTGCCGCTTCGCTTTCAAGTACGAGGTTTATGTCAATAAACATGTCCTCACAAATAAAAATCACTTTGGATGACTTGAAAGCAGCGATACTGTAAGCTGTGGTGTCGTGGATCACTGAGAATACACTAAAACGAGTGTGGAAGAGATTCCTAAACAGAATAGAAAATTACCTCATGGAAAAGGACGTCACCTTCCTGACAAAATTTTCTCTACTAAAAGAAAACACAACTGTTTTACTCTAGTTGAATAAATAGTATCTTGAAAGATTAATATTGTTTTTCATTTTCAAATTGTAAATGTTTAAATGTTCTAGAAAACATTCTAGATACATTGTAATAAATTATATTTTATCTGTCGAGAAAATAAATATTTTATTATTAATTCATTTTCATAATTGAGATTACACATAGTTAAATATACAATATCGGGGACCGAGCTTCGCTCTCGAGTACAAAAGCATAAAAAATTTATTACGTGAGAAGAAATTATACTAACATTCTTAGCTCATACATAAATATTCTATCTAATCACAGTAAATTGAGATTAATTCCCAGAGAAGTGCAAAAATTCCCCTCACAAAGACCCGGTTGTACAAAAGCCAGTTAAATTTTAATCCTGATTAATATCACGTGAAGACCATTTCAAAAAGATGGATCTACTGGAATTAATCAGGATTGAAAATAACCCGGTTTTTGGCAAGTGGCACTAAGTACCTGATTAAATGACTACAAAAGTTCAACAGCTGAGTCATAATTTTGACACAGTCCCACACACATGAACTCGCTCACTCACTTCCATCATCAACATACTACGAAATAATATTATTATAAGCTGTTTTTTTTCCAAGGATAAATAATAATTATCCTTTCCATCTCCTTCAGCGAGTTTTCCCAGGGATGACCTAGTGCAATCGAATCTTTATATTATAAACCTAATATGTTCTGAATTTCGTGAGAATCGTTAGAGCCGTTTTCGAGATCCGGTAAAATACAAACATATAAACATAAAAACAGAAATTGCTCGTTTAATAGTATAGGATTGTTGTAAAACGATCTGGCGACGTTGCTAAGCTAGATAAGGATGGCGTTATCTGCTTTGTCGAATGATAGACATAAATAACAGACAGAATGATAGCAACACAATGTTGATAGAATACTGCCATTAAAACGTGGACCTCACCATTAGTAGCATAAGGACTAAAGATCAACCTGTATAATCATCAATTACATTTTTTGCGTTTTATGAAACAATTAATTTTCATTTTATTGTGCTGTTTCATTTTCTAATGCTCTCAGTTACCTTTTACTGATTTTCTTAGTTTCCCATATCTCATATTTCTACTAAGATTTAAGCTATACTCTGTACAGAATTAGTTAAGACTTGGGTTGGACATGCGCAGCAGAGAAAAGCATACAGCGGGAGAGATACAGAGGCGCGATGTTGCCGTTGTGAAGTGGCCAGCGATCTCCAACTTCTAGTGACTGTTCATATGCTCATGCTACACATGCGAAGTCCCCTGTCTGGAAGCGGTCAGACGACTGACAAATTGCCAACTGCGCTTCTACCTATGACTCTATTAATCACTGTAATTGGCTGATCTCCCTCCACTTCTCTGCGCTACATATTCCTCCAAGTCTGAAGTACATTTGTACGGACTATAACTGTCTAGTTTATCATATCTCATCTTTTTACCAAGGTTTGAAAGTTTCTCATATCTCATCTTTTTACCAAGGTTTGAAAGTTTCTCATATTTCATCTTTCTGCAAAGATTTGGGATAAAATTCATGGCTCTTTTGGTGTTTGCAGTGAAGCAAGAAGTGGCAGAACGTTCAGACGAGGATTCGAGCACAGTGAAAATGTGGCCTTCTAACCGCAGACAATATGGCGCTGCTAAAGCAAGAAAAGTAAGTGAACCCAACTGCTATAATCAAAACTCTTTTCTGAATCATGTTCGACAAATTGTAATGAGCTTCTTTATAGAATGAAAACACTGGGTTCTTGTCTAGAATCACTTATTTATTGTAAAAATTACGCTGAAGACACCATTGGTTTTGAAACATGTTTGTAATTTTTACAATAAATCAGCGATATTTTTGGCAACAACCCAATGTTTTCATTATGGATAGATCACAACATCTCAGTAGCAACAGTACCTTTTTTATCCTATTATATTAAGCGAGCAATTTCTGTATATCTGTTTATATTTTTATATCTGGTTATTTATGTTCAACGGATCTCGAAACGGCTCTAACGATTTTTACGAAATTTAGAACATAGTAGGTTTATGATATAAAAATTGGATTGTACTAGGTCTCATCCTTGGGAAAACTCCTGAACGACATTAGAAGGATAATTCATCCTTGGCTGAAACAGCTGAGTCTTTCGTCGTCTGTGGATAGTAAAAAGTGAGCGAGTGATTCTGTGGAAAATCAAAATATCGCATCCCCGAAATTCATAAGCTGACGTATAGCCAGCTGTAAAATATAAACACGATAATTTTAGAGAATTGTGTTCTGTTTATCAACAAAATATCGGGGCAATATCAACTTCTCAACTACGGTACACAAAAAGTGAAAGAAGCATTGTTTCATAAATAGTTGCATTTCCTATTATTTCAACTTACATTTGACATTCTTTGTTTTTTCAAAACATCTACTGTAGCTTCAATGATGAAATCAGTGTATTAGAAATATTAAATCAACTTCAATCAAATTTGTAAAAATATTACCATGCGGCTAGCATGAGGCTATCTTGAATGAATGCATTTCAGTACTATTCTAACCGTTTTGGGAAAAGTTTTGACAAAACTCTAAAAAAGTAATTTTCTTATAAATAATAGGCTACTCACTACACATAACTATAATTGTATTTCACATTAATAAAGAGATGTTGCTTAGCAGTTTGCTTTTATTGTCAAAAAAGTGTGTTTCAAGTTTTTCAGATGAGACGTCTTGTTTTATTCTTACAGATCGAGGTAAAGAAGGAAGATAATGCATTTGAAAATAATAAAATTGAATCAAATGAGTCAAACTTGCAGAAAGTTTCAACCATAACTCAGGCAAGTATTTGATCCAGCTATAAATTTTTAGCTAACTAATTCTATATCTTATTGTAGCTGATATATCTAAATATCTAATTTATATTTTACAAACTAATTTTAGCCAATTTATAATTTTTAGTGAAAATTATTATCTTGGATAATAAAATTATAATTGGATAATAGAAAACTATTTTTTTCCAATTGAAAGCATTATCTAATGTTTTAAAACATATTTTTAAGAGTGGATTATTTATTTTATTTTTTCTCTATTATTGTATAAAACCAGGAAACAACCAATGTAACAAATTTATTCAAGCATAACAAACTACTGATTGCAACTCTCACCAGTGAGCAAGGCTTAAGGCTGTGCAAAGGCTAAAAATAAACTTTCTACTCTGATATTTTTCAAAGTTAAAAAAAAGAAAATACATAATTTTATAATCAAAAGTATAAAATAATGAAATAACAAGTAAGCATAACTAATACCAAAATCATAATTAGATACTTTTCATGTGTAATTTGGAATCACCAGCTAAAGGAATAAAGGCTTTTCGATTTGTATATCATCAAGCTATCATAACGAAAAAGTTTTCTCAAGAAATATTTTTTTTCTTATCATTACTTTTTGAGATATGAGCGCGTAAAGATTAAATTTTTGGGACAGAACATTTCAAACTCGGTAAGAGATAAATCCATGAGATTTAGAGTATAGATTCTTCATGGTATTGTTGATCTAGTAGAACCAATATTTTCTTAAAATATCAATTGTTTAGATAGTTATTCAATTCACTAAAAGTAACCAAAAATGACTTTTAGTTGAGTGAATTGGATAACTTTTTCAAAAATTGATAGATATTTCCAGAAAATGTTTATTTGACTAGATTAGCAATACCGTGAAGAATCAATCCTCCAAATCTCATGGATTTATATCTTACCGAATTTGAAATGTTCTGTCCCAAAAATTCAAACTTCAGGCGCTCATATCTCGAAAAGTAATAATCGGAAAAAAAATGTTTTCCTGAGGAAACTTTTTCATTTTGATAGCTTGATGATATACAAATCGAAAAACTTTCAAAAATATCACGAGTAGAAAGTTTATTTTCAGCCTTTGCATAGCCTTTATTTTTTTATTTTTTTTTTGCTGGTGATGCCAAATTACACATGAAAAGTATCTAATTATTATTTTGGTATTATTTATGCTTACTTGTTATTTTATCATTTTATACTTTTAATTATAAAATTATGTATTTTTTTATTTATTTTTTAATATGTATTTATTGTATGGCAAATAAATGATTTGATTTGATTTGGAAAAGTACATTGTAAACTACTCAGAGATAGCCCACTGCTATGCACAGTGTATTAATATTTTACAATTCATTCGAATAAATGCATATAGAAATACTGTATTGGATGCTGGATGTAAGCTCTTGTTAGCTGCTCACTGATAATTTACAGTAATTGCTCTTAATAAAACAACTGTCTTGTTTACATTTTTTTTAACCATTGAAAACGACTCAGACATAGCCCACTGCCATCCACATATCAAGATTTTACAATTAATTTTAATCAATTAATATACACTAATTGGATGTTCAATATTAGCTCTCATGAACTGTTTTACCAATGCTGTAAAAATTGTATTTTTCTGATCTATTGGTGATTTATTTTAATATCACAGTTTATAATTTAAAGTTATTAGAGCTATTCAAAGGAAATGAGTAATAAGTATTAATTTTAATTTCATGGGCTCAATTGTATGATGAATGATGCAAAAGTTTCAACAATTTGTGAATGTAATACTCTAATAATTGAATTAGTAATAAATAATTAGTAATTAATAATTTAATAATTATAATTTGTCACTGAAAATTTATTTCTCTTACATCAAACTGGATGGTGTTCTTATAGTGACGAGGTCCACGTTATAATGACAGTGTTTGATGAGCAATTGTATTGCTATCCTTGACTATCATTCAACAAAACGGATAGCGCTATCTCTTTCTCGCTTTGCTCTGTTGTCAGATCGTCTTTTAACAATGTGGAATTGATAATCAACAAAATATTCCATCTTATTTATGAACTTATTTAAAAATATAATTTCTTGCTTAATATAATATAATTGATTATTTTAAACAAGAATAAACAGTTAATAATTACATCAATAAACCTATATCAACTACTGTCTTTAGAAGGCATTGACAAGACAGGATCGGCAACGTTGTTCTCTCATATTTCTCCACTGCCATTATAACGTGGACCTCACTATATGATTGCCGCACTTTATGATTTTGTATTGCAGAAAGAATGAAAAATTCCATTGATTTGAATTTTTGAATAGTTTCATTTTTTGACAATTTATGGCTAAGCAGATTTATGTTTTTAATTTTATAATTTATGTCTTTTCAAACTTGATATCTCATTTTATAGTCTCTCAATCCTAGTGAGGTCAACTATAGAACAATCGATTCATGAGATGAATTCGGCTCAGCAGGGTGAATAGGAATGTTACATAAAGGAAATGTTGACAGTTGAAAGTGAATCTTATTATTGTAATTGTATTGAGTCTGATATGCCTGATAGTGCCGGTTGCAAAAAAGCCAGTTGAATTTTAATCGCAATTAATTTCACGAGAACCAATCAGAGAAGCCTTCCTTTTGAAAAAGCGTTCTCTGATTGGTTCTCGCGAATTTAATCTCGATTAAAATTCAACTGCGTGGTGTGAACTGGGCCATCGTGTTGTAATTCTATTGTGATGTCATTATTGCAGATGGCAGTTGATAGCAGCCAAGAACCTACGCCAGGGTGCAGCACTGCATGGTATCCTAATGATGATCATGATCATGTTGTTGATGATGATGATGATAATCATGATCATGTTGATGATGATGATGATAATCATGATCATGTTGATGATGATGATGATAATGATAGTATTGATGATGATGATTGTGATGATGACAATGATGTTGATGATGGTGAATACACACAACATTTGTGTCTGGAGGTCTTCAATGAAGAAGCGCATGGTTAGTTTCATTTTATTATCAGTTCCACTTAATTTTCAGAATCTTGCTCAATTCAATCCTTAATTTTATTTTTTATCATTACCCACGCTCTTTGAGCTAACAGAACAAATCGAGAAAGAGATAGAGCTATCAGCTTTGTTGAATGATAGACAAGGGTACAAATAATAAAACAAAATAGCTGCCATTTAATTTTTTTTCCTAAATAACTCAGAAACCGTTGATTTTACAAAAACTTTACAAGAGTAACTTTTTTTAGTAAATTTAATTTCCTATCGATTTGTACCAGATTTTGTAGGATTGAACCAATATTAACTGAGATATGGCAGCCTTAGTGATAGGTGACCATTGAAAGTTTGTTACAGTGCAAACCAACAAGGCATGCTGATAGAGTCGCCTCAATGATGCAACAATCTCTATTTCCATTGCATGTTAATTGTAAGTGATTTTAGGTCATTTCAAACAATAAAATAACGTTACATAACACTCTAAAGGTGGGTCACCAACTATTAAAGCTGCCATATATCAGTTAATATTGGTTCAATCCTACAAAATCTGGTACCAATCGATAGGAAATTAAATTTACTAAAAAAAAGTTACTCTTGTAAAGTTTTTGTAAAATCAACGGTTTCTGAGTTATTTGAGAAACAAAATTTTAAATGGCTGCCATTTTGTTTTATTAATTTGAAAAATTATCATATTGTTTTCTAGCTTTGTCTAGTTGTTATAAATAATCCTGCAAAGTTTCAATTTCGTATGTTCAACCATTATTTAGAAAAAAATAATAAGTGAAAAAAGCAAAATGGCCGCTGTGTGAGTAACTGAAGACTTCCGAACAATTCAAATATGATATTTAGATATGTTTGTTACCCAGGAACAATGCCCTAGAGTGTTGGTAGGCAGTTCGTAAACATCCTTTATATGCCGTGCCTTTCAGGGGCCTATTTCACAAAGGTACAAATATTGTTACCAACCATGGTTACGAACAAGTACTTGTAGTTACAAGTTTACAAGTACTCACGTTTCACAAAATTTATGATCTACAAGTTTACAATTTTACAAGTCTACAAGTACTTCAATAGTAAACATCACCTATTTTCATGATAATTTCCTTTTTTCATCCTTTATAAAGGTTACTTGTACTTTTCAACAAAAACTTGAAATATTTTAAAGCAATATAATGTTTTTTGTACAGTCTACTCCATTTATTGCTGAATTTGTATCCTACACAGTATTAGTACTCTCTCTCTCTCTCTCTCTCTCTCTCTCTCTCTATATATATATATATATATATATATATATATAATATATATATATATATATATATACCGTATACATATAGTATATAGTATATATATACTATATATACTATATGTATATATATTATATAGTACATATACTATATATATATATATATTATATATATATATATATATATATACCGTATACATATAGTATATAGTATATATATACTATATATACTATATGTATATATATTATATAGTACATATACTATATATATATATATATATAGTATATGTACTATATACAATGTATATACTACATATACTGTGTATATATGCTATAATATTACACATAACCTACGAGGTAACACATTAATAACTATTTTTGAAATTTATTAAATTCAATTTTCTGATGCATATATTTCCAAAATAATGAATTATAGAGGAATATAGGGCATTTTTGATTATTAGAAATATTTATTAAATATTTAAAATCATTTTAATGATCACTTTTAAATCCTTTACATAGCTTTCCACTTCGGTAGAAATTTCATAGTTACGAACAAGTAATTTCGACAAAAATTGTTGGCTAC
This sequence comes from Nilaparvata lugens, assembly GCF_014356525.2. NCBI lineage: Eukaryota > Metazoa > Arthropoda > Insecta > Hemiptera > Delphacidae > Nilaparvata > Nilaparvata lugens. Next base: position 5,227,891 of record NC_052504.1, read on the forward strand.
AATAAAAATCTTTGTGAAACAATTGTTCGTAACAAGCAATCACTTGTAAACTTGTATAAATTCATTGTAACTACAAGTTTAAAATTCTGCTTTTGTGAAACGCTTGTAATCAGCTGTTCTCCAAAACCATGGTTGTCAACAAGACTTGTAACCTACTTGTACCTTTGTGAAACAGGCCCCAGATGATTCTCGAATATTGTGAAGTGATTAATCGAAACTACGTTTAGTATGATATAATTCATATTGAAGAGTGTTAATTTCACAAATAACGAGCTATTTAAAAAAAATAGGTAGTTGAGTATTTACAATTCCCTTTCTGAAGTATCTATATGATGTATTATTCAGATTTTCCGGAGACTACAGGAAGTTCAGAAGAATTAGACAGCAGCTCAGCGAAGAGTGAACCAGTGATGTATCCTCCCACCTGCAGTACATCTCACCAGAGCAATGCCACACAAGTAGCTGAATTGGACAGTAATAAAGCAAACAGCACTGCATGCTCTCCAATCATTGATGATAATGATGATGATGGTGATAACACACAACATTTGTGTCTGGAGGTCTTCAATGAAGAAGCGCATGGTTAGTTTCATGTTATTATCAGTTCCACTTAATTTTCAGAATCTTGCTAAATTCAATCCTTAATTTTATTTTTTATCATTACCCACGCTCTTTGAGCTAACAGAGCAAATCGAGAAAGAGATAGTGCTATCAGCTTTGTTGAATGATAGACAAGGGTACAAATAATAAAACAAAATGGCGGTCATTTAAAATTTTGTTTCCTAAATAACTCAGAAACCGTTGATTTTTCAAAAACTTCACAAGAGTAACTTTTATTAGTAAATTTAATTTCCTATCGATTGGTATCAGATTTTGTAGGATTGAACCAATATTAACTGAGATATGGCAGCCTTAGTGATAGGTGACCATTGAAAGTTTGTTACAGTGCAAACCAAGGCATGCTGATAGAGTCGCCTCAATGATGCAACAATCTCTATTTCCATTGCATGTTGATTGTAAGTGATTTTAGGTCATTTCAAACAATAAAATAACGTTACATAACCCTCTAAAGGTGGGTCACCAACTATTAAAGCTGCCATATATCAGTTAATATTGGTTCAATCCTACAAAATATGGTACCAATCGATAGGAAATTAAATTTACTAAAAAAAAGTTACTCTTGTAAAGTTTTTGTAAAATCAACGATTTCTGAGTTATTTAGGAAACAAAATTTAAAAGACCGCCATTTTGTTTATTATTTGTACCCTTGTCTATCATTCAACAAAGCTGATAGCACTATCTCTTTCTCGATTTGTTCTGTTACCACAAAGAGCGTGGGTAATGATAAAAAATAAAATTGAGGATTGAATTGAGCAAGATTCTGAAAATTAAGTGGAACTTTATTATTATATTATTATTATTATATTATTATTATTATATTATTATTATTATATTTTATGGCCTTCATTGGACCACTGTAGTCAGTATCTTCCACCTTTACTCCGTCCTCTCTCAGCCCAATATTTCTTCATTCGTTCAGAAATTAATTTCCTTTCCTCGTCCGAAATCACTCTTCCCATTCTGTGTCTGACTTTGATCTGCAGTCTGGTCTGTTTGTCCTTCAAGATTCTGATGTTGTCCGACTTGTTCTTCAAATCTTCGAATGTTATATTCAACTCTCCATATCCTCCTTGAGTTCGTCAATCCATTTTATATTTGTTTTACTTTTCCACAACTTTTCAATAATTCTTCTGCTTAGTCTGTCCTCTTTGTGGAACTTTATTATTTATTATTTATTCATAATTTTTACAACTGATATAAATGAAGAGTGTTAAGAAACAACATTTTAAATAGCCGCCATTTATTTATGATTTTGAAAAATTATCATAATTTTTCTCTAGCTTTGTCTAGTTGTTATAAATGATCCTGCAAAGTTTCAATTTCATATGTTTAACCATTATTTAGAAAAAAATAATAAGTGAAAAAAGCAAAATGGCCGCTGTGTGAGTAACTGAAGACTTATGAGTAACTATTCAAATATGATATTTAGATATGGGTTACCCAGTTTGTTGCCCTAGAGTGTTGGTAGGCAGTTCGTAAACATCCTGTATATGCCGTGCCTTTCAGATGCTTCTGGAATTATGCAATTGTGAAGTGGTTAATCGAAACTACGTTTAGTATGATATAATTCATATTGAAGAGTGTTAATTCCACAAATAACGAGCTATTTAAAAAAATTTAGGTAGTTGAGTATTTACAATTCCCTTTCTGAAGTATCTATATGATGTATTATTCAGATTTTCCGGAGACTACAGGAAGTTCAGAAGAATTAGACAGCAGCTCAGCGGAGAGTGAACCAATGATGTATCCTCCTACCTGCAGTACATCTCACCAGAGCAATGCCACACAAGTAGCTGAATTGGCCAGCAATAAAGCTAACAGCACTGCATGCTCTCCAATCATTGATGATGATGATGATGATGGTGATAACACACAACATCTGTGTCTCGAGGTCTTCAATGAAGAAGCGCATGGTTAGTTTCATTTTATTATCAGCTCTATAGTGAGGTTCACCTTATAATGGCAGTGGAGAAAGATAGGAGAACAGCGTAATATTATGCAATATTAACTGTCATTATTGTTAAAATAATCAATTGACATGAAATATTATGTTAATTATCTTTCTACATTGTTGAAAAACTATTCTGGCTCTAAATTTTGTCAAATTACGCAAAAATGTTCCAATTAATGGTGATTTGAGTGTGATATTTTTGTTTTTTATTCTGTTTTTAACCATCAAAATTTAAAATTCTTAGTTTTTGTTGTTTTTTTAGTGAAAATTGACTAAATTTTAGAAAAGTGAAACCATAACCCCTATTTCGGACTTTTAAACTGTTATATAAATTTGGGAGAGAAATAGTACAAGGAGTATCCTTAGTTTTTCTCTCCCAATCAGTGCTACTTTGTAAAAATTATAAAGAAATAAATATTTGGCAACGTTGCAGAGCTAGAAAAAGATAGCACAATCTGCTTTATCAAATATTAGACAAGGATAGTAAAAAATATATAAAATCAAGTACTGCCATTATAACGTGGAGATTACTAAACTTCAAAATCTGGCTGGATATCATTCAGTTCAATTATCAATTTTATCATCGGACAGTAATAAAAAAATTCTATAATTATTTTTTTATTTAAGTCTACACTTTTAAATTGGTATAATATACTTGTGAATTGCCAGGAGCATATTATATTCTTTTGAGTAATGTGAAAATATGAATTGGGAATAAAATAGGAGCTAATTAGCTAATGAATATTATGACTTTTCTCAATTCCAGTACCAATGATATATTGCTTAGTTGGTTAGCTGGTTTTGAAATCATGAATACATAGAAACATACATACAAAAATAGCTTAATAGAAACGATCTGGCAACGATGCAGAGCTGGAAAGGATATAGAGCTATCTGCCTCATTGAATGATAGACAAGGATAGTAACATTATTGTAATCCAATACTGTCATTATAGAGTGAACCACACTATGGCATCCAATTTTCATATTAGTATTAAGAGGCATAACTTTACCTTAGAGAGTTTTTCTCCAGCATGTTTTGCAATGTGATTTTTCAAATATTGCAGCTCGCGAGTTTCAAAGCTACAGTGGATAGAGGATAGCCTTTAATAGCGTTTCTATTATATAACTTATACCTTAGTATTAACTTAAGGCTCCGATCTTTGGAGAATAACAATACCACTGAGTGTAGGTTTTGCCAATTTGTCAGTCTGGGTTGAAGCAGAGAAAAGATTATCAATTCCCTTCCAAAACTATGTATGTGTATTTTTCAGATTCAATGGTAACTGTAGGAAAAACTTAATGTGAAATACGTGCGCAAAGTTCCTCTGCTGCACTCAAGAAACCATTCCGCCCTCGCCTACGGCTCGGGCGTAAACGTTTCTTTCGGTGCAGCAAACTGACACTTTGCGCACTAGTTGCACAAATAACTATTCTACATTGTTGAAAAACTATTCTGGCTCTAAATTTTGTCAAATTACGCAAAAATGTTCCAATTAATGGTGATTTGAGTGTGATATTTTTGTTTTTTATTCTGTTTTCAACCATCAAAATTTAAAATTCTTAGTTTTTGTTGTTTTTTTAGTGAAAATGGACTAAATTTTAGAAAAGTGAAACCATAACCCCTATTTCGGACTTATAAAATGTTATATAAATTTGGGAGAGGAATAGTACAAGGAGTATCCTTAGTTTTTCTCTCCCAATCAGTGCTACTTTATAAAAATTATAAATAAATATTTGGCAACGTTGCAGAGCTAGAAAAAGATAGCACAATCTGCTTTATCAAATATTAGACAAGGATAGTAAAAAATATATAAAGTACTGCCATTATAACGTGGAGATTACTAAACTTCAAAATCTGGCTGGATATCATTCAGTTCAATTATCAATTTTATCATCGGACAGTAATAAAAAAATGCTATGATTATTTTTTTATTAAAATCTACACTTTTAAATTGGTATAATATACTTGTGAATTGCCAGGAGCATATTATATTCTTTTGAGTAATGTGAAAATATGAATAGGGAATAAAAAAGGAGCTAATTAGCTAATGAATATTATGACTTTTCTCAATTCCAGTACCGGTAATAGATTGCTTAGCTGGTTTTGAAATCATGAATACAAACAAACATAGATACAAACATAGGTTAATAGAAACGATCTGGCAACGATGCAGAGCTGGAAAGGATATAGAGCTATCTGCCTCATTGAATGATAGACAAGGATAGTAACATTATTGTAATCCAATACTGTCATTATAGAGTGAACCTCACAATGGCATCCAATTTTCATATTAGTATTAAGAGGCATAACTTTACCTTAGAGAGTTTTTCTCCAGCATGTTTTGCAATGTGATTTTTCAAATATTGCAGCTCGCGAGTTTCAAAGCTACAGTGGATAGAGGATAGCCTTTAATAGCGTTTCTATTATATAACTTATACCTTAGTATTAACTTAAGGCTCCGATCTTTGGAGAATAACAATACCACTGAGTGTAGGTTTTGCCAATTTGTCAGTCTGGGTTGAAGCAGAGAAAAGATTATCAATTCCCTTCCAAAACTATGTATGTGTATTTTTCAGATTTGCAGGAGGCTGCAGGAAGTTTAGAAGTGGAGTGCAGCTCAGCGAATAGCGAACCAGTGATGTGTCCTCCTCCCTGCAGCACATCTCACCAGAGCAATGCCACACAAGTAGCTGAATTGGACAGCAATAAAACACTTTCTATCAATCAACCAAATAATGTCCATGCAAAAAAGGCTATGCTCTATAGGTGTGCTCACTGCAACTTTGAAACTCGCCAGTTGCAATATTTGAAAAATCACATTGCAAAAAAACATGCTGGAGAAAAACTCTCTAACTGTGGTTTTTGTGATTACAAATCATCCAATTTAGTTGATTTGAAAAGACATCTTAAAATGCATTCTGGCGAAAAACTCTTTAGTTGTAAGCTCTGTGATTATAAAACTGCTGAACCAGCTAAATTAGTAAAACATCTACAAATAACTCTTTCAGACGTAAAACATCTCAAAAAACAAACAGGCAAAAAATATTTTAGTTGTCAATTTTGCGATTATAAGTGCTATCGTATAAGTAATTTTAAAATACATTTAATGATTCATACAGGTGAAAACCCTTTCTGTTGTAAATTCTGTGACTATAGATGCAATGAGTTAGGCATTTTAAAAGAACATATCAGCCAAAGTCATGCGGGAGAAGAGCTTTTCAGATGTGGAATTTGTGAAAAGAATTTTAGTACTAAATCCAATTTGAGAAATCACCTCACAGTACATACAGAGGAAATTCCATTCAGATGTAAATTTTGTGACTATAAATGCAATCAGTCAATTGATATGAAAATCCATCTAAGATCAAATGAAGGCGAAAACCCTTTCAGCTGTAAGTTGTGTAAATATTCATGTGCTTGTGAAGGTCTTTTAAAAGTTCATCTCAAAACCCATGAAAGCAAAAAATCGTTCATTTGCGAATTTTGTGGCGTTCTATTCAGTAGGATACACTATTTTTCAGTTCATCTCAGAACACATACGGGAGAAAAGCCTTTCAGCTGTAAATTCTGTGATCGTAAATTCTCTTCGTTAGACTGTTTGAAAAAGCATCTCAGAACACATACTGGTGAAAAACCTTTCAGTTGTCAATTTTGCGATTATAAAACCTCCGCCACAGGTAATTTAGAAAGACATGTAAGAACACATACTGGTGAAAAGCCTTATTGTTGTGAATTGTGTGATTACAAATGCAATCAGTCAGGTATACTGAAAACCCACATCAGGACTCATACAGGAGAAAAAACTTACAAATGTGCATTCTGTAACTTCAAATGTAGTGACAAGGATAGTTTAAAAATTCATCTCTTAACACATGAAGGCGAAAAACCTGAAAATCGACTAAAAAACCATAAAAGAGGAAAATCTTTCATATGTGAATTTTGTGGCGTGTCATTAAGTAACTCACGTCAAATTGCAGATCATCTCAGAACACATACGGGAGAGAAGCCTTTCAGCTGTAAATTCTGTGATCGTAAATTCTCTTCGTTAGAATATTTGAAAATGCATCTCAGAACACATACTGGCGAAAAACCGTATAGTTGTCAATTTTGCGATTATAAAAGCTCCGCTAAAAGTAATTTGCAAAGACATATATTGACTCATACTGGTGAAAAACCTTATAGTTGTGAATTGTGTGACTTCAAATGCACTCAGCCAAGTATTTTAAAAGTTCACATCAGGTCACATACAGGAGAAAAACCGTATAGCTGCAAGTTATGCCCCAAAAAATACTCAGATTCAAGAAATTTGAAAAGACATCTCAAAAAACACGAAGTAGAAAAGCCCTCACAGCCTTAAATTCTCCAGGGTTTATGAATTCTGGTTCTGATAGGAAAACATTCTGCTGTAAAAAAAAATTTCCACTGAATGAATGCAGACCTTTTTAGTTTTCTGTTGTAGTTTAATTTGTAAACAACATTTCCATTTTTATTGGCATAGTAATCATCAGGGCCAGAATCTCTTCAAATGTGTGAGCCTTTGTGAATATGATCATGAACTAATCTATAATGAGTTCTCTTAACTATTTTCTAGGCTGACTGAGAACATAGTGAAGCAACAAAGCAATAGTGTTCCCTAGTGCATAGTAGATTTCGATGGGTGACTAATTCTTGAAGAAAAATTATTTTTCAATTCAATGGTTATTAATGTGATTTTAAAATGTTGCCATTTATTGTACAATAAGTGAAAAATGTTTTTGATGATAAAATCTGCCAAAAATAATAATCTGCAGCCATTACACAGTCATTATCTGTTATACGATCTAATTCATACTAAACTCGCTGTTTTTGGGCTGGGATTGGTCCTATTTCTGAGTCCAGGGTCATGGCTTGTTGCTCCGTAAACAACATTGCAACTCTACAATTGCCATGAACTCTGTGAATGCTTTGTTCCAGGCAGCATCATTTCCTAAAACAGGGACGAATTCTTTTCCATGACCTGCAACCTCATTACATGGGTTTACTAACTTAATGTCGAGAGTTTCCCTGAGCTCTCAGAACTATCTCAGCGCAGAAATAACTAGTTCAATTTGAATTTGATGGAATACTTTATCAAATAACCAGAAAATTAATGTAATATTTTATCAAATTGAAAACAATACAACGATGAATACAATAAGCTGTAAAATGATTTTTTGACTAACCAGCCGAAGCGTGAGTGGTGAAAGATGCAAAGCAGTTTGAACGAACTGTAGGATAGTGAATGGCCCGCTATACCTAATAATTTAAACTCACATTAGGCCTACCAGCCTTCAGAGATTGGCCATCACATAATACAATCATTGCTCAAAGAGGCTGCTACCTATATTTTGAATATCCATGGTGATATTAATTAATATTATTATTCATATTTTTGAAGGGACGGATTCAAGGATCCAAAGGTTCAAAGAACCCCACACGTCAACCGAAGCTTATTGTGTTCCCAAGTAGTATGTTAGTGAAGCAAACCAATACATGTGTCCTTTACAATAACCAGGAGTTTTTCCCTATGCTAACATCCCATTCATCACCTGGTTGCTTGACGCAATCTAGTGTGATATGCTTGGCAGTCTCTTCAGACTGATTAGTCCTCGTAACCTTCGTGAGTAGCACTCCTGGCCTTCTTTGAAAGTCCTTTCGCTGAGAGAGGGGCGCCAAACTGCCTCTAGGGCTCCCGGCGCCCGGCCAACCTCGACTCAGCCTCTTGACCCACATTTGTGCCTGGAGTTTCATCCATCTCTGGTATCTTGGGTTTTTCTTTTTGCCCCTCCGAAACTGCCCAGATGGGGCAGATCCCGTGGGTTTGAAGGCAAGACAACTTTCGGAGTTGCCTTGGGGTCCCTTTTAGGCGCCAAGCAGGTATACTGTGGGTGAATTCTGGCTTTCAACACATTTTTGAGTACGATGTTCGACTCAAAGCTCCCCCAACCCACATGGGGCGACTACCACCAGGGAACACTCAAGTGAATACTTATTTTGATACCGTACTCAATTTTTTCATTATTGTAGCTGTCAATTATTATTGTTTAATTATTTTATGTGAATATTATTTCTATTTACAATTAAGATAATTTTGTAAATTGTATGTTGACAATAAAAGAAAGTTCAATCTATATAAAGCTGAATCATTTATTTAATTGAATTTATATAAATTATTTATTGTTCATCTAGGGACTCTCATTTGAGGGAGTCCAATAATATTATTGTTGATTCTCAAAACCTGTCTTCTTAAAATTGTTTTTGTTGTACATAATTGTTTCAGTACAGTACCTATTTTTTATTATGACAAGAAGGTTTTCATGAAACAACACGATTAATACGGAGTATTAATTTTTTTAATTGCTGTTGAAACTTGAAGTGCATACAGTATGCGAACTGGAAAGCGGTTGATTCCATGGACGCGCTGATAATCTATGATAAGAGAGAGAGAAATAATCTCTGATGAGATGAGCTCCATGCGCGTGCTAGGTGACCAAGACAAGAGCCGACTATGAGTTTAAAAATCGCTTCCCGGTGGTTCGGAGCCCACCTAGAGCGGTCGGTACAATCATCGCTTATTAGTCTCTTTCTCATTACCCACACACTTTGAGCTATCAGAGCAAATCGAGAAAGAGATAGTGTCATCAGCTTTGTTGAATGATAGACAAGGGTAGCAATACCATTGCTAATCAAACACTGCCATTATAACGTGAACCTCACTATAGTGTTGTTTGCACAAAAGCCTGTTGAATTTCAATCGTGATTAAATTCCAAGGGAACCAATCAGAAAGCCTTATTTCCGAAAAAGCCTTCTCAAATTGATTCATTTAATCATTATTAAGACTTAACAGGCTTTTGTAAAACTGGCCCCTATGGTTTCTATCGTATTTAATTGCAGAATGCAAAAAATCAGCATCTAAATACTTGGTCTTGGTTATTGTTAAATTTTCCTGCAGTTACCTTGAAAAGTGACCATTCCTGCACTGATTACAGAACGCAAAGAATCACTTTTCTGCTCTAGTGCGCAAAGTATTACTCTATGTATACTTTAAAAATATATACTTAGCGTATTATCTTGCAGCCATCCCAATCAGCTGTTGACATTGTTGGCGTGTATTTTGAATGCGAATTTGTTCTATCTATATTTTTTCTGATTTTCAAATGAATAAAAATGAAAATTCATTAAATTATACATTTTGAATATTATTCTTTATTTCTAATAATATTTTTTCCATTCATAAATTGATTGGTTGAAAAGTTATTTAGAAATTAAGATTTACTCAAAATTATTCAAATTTTCAAATTAATTGGATTAATTTAATTTTAAATTTGAATAAATTATTGATTATTAATTTTAAATTGTATTATCAAGTTTAAAATAAATTAAAGTTGTTATTAAAAACAAAATTATACAGACAAACATTTGATGGATTTAATCCATCATTTTACCCATAATCAACCACTTCTCATATTCAATGGTAAATGCAGGAAAAATTTAATGTGAAATACGTGAGCAAAGTTCCTCTGCTGCACTCAAGAAACCATTCCGCCCTCGCCTACGGCTCGTGCGTAAACATTTCTTTCGGTGCAGCAAACTGTCACTTTGCGCACTACTTGCACAAATAACTATTTGTGATTTGCCACGAGCATTATTATGCAATTGTAAAGTGATTAATCAAAACTACATTCTGTGAATACATAGTATGATATAAATCATATTGTGAAGTGTTAATTTCACAAATGTCGAGGTATTTAAAAAAAATTAAGGTATTCAAGTATTTACAATTTCCTTTCTAAATTATGTATGTGTATTTTTCAGATTTTCAGGAGGCTGCAGGAAGTTCAGAAGAAGTGGAGTGCAGCTCAGCGATGAGCGAACCAGTGATGTGTCCTCCTATCAGCAGCACATCTCACCAGAGCAATGCCACACAAGTAGCTGAATTGGAGAGCAATAAAACACATTCTATCAATCAACCAAATAATGCCCATGCAAAAAAGGCTATGCTCTATAGGTGTGCTCACTGTAGCTATGAAACTCGCCAGTTGCAATATTTGAAAAATCACATTGCAAAAAAACATGCTGGAGAAAAACTCTCTAAATGTGGTCTTTGTAGTTACAGATCATCCAATTTAGTTGATTTGAAAAGACATCTTAAATTGCATTCTGGCGAAAAACTTTCTAATTGTAAGCTCTGTGATTATAAAACTGCTGAACCAGCTAAATTAGTAAAACATCTACGAATAAATCATTCTGATGTAAAACATCTCAAAAAACAAACAGGCGAAGAATGTTTTTGTTGTCGATTTTGCAGTTATAAATGCGATAGTATAGGATATTTAAAAAAACATTTAAAGATTCATAAAATTGGAAAAGCTTTCTGTTGTAAATTCTGTGACTATAAATGCAATCAGTCAGGTATTTTAAAAGATCATATCAGCCAAACACATGCGGTAGAAGAGCTTTTTGGATGTGGAATCTGTGAAAAGAAGTTTAATACTAAATCCAAATTGAGATATCACCTCACAGTACATACAGGAGAAAAACAATTGAAATGTAAATTTTGTGACTATAAATGCAATCGGTCAATTAATATGAAAATCCATCTAAGATCAAATGAAGGCGAAAACCCTTTCAGCTGTAAGTTATGTAAATATTCATGTGCTTGTAAAGGTCTTCTAAAAGTTCATCGCAAAACTCATAAAAGCAAAAAATCGTTCATTTGCGAATTTTGTGGCGTTCTATTCAGTAAGATACAAGTTTTTACATGTCATCTCAAAACACATACGGGAGAAAATACTTTCAGCTGTAAATTCTGTGATCGTAAATTCTCTCGATTAAACAAATTGGAAATCCATGTCCGAACACATACTGGTGAAAAACCTTTCAGTTGTCAATTTTGCGATTATAAAAGCTCTATCAAATGTAATTTAGAAAGACATGAAAGGACGCATACTGGTGAAAAGCCTTACTGTTGTGAATTGTGTGATTACAAATGCAATCAGTCAGGTATCTTGAAAGTTCACCTCAGGACTCATACAAGAGATAATTTTTACAAATGTGCATTCTGTAACTTCAAATGTAGTGACAAGGATAGTTTAAAAATTCATCTCTTAACACAACATGAAGGAGAAAAACCTGAATATCGACCAAAAAAACAGAAAAACCTAAGAGGAAAATCTTTCATATGTGAATTTTGTGGCGTGTCACACAGTAACTCACGTCAATTTGTAGATCATCTCAGAACACATACGGGTGAAAAGCCTTTCAGCTGTAAATTCTGTGATCGTAAATTCTCTTCGTTAAACTTATTGAAAATGCATCTCAGAACACATACTGGCGAAAAACCGTATAGTTGTCAATTTTGCGATTATAAAAGCTCCACTCTAGGTAATTTGCAAAGACATATATTGATTCATACTGGTGAAAAACCTTATAGTTGTGAATTGTGTGACTTCAAATGCACTCAGCCAAGTATTTTAAAAGGTCACATCAGGTCACACACAGGAGAAAAACCGTATAGCTGCAAGTTATGCCCCAAAAAATACTCAGATTCAAGAAATTTGAAAAGACATCTCAAAAAACACGAAGTGGAAGAGCCCTCACAGCCTTAAATTCTCCAAGGTTTTTGAATACTGGTTCTGGTAGGAAAACATTCTGCTGTAAAAAAGTTGTTATGAATAAAGACAATTTCAGTTGGTACGGTAATTTTTATGTATCATATTAATTTTTATTGGCTTAGTAATCATTAGGGCCTGAATCTCTTCAACTGTGTGAGCCTTTGTAAATACTATCATGAACTAATCTATAATAATGAGTTCTCTTAACTATATTCTAGGCTGACTGAGAACATAGTGAAGCAACAAAGCAATAGTGTTTCCTAGTGCAGTGCATTTTTCAATTCAATGGTCATAAATGTGATTCAAAAATGTTTTCATTCAACATACAATAAGGCTCAACTCACACTTACGCGACTCAGGTCGACAAGAGACTCGACTCAAGTCGAGAGCATGTGTTTCCAAATGGTGATACCTCAGACCAGTAGATTCTAGTCTCCTCGACGTTACCATTTAAAAACACATGCTCTCGACTAGATTCGAGTCTCTTCTCGACCTGAGTCTCGTAAGTGTGAGTTGAGTAAGTGAAAAAATGTTTTTGATGATAAAATCTGCTAAAATTTCTTCTTTGAATTCTTTATTGTTAGAACAACTTTACATTGTATAGTATCTATGCAATTCTCAAGTTCCCCATGACATTTAGTAGAATAATGACTAGTATTCGACCAAATTCATACTGAACTCGCTGTTGTTGGGCTGGGATGGCTCTTATTTCTGAGTTCAGGATCGAGCAGTGTGGCTTGTTGCTCCGAAAACAACATTGCAACACAACAGTTGCCATGAACTGTGAATGCTTTGTTTCCAGGCATTTTCTGCTCATCGTTTCCCGTAACCGGTAACGTTATTCTGTGGGGTTTCTAACTTAATTTCAAGAGTTTCCCTGAGCTCTCAGAACTATCTCAGCGCAAAAACAAAGAGTTTAGTATAAATTTGATAGAATACCGGTACCCTGTCAAATCAAAATTTTTTCTATCAATTGCTGTAAAATGTCATGAAAAAGTTGAGATTGCATAACATTCAGATGTTGTAATTTCCACCTATTGTAAAGTACCTAAATGGCAATCTATTTCCTTCACATTTAAGAAATGAATAAAAATTATTAAAGAATTAAGTTAGTCACGTAATAAATGAATTTTAATGTTTCACTGAAACACCCCATATATATTCAAGATAAATTGATACAAAAATCAAAAATATATTAGTCAATTTTGTTTCTTCTATTTCCTCTCCGTAGTCTTTCAAATCAAATCAAGTTTTATTCAATGATATCACTTACATGACAAATTCCGTTACACAAATGATATTACAGGTCATTGAATGCTATACTGTTTGCTTGAGAAAAAAATATATAATAAAGTATAAATACTACTGGTATGGATTATACAAGGTGATAATAAAAGGAATTTACAACTTGATTGGACATAAATATTTATTGAAATTACTTATAGAATTGAAAAAGGTGTCATTTTGTTACAAAACACGTGTTATTTTGGTTCGATATGACAGCCGTTGGTAATGCGACATACATACCACCGATAATCGATTCCTTGCCACACTCGTACCAGCATATCAGTTGTAACTTGTGCAACCGCAGCAATCCGAATGTGATCCGATTTCGGAGATCATTAAGATTGTCTGGTAGAGGCGAGAACATAAACCTTATCCCTAATGAAACCCCACAGGAAGAAATGCATCGGTGTTCAATCCAGTGAGCGAGGTGCCCATGCAATCGGCCCTGCATGGTAAATCCAGCGAAGTTGAAAATTGCTTTCTGTCTAGAAAATCCCAAACTTCTCCGTAGAAATGAGGTGGTGCACCGTCATGCTGAACAAGATGAAGAAGTGTCATTTTTCTTTCAGCCTGACGGTGTACCTTCTCATTTCCACGGAATATTTTGGGATTTTCTAGACAATTGCTTCCAAATTTGCTGGATTTACCGTGCAGGGCCGATTGCATGGCCACCTCGCTCACCGGATTTAACACCGATGGATTTCTTCCTGTGGGGTTTCATTGAGGATAAGGTTTATGCTCCGCCTCTACCAGATAATCTTGATGACCTCCGAAATCGGATCGCTGCGGTGGCACAAGTTACGCCTGATATGCTGGCACAAGTGTGGCAAGAAATCGATCATCGGTGTGATGTATGTTGCATTACCAACGGCTGTCACATCGAACCAAAATAACACCCACACCTTGAGTGTTTTGTAAAAAAATCACACCTTTCTCAATTCTGTAAGTAATCTCAATAAGTATTTATGTGCTTACAATGTTGTAAAGTCCTTTTATAATCACTCTGTATTTAACCGTACTGTTTGTACAGGGTTGTGCAGAGGAAACACATGTTTTTCGAACAGCCAGTAATCGTCAACGGGAGAGGGTATTGCCCTAGAACGAATGTTGGCAGACGACCCATACTATGCCATTTCAGTTGCTATGAGCGTTGGAACGTACAACATCGTGTGTTCGCTGTTAAGCAGTTTTTTTAGAAACAATTAATCTGTAGTCACAGTGCAACGCTTTTCCGTCAATATTTTAGAGTTGGGCGTCGAGGTGCAATGCCCGATCGAAATACTGTACTCCGATGGGCTGCTACACTTAGCTCTTTATTGATTGATTGATTCTTTATTGATTGTTTATCACAAATGATAATGTATTGCCAGGTCTTGCAAGACCCATTGCATACTAGCACTGCATTATAAAGGAAACAAATGAACAATTAACATATTCAGAACAGAAAATAAATATGTAGATGAGTGTATAACTTTTAGAAACAAAGAGTAGAACATATTTGTTTACAGAATACAGCTCTGTGATGAAAAAGAAACCACCTGGTCTTTCCCGTTCAGTTCGTACTCCTGAAAATGTAGACCGTGTCAGTGTCATCGAGTCGATCGTCTAGGATTAGTAACAACTGCCGTTCTGACTCGGTCTACACTTTCCGAGGAACGGGGAAGACCAGGTGGTTTCTTTTTCATCACAGAACTAGTAGGCTACTCCTAAACGCTGCAACCCATCGGAGTACAGTATTTCGATCGGGCATTGCACCTCGACCTTCAACTCTAAAATATTGACGAAAAAGCGTTGCACTGGGACTACAGATTCATTGTTTCTAAAAAAAAACTGCTTAACAGCGAACACACGATGTTGTACGTTCCAACGCTCATAGCAACTGAAATGGCATAGTATGGGTCGTCTGCCAACATTCGTTCCAGGGCAATACCATAGAGAAACGATAGCATACCGTAAACCGGGGTGAAGTCGGACACTTTTTCAGGTTTTTTAAATATTTAAGTGGTTTATATTAAAATGATCATTTTCATACTTGGAATATAAAATCTACTGTTCTTCCCGGTGCTTTCTATCCCATTTTCATATTTGTACACCAACCCGTTTTTTTTTTTTTAAATCCCAAATTGTGTCCGGATTCACCCCATGGGTTGGGGTGAAGTCGGACACAGGTTGTTTTGCATTTATTTCCGAATTCTGATGACACTAGGGGCTATTTCGGACACATATTTTCGTTTTAAAAAAAAAACAGAAAACCCTTTAAAAATAATTAGAAGCATTTATCCATAAAATTCACTATTGAAATTTACTATAATGCAAAATCAATAATGCAAAAAATCAAAAATACAATCAGATAATATGAAGGAATGAATTGAACACAATCAGATAATATTAGTATACATTCTTAATATTTACAAAGTCTTCTAGTCCAGGGAACATGAACTTTTCTCTACGCAGTTTTTTGGGTTTCAGTTTTGTTATGATTGATCCCAGTGACACAGTTTCAATGTCTGGGATATCAGGAAAACTGAAAGTAATCTCCTTTTTTCCATCCTTCTTTCTTAAAAATCGAATTTCATATTCGGTGTTCTCTGTATCAAGGATGTTTTCGATTCTTCCAACATAAACTTTGTCCCGGTTATCTTCTTGTGTCACGAATTTAACAAGGACGAAGTCACCTTCAGCCTTGTGCTCATCAGGGATGTCGACCAGCTCTTCATGGGAGGTGCCAGCATCACTTTCTTCAGACTCAGATGCAAAGATTCCTTCCTCTTCAGCCATAACAGTTTGCAGGACGTTATTGTCGGTGTCATTATTCAAACATGTTGTTGTGATGCTCTGCCCTGGATGGACAGTCACGCGTTTCCCACGACTTTTAGGAGTGTCACCTTTTCGTGTCTCCTCCAACTTTTCTCTTAGAGCATCGCACCAATTTGGTGAAGTATCATCTGCTTGCTTAGGTAGCTTCTTGAGCACCTCCTCTTTGTCTAATGGGATTAGACCAGTAGCCCTAAATCCAGCAATGATGTTCGCTCGAAGTTTGTCCCCCATGGATTCTATAGCTTCACGCAAAAGTCTGGGGAACACAGATTTTTGCACAGCACCTCTGTTCCTCTTCTTCCACTCTCCTAATGTGCTACGCCAGGCAGCTTTCATGCTTCTGAAAACTGCAACATCCAACGGCTGGAATAAGTGGGTAGAATTTGGCGGAAAGAAAACAAAATCAATGCCATTCAGCTTACACAGTCTTATAACCTCAGCTGAGAAGTGACTGGCTAGGTTGTCACCAATCAACAACTTTCTCCCCACTTTGTCACGAAAATAGACGAGGGCCACCGTGATGAACCATTCCTCGAACAGGCGCATGTCAAACCACCCACTCTTGCTACATCCATATCTCATTCCTGGGAGACCACCCTCTATCCAGGTGGGGTACAAAAATTGAGATTTGTACACAGTGAATGGTGGCAGTAGATCACCCCTCCCATTTACTGCCATCATAACACTAGTGGAGCTTTTAGAGTGGTCCATTATTCTTTCTGGACGGCGGCAGCCTCGACGCACAATTACTTTTTTGGATCCGGGGTCATCGGAAAAATTTGTTTCATCGAAGTTCACCCAATTTTCAGGTGGAATTGCAGCACTTCCTTCAGGCTCAAGAGTTTTGTCTAAGTGTTCAAAATAGCTTTTTACTGCCTCAGCATCAACTGCTGCTCTGCACCTCTTGATGTTCTCCGCGAACCTATTGGTCAGTTGGGGGTGTCTTTTTAAAAAATTCCAAGTCCAATCCTCTCCAGGCCTATTGTCTTTGAAACGCTTCACTACCCTACCCTCCCGGTTCAGAAAAGACTGCACAACATCTTTCACGTCTGCAGCGTGTAGTGGGTAACCCCACTCTGCACATACAAGGAGTCCATCCATCAAACATTGTTCATCATTGTTTGACAAAACAGGTTGTCCCCCGGTTTACGATGCATTTGTCCTGAACGGCTTCTTTTCAGATAATCTGATAGCGTAGACCTTGGGACCCCATGTTTCTCTGCAGCTTTACGTATCGTTAGTAATCCAGTCTTCACCTCTCTTACAGCTTTTAGAAGTGATTCTTCACTATATTTCTTGTGGCCAGTTGGCCCAAGGACTGGCTTATATTTCCTTGTCATGTTGAAAACCCTTAAAAAAAAGAATTTTGTCAATGCCTGAACTACACAATATTGACATGTTGTACTCCACAAAAAATATTTTTGCCCCCCCCCCCCCCATTTTAAAAAAGTAGGTCACGGTACGCCTCCGTACCACTAAGCTAATAATAATGAAACATTACACTGTAACTCATTTTATCTAAACATAAAATAATGAAAAAGTTCACAATATTGGCATGTTGTACCCCCTTCAAGAAAAAGTTATTCTACTCCCCCCCTCCCAACAATAAAAGTTGATCACAGTACACCTCTGTACCGACATGCATAGAATAGGTAATAAAAATGTAGGTACACAATAATGCATTAGCTAAACATAAAATAATGAAAAACTACACAATATTGGCATGTTGTACACCCCTTCACTCATAAAACATTTTGGGGCCCCCCCCCCCCCCAAAAAAAGTTTGTCACGATACCGTATCTGTACCGCAATGCATAGAATAATGAAAAATTACGTTTGTTTTGACATTTAAACTTTAAACACCATTTTACAACCATTCTTGGCATGTCCGAATTCGCCCCTGAAAAGTGTGACTTTTCAGTATTTATTATATAAAAAATACTAAAAAGTCGAAAACATAGAATGTGAAAGTTTGGTTATGTAGCTGAGAATATGTATTATCGAAGAAAAATAAGTGCAAGCTTCAACTTACTTTGATATCGATGATTTGTGGAGGTTTTGATCAATATAAATGTAAATCAATATTTTTGGCACTTCAAATTTCTATTTATTCACTCGAAATATCACGTGTGTTGGTTCTTAAAACATGTAAACAACATTCAACAGCTTACTGCCTTCTCGAGTCACCACTTTTTGAGGTTATATCGAGTGTCTAATGCCTCCAAATTCAAAATCAGTAGACGCGGGTAGCTCTGTCCTACTTGTTGAGGTCCATAAATTCGACGTTGGAACTTGAATGGGGTTGATGTGGGTGGGGCTGATAATAATACTATCAGAATTTTGTTGAACCTTTCCACCAGGACTTCCTATAAACCGTCGTATATAGGAGGTCCTGGTTACACGCAAGGTCAGCCGCTTATTCAGGTTAGATTTGGAACGTGAGTGCGGATGTTTGACTAACCAGCCGAACCGTGAGTGGTGAAAGATGCAAAGCAGTTTGAACAAACTGTAGGATAGTGAATGGCCCGCTATACCTATATTTGAACTTACATTAGGCCTACCAGCCTTCAGAGATGGGCCAACACATAATACAATCTTTGCTCAAAGAGGCTGCAACCTATTTTTAAATATCCATGGTGATAACACTGAAGTGAATACTTATTTTGATGCTAACATTACTTATTTTGATACCGTACTCAATTCGTTTTTTATTGTAGCTGTCGATTATCATTGTTTTATTATTTTATGTGAATATTATTTCTATTTACAGATAAATTAATTTTGTAAATTGTATGTTGACAATAAAAGAAAGTTCAATCAAATATTAAGCTGTATCATTTATTTAATTAAATTTATATTAATTAATTATTGCTCATCTAGAGACTCTTATTTGATGGACTCCAATTCCAATAATATTATTGTGGTTGGTTTCTCCATGCCTGGTTTCTTAAAATTATATTTGTTGTACATCATTGTTTCAATACATAGTACCTATTTTTCATTATTGATAAGATATAGTTAGTTATAATTTCTTTCAAGAAACAACAAGATTAATAAAGAGTATTAATTTTCTTCAATTGCTGTTGAAACTTCAAGTACATACATGAACTGGAAAGCGGTTGATTCCATGGTTGCGCTGTAAGTGAAAGAGGGATAATCTCTGATAAGCTATTGATAAGTTCCATGCACATGCTAGGTGATCGCTTCCCGGTGGTTTGGAGCCCACTTAGAGCGGTCGGTAAACTAATCGCTTTTATTAGTCTCTTTCTTATTACCCACGCACTTTGAGCTAACAGAGCGAAGCGAGAAAGAGATAGTGCTATCAGCTATGTTGAATGATAGACAAGCATAACAATAAGATTTACATGGGGGGGGGCGATCGCCCCCTCCCACCACTTTCGGAGTGGTGTTTGAAAAATCTACAGTTACTTAAGTCCAGTCAATATATAGACATAAAAAAGGGGGTAAAAAATAATAATAATATCGAGTGACCTGGCTGGCTCAGGTCTGGTGTCAGAGTTTTCAGGTCGCAACTGATCAATTTCAGGGCCTCTGACATGACCTAACGACTGCTTTTTAGGCAGCCGGGACCTACAGCTTAACGTGTCCATCCGAAACACGGGAGTGGCCCGAGATAAATATCTTGCCCGGGCCGGGATTTGAACCCGGGCCTCTGAATCATCAAGCCAGCATCTGATCCACTCGACTACGGCCACTCCTTAAAAAGGGGGTGTGTTTGCTATTTATATTGTAGTTCTGATTTTTCAATATATTGTTTGGATACAATCATTTATAAAAGAAGTCTTTCTAGAACCAATCATGTCATGCAAAATTTCCTTCTGCTAGATACTCGATGGCCCAATAACCTCTTATTATTTTTGGTCCAGTTTTCAGTTACTTCCACCAAATCCTGATAGAAAAATCCGTTTCGCCTTTTTTTAGATCATGGAATTCTTAATAATGAATTCTCCATTATCATCGCAATGCAATTTCGCACTATATGATATAAGTTCATTAAATCATGCTCTATGAGAATCACCCGTTAGATGCTCTTAATTTAGTGGAGAGGCGCGCGTAAGGACACCTCAAGGATCAAAATTTCAAACACTCATAACTTTTGACACAATAATCGGATCTCATTGTACCACAACTCATTCTTCTCTGCTCGTCAAGACGGTATAAAATCATGTATCAAGTCGAATTCGATCGAAAAATATAAAATTCATCCCTGAGTGTAGTTTAAACAGTACCGGTATTTCAATACACAAAAGAAATGACCAATAATTTAGAGCTATATATCTCGATAACCCATTTTTATAAATAAGGACTTAATCTTGAATTTTAGAATTGAATTTGAATTTTTTCTCCTCTTTTAGTTGCTGAAAATGGAAGAATATGATCATAATGTGAAAATCAATCATTAAAAAAATCAAGAAATCGAAGATACTTCCCTCATATAGAAAGTACTTCCCTCATACTCAAAGATAGATAGTTCCGAATGATCTCATTTTATCAGGCATTTCATAATCTAAATAAAAGGCAAGAGCAAGTTTTTCTTATCGATTACAGGATTTGGCGGAAAAACTGGAAAATGAACCGAAAATACGAGGTTTTTGGGTCACTCTGTATCTAGCTCAAGGGGAATTTTCCTATGAAATAATTGGTACTGGATTTCTCTAATGTATCCAAACAACATATTAAAAAAATCAGAACTACACAATATAAAATGCAAGCACCAATGTATATAGTGACTGGACTACTACTGTAGTTGCAGAAATAAGTCTCGGTAAAAAATTATCCGTGTGATGGGGGATTCGAACGGGGGGGGGTCCCCTGGACGACCACCCCAAATTGCCCCCCCCCAGGTCAGGGTCCTGGATCCGCGCCTGAGTGAGGTTGATGTTATAATAGCAGTGTTTGATTAGCAATGGTATTGCTATCCTTGTCTATCATTAAACAAAGCAGATAGCACTATCTGTTCATCACTTTGCTCTCTTTCCAGATAATCTTTTAACAATGTAGAATAATTATTAATTGATTAACAAAATATTTCATCTTAATTATAACAATTCATTATTGAGAAATCTATCTTTTGCCTAATAAAATATAATCTATCATTTTAAACGAGAATGAACCGTTAATAGACTATTTCATCAATAAACCTGTATCTGCTCACCATCTATAGAAGGCATTGACAAGACAGAGGATCGGCAACGTTTTTCTCCTATCTTTCTCCACTGCCATTGTAACGTAGACCTCATTATAGAGAATTGATCAACTTTGGTTTTGCTATCCTTGTCTATCATTCCACAAAGCCGGTGGTACTATCCTTTTCTAGGTCCACAACGATGCCAATTATGTTTTTGACAGTGTAGAAATATAATTAATTAATGCAGAGAATCAGCATCGCTATTCTCCTATCTTTTTCCACTGCCATTATAACGTGGACCTCACTATAGCTGACTAAAATGACTTTTTATCATTCTCATGGAATAGGTCAAATAGGTGTCATCTATTTCATTTCTGACATCTTAAAACAAGCCTTCTCCCTCATGCATTAAATTTATTCTCTTACCCACAGTATTAAGATCTTCTATATACAGTGCTCATATCTATAGTGAGGTCCACGTTATAATGGAAGTATATGATTAAGAATAGTACTGCTGATAGCGCTATCTCTTCCTTGCTTTGTTCTGATGCCAGATCGTATCTTAACAATGTAGAATTAATAATTAATAACCAAAATATGTCATCTTAATTATTAAAATTAAATGAAATTATTGGAAAATAAAATGTATTGCTTAATAGCATATAATTGATTATTTTAAACGAGAATAGTTAATATTAAAATTATAAACCTGTATCAGCTACCGTCTACAGAAGGCATTGACAAGACAGAGGTTCGGCAACGTTGTTCGCCCATGTTTCTCCATTCCCATTATAACGTGAACCTCACCATAGTTCTGACTCTCATTACCTCGCCAAGGCATACGCGTGTGGCTTGCCTCAAACGAATCTGTGCGTCCGTCATTACTGGGCTTCTATTTTCCTCTTGTTCTTGTTCTTGTTATTTTTTGTCTGAAAGTTTTCAAAATGAAAAAGTTTATAAACGCTACAGTCATTTTATCTTATTCTTTCAATCTACTCTACGAATAACTATCATAGTACCATTACTTGTAAGTATTTGGTTCTACAGCTCAGTATAAATAAATATAAACTCCTTAAAGTGTGCTAATCTTGTGATAGCTAAAGCGCATAATTGGTGCGCCACATAACCTATAAAAGTTTCTGATTAATTTATCATCTTTTAAAAGATTGGATTTCACTTTAAAATTTCACTTGATCTTATTTCTAAATTGTCAATAAGAAACGCCTCTCGTTACAATGATATAATTATTATCATTATACAAGGACGGCCCCAATTTTCTGTGGAGTATTTGTTTTGTACCAATTCAAAGAGTTGAACTGGAGGCTTGAGCCACAGAGTAGAGAAGCACTACTGGTATTCCGTTCTTGAGCTATGCTGTAACCTCTCAATTGTATGCGATAGAGTGTTAAGTGGTTATAAAAAAGAATTAAGAATATTCAAATCTTCATAATATTTTTTACATTATATTTACAGTAATAATTTCTATTTCCAAAAATTTGAGCACTTCAAATGATAGTAAATAGATACCTACTATGTCGTGGAATAAATGCGCATTCAGGAATTGTTCCAATTGTTGCGCAAAAAATGTTCTCCTTTCCCCGGGATACTGATACAGCAAAGATCTGGGTGGCCAACTCTCAGGTGAATTTTAATAATGATAATAATAATATGTTTCTGTTCATGGCGTGGTCTTACTACATCGGTATGTCCACAAGTGAACAAGTCAAGAACAATAAAAAACTGTCATAAGACAGGTCAAGAACAAAAGTTACAAGTAAAAACACACACATAGTATGCAGCGAGACATACCAAGCAGCCAAGGTCTATAAAACGTATAGCCTAGATTTAAATTTATTTCTATCAAAACAAGGTTTCTAAAGACCTTGCAAGCCGAAGAAGCAGCAAGACTAATACGAGAAGTATCTACCATAGAGAAATTTATTTTTATAAAACCAAGGTTTCTATTGACCTTGCAAGCAGCAAGCAGAATAAGCTGCAAGACTAAGGCAAAAATCATCTACTCACAGTCTGAGGATTACAATCTGTGAGGACGCGGAACCCGCCTCCACCAATTATGTAAGGAGGGGAAACGGTGGGAGAAGCCTCCACCAAATTTATAAGGAGGGAAAGAACTATGATAACAAAAGATAACAGAAAAACTAGAACTTAATTTAATTGGTATCTTTCGGTTTTACATGGTTGAAAATGATAGATATTAATTTTCATACATTTCAAAAAGGTAAATATAAATATATATACAAACATAATATTAAAATTGAATTTAATGGGGAAAACAACTTGCTGCTGCTTAAGATGATTCAATCTTTGTGGTAATAAAAATTAAGAACAATGATTATATCCAGTAGTCACCTACCTTTTGAATATGGCTTCCCCCTTTGGCATCCACTGGTTTAATCGCGACTTTACAGTTAGTATTTTAAAAGAACAAAAATTAACTGAACCAATGAATAAGTTAATCAAAACCCGTCTCCCTTAAAAATACAATTATTTTTGAACTGCCCGATCTGTGACAATAACTGTATTATAAAACTAAACGAAATCTAGCCTTCTTTACTGGATCAGCCGGACTTTACTCACAGTCCTAACGAACGAGCTCTGCCCCAAAAGCTAACTTTTGGGTATTAATATAAACTCAGTCTATGCCAAACATGAAAGCCATTTCAAGTACATATTTTTATCTGTCGCACAGGCGGCACGTTTGTTATTAGAAACAAAAAGAAGCTACGTTAATATTGACAACAAATAAAATAAACAATCTTTCTGTCGATGACAAAGATTGTTCAAAGACAAAAATACTGTTCATTAAACTTTTAATTGAAAAACTCTAAAATCTTGATCAATACGAGATAAATATATGATTCATATATATGTCCCATATGACCAGGTGACAAATCATAGAACTCCCTCAGAGAATAAAAGGGGTTCTTTGAAGGAAATCCCTCAGTCCCCTCTTCACCCCCGGTAGATAAAGTATGGACACTGTGGAAGGCCTTTATAGCTGATCTGTAAATAAAAAAGAGTGAAAACAGTGAGAATCTTCTCACTCACAAAGAAAGCCCTACAATGTGCTAATAATTTGGCCTTACCAAGAATCCGGATATACTATCAGTATCGTTTTATTTCATTTAGGGTCAATTAACAATGTATAATATAGCCTAGATTTTGGACAATTTTCATGAATAGTAATCCATTTTACTATAAATAATCCAAATATATTTCTTTTCGTTGGAAAACATTGTCATCATCATCCACGGCTCTACAATCCAAAACGGATCTTGGCCTCCTCCAGCAATCGCCTCCATTCTACTCTGTCCATGGCAGCTCGTCTCCAATTTCTTACACCAAGCCTCCTTGCATCTTCAGTGACTGAGTCCATCCATCTCAGTCTTGGTCGACCAGGGTGTCTTCTTCCTTCCTTGTTGTAATTCATGATTCTTTTAGCCGGATATGAGTCATCAGATCTTTCAACATGGCCTGCCCACCTGAGTCTCCCTACTCTGATAATAGCCAGTGCATTGGTGTGGCCGTACATATCATACAGATCCCTATTCTTTCTTCTGTGCCACACTCCATCAATTTGCAAACCACCAAAAATTCGGCGTAGAATCTTTCGTTCGAAAATGTTGATCATAAACACATTGTAATTAATAGAAATTTCTATTTAAAAAGTTGATATAATGTGTTTAGATAGAACTAATAGCATCATTTTGACATTGGTTTGAAGTAGCTAATCAAAGTTCCAAGTAATTTTTCATGGAATAAAATTAAATATTTCATTCCAAATATGTTTCTAATTTTCAGGAAATCCAGAACTGACAGCAGTATCACCAAAATTACTGGTTAGAAAGGAGATATGTGAGCTGCATTTCCAACAGCAGGATATTCTATCCAGTGAACGTCTCATGAGAGGTATGTAAAACAATGATATTGTTTTTTCTCCTGAAAAGGCAAACATGTACTATTAAAGGGGCGCTGGGCCAAAATATTTTACTTTGTGGTGTTTCATCTAACAACGTTGCCTCCAGTCTAAAGTTAAGTGAACGCAACACGTGACATCCTTTTTAAAAAGATTTATTGTTGAAACAAACCGGCATAGTGACTGCCCAAAATACACAAATGAGACAACGAATCTTAATTACTAGAGCTTATATACTATTCCAAGTGCTGTATCAGCTACTATACCATAACAATGGGTATAACTTGAGACTGAATGATGATTTGTGGTCAAATATAGTGCATTAAGAGTTGGGTGATCATGAGGAAATCAAGTGTATGGTGGTTCCCATCTCCAGGGCAAATAATAGTATATTAGTGGGCCTAACCAGTTGTCTGTTTGTACTAAAACAAGATTGATTACAGAGAACAAAGTTAGAATGTTTTGTGATGGACTGAGAAATGTGAACTGGCTGGTGCTGGTGCTGGCTGCATCTGGATGCAGAATCCAACTTCACAGCATTCTCTGACTGCTTTCTGGGAATGTTCAATCAGTAGCCACTTATCAACTTTGGGAGCAAAGGAAGAAAGGAATCACCATCTATAAGTAGCGAACTGTTGAATCTCAGGGATATTGTTCTCATTGAGAGGTACAGAGTTGATGGCTCCACACTTTAAAAGTTGATCTATACTGATCTGATGGCCGGTTGCAGAGTCGTCACATAAAGTTAAAATCAGGCATTTAACTTATTTATGAAGCCATAACTCCACTTTTCGTTGCACAAAAAGTAAATTATAGCTCCCATAAAACTAAAAACGCCCACTTAGACACATGATTTCGATGCAGAGTCGTCAAATAGAGCTTATTTATGTCTCCAATCGCTAAAAACGGTCATTTAAATTATAGGACATTTGAAAAGCAAAAACTATAAAATTTTGATGATAGCTTTTTTGAAAGATGTTTACGAAAAACCATCTGTATATATAAGTAAATTATTTTTCTCTCCCTATGTTTTTTCAAGTTGTTTATAAGCTCCAAAACTCTATGGCACCAAATAAATAATATGGTGAGAAATCTCGCCACATATTATGTTGTTTTTAATGCTTCTGTAGACGATTAATAATTATTTAGGTTAAAGTGAATCATTATTTGAATGTATAAATAATTATAATCGAGGAATTGGTAGAAGTTTTCAATGCGATTGATAAAGATGACTGCAAAGAAATTTTGAAACTGAGAAAAATTGGGCAAAAACGAATTATTTAAATTTGTGGGATGATAGAGAATTTTTTTACGGTTTTGCTTGAGTAAAGCAACTGCCAATTTAGTATTTGATTGAATAAACCACTTGATAGAAAATAGGACAATTTTTAATAGTGTTGTTTGATTAGAAAACATGTTTTTAATAACACATAACTGAAATATTTTGCTTTTGAAAGATTCCTAATAAACGAGGAAGACCGTAGTAGATTTAAGCGTAACGAAATAACTTTTTTATCTTACATTCTAAAATATATTTTTTGGTGCCAACTAAATAGAAGTTTGAAATAGTAATATAGCATTTCATCATTTTTTGAAGAATTTCTCAATTGCTTTTCACTTTTATTACCGTACATCTTACAGCTCTGTGGATTTTGAACGAGGAAATAGTAGCTACATAACCTCAATTTACTGATGGTATGTTAACAAATAACAAAATTTCCTATAAAAATCAGCCTTCCTGATATTATAAACTTCGACATTCTATTAACGCTAAACTAGTTTAACTTAAACTGGATTAGTAAATGCACTGAGAACAGCCTCTTCACCGGCTCCAGCATCTCTGACAACACCATCAACTCCAATATCAGTATATCACTGACAGCACCATCATTGGTGGCATCGTCATTGACAGCATCATCATCGACATCAGCATCAGTAACAGCCCCTTGGCCAACACCAACATTGCCAGTTCGAGGGATGGCTGCATCAGTGGCACTGTCTGTGTGTCATCTTATGCGGGTTCGGCAGCCAGCCACAGCTACACTGGTGTGGCACAGTGTCACATGCGAGGATGTCCTGCGGATCACCATGGACCTCAAGTGTTCGGCAAGCAAGGACATTTATTATATGTCAAGTAATTTCTTAAAACGTATCAAGTTTATTTTGATCCCTTTGATTCAATTTATAAATGAGTGTCTGGCTCAGAATGTATTCCCGGATGGCAAGTTGGCGAGGGTTGTACCAATTCAGAAGAAGGGTTCTCGCCTGGATCCCAACAACTATAACCCAGTCTCAATTTTTTCCAGTTCTGTCAAAAATATTTGAGATTATGATAGCTGGCCAATTGTATGAGTTCAGTGAGCTGAATGGTCTGTTTGCTGACACTCAGTTTGGGTTCAGGGCTAGGCGGCGAATAGTGGGCGCAGTTGAATTGATAATTAAATAATAATTTATTTTTGTCAAAGAAGAATTACAAAATTGCATTAGACAATGTCAGAGTATTTGAAAAAAACATTACATTAGTAATTAGGGTGGAGACCCACTCAAAACAAATTTATACCATCTAGGTAACTCATAAATAACAAATATAATCGTATACACATATTAGTATAATATACAGTATTTTATAAGACAAACATTAATTGAAGGAGTTTTCATGAAATTCAGTCAAACTATAGAATGGGTTGTCACTTAGGAATTTGTTTATTGCTTTTCTAAAACTAGGATAAGGTAAATCTTAAACATATGATGGCAAATGATTGAAAATTTCTTATTCCCACATTAAAATGGCTTCTCAAAGTCCTTGATAGCCTTACTTGAGGAATATGAACATTTCTATGGCACCTCGTATGATGATTATGTACATTTATGCTACAATTAAGATTTTTTTCCTTTAATTTTATATTGAAGGATATGTGATAGTTTTGGAGGGGGGAGCCTTGCTGGGCTGACGCTCTGTGATGATCTCAGGAAGGCTTTGGACACCCTGGATCATGAAATCTTGCTGTTTTAAGTTGATTCTTTATGGTGTGGTTGGGGGCCCTCTCCAGCTTCTGCGCTCATACTTGGGCGGACGCAGGCAGGTGGTAAGCTCTCACAGGCTAGAGCCCTGAGCTATGGGGTGCCCCAGGGATATGTGCTGGGACCCCTTCTGTTTCTGATAATGATAAATGATATTGCCCTTTCAGATCATAGTATGCTACGCCAATGACACCTCCACCTCTATCATGGATGTTGGCTAGAATATGCATGAGGTCCAGGCCTTGATGAATGCATCCAGAGGGGCAGCTGCTAACCGGTTTGCCTTAAACAGTGAAAATACATATCATTGTCTCCAGCCTTAGCAATACGATGCAGTATGGGTTCCCTCCAGTAAAGCTCTTGGGCTTCCATCTTGATAGGAACAAGAATATCGTTATCATCAATTCAACAATATTTTTAAGGAACTGTGTGTTGTTCACATGAAACACGTCGACTTGTGTTCAGCTGTTTGATCATGAAAGTTGCATTAGCCTATGTGGGAGGAGGAAATACATGCAAGTGACCAATTATTCATAATTTTAGAATGATATTTTATGTATCAATTTATAAATAAATAAAAGATGTTGCCCAACGTGACCAGACCTTGTTACTTGGAACCGATTGCAAAAGGCAGGGAGACATTTTTGAAAATTCGACTGTTTTTACATAATAAACTTGTAGTCTTTTTGTCTCTTTCCTCCTTTCTAGTTGTTATCTGAAAGTTCTGTCCTAAAAAAGATAGATTTATGTAGGCTTAACTTGTCTTATCCCTATAAACAAATATCGCACTTTATTCCCTGGTTGTATGATTATACTGATAATTGTAATTTGCTTACAATAGCCTAATTACTAAAAGTAATTGAACAAATTAATTATGAACAACCGCCTCATTTGAAATAATGACTGACTGTATTCCACTCTCTCTATCCTATATACTCTTTCATTGAATGAAGGAAATTACTGTAATATAACAATCATAACAATGTTGTTAATTTTCAGATGCAGTACCGCAGGTCTACGCTTACACTGAAAGTCATCCAGGCCCATTGACAAGCACAAATAGCCTAGATACTATGCCTGGAAATAGATGCGTATTCAGGAATTGTTCCAACATTCGCACAAAAGGATTGAAAATGTTCACCTTTCCCCGGGATATTTACACAGCAAATATCTGGGTGGCCAACTCAGGTGAGTTTTAATAATGATAATGCTAATGTGTTTTTGTTCATGGCGTGGTCATACTACATTGGTATGTTCACAAATGAACAAGTCAAGAACAAGAAAAATTGCATGGTTGCCTGTAAAGTCGGTATACGGGCGAAAGTTTTACGTGACAACGACTTTGAGTGGTAAAATAATTTTAATGTGAATATTCATTCGTATAGTAGGAAGAAGGATGAAATAATAATAGTAACAATTTAAAACACTTATTTTATTTATACATAACGATTTATACTACTTTTGTGATTGAAAACTACCACAACGTTGAAGGAACGTTGCCAGCCTGGGAAGTAGTGGCGCAGTCGCAGGAGATTGCTTGCGGCGCCTGTGCAGGTTGACTGCTCCGTTTCACTCTCTCTCCAGGTGAATGCCTTCGGGTTGCTGCTGCGTTGCTTGCCACTGCTCCTATTCGTGCTCTTTCCAGACGACCGTGAACCGAAACGAACGCTCTCACTCGCTCTCATTATGAGCGCATAACGCGGAGCGTAACGCAGTTTCTTGAAGTGTCACCCGGCAAACCAATTTATAAGACGTTGTCACGTCAAAAACTTCATAAGACAGGTCAAGAACAAGAGTTACAAGTCAAAAGACACATAGTATGCAGCGAGACATACAGTGAAATCATTTATTTCTTTCCAAAATATACATGAAAATGTACATGGAAAATTCAAAAACTAAAAACTAACGGTCAAATTGCATTTGATGTTTACGAAACTTGGTCCTAAAATAGTAAATATTATATTTCCTATAAGTTGGAAAAAGTTGTGATTAATATAACTTTCTATTTAAAAAGTAAATAAAAGTTGATCATGTGTTTAGATAAAACCTATAGCAACCTTTTGACATTGGTTTGAAGTAGCTAATCAAAGTTCCAAGTAATACTACAGGGAATAAATATGTTTTCAATTTCTCAGGAAATGCAGAACTGATCGCATTATCACCAGAATTACTTGTTAAAAAGGTGATATGTGAGCAGCATTTCCAAGAGAAGGATATTCTATTGAGTGGACGTCTCATTAAAGGTATGTAAAACAATAATTTTGGGTTTTCCCTGAAAAGGCAAAAATGTACTATTAAGTCGGCTTCAGGTCAAAATAATTTACTATGTACGGGTACAAAGCTCTAACATTGAACTGAATCTATTTAATAAACTTGTAATCGCCTTTTCTCCTTTCTCGTTGTTATCGGAAAGTTCTGTCCTAAAAAAGATAGATTTATGTTGGCTTAACTTGTCTTTGTCCTACTGTAAACAAATATCGCACTTAATTCCCTGGTTGCATGATTTATATTTATTTTTATTTATTTATTTATTTATTCCTTGAAAATGCATTACAATAATTCACAATTTAGAAATATAACAACAAAATGAATCAATAGGAAATACAAATAAACATAAGGAACTACTTCCCCAAAAGAGCAAGCTCGAGCTTGGGGAAGGAGCAGCCGTACTTTGACTACTTACTTATTATTAATTAACATTACAGTATATACATTAACAACTAAAATCAAATCCTTTCAATAAACAAGATAAATCAGTGATGCTATAATAGATCAATATATTTACATACAATATGTGTTAGAATGCAACAAAATTTGTAAATTATAATAATGACCTGATATTGCCTAGCCCAGTGTATAACATGATATAAGATGTGGTACAAAATGAAATCTATTCAATTGGAATAATTACTATACTAATGTAATCCAGAAATTCTCGGCACTATCCCAGCCATGAGAGCTAACCAGATACTTTTTCAAATGTAGTCCAAAGTTTTTTTGGGCGAGTAAACCTCTCAAATTACTTGGAAGAATATTAAAAAATAATGGAGATAAATATATGAAGCTACGCTGACCAGCAGTAGTCAATAATCTAGGAACAGTAACCAGACCTGACTCCTCCCGTCTTGTAATAGCACAATCCGTTCTATTAATGAAATGAAAAAGTGATAGCTTCTTATAATATAATATGATGTGTTTCAGGTATATCTGTCTAATCGGTAGAACTGAAAATTCCAAAAAAGCCAATCTTGTTGCATGATTATAATGATAATTGTAAACTGCTTACAATGTTTACTAGAAGTAATTGAATAAATTTAATAATGAACAACCTTCTCATTTTAAATAATGACTGACGGTATTCTACTCTCTCTTTCTATCCAACATTCTTTCATTGAATAAAGGAAATTATTTCAACAATGTTGTTAATTTTCAGATGCAGTACCGCAGGTCTACTCTCACACTGAAAGTGATCCAGGCCCATTCACAACCACAAATAGCCTTGATACTATGCCTGGAAATAGATGCGTTTTCAGAAATTGTTCCAACATTCGCACAAAAGGATTGAAAATGTTCTCCTTTCCCCAGGATATTGACACAGCGAAGATCTGGGTGGCCAACTCAGGTGAGTTTTGATAATGGTAATGGTAATAAGTTTCTGTTCATGGTATGTCCATGAATAAGTTTCTGGTCTACTACATTGGTATGTCCACAAGTGAACAAGTCAAGAACAATAAAAAACTGTCATAGGACAGGTCAAGAACAAAAGTTACAAGTAAAAACACACACATAGTATGCAGCGAGACTTACCAAGCAGCCAAGGTCTATAAAACGTATAGATTTAAATTTATTTCTATCAAAACAAGGTTTCTAAAGACCTTGCTAGCCGAAGAAGCAGCAAGACTAATGCGAGAAGTATCTACCATAGAGAAACAATAGCGTAAGTGTATATCCCATGCTATAGGGAATTTATGACGCAACTTTTACTGTTATCTCAAGCCGATCACTGTCGATTATTGTCAATTTTTACTGTTTTGTTGGGGTGAGAGTGTATGAACGGCACAATTTGAGAGACTACCAGCGTCACACAGCTGCATGAGAAAGAACTACGTGAACTAGCGGCTTGGGATAACAGTAAAAGTTGCTACATAAACGCCCTATACCATGGGATATCTACTTATGCTATCGTTTCTCTATGTATCTACTCACAGCCTGAGGAGGATAACAATCATAGAACTCCCTCAGAGAATAAAAGGGGTTCTTCTGAAGGAAATCCCTCAGTCTCCTCTTCACCCCCGGTAGGCAAAGTATGGACACTGTGGAAGGCCTTTATAGCCGATCTGTATATCAATTATATCTTTAGATCGGTTTATTTCATCTCTCTCTCTCTCTCTCTCTCTCTCTCTCTCTCTCTCTCTCTCTATATATATATATATATATATATATATATATATATATATATATATATATATATATAGAGAGAGAGAGAGAGAGAGAGAGATATATATCTATATATATATCTATATCTATATATATATATATATATAATATATATATATATATATAGAGAGAGAGAGAGAGAGAGAGAGAGAGAGAGAGAGAAATGAATGTCTGTTTGTATGTTAGTTTATTTGTTCCCTATAGACTTGTATGTTAGTTTATTTGTTCCCTATAGACTCGAGAACTACTTGACAGGACGGCATGAAACTTTGGGAATATGTTGTTTGAATATTGGGGATGGTTTCTGACCAGAACTTTTAATAGGGGGGGCTAATAATAAATATATATTAATCCATTTTACAGACCTAT
Organism: Nilaparvata lugens; assembly: GCF_014356525.2. Classification (NCBI taxonomy): domain Eukaryota; kingdom Metazoa; phylum Arthropoda; class Insecta; order Hemiptera; family Delphacidae; genus Nilaparvata; species Nilaparvata lugens. The sequence goes on from NC_052504.1 coordinate 5,261,117, forward strand.
GTTTTCGAAATTGTCAGCCGAGCGGTTAACGTAGAACGGGAAGATCATCATGATTCAAGATCATGTTGTGATAATATGATTTAGCATATGAACTTACCAGCTGTAATAAACACGTCACTCTGTGATAAAATTGTTTACTGGTATTAAAACGGTATTTTTAAACACATAGGAAGTCCGTATTGAGATGTAAATAAAAATATTGATTGTCAGATAAATTTCATGATTCACCAAATAAACTCAAGTGTGACATGATATACATTGACTTTTTGGCAGTACGTAGTTCGCCGGTTAAGCTAGTATAGTATAAATTAATTATTTCAATGTACAATATAGCCTAGATTTTGAACAAGTTTCATGAATAGTAATCTATTTTTCGAAGGTAATAGAAAATATTAAACTTTTGAATCATGAAATAACATGCATTTGACAAGTTTCTAAATTTTAAAATACATTTCTGAAGCATCGTATCATAAGTCAAGCAAGTTGAAATGCACTATTGTACTTGAAAGGCCTCCTCATCTCTGTTGCATGGGGTAATATAAAATTTGATCTGTGATTAAATGACAGTTTAATGCTACTTGAGCCAACCAAAGAGGAAGACGTCATTAATCGACACCTAATTACGGTCAAATTGCATGTTTGTTAAACTTGGTCCTAAAATAGTAAAAATTTTATTTCTCATACAATAGTAATTTGTAATTAATAAAAATTTATATTTAAAAAGTAAATAAAAGTTGATCATGTGTTTAGATAAAACCAATAGGCCTAGCTAGCATCATTTTGACAAAGTTCTAAGTAATACTACATGGAAGAAAATAAAATATTCTATGTCTAATATGTTTCCAATTTCTCAGGAAATGCAGAACTAATTGCATTATCTCCAGAATTACTTGTTAAAAAGGTGATATGTGAGAAGCATTTCCAAGAGAAGGATATTCTATCGTGTGGACGTCTCATTAAAGGTATGTAAAACAATAATATTGGGTTTTCCCTGAAAAGGCAAAAATGTACTATTAAAAAGGGGCTCTAGGTCAAAATAATTTACTTTATAGTAGGGGCCTATCTAACATTGAGCCATATGGATGTTTCAATAGACTGCATAAAAAATGGACGGGACTAGACTATAACGGAATGTTTCATAACTGGGTGTATTATATTGAGGCTTCAATTTATTTATCTCTGTTTGCTATGTTTTCATTTCTTATGTTTGAACTAATGTTCCAATGAACAAGCTTAGGCTTAAAAAGATATCATTGAATTTTTTTTCTTGCTTTGAATATATATATGCATATGCACTCATAGGCCAATAAAAAAACTTAGAACATTCAAAGAGTCAATAACTTATTTGGCCTATGTTGAAGTTGAAGTATTTAAAGAAATAATTGATGAAGTTCAATCAGCCGCCATTTTGGATTTATAAGTTTCATAGAACATTTTTATCGATGTCATCTTTCTTGTTTTAAAAAGGAATTTAAAATGATATACCACACAATGGGTCTTTACATTCAAAATATTTGAGTTACAACCTCTCATTTCCTTAGAACTAAAACTTCAATCAGTCGCTATTTTGAATACAAGTATCATAGAACATTTTTATCGATGCCGTATTTCTTGTTTTAAAAAGGCCTTTAAAATGATGTCCTACATAATGGGTGTTTACATTTAAAATATTCGAGTTACAACCCCTAAGTCACCCCTTTATAAGGGGTTGGAATTCAGTTGTAGACTTCAGTTGTAGGGGTTGAAGTTCTAGACTTCATACAGCTGAAGTAAGAAAATTGGCTTTCCGAAACTGGGCGTAGTCGTAGTCATTGTCATAGTCACGTTTGAATTAAATTTCAAAAAACTAGAAAATTAAACACAAAATAAAATAAAGAGAAAATAGTGTAAAGTTTCAGCTATTTTGAATTATTTAGAAACGTTTAATTTCGTCAAGGAAAAACGTGTCTAATTATAGAAATGAGAAAATAAAAACCGTCAAAAGGTAGAGTATTTGACCGATAACTTATCCTGAGAGTTACAGTAATATATTATCTACAGCAGTCTACAACTTATTGAGGTGTTCCCATACATATGGCTGTGTACTCTTTCATCGAATGAAGGAAATTACTGTAATATCACAATTACAACAATGTTGTTGATTTTCAGGTGCAGTACCGGAGGTCTACCCTTTCACTGACAGTGATCCAGATCCATTCGCAAACATTAACTCATCTAGTCCTGCTTCTCCTCGTTTCAACCACACATTGGCGTCACCAAATAAACATGCTGCAAAAAAATCTGAGCTTCTACCATCTCCATCGGTGAGCAAATTTTTCAATTCAGATGTCTCCTTCAGTACACAACTGGATAGAGAGTGCTCCCCCAACAAAAGGTACAGATGCTAGAACATCTCTTTTCACAGTCCCAACCAAATTTCAGAAGGAGGCTTAGATATAAAAGTTAATATCGGGAACCGAGCTTCGCTCTGGAGTACGAAAGGATAAAAAATGTATTACAAAAAAATAAATCATAATTATATCTATAGTTCATACAGAATTGTTCTATCTAATCACAGTGAATAGAGATTAATCCCCAGAGGAATGCAAAAATTTCCCTCACAAAGGCTCGGTTGAACAAAAGCCGGTTAAATTTTAAGCCTGATTAATTTCACGTGAACCAAATCAGAGAAGACCATTTCAAAAAGATGGTTCTACTGGAATTAATCAGGATTGAAAATAACCCGGCTTTTTTGCAACCGGCACTAAGTACCTGATTGAATGATTACAAAAGTTCAACAGCTGAGTCAAAATTTTGTCACAGTCCCACACACATGAACTCGCTCACTCACTTCAATCACCAACAGACGACGAAATAATTATTATCAGCTGTTTTTCCAAGGATGAATAATAATATTATCCTTTTAATGTCATTCAGCGAGTTTTCCCAGGGATGAGACCTAGTGCAATCGAATTTTTATATTATAAACCTACTATGTTCTGAATTTCGTGAGAATCGTTAGAGCCGTTTTCGAGATCCGGTGAAATTCAAACATATATACAGAAATTGCTCGTTTAATAGTATAGGATTGAGAGACTACAAAATGAGATATCAAGTTTGAAAAGACATAAATTATAAAATAAAAAACATAAATCTGCTTAGTCATAAATTGTCAAAAAATGAAACTTTTCAAAAATTCAAATCAATGGAATTTTTCATTCTTTCTGCAATGCAAAATCATAAAGTGCGGCAAAGTGAGGTACACGTTATAATGGCAGTGGAGGAAGATAGCAGAACAACTTTGCCGATCCTCAGTCTTTTCAATGCCTTCTATAGACGGTAGCTGATACAGGTTTGTTAATGTAATATTAACTGTTCATTCTCGTTTAAAATAATAAATTATAATTTCCAATAATATCATAATGAATTTTCGTAATTAAGATGAAATATTTTGTTAGTTAATTATTAATTCTACATTGTTAAAAGACGATCTGGCAACAGAGCTAAGCTGAAAGAGATAGCACTATCCGCTTTGTTGAATGATAGACAAGGATAGCAGTACTATTGCTAATCAAACAATGCCATTATAACGTGGACCTCACTATAGAAGAAAAGAGATTGGCTATTAGCATATTTTTGCGTTTACCATCTACTGAAGGTAGACGCACACAGATCGTCATCGGACGGATCGGACGATTAGATTTGATGCATTGTTTTCTGGAGTGCGCATACCTATACGATGCGGATAGGTATGCGCACTCCAATTGAAAACAATGCATAGAATCTAATCGTCCGATGCGTGCCGTCCGTCCGATGACGATCTGTGTGCGTCTACCTTTACAGATACTTTCGCAAAACAATGATCCTTCCTGGTGAATCAACAATAAGAATGTGGCTTTCTTCGAAGAAATGCCACTCCACAGTTTTGAACAAAAACCTTCTCGAAAAAATTAAGATAATAGTTGACACCATGTCAGACATGGAGATGGCTTGTGTGTTCATGTTTGAACAAATCAAACACAATGCCTCGAATATTCTCCCTTGTATGATATTATTGAGGGATTTCATGATTTGTGATCGAATAATATAGCCAAAAATGCAAGTGTTTTCATGATTAGAGGGCTGTATTATCAGTGGAAACTTCCGATTGGCTATTTCTTGTCGGAAAAAGGTTTGAATGTGAGCGACTCATCGGCAGCAATAAAATACTGCACTTCAAGTCTTGAAAATGTTGGTCTTGCAGTGAAGGCAATTATTGCATATGACCTATCTACAACGGGCTTGAAGGAATTGGGAGTTCACATATCACTCAACAAATTTCAGAAGATGTCTGTCTCTAACAGCTCAAGTTTTTAGCCACACAACTGCAGCAGCGCTCAATCGCCCACATTGCAACTGGCCAATTGAAAACATCAACTGCTCTAGAAACTGCAAATTTCTTGCAAAAAATTAATTCCTTGTTGGATGCTATAAATACCGTAGCTGAATACTTTCTGCTAAAAATACCGACAACTGTGCATTATTGTGCATAAACCCGAGAATTATTGAAGCTTTTAATAAAGCCCTGGTTATATTTTCAAATTAAAAGAAAATTAGTGCCGAATCCCCAAGACCGTCATGTTTTGATGGGTTCATAATCACTATTACCTCATTTCTGCAGCTCCTGAAAATAAGTGAAAATTGCAAATCTATTCTTACTTAATGTTTAAACCAGGACACCAGGACCCTCTCGAAAATTTGTTCTGATCGACCGAAATCCAAGTGTAACAACAATCCGTCAGAGGGGAGGATTCGACCAGAATCCAAGTGTAAGAATTCTCAGGGCAACATTAAGGGCCGGTTTCCGAGCTCGGGATTTGGCTAAGTCCTAGACTTAGAACAGCTGGAGTCGGAAAATTAGCTTTCCAAAACGGGGCTTAGTCGCAGCTTTTATAACAGTAGTCGCAGTTTTTATTTTTTCATTCTATAATTTGAAACGTTTTTCCTTGACGAAACTAAACATTTCTAAATAACTCAAAATAGCTGAAACTTTACAATATTTTATCTTTATTTTATCAAGTAGTGTTTAATTATCTAGTTTTTTGAAATTTAATTCAAACGTGACTATGACAATGACTGCGACTACGCCCTGTTTCGGAAAGCCAATTTTCTGACTCCAGCTGTTTAAAGTCTAGGACTTGGCCAAATCCTGAGCTCGGAAACCGGCCCTAAAAATCTTGACCCTTCAAAAAGTACTGGAGCCTCCAAAAAGCACAAGCTACGATCCAGACTTTGACGTTCTTCTTGCTCACATTAGTGAGAAATCGAAAGCGAATCCACCACCTTTCCCTCAACCAAGTCTTAGATCGGATAGTTCCTCATCATCAAGCAGTGAAGATGCTTCGATAAGAGTCTCTCCAGCTAATGATGTCCCTTGAAGGAATGCTCACAAGTTTATTTTGTGTGTTCCAATGTAGTAATTGCTGTGAACTCCTGAGCCAAGCTGATTCAAAACTGACCAGTAGAAAGGAGATTCTGATCTTTAACAGGACATTTTCAAATTTGAAAGTTGATACGACTACCAGGCTGGTATCACCAACTGAGACAATTCTACAAATTTGTAATATGGCCTTCGAAGTTTAAAAAAAAATCCAAAAGATTGCTCATGAAAAAGAGTTTTGGAAAGATTGTGGGCGATAACTGAGAGAATATTATCGGTTGTGAAGCAGCAGTTTGTACAAAATTTATGTTGAATTTGTTGTTTGAAGTTTTGATACACAATCACTTCAAGTGGATATCGAGTAGTTTAAAAGCTCGATCCTCTGAAAAGTTTAAAGGTGCGTACAGACTTTTGCTCTGCTCCGCAATCGAACGTCACTCGAGCAGATCGATTGATGATCGACCGGGGAGCAAGAGTGGAACGCGAGAAGAGCTAACATGTCCCGTAACGTTCATGATCGAAGCAATTGTGGAGCGTGCGTGGAGCGTGCGCGGAGCGTGTTGGAGACGCGTATATATGTACGCACCTTAAGATTGTAAAATTGTACTACAGCTCTTTCTTCTCGGCTTGTCAAGGTGGTTCAATGTGGTCATAGCAGTACGGGTCACATCACCCGTACACACCCATATCACACCACCCATACTCTGTACAAAATTACTTTTGACTTGGGATGGACATGCGCAGCAGAGAAGGCATAGAGCGGTAGGGATACAACGGCAGCGATGTTGCCGTTCTGAACCGGTCAGCGTTCTCTAATTTCTAGTGAGTATTCAAGCGCTCATGTTAAACTTACGAAGTTTCCTGACTCACAAGCACTGACTCGACTGATTCTAATCGACAAATTGGCAACTGCGCTTCCACCTATGACTCTATCCATCACTGTAATTGGCTGATCTCCCTCCGTTTCTTTGCGCTGCATATTCCTCCAAGTCAGAAGTAATTTCGTACGGAGTATAGTGTCAGTGTACATGTTAGATGCGTCTACTTAGTCGTTTGACTTGATTTTGATTTTGTTGTATCAATATTGCAGATGGCGGACACTGTTGTTGTGAAGGAGGAGGATGAAAGCTGCCAAGAACCAGCCCCAGAGTGCAGCACTGGCACTGTTTGTTCGCAAATTGATAATGACGTTGATCAACCACAAGCAGACATTGACTTTTCTCAAACAAATGCATCAACGGATGAGTGTGTGGTAAGCCTATTAGCTAGAATTTAGTGTAATACATACAAACCTCTTGAAAATACTTCTCCTATTTTCATTACAATTACCTATTTGGTGACTAAACTGTTTCAAGCATAAATTCAGCATGATTCAATATTATTTTCAAGTAGAAAATCAATTCAATTATTGTGAGGTCCGCATTATAATGGCAGTATTTGATTGAAATTGGTGTTACTATCCTTGTCTATCATTCCACAAAGCAGATAGCGCTATCCTTTAAAATCCGATAGGCACCTCTTGCAGCTTTCATGGAGGGCCATATCCACTTTCTTTGCATGGGATAATAAACGACTTTAAACCGGACATGCATGTTCAGTAATTCTGCCATTGATAAGCACAGAGTAAAGTTAGCTATGATGGCAGTATTTGATCGATATCCTTGTCTATCATTCGATAGCACTATCATTTCCTAGCTCCACAACGTTGCCAGATCGTTTTTCAACAATGTAGAAATATAATTGATTAACGAAATATTTAATTATATAAAATATTTATCATGAAAACTTATCATTTGATCATTGAAAATAAGTTTTCTTGACGAATAAATTATAATTGATTATTTTAAACAATAATGAACAGTAAGGCTCAACTCACACTACCTCGACTCAAATCGTACGCCTCCAGTCGAGGATACTCCAGTCTCTCGACCTTATAACTTTTTTGCTCATTGTCACTACTTCAGTTTATGCTATTTCATTTCTAACATCACTTCACCTCAATTTTATTATAATTATCATGAATATATTGTCTTATCTAATTCTTATTATTGTTTTATCTAAAATGATAGAACAAAAAAGAAGCAACAAGAAAGAAAATTTGCTTTAACCAAGAAGATGAAACTTCAAAGTTCAATTTCTAACCTCATTTCATAATAAATGCACGGTACTACCATAGAGAAACAATAGCGTAAGTAGATATCCCATGGTATAGGGCGTTTATGTCGCAACTTTTACTGTTATCTCAAGTCGATTACTGTCGATTATTGTCGATTTTTACTGTTTTGAACGGGTAAGAGTGTATGAACGGCATAATATGAGAGACTACCAACATCACACAGCTTCATAGGAAAGAACTACGTGGACTATCGGCTTGAGATAACAGTGAAAGTTACGACATAAACGCCCTATACATGGGATATCTTCTTACGCTATTGTTTCTCTATGGTACTACTCAACTCAAGTCGATGCTCGACCAACATGTCAAGTCGACGCTCGACTCAGTCTCACAGTCGTAAGGTCGCGGAGAGTAGAATCGACTGGTCTGAGTGTCACCATTTGAAACCACATGCTGCGACGAGAAGAGACTAGAGTCGCAGTCTCTTCTCGACTTGATTCGCGTAAGTGTGAGTTGAGCCTTAATATTACATCTGATAGGCCTACAGTGGTATTAGCTATCCTTTATGGAAGGTAGTGGCAAGGCAGAGAATTGACAACACTGTTTACCCACTGTCATTATAACGTGGACCTCACTATAGTTTGTTTATGATTGCAGATACCGGCAGTTGATAGCAGTCAAGAACCAGCCCCAGAGTGCAGCACTGCATGGAATCCAAACGAACTCGATGTTGTTGATTCTGGCCTGCAACGTTTCTTGCAAGTATTCATCAAAGGAGAATTGAATGGTGAGATTCTACTGTTATACCGGGTGATTCCAAAATGACTTAATAACTTTGACAATTCATATAAATCTTATTAAACAAGGTACAGAGCTGGTTTTGGTGTAGTTTTAAAGGAAAACACTCAAAGTTTTGACTCGCGTACTCCGCTAGTGCCTGGTCGCGCCGCACAAGCGCTAGTGGCAGTTACGTCAAAGATCACTGGCTTCACTGGACCCGAGCGTGCTAGCTGTGTGTTTTGGTTTGAAGAATCAAAGTCTGCGACAACAGTTTAGCGTAATTTTTGTACTAATTACACTACAGATCCTCCTAGTAGGCCTACAATATATGAGTGGTATAAATGTTTTGTAGAAACAGGGTGTTCAATAAAACACAATAAATCCTCAGGGATCGAACGGGATTTTCTTAATGACCGCTTTCCAAATCAGTGGATTGGCCGTAATGCGCCAATTGCATGGCCCCCTCGTTCCCAGACCTAACACCGCTGATCTTTTTCTTGTGGAGTTTCAGAAAAGATATGGTGTACGTACCTCCTTTGCCAGCCACTCTACCTGAACTTAGAGCAAGCATTTGCGCTGCAGTTGTGCAAGTTACACCTGAAATGCTAGTGCGAGTCTGGGAAGAAATCGACTATCGATGGGATGTCTGCAGGATAACCAACGGAAGTCACATAGTACATCTTTAGTTTAAGTTAAAAAAACTTGAATTGTTTAGTGTTTTCCTTTAAAAAAATACCAAAACCAGCTCTGTACCTTGTTTAATTGACCGAGCGAAGTGAGGTCTAAGATTCAAGTCGACGGTTTGGCATTTTTCTAAATGTTTATATGTTGCGCATTTACGGCGAAACGCGGTAATAGATTTCCATGAAATTTGACATGTATGTTCCTTTTTAAATTGCGCGTCGAGGTATATACAAGGTTTTTGGAAATTTTTGCATTTCAAGGATAATATAAAAGGAAAAATCTGGTGTGGCGCACTCACACAACTTTCCTTGCCGTTATGAAAATTGATCGCCTGACGCTAGTGTTCCCGCGCATCACAAGTCTACTATTCAAAGATTTGAGCCAGCTGGTGACAGGGTAATAACGCTGGAGACACACATGAGGTCTGCTATCTCTTCATAGTGAATGATTTAATAGAATCAACAATAATTTGCAATTGAATAATCACATTTTCTCGAATTTAAAGCTTATTTTCAATTTTAGGAGAAAATGTTACTGAACATTAATTGTAGAGATTTTCATGCTCAATCTACTCCACTTGATTTTTTTTGTTTCAATTGTATCTGAAGCCTGATAATTGGGAATCTATCTGCATTGATGGGGCGGAGCTCCTGAAATTTTTACAGATATGGGACTTGTGGCAGTTGATAGAGCTTATCGATGACTATTTTAGGTATGAATTTGATCAAAATCGTTGGAGCCGTTTCCGAGAAAATCACGAAAAACCCTGATTTTGACAACATTTTCGCTATTTTAGCCGCCATCTTGAATTGCATTTGATCGAAATTGTTCGTGTCGGATCCTTAGTGAAAGGACCTTAAGTTCCCAATTTCAAGTCATTCCGTTAATTGGGAGATGAGATATCGTGTACACAGACGCACATACACTCATACACACACACACACCACACACACACACCACACACCACATACATACCAATACCCAAAAACCAGTTTTTTGGACTCAGGGGACCTTGAAACGTATAGAAATTTAGAAATTAGGGTACCTTAATTTTTTTCGGAAAGCAATACTTTCCTTACCTATGGTAATAGGGCAAGGAAAGTAAAAATGAGCCTCCTTCATACGCCAATATTACCGTAAAAATCAGACTATAGAATTATTCATGATAAATCAGCTGTCTAGTGGACTATAATACTATCCGTTCAAAAACATCGAACATCTTGAAAATATATCATCCATCAACGTTAGTAGACAGTTGACTATAATACTACCCGTTCAAAAACAACGAACATCTTGAAAATTGTATCTTTCCATCAACGTTGTAGACAGTAGTTGCAGCCAGACCTGATAACAGCGCTCACACCCACATTCGGGGACGACACGTCACGTTACGATAGGACAGAAAGCTGTATGTTTATTTAGGATTTTTTCTAGACATTTTAAATTGATAAATTATTTATTAATTTTTGAGAAAACACAACAACAGGTCAATGTAACTTACTGAGCGCGAGGTCTACTGTTCACAGAACTACTGAGCAAGTTACACCTGAAATGCTAGTGCGAGTCTGGGAAAAAATCGACTATCGATGGGATGTCTGCAGGACAACCAACGGAAGTTACATAGTACATTTTTAGTTTAAGTTAAAAAAAACTTGAAGTGTTTAGTGTTTTCCTTTAAAACATCATCAAAACCAGCTGTGTACCTTGTTTAATAAGATTTATATGCATTTTCAAAGTTGTTAAGTCCTTTTGGAATCACCCGGTATTTTCTGGGATGTGAATTGGTCCGGCTAATGATTGGCTGATGTCTATCCCGGTTGACAGGAAAACAGTCGGTACTTCACATCAGAGGCCGTGAAAGAAATCAGATGATTCTAAGAAACTCTGACATTGGACCTGGGGGACCTACTGTAGTGAGATTCGAGTTATAACGTCATCAACTGATCAACATTAGTGGCTATCCTTCTCTGTCATTTGACCAAGCCGATAGCTCTATCCACTTCTAGCTCCGCACCATTGCCTGAGCGTTTTATTCATTTATTCATGCCATACAAACATGGGAAGGCTCACAGACAGATTCCAGTACGAGCCTTAAATACATATCTGATAGCATAGCAGTACAATAAAAAAAATAAAAACTAAAGAAAAAAAATCTGGTGTGGTATACTCACACAACTTTCCTTGCTCATTGAACTGTAAGCCCCATTCTTAAAGGAGAATAATTTAGGGGAATAACATAATGACGATTGGCAGCAACATATTTGAAACTACGATCAGACTACTGTATAAGTGTTTATAATTGTTTTCAGAGTATTTTTCATTTCTGTAAATTGTGAAATTCGATGAGATTTTTTAAAAGTCGTCAAAACAGCTGTTCTACAGATGAAATATCTCGACTATGTGTTCTTTTTATGAACTGCTCTACAGTCTACCTACCTCATGCACGAGAAGGAGGTTACAAAGTCCATTTCACACACATCCATGGGGTGGACCCCCCATTAGTTTCCCAGATAGGAGACTCATGCCAGTTAATAGAGCTGATAAATAACTATACAGGGTATGAATTTGAAGAAAATCTGTAGAGTCATTTTTGAGAAAATCGTGAAAAACATGGTTTTTTAGTAATCATCCGCCATTTTTCTCAAGAATATTACGGAGCTTTTGCAATTTTCCCAGAAATGAGACTCATGTCAGTCGATAGGGCTTATGAATAGCTATCCTTGGTATAAATTTGAAGAAAATCGTTAGAGCCGTTTTCGAGGAAACCGTAAAAAACATGGTTTTTTAGTGATTATCCGCCATTTTTCTCAAGAATATTACGGAGCTCCTGCAATTTTCCCAGAAATGAGACTTATGTCAGTTGATAGGGCTTATAAATAGCTATAAAAGAATAGCTATAAATGGCTTATAAAAGAAAATCGTTAGAGCCGTTTTTGATAAAACCGTGAAAAACATGGTTTTTTAGCAATTATCCGCCATTTTTTCCACCATTTTGAATTGAATTTTATTGAATATCTTATTGTCGGATCCTCATGGTAAAAGGACCTTAAGTTTAAAATTTCAAATAAATCGGTTAGTTAGGAATGGAGTTATCGTGTTCACAGACACACACACACACACACACACACACACACACACACACACCCAAAAATCATGTTTTTGGACTCAGGGGATCTTGAAACGTATAGAAAACATTGAATTAGGGTACCTTAATTTTTTTTGGAAAGTAATACTTTTCTTACCTATGGTAATAGGGCAAGGAAAGTAATAATATCGCACTTCATTAAATATTCACAATGATTCAGTATAACTTAATGACATTAGAAGAGAACGATATAATATAGCGTTTGAAGGCTATAATAATAATATAGGCCAATGAACTACCAGAATATTCAGTCTGAATCATGGAGTGAATTATTAAATTATGACAAGATGTATTTTCTTGGTGAATACAATGTATTATTGACAAGATGTATTTTCTTGGTGAATACAATGTATTATTGACAAGATGTATTTTCTTGGTGAATACAATGTATTATTAACAAGAATTAACAATTAATATGATATCAGTTATATACCAGGATGACTTGAATCTCAGCTAGGATCCACAGTGCTATAGAAGCGTTCATATCATGTGGAACATTCCTTATTCAAATGTATAATCAATATCAATGTTCAATTAAGTTTCTTTTTTCACATAATTAAACATATTCCCAATTTTTCAGATCTACAAAAGGCAGGAGAATGCTTGGAGGAAGTTGAATGCAGCTCAATCGACCCTCTTGATATAACAGAAGTAAGTGGAAGTGCACTGAAAAACATCAACACAAATGCTCAATTTTCTAAAATCTTATCTAATCATTTTTTAATCCCTTCTAAAATTCAATGTAATATGTGCAAAATAGAACAGACGAGTTGAATGATGTTCTGGTGAAAAGAATTCGTTCAATCCTTTTATATTAAGCGAGCAATTTCTGTATATCTGTTTATAATTTTATATTTGGTTATTTATGTTCAACGGACTTCGAAAACGGCTTTCACGAAATTTGGAACATAGTAGGTTTATGATATAAAAATTCGATTGCACTAGGTCTCATCCTTGGGAATACTCGCTGAACGACATTAAAAGGATAATTCATCCTTGGCTGAAACAGCTGAGTCTGTGGATAGTAATAAAGTGATTGAGAAAGTGTGTCTGTGGAAAATCAAAATATCGCATCCCCGAAATTCATAAGAAGACATATAGCCAGCTGTAAAATATAAACATGATCATTTTAGTGGATTGTGTTCTGTTTATCAATAGATAAGAATAACGAGCGAAGCTCGGTGCCCCGATATTATCATTTAACTGATTTCAAGATACACTTCAAGAAAGATACATGGATAACAGTCCAGATGTGAAATTTGTCACCATTATCACAATACTTTGGGTCATTTGAAAAATCATCTCAGAATATATAAAAAATTTGTTATTCTCAGTGTAATAATATTATTGTAATGAATAATAACCTACAATTTACTTGGAAAGGTGAATATTGATTTATTTGATGATTAATATTAAACGGAAATCCAAATTAAATGCTGTAAATCACCCCGAAGACTTCTGCTTCTTCAAATATTGACAACTGGGTAAACGGCTATAGTGAGGTCCACGTTATAATGGCAGTGGATAAAGATAGAAGAATAGCGATGCCGATTCTCTGCATTATTAATTATATTTCTACATTGTCAAAAACATAATTGGCATCGTTGAGGATCTAGAAAAGGATAGTACCACCGGCTTTGTCGAATGATAGACAAGGATAGCAAAACCAAAGTTGATAAAATACTGTCATTATAAAGTGGACCTCACTATAGCTGGAAATTCATCTATTCTCCGGGGTGATTCACATCATTTAATTTGGATTTTCTTTTAATAATAATTATTAATTCATTGGCATTTGAATAATTGCAATATCTCAGTAATTTCCATCACTAAATAATTGAAATTGTGTAATTTATTTTCAATTATATGTGTTTCATTGAAAAATGTATACTTGAATAGCATTGTAGCCTACCAATATACTGTAATATATAGATATTATTATTCTACTGTTGTGGTATCACCATTAATTCATAGTATTGAAGCTATTTGAAATTAGTAAGTATTTGAATGAATGAATAACATATTTGCCAAAAAACAAAATACAAAAAACGCTTTACAAAAAATAAATAAGTATATGCTAATGCACTTAGATACATTTAGGAAATGTTAATTTATTTAATTTTCAATTATATTTTTTTTAATGTTATTGCTAGCATAGTCAATTATTAGTATGTTTGCTTCTTGATTGCACTGCTGGGGAGGATGGGATGGTAAATCCAATTTCTTTAATAAGTGAATATTTCCTATTTTAGTGATATTAATGTTAAATTTTTCTTCTATGTTTGGTTTTGAAGCATCTAAATTTAAAAATCTACTTTTTGAAAATAATTATTAAGAACCGAAAATTTTGTGAATTGATCAATTACAAGATTTGATGTATTTCGGACTATGTATAACCTTATCTAGATTTGAGAGAGGAATAGCATCATTTCTATTTTGAATCCCTTCTACTTTCTCGCCGACTTTCACTTTAGTCTTTCTCTCCACAAGGTTACCGTATTTTTTCTCTCTCTATCATTTTCGATAATGTACTTGTTGTATGAATCAATCAATAAAGAAATAAAGAAATCCAACATGATTCATGTGATGCGGCAATTTGTCAACGTTGTTGTCGGTTTGTCAATAATTTGTGAAACTATTATCAGTTTGTCATTGAAAAATTAATTTTGCAAAACCATGAAACTGAATTATATTCTTGGAACAATCGATAATGCTGTCAGCATTGGTTAAATGGGGAAGCATCGATGCCATCTCTGAGGAATGCTGTCAATTTGAGGTGAATCTCACTATGGAGCCTCTTTTTGTGTTTATTACGTTGAGCCTCGAAAGCGTTGTAATTCTATTGTGATGTGAATATTTCAGATGAAGACAGTTGCAGTGAAGGAGAAAGATAGCAGCCAAAAACCAACGCCAGGGTGCAGCACTGCATGCTCTCCTAATGATGATGATGATGACTTCATTTCCTTTCAAGATCTGTGTCTGGAGTACTTCAGAAAAGAAGCGCATGGTGAGATCAATGTTATCAGTTCTACCAAGGTCTATAAATGCACGATCCCGTGATGCATTGAAAAATCGCCATTTTGTGGGGTTCCAGTTCAGCAATTTTCAAATTTATTTTCAGCTGTTATCATTATAGATTGAACATAAAGCTGCTTACACATATTCGTGCTTCCAACCCGCACCGAGCACGCTCCTCCCTCGTACCGCCCTCGTTCCTCCATCGCACGGCAGTCGCTCCGCCTCCGCTCTCCAGTCGCACCCATCATGCACGTTACGGAAGATGGTAGATCTTCTCGCGTTCCCCGGTCGAACCATTGTTGCTCGCCGGTCGATCATCAATCGCTCTGCTGGAGTGACGTTCGGTTGCGGAGCAGAGCGAAAGTCTGTACGCACCTTAACATGATGTATTATTATTAATAGGAATTGTAAAAAAAATTCTTCCGACAGAATTATAGCTTTTTTGGAAAATACTAGAAACTGAATTGTTGATTTTTAGATTTAATGGATCGGGAACTTTTACTCTTTTACAGATGGAATTAAATAGAGAATGCATTTATTCAAATGCTAATTAATATATAATTATTATTTAACGAAAATCCTAAATAAATGCTGCAAATCACCCCGAAGACCTCTTCGAAGCAGAGGTCTTCGGGGTGATTTGCAGCATTTATTTAGGATTTTCGTTAAATAATAATTATATATTAATTAGCATTTGAATAAATGCATTCTCTATTTAATTCCATCTGTATCTGGTTGGCCGCTGTGGCTTTGTATAAAATGAGCGCTGCTATCCAGAGATTGTCAGTTTGGTGTAAGGGCAAGCATACCTGACTAGCAATTGGGAGGTACCGGGTTCGATTCCCGGGCTGGCAACTAATTTTTGGATAGTAGTTCTCATCGAATTTCCATCTAGCTGTTAACCCTGTTGTCAATGTCTGCAGTAGCAGAGGTCTTCGGGGTGATTTGCAGCATTTATTTAGGATTTTCGTTAAATAATAATTAATAATTTTACTCTTTTTGTGGTTAGCCTCGCATATTTCTGTCTTGTCCCAATGCCTTATGAATCATAATCCATAGGCTACAAGAATAAGAACAATTTTTTGACTGAATTATTGAACCGTTTATTATTAAAATTTCATTATTAAAAAATTGAAAACCTGAATTCAAATATTATTTTAACCACAATATTGTTTTTAAAATGCATAAGGCATGCTTTTGTTATGAGTGAGTTGAATTAAATTGGATTTTCAAATGTACCGCCATAAAAACCCCACAAAATGGCCGCTCCATAAGGAACACGGGTGTCTTGACCTGGTTTTTATAGACCTTGGTTCTACTGAATCTCCAGCATCTGACTGAAAATCAATCTGTTCTATTAATCATCAATTCTACTTTTCGCCAATAATGCGACGACGAATTATTGTGGAGCTCAATTTCACTAAATTTAAATCTTTTTTTCAAAGCTTGGCAATTGATTTGGAATTCAAACCTATGAAAATTAACCACAAAGCTTCCCCTTTCCATGACGAGCTGTTAAGCTGCGTACACATATACGCGCTTCCAACCCGCACCGAGCACGCTCCGCCCACGTACCGCCCTCGTTCCTTCCTCGTACCGCAGTCGCTCCGCCCCCGCACCCATCATGAACGTTATGGAAGATGTTAGATCTTCTCGCGTTCCCCGGTCGAACCACTGTTGCTCCCCGGTCGATCATCAATCGCTCTGCTGGAGTGACGTTCGGTTGCGGAGCAGAGCGAAAGTCTGTACGCACCTTTAGTTAATAGTAAGTCTGTACGCACCTTTAGTTAATAGTTATTTTTTTAACTTTTAGTTGACAGTTCTCTTTTGAACTGTTAGTTAATAGTTAATTTTTGAACTATTGTTCGTGTCGTCAAAAATAGTTCAAAAAGTTTCCATTCCGATGTAACGTAGGTGGGTCAGATATGCTGATCTACCAATCTCATTACTCTACAATTTATTGTGAGAGCTATCCTAAACTTGATATGATCTGTACTGGATGGAAAAATAATACCTGAGCAAGCTGGGTTATGATCAGGAATGTTCTAGTTTTAAACCTGACTAACATATGGAGCTATGGAAGACGGATTTCAGGTTAAAAAAAAATCAGTTTTGGTTGATTTGTCTGCGGCTATGATACTATTAACCGTAAACAGCTTCTTGACAAACTGTATAATAACTATCAACCGTAGACAGCTTCTTGATAAACTGTATAATACCTATCAACCTTAGACAGCTTCTTGACACATACCACATATGGCCATGACTTGATGAATATTATCTAGATGATACTCACTGATTGCAAAGTCCATCTACAGAACAACTGTAGTAAGTGGAAAACGGGATAGTCTCCCACAGGGATGTGTACTAGTCCTAGTTCTGTTAAACATTTCTGTTAATGTTCAAACAATATTACTGGATACAGTAGAAACGTAGACAATTCTAACCACAATATATAGACAAAGGTGATATAAAGACGATAAAAAACCACTTTGTCTACACTGATGACTTTGCATAGCATAGCTAAAGCTAGCTTTGAAGAAGTGTTGAATGACGTCATCCTAGAGCTGGACTTTTATTCATCACATTGTGCACAAATACTTAACATGAGGAAAGGCACAACAGGCTCATGCCCAAAACTGTCCCATTTCCAATTTATACTATACTGTCCAAATCAAAATGTTGGTTATGTCACTTTCACTTTTCAAAATAGTCTACAATTTACGCTCTTCAATACTCAGATAAACGAGCAAATTTTGAATCAGGCACCACCCCTAGCAACATGTAGGCCGCTTTTTCGTAAACTAGGTGTCTTGACTCTCCCATCTTTATATGTTTTTACTTGTCTGATGTACATGAAAAAAACCTCAATGAATATAGTCGAAATGGTGACATACATAATTATCATACCAGAGGAAGGTTAAATCTCAGAATTGATTCTCACCAATATGCGAGTACCCATAGGAATTGGAGAAACATGTCCATTAAGGTATTCAATGAGCTTGCCCCTCAAGTAAGACTGTTGAGTACCTCACTATTCAAGTCACACATAAAAGGCTTACAGAAAGATGTCTTTATTCTGTTGGAGAATTTTTTGAATAGCTTCAGTGTTCATATGTTTAACTGTAACAGCCTTGTTGTGACTTGTGTTGGATCCCGTTTTAATACCTGCTATTTATCAATTGCTGTTGTTTATTACTATTTGCCAATTTAGTTGTAAATTTTTTTTTACAAAAATACTACTTTGACTATATTATTATTATTATTTTAAAAATATTTTGACTGTTTTAATTTTATTGTATATTGACGTTTGTTACAACACTTTGTGTTTTATGACAATAAAGGATTATTGATTGATTGATTGATTGATTGATCAAATATATACTATTGGAGTCTAAAATAAAAAATCTAGAACTCAATAATCATTCAAAAAGTCTAAATTTCATTCAAAACTAGAAATTTTTGAGCTAAAAACTTTACACTTTACAAAAAACCACAGCTGTTTTTGAATAATCAGCTTTTATGGATAATCTCATCATCTGCCATATAAGGGCACGCCACACCAAGCTCGCTACCGCGGCGGTAGCGAAGTTTTAAAAATCGCTAGCCATGTATTCAGGTTGAGCGCGCCACACCGAGTTCCAGCTTTAATCCACCTCTTCCTTGGTCTCACCAAGCTTCTTTTTCCTACTGGACAATATTGCAACGCTTGGATCGCCACTCCTATCATCCTTCCCTTAATTAAGGGAAAATAACCTTGAAGGTTTTCCCTTTGAATCATAAGTAAAGATAACTTTCAGGTTATGCCGTGAAATTCGACGAACTGAACAGCTCAACATCCCACTTTGTTTCAGTTTATCAAGAAATGGTCAACATAGGCATGTGAAGAACCAATACCCTCCCGTTAGTAATAATAGCCTATATGATAGTATTCAAAGTTGAAAAATTGCCGTTAGGCTAGACCCCTCATCCAAATATCAAACCAAATATATTTACAGTTTTTTTATTGGAATTATTGATAAATGTTGAGTTAGTCTTTATTTTTCAAGTAAAATTACTTCTTTCCAATTTTTCAGATCTTAAAAAGGCAAGAGAAAGATTGGAAGACGTTGATTGCAGCTCATCTGGCCACGTTGATGCAACAGAAGAAGGTGAAAGTGAACCAAACATGCATGACGCCCGTGCAGCGATGCAAAACTGCTCGAATGATGCGGAGGCTACAAGTGATAGCTGTGCGCAATGTAACTATCAATCTCCCCAGTTCACTATGAAACACTTTTTGAACCACAATGCAAAGAAATTTTTCAATCTTGAATCATTTAGTACAAGTGATTTCAAAAAAAGTATTGAGACATGTAACGGCGAAAAAAAATTATTTTGTGAATTTTGTAAAGGTAAATTAAATAAGTCAAGTAAAGTGAAAAGTCGTCTCCGAACTCAAAATGTAGATAAAGAACAGACATATAGCGGCGATAAACATATCTGTGTACTCTGTAAACGTAAATTAAATAAACTGAAAAGTCATCTCCGACGTAGATTGGAACGTCTTCTCCGAGCTCAAATTGCACGTAACAAACCAAAACGTACGGCCGAAAAGCATTTCTGTTGTGAATTCTGTAAATCTAAATTTAGTGATTCAAGTTATTTTAAAAGACATCTCCGAACTCAACATGCTGATAAGAAACCTTTCTGTTGTGAACTGTGCGACTACAAATGCTCTGATCCAAAATTTTTGAAAGATCATCTCAAAACACATAAAGATGAAAAACCTTTCTCTTGTGAATTTTGTGACCGTAAATGCAAGAGTGCATATTTATTGAAGGCCCATCTCCGAACACATACAGGAGAAAAACTGTGTTGTGAACTGTGCGACTTTAAATGCTCTGCTCCAAGTTATTTAAGAAGTCATCTCAAAAAACATACGGGCGACACAATCATTTGTGAAATTTGTGGATTTAGATGCACCGAATTGAGTAGTTTGAGAGGTCATCGCAAAACACATTCAGACGAAAAACCTTTTAGCTGCAAATTTTGTGAATTCAACTGCAAAGATTCATTGGCTCTGAAAAGACATAACAGAACACATACAGACAAAAAACCTTTCAGCTGTGAACTGTGCGAATTCAAAACCTCTCAACAATCATATTTGAAAAAGCATTTGAAAACACATACAGGCGAAAAACCTTTCAACTGTAAACTCTGCGACTATAAATTCAGACGGTCATTCCACTTAGCAGCTCATATGAGGACGCATACAGGTGAAATGCCTTACAGCTGTAAACTCTGTGACTTCAGATGCGCTCAGATTGGTAGTATTCAATATCATTTTCGCAAGCATCATAAAGATGAAGATCACAGTAAACTCTATGACTATAAATGCTCTACAAATTAGACTGGCTGTTTGCAGTATGATCTTCGCAGGATTCATAAAGATGAATTAAGGAAAGTTCATGAAAGAATTACTCAATTCATTTTACTGATATAAAGCTGAAGAGCGTTCTGCTACTCACATCCACAGAATTCACGATCTTGTGTAGATAATTGGCTTGAAGCATTATGAAAAATTATACCTAATAATGGCAATGTTTCTTTCAGAGATCGTAATGATTTTATTAAACTCTAGACACTTGACAATTCAAAGTAACTAAAGAAAAGAAAATACAATACCTTGCCTTTTAGTGTAAAATTTTGTAAATTTCGCCAAAACAATATAATTTGATGTCTATGTGAATACTTGCTGTACAAATTTAAATCTCATCTTCCACTTGAAGGGAAATAGAAATAAATGTCTAGCCAATCCTATTTTGTGAAGTAAATTGAAACAATTTTTATTTTGCACTGAAACGTTAAAAAATAATAAACTGAAATCATGTTGTATCTTATTGAAAAAATATGAAATTGAAAATAACTTTATTCAAATACCTGTTAATATTACAATCAAATAGTTATCAAGAACTTTCACACCTCTCTAAAACCTTCTAAACTTGTAAGCTATTTTTGTCAAGTACCTAGCCGAAACTATTCTGTCTAATAGTGTTGTATTTTTCTAACACAAATAGATTATCTCCAGTTTCTAGTAGTAATGAGTTTAAAAGTCTTCATAACACAGCTAGAATAAAATCTTATACTGTCATGAAATTCAGGAATGTGTTTATATTCATAACCAAACTATTTTATCTTTTCATTCACTAATTAAGTCTTATAACTCACCTAAATTTGCAACATAAACTACCTATACCATATGAGATATCTTTTCTCTATGCTCCTACTTGAATAGCCTTCAAAGTTTGATGAAAAATTAGTTTTCATTTTTTTATTCATTCACTAGCAGGTAACCCGTGCTCCGTATCGGTCTATTTGAAGCACAAATATATTGAAATATATTGAACTAGCAGGATCCGTGCTAAAATATTTATTCAAAATTCCATGTTATTATATCAGTAGCTCAGACGTGATGCATCATCATGTATTTTCCATCCCGTACATGTATAAACCGCTTCTTACCTTTATTATATGTTATAGAAAGATTACATCGACTGACATAACACTATTGCGGAAGAGAACAATATGCTCAAGCCCCAGAGTGCTTTTATTTCAACAATTTATACAACAAAAAAGATCATAAATATATGTTATATCTTATATTATATGAATCACATTACAGACTAGAGAATTATCACTTAGGCAGAGATTGACCTCAACTTTATTGTAGCTTCAGAGCAAGGTCATTGACAGATCAGCAAGAGGATGTGGAGACCTTTGTGGTACATGAAGTCTTTCAGATTTGCTCATCAACATCCACACTGATCAAGAAATGAACTAGCAAAGAAAAGAGTTCATTTCAGGATCAGTGTTGACTTGGGAAAGCTTGTTATCTTGGAGTATTGTTGCATGACGTCTAAATCTGTTGATTCAGCTCAGCCACGTCCACACTGACCAAACACGGAACTAGAAAATAACTGAGTTCATTCCAGGATCAGTGTTGACTTGGGAAAGCTTGTTATCTTGGAGTATTGTTGCATGACGTCTAAATCTGTTGATTCAGCTCAGCCACGTCCACACTGACCAAAGACGGAACTAGAAAATAGCTGAGTTCATTCCAGGATCAGTGTTGACTTGAGAGAGCTTTGTTGTCTTGGAGTATTGTTGCAAGACGTCTCAATCTGTTGATTCAGCTCACCCACGTCCACACTGATCAAAGACTGTACTAGAAAATAGCTGAGTTCATTCCAGGATCAGTGTTGACTTGGGAAAGCTTGTTATCTCGGAGTATTGTTGCAAGACGTCTCAATCAGTTGATTCAGTTCAGCCACGTCAACACTGACCAAGGAGAGAATTAGCAAATGAATGAGTTCATTTCAGGATCTGTGTGGACTTGGGAAAGCTTGTTATCTTAGAGTATTGTTGCAAGACGTCTCAATCAGGTGATCAGCTCAGCCACGTCCACACTGACCAAGCAATGTACTAGCAAATAAATGAGTTCATTTCATGATCAGTGTTGACTTGAGAGAGCTTTGTTGTCTTGGAGTATTTTTGCAAGATGTCTCAATCTGTTGATTCAGCTCAGCCACGTCCGCACTGACCAAGAAATGAACTAGCAAAAAAATTAGTTCATTCCAGGATCAGTGTTGACTTGGGAGAGCTTTGTTAT
Organism: Nilaparvata lugens; assembly: GCF_014356525.2. Lineage (NCBI taxonomy): Eukaryota > Metazoa > Arthropoda > Insecta > Hemiptera > Delphacidae > Nilaparvata > Nilaparvata lugens. The sequence goes on from NC_052504.1 coordinate 5,283,909, forward strand.
CTTGGAGTATTGTTGCAAGATGTCTAAAACAGATTATTCAACTCAGCGACGTCCATACTGACCAAGAAATGAACTAGCAAATAAATGAGTTTATTTCAGGATCTGTGTAGCCTTGAGAGAGCTTGTTTGTCTTGGAGTATTGTTGCAAGAAGTCTGAAACAGTTGATTCTGCTCAGCCATGTGCAAAATGACCAAGGAGAGAACTAGCAAATAAATAAGTTCATTCCAGGATCAGTGTTGACTTGAGAGAGCTTGTTTTCTTGGAGTATTGTTGCAAGATGTCTCAATCATTTGTTTCAGCTCAGCCACGTCCACACTGACCAAGCAATCAACTAGCAAATAAATGAGTTAATTTCAGGATCTGTTTGGACTTGGAAAAGCTTGTTATCTTGGAGTATTGTTGTAAGACCTCTCAATCAGGTGATCAGCTCAGCCACGTCCAAACTGACCAAGCAATGAACTAGCATAAAAATGAGCTCATTTCAGGATCAGTGTTGACTTGGGAGAGCTTGTTGCTTGGAGTATTGTTGCAAGATGTCTCAATCAGTTGATTCAGCTCAGCCACGTCCACAACGACCAAGAAATGAACTAGCAAATAAATGAGTTCATTTTAGGATCTGTGTGGACTTGAGAGAGCTTGTTTTCTTGGAGTGTTGTAGCGAGATGTCTCAATAAGTTGATTCAGCTCAGCCACGTCCACACTGACCAAGCAATCAACTAGCAAATAAATGAGTTAATTTCAGGATCTGTATGGACTTGGGAAAGCTTGTTACCTTGGAGTATTGTTGCAAGACCTCTCAATCAGGTAGTGATCAGCTCAGCCACGTCCAAACTGACCAAGCAATGAACTAGCAAATAAATGAGTTCATTTCAGGATCAGTGTGGACTTGAGAGAGCTTGTTGTCTTGGAGTATTGTTGCAAGATGTCTCAATCAGTTGATTCAGCTCAGCCACGTCCACACTGATCAAAGACTGTACTAGAAAATAACTGAGTTCATTCCAGGATCAGTGTTGACTTGGGAAAGCTTGTTATCTCGGAGTATTGTTGCAAGACGTTTTAATTTGTTAATCAGCTCAGCTATGCCCACACTGATCAAGTTCTAGACCTTTCTATTAGGGTTTAGTGCAAGATCAATGCAGAGCTAGCAAAGCATATCTGTGCTTTAAGCTCCGTTCAAGTGGCTCACTCTTAATTCAAAAAGAATTCATGGTATTATATTAAACATTCATATCCATAGTATATTACTTTGGGAAAATAGTGATAATAATTTGAAACATTTCTCTTATGATTGGTTTTGAAGCATCTCAATTTGAAAATCTACTTTGTGAAAATGATTAAGTATTGAAAATTCTATTAAGTGATCAACCTATTTTGAACCAAGAATCAAGACTCAAGGAAGCAAGACTCAACCCATTTTGAACCTATATTTGTAACCTTATCTAAATTTGGAAGAAGAAAAGCACAAGGTTTAGCAATAGCATCATTTTTATAATGTTCTCATTGTGAGAATCAATAGAATAAAGAATAGTTTTTGCCTGGAAAAAAAGCAATGAGTGGAAAAAAAGCTCTGGTTCCTAAAATTCATTTAAGAAAAATAAAAAAGAAATGAAATTCATGAGTGCCACTTAATACATATTCAGATACAGCAGCTGCATAGATCACATCAATTTAAATGTTAATCTATCAATCCTAGATCATCTTTTCTAATAATGATATACGGTATTCAAGAAATTAAAATACCGGTACAATATTTTGATCCGCCTTACTCTGGGAATAAGATTCCCAAAATCTTAGAATACAAAGTTGAAGAATACTTTGGTATTGAGCTTCCTTTAATGCTCGTATATTAACTTTGAAAACAATTCAAAATTTTACTTGGTAAATGATTGAAAGAAAACTATTTTATGTTCTATTATTGAATTTGAAGAATACGTACTCCTAGTAAACACCTATATTCTATTTGATTGATAGGTTTACCTAACAAAATTAAACAAAATGTATTTTATGAAATTGTGTCACATGTTATAATATAATAGTATAAGCTATACTATTCAGTACCAAGCTCTATAAATTTGAATACACAATTATTTGTAACATCACCATTCTCTATGTAGTTTATTATTACCATGATATTTCCAGTATATCTAATTTAGTATAAAATACCTATTATCCATATCATCATACTAAATGTAGTTTATTCAATTATTCTAGATATCGTCAAAATGCTTTATAATTCAGTCTATATTATATCAATCAATCAAATCATTTATTGTCACACAATAAATTGTTACAATGTCATTAATAGCACAGAAACATCAGTTTAAAAATTTATTACAAAGAAATCTTCAACTTTATATAAACATTCATTGACCAGTACTTTTTTCAAATATTTACTGTAAGTATTAAAGCTCATTCTTTTGATATTTTCAGGCAAAGAGTTATAAAGTTTTATTAACATGTATTGCCAGTTTTTTTGAGAACTTGTAAACTGGCAATACTCGACTCTTATATTATTCCTATTTCTAGTGTTATGTTGGTGTATACGGTACTAGAGTTAACATCATATTCATTTTCAGTTTTCTTCACTGAAATCAAGCATGACAATACCTACAAAGTAGGAGTTCAATAAATAATGATTTGCATGGAGTACGAGGAGTCGAGGAGTCTTGTGGCAAATTATTCTCACTGCTTTCTTTTGACATTTAAACAATAGTACCGTATGTCAGTAGTTGAGCCATTTCCCCACAGCTGGATTCCATAGGCTATAGCAAAAGGCTATGAATATGGGCAAAATAAACACTCATTGGAACAGCCATATCTACAATATTACATAATCTACATAAAAGGAAGATGCCCTTGTTGATTTTTTTATAAATATATGTTATATGGCATTTCCAAGTCAGGTTGGTATCAATTCCTTCTCGCTGTGATCCTTGTAGAGAATTCGTGCCAAATTAGATCCACACTGCCCAAGAAATGAACAACAGTAAATAATTATGTATTCATTCCATGGTCAATGTAAAGCCAAGAAAGCTCAACGTGTTTTCAAGAAGTAGAAGACTATTATCTATTCAGTAACTATGTACTGAGTGTTTCAGAGAAACAGGAAATTTTGAAAATTGAATAATTTCAAGAAAAACAAATCTTTAAATAAAGTTTTTCATATCATTCAATAGTAAAAATAATGCCATTTAAGAATAAACAACAATACCGTTACATTTATTTTTTTGAAGATGACATCTTGCAGGTGTATTCCTTTTCTATGCAAACATTCCTGTAGTCTCTTCATCACATTGGCCATGGTTAGACGTGACATTACAACTGGAATTTGAAATCGCTTCTCGAATCTTGGCTTTCAATTCTTCCGTTGGCTTTCAATTCTTCCGTTGTTGCAGAATTGGAAGCCAAGATTCGAGAAGCGATTTCAGAAATTCCAGTTGTAATGTCACGTCAAACCATGCATGGACAATGTGATGAAGAGACTACAGGAATGTTTGCATAGAAAAGGAATACACCTGCAAGATGTCATCTTCAAAAAATCTGGTGTGGTACACTCACACAACTTTCCTTGCTCATTGATCTATTAACCTCATTAACGAGGATAATTTAGGGAATAGCATTATGCCGATTGGCGGCTAAATAATTAAAACTACGATTATACTATTGTGATTGTGTTCAGAGTACATTTTCCTTTGTTTGAATTATTATGAAATTTGAGGATTTTAAAAGTTGTCAAAACAGCTGTTCTACAAATAAAATATCGACATGTGTTCTTTTGAATAAACTGCTCTACCTACCTACCTCACGCACGTGAAGGAGGTTACAAAGTAAATTTCTCAAGGATGTGGTGGACCCCCTGTTAATTTCTCAGGGAGGAGACTTATGCCAGTTAATAGAGCTGATATATAACTATACAGGGTATGAATTTGAAAAGTCATTTTTGAGAAAATCGTGATAGAAATTTAACAAAATTCATTCTTCTCAGGAATATTACGGAGCTCCTGCAATTTTCCCAGAAATGAGACTCATGTCAGTTGATAGGGCTTATAAATAGCTATCTAGGGTATAAATTTGAAGAAAATCGTTAGAGCCGTTTACGAGAAAACCGTAAAAAACATGGTTTTTCAGCCATTATCCGCCATTTTTAATTGAATTTCTTATTGTTGGATCCTCATGGTATAATAAGGACCTTGAGTTTAAAATTTCAAGTCAATCGGTTAATTAGGAATGGAGTTATCGTGTTCACAGACACACACACACACACACACACACAGACCAACACCCAAAAATCATGTTTTTGGACTCAGGGGACCTTGGAACGTATGGAAAACATGAAATTAGGGTAGTACCTTAATTTTTTTGGAAAGCAATAATTTCCTTACCTATGGTAATAGGGCAAGGAAAGTAAAAATAAATGTTACGGTATAATTTAGTCTAAAATGGCATTATTTTTACTATTGAATGATATGAAAAACTCAATTTGAAGATTTGTTTTACTTGAAATTATTTAACTTTCAAAATTTCCTGTTTCTCTGAAACACTCTGTATGAGCACTATAAATTTGAATATACAATTATTTGTAACATCTCCATTCTCTATGTTGTTTATTATTACCATAATATTTTCAGTAGGCTATATTTTATTTAGTATACAATACCTATACAGCTACGTGTTTGAGTTGACAAATCTAACCATACAATCATCATACTAATTGTAGTTTATTATTCAATTATTCTAGATATCTTCAAAATGCATAATAATTTAGCCTAAATTATATCTCTTGACGCTGGGATTCTTGTAGAGAAATCGTGCCAAATTAGATCTACACTGCCCAAGAAATGAACAACTAGTGAATAAATGTATTCATTTCAAGACCAATGTAGAGCTAAGAGAGCTCCATTAAAATTAGAAGGCTATTCTTGAAGAATGCTTTTGAATGCGAAGCAGAGCTTTGCCAGATTTACACTGATCGACAACCGAATAAACTTGCGACAGTATTCAGTTCAAGACCAATGTAAAACCAACAAAGCTTAATATTATAGAGAATTCAAATTATTTCCATGATTCATGGAACTAATAAAAGTTCAATGTTGTTGAAATAATTACATTAAAAAATATTAAGACTTGTGTGGTACAGTCTATAAGATTTGAGAGATACAAGTTGCACGGTACATAGATTTATTAAGGCCGTGCAAAGGCTAAAAAGAAACTTGCTACCGGTGATATTTTTTAAAGTTTTTCGATTTGTATATCATCATAGAGAAACAATAGCATAAGTAGATATCCCATGGTATAGGGCGTTTATGTTGCATCTTTTACTGTTATCTCAAGCCTATAGTCCACGTAGTTCTTTCCCGTGAAGCTTTATGACGCTGGTAGTCTCATATTGTGCCGTTCATACATTCTTACCCGGTCAAAACAGTAAAAATCGACAATAATCGACAGTGATCGGCTTGAGATAACAGTAAAAGTTGCGACATAAACGCCCTATACCATGCGATATCTACTTACGCTATTATTTCTCTATGATATCATCAAGCTATCAAAATGAAAAACTTTTCTCAGGAAAACATTTTTCTCCCTATCATTACTTTTTGAGATATGAGCGCCTAAAGTTTAAATTTTTTGAACAGAACATTTCAAATTCGGTAAGAGATAAATCCATGAGATTTGGAGGATTGATTCTTCATCTTCATGGTATTGTAGATCTAGTGAAACGAGAATTTTCTGAAAATATGGATTTTTGATAAAGTTATTCAATTTACCAAAAATAACTCAACAGAAAGTTACTTTTGGTCATTTCTAGTGAATTGAATAACTATTAAAAATTGATATTTTCAGAAAATTTTTACCTATTTTACTAGATCAACAATACCATGAAGAATCAACCCTTCAAATCTCATGGATTTATCTCTTACCGAATTTGAAATGTTCTGTCCCAAAAATTTCAACTTTAGACGCTCATATCTCAAATAGTAATGATCGGAAAAAAAGTTTCCTTGAAAAAACTTCCTCATTTTGATACCTAGATGATATTCAAATCGAAAATCTTTGAAAAATATCACCAGTAGAAAGTTTATTTTTAGCCTTTGCACAGCCTTAATGTTTGGTCACTACTGGAAAAAATTCTAAGCCATTCTAGAAATTTATCTATTTCACACAGATATAAATGCTTGTTGCTGATAGAAATTATTCTAGGGTGGATAAATAACTAGGAATATATTTGATGGTTCTTGTAGATTTGCTTGCCAAGATCTACACTGTTAAAGATAACTTTAAGATATCAGTTAATATACCAAAAAAGTGGGGAACTTCAAAAGCCTCCACTGTTTCACAATATTAGTAGTTAATAAAATCAGCAGAGTAAAAAACACTGGCAGCGCCTATATTCACACAATTGCTGCCACTTTAATTCTAAGAGAGAGATTTTGTAAAAATTGTCTGTAAAAGAAGAATGAATTTCATTTTTATAACTCCTATAAAAAGTAGAAGTACCGTAAATAATTGTAACGTGAAGAAAATTATATTGAAGTGAAAGTTTTGAGTATATATGATTCAATCAGTGTATATAAAATCACAAACATCAAATCAATTTTGTCCCTAAAAGACAAGAAACATAAATTCTCATATTTCTATAGAATGTCCAATGCTATTCATGATACAGAATACAAGAGGAAAGCTAATAAATGTGCAGACAAATACAACAATAAAATAATAAACTGCAGAACAACTAATAAAATTGTAGGATCAAAAGAGAATAAGAATTGGTTTTTTCCTGTCTTCATGTAAAATTGTTTGTATTTAATCAGGACCTCACCTTCTATATACTAGGACGTCCTTGTTCAATATGCTAATCTTAAAAATAGATTACTTTTTGAGATATGAATACTTTTGTAATTGATACAAAATGGATCAAAAAAGAATATTATTTCATGTAAAATATTGCGAACTTTTTCAAGAATTAACTCACCAAAAATAAAAGTAGGTACTAATATTAATGATAATTTATTCGGTTTTTCATGAGCAATGAGATATGAATACTTTTGTAATAATTGTTCGATACAAAATAGAGCGAACAATGTATAAAATTTTAGAACATTTTTCAAGACAAATTCACCAAAAATAAAAGTATCTACCTATTCTGATGATAATTTACTCTGTTTTTAAAAATCATTCCGCTATAACATATATTTTTTGATCTACCATCACATAATATTATTATGGAATCAAATTGCTAATTGTGAAAAATATGCGTACGGTAACCGAATAATAATGTTATTTTATCTTCTCAAGTTAAATACTATTAGAAACGAAGAGACTATCAGCAAAGAGTTTAATTCACAGAACATGTTTTCTATGCTATTAGGTAGTGTTTCAATACTGTATAGAAAAAACATAGCTCACACCTTTCCTTCTGATAGTGTCTATTGTAACATAAGATCTAGAAAAAATGAATATAGTTTGTAGGAAAATATTCTTGTAGATGTGCTTTACAAGATTTGCACTTATCAAGCAATGAACTTTTGTAATGTATGAGCTCATTTCAAGATAAGTGCAGACCTTACATAGCTAAAATTTTGTCTTGGGCCCAAACAAAACGCGAAATGTCCCTACATTGTTTTACAAAGAATTCACTCATCCTAAAATCAGTGTCAGGTTTACTGTTCATTTACTGGTATACATTTATTATACTGATTGAATAAATCAATATAATATGTCCAACCGCATGATCATTTCAGAAATAAAACATTGAAATAGAAATGAAAGATTAAAATTTCTTCACAACTTAGTTCTGAACTAAAACCAGTACTTTTTATACAAAGTAATAATAATAAGAAATACTTCTTTAAAATGTATGAATACAGGGCTACTTATTTTATGTATAAAATAGAATTTTAGTAGCCTACCCTTTTTTGAAATTAATAAAATAATAGATTAAAAATACAAATTATAACAACTAGTTTCAGTGATCCACACCATCTTCAGGTTTAAAGAAAGATATATACTTCATATACATAATAATTCCACTGATAAACTGAACAGTAGGCTATATAAATGAAAATGTTTCTTCAAATAATCAACTAGTAACCTGGCTTGGGGGTTCTTCCTGATCCATTAAAAAACTATATAGTGTATCCACTAAAAAATTGTTCAATGAATTTATTCATTTAGCCTAATCATATTTATAAAAATAATTATTCATGATTCACACTAATAATCATACAAATTTATAATTTGTGCAAGTTATATAAAATAAAACTGTTGAAGTAGGCCTATAGTTTTTTTAAATTATAATTTCTCACAACGCAACTATAATTTATAGACTGATATAGTTCCCAATATAATTTATAGACTGATATAATCAATCTCTAGACTGATATAGTTCTCAATATAATTTATAGACTGATATAATCAATCTCTAGACTGATATAGTTCTCAATAAAATTTATAGACTGATATAATCAATCTCTAGACTGATTGATATAGCTCTCAATATAATTTATAGACTGATATAAATTCTTAGACTGATATATTTTTATATGATTGTGCAAATGGAAAAAAGTAAATATTTCTTTCAAATAAATAAAATGAAGTTGTCTATTTTTGTCTTTCAGAATTATTTCCTAATGTTCTATTAATTTTGAAATTCAGTTTGGAAATGGGCTGGATAAATTAATCTAATTAAACATTATTTTCAAACATATTCTTCTTGAATTATACGCAAAAACAAAGAGTTAATAATTTTTATCTTTCCACTTCTTGAAATTATTTACTAATGATACAAAATGAGTTTTTTAGTGGCATAAACTTGAATACAATAGTTTAACCGTCTGTTATTTACAAGTTTTATTCATGTAATATGTATTTTATTTGTTGAACTTATATAGGCCTATAGCAATACTTGACTATGTAATAAATATAAAAAAGCCTAAATGAGCCAGTCAACAAAAATTCTTTTTGCATTCTAAAATATTTTTAAAACAGGTTCTTCTAACTGCATTTCATATTATTTCTGAAAATTGCGGACTTTATTACATAAGGCAAAATTATATGTAAAAATGAACAAGGCTTTCTGCAATTCGGAATATTATTTTATAAGAGGGAATTTTGGAGAATAAAATTACAGATATAAAATATAATATCAAACTGGAATAGATAGGTTACTAGAGTTCTAGGCTCTATTATAGAAAAGATTCCATGTAAGTAGTTTTATTGACTTCATAGATCTATATGGTGATTTCATGATTTTGAAAACAATGAATCTCCAATACACTATTAAATAAACTTTGGATATTTATTTATTAAATTTATTCTGTTCTGTGCACCTAATGTTCTACCTACAATGTATTAAGAATTAGCTTATACACGTACGGGATAGGAAATCAACGAATGCCGCATCAGGTAACCAGTGCTCCGCAAAGGTCTAATTAAAAACTAGACAAACTGAAAACTTGAAGATTTTAAGATAGACCTATAACTTTCTAGTCGTGGCCCTATTTGTTCCTGTCGTGTCCCTGGGACCCACTTCTTTCATATTGAATATTTAAATATATTTCAAGATATAATTTCATTCTATGATTCCAATATTATGTCCAAGGGTTTTCGATGAACGCAACGAGCACTTATGTAAAGCAGAAATCGATCCTTATTATATTTATAAGAATAAATTTATAAAACCTTGCATTTTTAGGGTACGGTAGTGAAAAGTAACGTTTGGTTATTATTTTATTTAAAGTGAACAAAAAATTATAGTGATGAATACTATGATGTAGGCTATCTTACATGCAACACTACTAGAAAGATAGGGAAAAAATTGGAAGTTCATAGTTCACTCTTAGGGTACTTTTTACCCTATCCTCAAGTTCATGTTGCAAGTTCATGTTTGCAAAACTTTTGAAATTATAGTGATGAATAATATTGTACATCCTAAAACCTACCTACATGAAACACTACCAGAAACATTAAAAATATAATAAGGTCAAATAAAGTTCACTTTTAGGGGAGGTTCTGTGTCCCTAGGATCACATGAAGTCCATTGATTTCACTACTAAAATGGTCAGTATTTTTATCTTGAACTATGAATTTATTTTTAGCATCACTAATATCATTGAAAATATCTAGAATTCAATTTTTTTGTGTAGTTGAGAAGTTGATATTGTGGTAATTATTCATATTGAATGAAAAAGTTGATATTGTGGTAAGTTGATATTGTGAAGTTGATATTGTGGTAATTATTCATATTGAATGAAAAAGACTAAGAAATTGTCAAAAAACCACTGATTTATTATAAAACTGAGATATCAGAGTGTTTATCAGAGATTGACAATGGTGTAATAACCGAAACCGGTCTTTCTAATTATCAATAAATCAGTGGTTTTTTGACAATTTCTTAGTCTTTTTCATTCAATAGAATTCAATTAGTACATTCTTCGAAGTCTCTGATCAAAATGTACATATTGACTGCTTGAATCTAATCACTATTGCATAAAAATGTGCATTTGAAAAAAATGAAGTCTTATTGATTTCACTACTCATGGTCAGTATTCTTATCTTGAACTATGAATTTATTTTTAGCATCACTAATATCATTGAAAAGATCTAGAATTCAATTTGTACATTCTTCGAAGTCTCTGATCAAAATGTACATATTGACTGCTTGAATCCAATCACTATTGCATAAAAATGTGCATTTGAAAAAAAAGAAAAAGTTACGTTAGTCAACTAACGTCCCTGGGACCCAGAAGCGTCATTTCACGAAAAAAACAAGTCACAGAGCACTATCACTCTACATCAAGTTTAAGTGTCTACTGACATGAATTTACATGGGTCACAATAGACAGTAAAGCGAACAGTAACAAAATTATAACTAAAATGAAAATTGCCTGGGACCCAGTGTCACGACTAGAAGGTTAAATTCTTAATTTTAACATCCCCTAAAAGTGAACTTCATATGACCTTATATATTTTTCATGTTTCTGGTAGTGTTTCATGCAGGTTTTAGGATTTATAATATTATTCATCACTATAATTACATAAGTTTTGCAAATATTGTGCAACATGAACTTAAGGGTAGGGTAAAAACTACCCTAAGAGTGAACTATGACCTTCCAATTTTTTCCTATATTATTAGTAGTGTTGCATTTAAGATACCCTACATCATAGTATTCATCACTATAATTTTTTGTTCACTTTATAGCCTATAAAATAATAACCAAACGTTACTTTTCACTACCCTAAAAATGCAAGGTTTTATAAATTTATTTTTGTAAATATAATAAGGATCGCTTTTCATAAGTGCTCGTTGCGTTCATAAATAACCCTTGGACATATTGTAATCATATAATAACATTAGGCTATATCTTGAAATATACTATTTAAATATTCAATATGGAAGAAATGGGTCCCTGGGACACGACTAACTTCAGGAAAAAATAGGGTCACGACTAGAAGGTTAAAATTGTATGCATTGTAAAATTTCAAGTTTAATTTGAATATTTATTTGTTAAATTTATCCTATTCTGCGGACCTGAAGTTCTATTATAAAACGATATTGACAAATAATCTATTCTAACAATTTTCTAAAATGGAACATGGGCTATAGTAAGTTGTATATAAGCTACTAACCTTGTCGTCCAGTCTCTGCGGTAGAAGTGAGGAAGTCTGATCTGTGCGGCTCCTTTTTATAGTCGCAGCGACTCTAGGGTGGAAGAGGGAAAGGGGTGCTGTGGTGAAGAAAAAAATGCAGGAGGCCACCAAGGGATGAACGCCACGTGGCAGTGCTAGTCTACCTTCTATACCAGGGTCATGCGCATGAGCCAGAGCGAATATAGTTCTGTTTCAGCATTTTTGAAAGAGACAGCAGGATATTGGAAAGAGAAGCGATTTTCAGAAAAAAATGTTTCTAAGAAGAATCGCTGAGATTCAATTGAAGGGGAAAATATAAGAATTTGGCCTAAATTTCAAATAAAAATACAACTACTTGCTGAAACTTCACATTATGAGAGGAGTTTTGTAAGACTTGAAATTTGAAATATTAGTTACCTACCTACTTCATCAACTAAAAGTTTTAGATAGGTGTATAGCTTATTTTTAAAGTTGAAATTTATCTTTTGTCAACATTTTAAAATCGAAACAACTCTATACGTACACTATTCTAGGTATAAAATACTAAAAACCTAATGCTGCCTAAAAAGCAGTCGTCAGGTCACGTCAGATGCCCTGAAATTAATCAGTTGCGACCTGAAAACTCTGACACCAGACCTGAGCCAGCCAGGTCACTCGATATTATCCATTCTTCATCCTTGTCAGTATTTAGAGGCGAATATATTCATGATTCTCACATAATTATTTGCTTCCTCAGTCAACTCGAAAAAAATCCTTGACATCTCTTAGGTATGTTCTACATAGGTAGTGTCTTACTATATAAATAGAAAAAAATATAAATCTCAGTACCCTTTTAAATTATATTTCTAATGTCTATAAATTATATTTTAATGTCTTACTATATAATTATGCTTCACTGTTTGTCGGGCCTCTCCACAGTCACAATTTGGATTTTTACTCACTCTCCAGTCTCAGAATGCTGCAGCACATCAACCATAATATGGCCTGTTCGAATTGTATTTAGTGTACACCACTCCTGCCTAGTGACATTAAATCCTAGCTACATTCTCCCCAACTGGGTAGCTCATAGACAAAAATGTAAAATTATCAATACACAAGGGTGTAAAATTATCAATAGAAATGGATCATTTATCAGTTATCAACTTTACACATAAATATAGCAATGAATAGTTCACGGTGTCTCTCCATCTATTATTTTTCCCTCATGCATTAGAATATAAATTTCAACTATTATTTATTTATAATAATAAAATTTCTATTACCAGGTATTAAAAATAATTGCATTGTTCACATTATCAAGGTGAAATAAAAGCGATATTGTCAGTTCCACATAATTTATTAAATTTATAAATATATTTATAGGTAAGTTATGTGGAACTGACAATAGGCCTATCGCTCTATTTAATAAATTTACAAATATGTTTGTAAAATTATGTGGAATTGACAATCGCTTCCATTTTACCTTAATATGCAGGAATTCTACAATATCTCTGTTTCTAGGCCTCAAGTAAATAATTTTGTTTTAATTATATTCATCCACTGTGTACAAATTAAGTTGAACGTCAATGATTAATTTTTGATCTGTTCTTATATAATAACTAAAACCAAAGTTAATTCAGAAAAGTTAATAGCATCATGGCTGCGTTTATCCTGTATTATTGACCCTCCATTACCCCAATTCACCTTTTTTGTGAAATTAACTTTCTTAGCTCTCATTAAGCATGTGTGTGCAAGTGCAACACAGAGCTACTGCAATTATGCAGCCATGCTATTATGCAGCTGCAACAATAATTACCCTTATTGGGGATGAAAATTCCACTTGTGTTGTTTTTGCAATTAAAGTCATTATGTTATTATGAGTAGGTATAATGATAATACTATATGATTGCACAAATCTCAGCTTATTGCTTTTTATTGCAATATAATCATGCCCAGGTAATTAGGTAAGTACATAATATTATTATCTAGCATATTTTTTCTTTATTATTGGACATTCAATATTGACTTTGAATGAAAGCTTGCCTTATAATTATTCATTAATAATTATTATTCAACTATCAATATTATATTATTGATTGGAAATTTCAAACTCAGATACCGGTACCATTAATGTGAATTAACTCATTATTATTTATTATTCATGTAATAATTATTGTAGGTACCTATATATTCCTGTTCAGTTCATCCCATCTTTATAAAGTCTCGTTTAATCTGCAGACAGATTCGACAAAATAATTATGTTTATTTTTATTTCATACGGGGAAGGTGTTGTGCATTCTTCAATGCTGTCCCTCATAAAATAGAGGACAAAACACTTCAATCACATGGGCTACTGTACAAAATAATATAAAAATTAAAGTGGTATTGACAATATCAACGTCTTATATTCTTTCAATATAAAAATCTTGTACAGAGATACTACAAGATTTTTATATTGTTTCAATAGAGGACAAGTCTAATATTTCACATCCTTAGTCGTGTGTGATCGATCACATTGGATGTGTAGAGTGCAAGTGCAAACTTGGTTTTGCATGTCCAAAATTGCATAGATGAGAAACAAAATCTGGAATGAACAATTGAGGGAGCAGAAAATATTTGAACTCGGTAAAAAGTTAAGTTGAGGTATGAAGATTTGGTCAGTTGGAAAATACTTTAGCCTACATACTCCCAAAATTACTTCAGAAATCGACATCTTTATAGTAATTATTTTTACACTAAACGCTTGCACTTGCTGGTGTGTTCAGTGTGAGCAGCTACATGCAAGTGTAAAAAATTGTTTCAATGGACCTTTTCAAATTTTGTTTTTCTGCTCGTGCATGATTCGGCTTGCACTTGCACAAAAGCATTCAATGTGATCACACCCTTGGCTTGAATAATATTCCAGCTCCATCATTATAAAAGATTGAATATTTTTCTGTTACACTGTAAAACGTATTTTGCAATATGTGGCACACAGAGGTGAGCTAGCTTACACCTGCATACAGCAGGTCTAAGACCTGAAAAGGTTTCTGCAGCAGACTTTCCGTCTACAATCATAGTTTGTAGTAGTGACTGTAGGAAACACACACACACACATACACACACATATGTTGACACGTCGTGTGAAATGGTGAGATTCTTAACTGAATTGCGTCGTAGAATGACGCAAAAGGTCGTTACCTACCAAGTGGTCAGACCACAGGAGACGATTCTCACAGTGCAGGAAGCTCTCCGATTGGCTGATTGGTTTGGCCTTGAGAAATCAGCCAATCGGAGAGCTTCCTGCCCTGGCCGACTCGGCTGCAACATATGTGGCTTGGCAAAACTGATGACTCAGCATTCAAACAGCTACAGCTCCCTTTCTAAACGACATTGGATTACCACGCAGTAGACCACCTAACTACTGCTGTCCACCCCTAGGGCCTCCATCATGACACCTGGAAAGAAAGAAGACATTCTCCATTCTCGTCTGGCACCTAAGGTGAAAAAAATGAGAATCCACGGTGGTGTTCACCCTTTTTGGCCTCTCCTACAGGTCAAAGAAAGAAGGAAAGGTTTATGTGTAACGAAGGAAAATACATAGCAGGCAGATAATATTATCTAGACTTTTGGTTCAAAAAAACCCACAACACAAATTTGGAATATTCCATTAAACTTATTCTGACTGACCAAAAATTACCTACATATGAATGATTTTTTCCCCACTGAAATGAAGCCAAAATATGAGCTTGTGTTTGGGTAATGAGACGGATGATGTAATGGGTTATGAGCGAACCTATACAAAGAATAGGCCTTCATCTCATTTTAGGTGGGTTCCGAACCACCGCGAATAAATTAGTTTGTGTGCTGTACAGTAAACATCATAATAATTTTATTTGTCCAACTAAAGACTGTATTCGGAACTTAGCTTTAAAAATTAAACCAAAGTAAACTTGACTTCAAGTAAGTTAATCTTGACTTCAAATTTAACTCAAACGTTAAAAAAGCCTGACTTAAAACTCTTGACCAATGTAAAATCAAGGAGGATCCTCCTTGTGTAAAATCAGCTTTTTACCGTTTCTATTTTTGATCACAAATGATATTGCACTTGGCGGTGTTTGAATTAAATTTTGAATAATTATAAAATGTTATCGAAATAACAGAATGATAGATTTTATTGATAAAACATTTAATTTTTGTGCTTTGATTCTCAGGCGTTTTGTAATAATACATTTTCTAGGATCCCCACAATGGATGACTTGAAAATTTGGACTTCATCCAAGGCTACAACTACGAATTTGAAACTCTGTGTAGATTGCTCATCACTTTTATTTGAGGTTATGTTTGTCCACACTCTTGTCTGCTTATTTATCAGTCTCTGTGCTAGTTTTTGAGCTTATTATAATTATTATGTCTGGGCATTTTGTCCATTTGATTCGTATTATTTCATTTTTATTACTATTCAAATTCAGTTTTTGTTTATATGAAGATCAGATTGGAAAATTTGATTGGTAGGTACAAATTACCAAAGTTATTCGCTTACACTTCCGTAGGGTTAGGGATATGGATTGAGTAATGAGCTGTATGTCAAATAGGATATCACTAAGAAGATCCATTTTCTAATATATATTTTACTTTCCAATAAATTAGTCCACAACGGTACTGTAAACGTTAAGATTTCAAGCTCCCATCATATTCCAATTAACTTTTAAATTTGAGATGCCCAAAACTATCATCTAACTTATTCACAACTACCTACCTATGTAAATAAAATTAAATTCTAACATCAATTTGTCTGTTAAACAGGTTGCTTTTAAGTTTTTAATTAATTACATTTTTGTTGAGTAAGTTTTTGATTACTTTCCTAATCTTCTAAATTAAGTAGCCTACTTCCTTCAACCCTTCCAAGTCAATGAATATTTCACGGCTTTCCCCAGTAATTTATTAATGAATTGAGCTCTTCAATTATATTAAGTTAAAGCGAGCTTTATGTTATATAAAGCGCATCTTGCATATAACATTCTATTTAGGATTAGGCTATAGGTCAACCGGTAACTAAAATCTGAATAGAATTGAAAATTGATACATAGTATTTACAATATTATGATGTTGAACCTAACCTAATGATTGAAACTGACGGTTTTAAACGACAGAATACAGTTGCAACGTCTTTTCTATTTTCAGCTTCTCTGAAAAAGAAAAGAACAATGTTAAAGGTAAATGATAAAATTTGAATTTTGATTATTCAATAAGGTCAATCATAACCACATAAAATAACAACATATAACCTACGTATTACATATGGTTCTAAGAGAAGTGATAAAATAACTAGACAAAAAGGGATCAAAAGGGAAGTGGAAAAAATATTAAAAGTTAGTTAGTGGAAAAAGGGTGACCATGGAGAGAACAAAAAAAGGCCATTGTGAACCAGAGTAAATTAAGAACAACAGGTCTATATTACTCTTCAATTGAAGAATGGCGACATTTTTCTCTTGAAGCTCCATTTAGACAAGCAAAAGAGATCCACCTGACCATCACAGCAGAGGAATATACGAGGAATACGATTCATTGGTGAGTAATAATGACCAACCGTGTTACATCTACAGATTGAGAACTCTTGCCGATTACGATTATTGAAGACAGGAACCTTAAAATTCAGCCTTGCCAACAGATTAGGACTGCTCACGGAACCGTTCACAAGACCATAGAGGAATAAACAAGAAAGTACCTTCCATCTGGATGCCAAAGTCTCAAAGCCGAACATGCTGCGCAACACACCAGTTGGAAACCCCAAAGGACAAGGACGATTCTGTTTTCTACAAAATAACAATCTCAAAAATTTATTCTGAACAATTTCAATCTCATGTATCAGACCCACCAGATGGGGATCCCAAACCACCGCGCAATATTCAAGCAAGCTCCGAACAAGGCTAGGAAAGAGAGCCATCAAGCCTTCAACATCTCTGAACCCAGCCGTAGATCTCATGATGAAACCCATGAAGAATGGACATGGGGAGCAAAACTCAGAGAAGAATCAAACAATACACCCAGATCCTTGAAAATATCGACTCTAGAGAGTTGAAAGCCGTTAATTCTATAATTGAAAATAGGATAATTCAGCTTACGAGTAAAGACCATAAATTTACATTTGCCAACATTGAGATCGAGGCCGTTATCCGTGCACCACCCCGAGACAAAATCCAGGTCACTTTGCAGCAGAACAGAGTCATTATGGCAATCAATCCTCCTGTAGATCTTCAAGTCATCAGCAAACATCAAACAATTGGATTGCAACAGGCAGCCAGGTAGGTCATTAATAAACATTAAGAACAACAAAGGACCCAAATTACTACCCTGAGGCACACCAGAAGAACTGACATAAGTGCTAGATTTCAAATTCAAGACAGAAACATAATTAAGACGATCACTCAGGTAGTCAGAAAAGAAACTAACAAGCTGAGGCACCAAACCAAAACTAGATAATTTGCAAACAAGCCGCTTATGACTGATTCTATCAAAAGCCTTGGAAAAGTCAGTGTATACTACATCCACTCTACCCCCAACATCAAGCGCCTCTGAAACATCAGCTGTGAACTCAAGCAAGTTAGTTGTGGTTGAGCGACCCCTCAGGAAACCATGCTGACTATTAGATAAAAAGGGACTAATATGACAAATCACACAATCATAAAGCACTCTCTCAAATACCTTAGCAAAAGGTGACAATTGAGTTATTGGGCGGAAGTTGGATATGTCATTCCTTCTTCCAGACTTAAATATGGGAATAACCTTACCAATTTTCCATCTGGTGGGGAACACTGAAGACCTCAAGGACAGATCAAAGATGAACTTCATGGGAGGACCCAGTATTTCAGCACAACCCTTTACAATAAATGGAGGAACATTGTCAGGGCCACAGCCAGAACTAGGTCTCAGATTACCAATTGCTGCCAATATTGTACTCAGGTCAATAGAACCAATTGAAAGGGAAGGGATATTAATTCCAGGATTGATGTTGCCATCATCGACATCAGCCAAGTGTGTGTCATCAGAAAAAACTGAAGAAAAATATTGAGCGAAGCCATCCGGCAAATCATGCAAACCAAAAACCTGGTCACCCAAATGCATACCTTCATGAGTAGAGCCATTAGTTCTCCTTGAGTTGACAAAACCCCAAAAGCTCTTGACATCACTTTTGATACCCGACTCCACCCTGGATATATAGTTACTATATTGCCGAGCAATCAACTGCTTGACCCGAGTTCTCAAGCTTTTAAATTGTTCCAAGTGGTATAAAGAGAAACTCTTCTTTTTAGCACACCTATCCTTCCTTTTCATTAATCCTATTATTTCAGCATTAAACCATGGTGGATATTTAGTGCCTCCCGGCCTGACCCTCCTCTTTGGCACACAATTATCAAAGCACTCATAGATGAAGTTGTAAAATATATCAACAGCTTCATCCACACCAGAAGAATTATAAATGAGTTCCCAATGACAATCTCTCAACTGAGTATAAAGCATGAGATAGTCCGCCCTCCTGAAGTCATACAGTTCAATACAATTCGAACGGGAATTAGGAAATGTGGACAACATCTGAACTGTAATGACAAGCGATGGATGGTGAGCATCCTCTGGAACCAGGAAATAATCACAACGCTCGACATTAATGTCAATGCTGGAAAAGACCAAGTCCAAGATACGATTATTACAATTAAGAACTGTATTACAGAGAGCCAGCTCATAAAAGTGAACGAAAGAGGCCAATCTTCTGGCAGAAGGAGAGCCCAGCTCCAAACAATACCTATCATTGGTAATTTCAGGTAAGTTAAAATCCCCCAAAAAGATCAACTTATCACCAATAGCTGCATAACAAGATTCCAGGTGACTCAAATAGGTATCGAAGTACTGAAAGCTAGAAGAGCAAGGAATGTAAACAGCGATTACTGTATGGCTAACACCCTCAAAGTTGATATTGACACCAAGACTCTCGTACGGATCAAGAGTTAAACAGGGACATAGATTAGAGCGAACCCTACGATTAACAGCAATCAGGACCCCACCGCCCATACCTTGTGGCCTATCTCTCCGATAAATAATATAGGAGTCGGTGAACAACTCACTGTCCATGATTCCATTACACAACCACGTCTCAGTGATAACAATAACATCATAATCAGAAGCCAGGAGTGAAGTCAGAAATGAGTGTGTCTTTGTCCTCAAACCTCTAACATTTTGATAGTATATTGATAAATATTTATGCTGCTCATTCACTCTCTCCATGACAGTAACAATTTTTAATAAATAGAAGAAAAACAAATAGAATGATTGGATGGTAATAGTACTATTAAAATTGAAAGTACAAATTAAAATAGAATAAAAACAGTTAAGATATGGAATAAGATGAACGGATAAACCCATTCCGCACTCATCACCGATAATTAAGTAAACAAAACTAAACTAAATCTAGACAAAACAACCAAAAATGAATTCCAAAATAAATAGAAGGAATGGATGAGAAAAAAAAACAAAATAAAGCAAGGGTTTGCTGACCCAAAATTAAATAGCTTGATAGATAGAAACTCAGTGATAACTAAGTACCCCAAACCATGTACACTCTCTCATACTCCTTTCCTCACACACACACACACACACACACACAACACACACACACACACACACACACCACACACACACACACACCACACACACACACACAAACTCACAACCAGACATAGCTAGCGCTCAATAGAAAAATATTTAAATCATGCAGAATTCAACAAAATAAAAAAGACAAAAATTCAGTACGGTATTTAATTATTCATTGTTAATGCAGAAGATGAAGGAAGAGGCAATAGTAATAAACAAAATTGTAAAGCGAGAAACGAGAGAAAACTTATAGGAGTCAAAACAAGCCAGTCAAGATAACACTGAATGAAATGATAGAGATAGTGATTGTACGCAATTACGAGTTCAGCTATTCAACAAGTGCATAATAGTGGTGTTAATTCATTCCATGCACGAGACAAACTAATTTAAAAAAATCGTTCACCTGCAACTGCATATTCACTCTTATTAGCATGGAAGAAAATTAATGAAGAGATCCACTAAATATGTACATAATATGAATAACGAGATATAAAAACTGCTGAACAATAAGAATAATCATTCAAAATAATTCACTCAATGCACGAAATCAAACCGATTGTTAAAACCATTCACCTCCAACTGCATGTTCACTCTCATAAGCATAGGAAAAAATTAATGAGGGGATCCACTAAATATGTGCATAAAATAGGCTTAATTATATAAGATATATAAAAACTGATAAATAATGAGAACTTTCATTCAAAATAATTCATTAATGCATGAAATCAAACTGACTGATAAACCACTCACCTGCAGCAGAATATTAACTCACATAAGCAAAGAAATAATATAAAAAAGGGAGCCTATAAAAATGAAACAAGATAAATACTATTATGCGATATTAAAAAAAATAAATAATAATAAAAACATTCATTCCATGCATGACATCAAACAGATTGTTAGAGCCATTCACCTGCAGTTGCATATTCACTTTCATAACCAAAGAAAGAATATTAATTATTAATAGAGACAGCCCATTAAATATGCATGCACACAATATAAAAACAAGAAATAAATAAAAAACTGATAAACAATAACAAGAATACTCAATCAAAATAGTTCACTCAAAGCACGAGATCAAACTGATTGTTCATTTTAAAGTTTATTCAATTAGAATAACCAATTATTGCGAAGTGTCAGCAAATCGAGAAAAGGGCAGCAAATCGTCGTCCGATTGAATCACAGATACAGGTCCACCGTCCACAACCCTTGCCTTGATTCTTCCAGCTCGATCCACCCACAGGTATTTGATTTTAGCGGCTTTCACCAGCTGTCTGGCCTTCCCGAACAGGACTCTACGCTTTGCCGTTAACGATGCGTTGATGAATATGTGATTGGCTCCAGTCAGACCAATATCACGTGTAGTTAGAACTCCCTTATCCTTCTTCAACTGAATGAAGTCCTCCGCATCCTCCCTCCTCGTGAACTTTACTATTATCCCAGGTGTAGCTTGATTGTTGCGCTTTTTCAGTCGATGACAACAGCTGACTGCCTCGTAGCCCTTTTTAAATTTAATTGCTTTCCCTACATCCTGGAATAGCTTTTGCAAATTTTCATTTCTCACCTCGGGAACACCGTGTATTTCGATACATTCTCTACGCGAATATTGTTCCAAATCATCAAAATCACTACTGAGTTTAATCACTTTATGCTTCAATTCTACATTTTCGGAACGGAGACACTTGATAGTTTCATTCTGACTAGCGATAGTCTTCTGCAATTCTTTCAGGAGCTCATTATTACTAGCAAGATTAGCACTAATAGGAAGCAAGGAGTTTGAGATTTTTTCGTCCATTTGAACAATAAACTCTTTCAAACAGTCCGAGATCAACACTTTGACTCGATCCAAAGTCAGCGGTTCAGTCACGAAAGCATCAGTGTAATCAAATGAATCGACATTACTCACCGAAATATCACCTTCCGTCAATGAGCGATTAAGTCTCTTCATTTTAAGGCATTTACTACACGACCACGGCTTACCAGCGATATGTTGCAGTTCAACAGCGGTGAGATTTACACACTTAGCATGGTACATGTCCTTACATTGACCACATTTGATTTTATCCTTCTTGGTCCTCGCAAGGACTACGGAGCAAATCCCGCATGCACTCATACCGTCTACAAGTGGAAGAAGTAGTTACAACGAAGAAATATAGGCTACATTAGAGTTTGATACAGAATTAATAAAAAAAGGGAAAAATGAAAATTTATTAAAAAGGAATGAAATAATAAGGAAAAGGGAAAAATTGTTTTACACAAGTAATAGTACATTTTTATCGTTGAGGCAGGCGGCAGTGACAATAAAAGGAAAATTTTAAAACTTCAGCCAGCAAAAATTGAAAAATTCTAATAATGTAGCCTAAGCATATGCTGTCATTTTTTTAACTTGACGTTTCTTAAATGATGTGTACGTTTGTAATATTATTAGTTTTATAAATTGATTGTGCTGTTATTATCGTTCTGGATGCTTTCTGGTCTCTAGCTCTACTGACCTTTATGGAAAAAAGGAGTGTGCTTACTCCACTGTCGTCTGTTCTAAATATTGCAGTAAAAAAAGTAAATTCGTATGGCTTTTGTTGGTGGGGAGTCCCTTGCGGGAAGGTCCCACCGCCTGAATATATAATTTAAGCCGTCAATGGGCCTTACGACTGTCATACTTGACAGTATAAATAGTATAAATATTGCAGTATAAATAGTTATTTCAGGATTGAAAGATCTCTTATTAAAATATTACTATTCTCGATTATTTCCATAATTTTCAATGACCAGGCATTCCTTGATAGATCACGTTAAGCGGAACTTTTACTATCCAATTCATTTCTAACAATATTGGACCGGTAGTAATACCAAGAGTCCTATCTTTCACCATTCACGCTCTGACTGGTTGTCCACTAATCTAACTTCCCAATTCACATTCCAACTCGCCTCTGACCACGCAGCTAATCTTTGGATGTAAGATTCAGTATTTCAATATTTAAAGTCTATAATGTGATTACAAAAACTATAAGGACGCGAATATAGAATTGGAGGATGAACCTTTATTCTCCAATGATGTCCATGGTCTCACCAAAATCTGATGGGAGGTACTCTTAGTCTTCCTTGAAACAGTTTGTCTGGCTATCCCAGCCAACGACGAAGGATTCAAGTATCAATAAAAATGTATTATTCAATAATATTTAATAATATTAATATATAATAATGATATATAATAATATTTAAGAATGTTTTTGTGATTTTTCTGGCTTCAAATTTATCAAGTTTTTAAATATTTTTCAATTTATTAATGCATTTTCAAGTGTAATAATAATTTGTTTCATCTTTCTGATCAAACAAGATACAACATTTTTAGTATAATATTTATTTGGACTGTTAATTTTTGTGATCTTTATAAAAGTGTTTTCATAACCTCATTTGGACTATTTTTATCAAAATTAGGGAGAGGAACAGTTTTGGGTTCATCCTGTTGATTCTCTCCCAATCATTAATTTGATGTTGTGATTAAGGAATGTAATAAATGTAATAAAAAATATGGAAAGCATAGGCGCCTTCAAAGACCTCCTGAAGAGACACCTACAACAAAAACCAAACTATAGCCTGCATGAATTCTATGATGACGGTGTGTTCCGCCGGACCAACCTATGACGACCACGGCGCTGTCGCGCTACTAGTGGGATATCTCCAAGTATCGAGTATGAAGTAAGTTAGTCAAACAAATAAAAAAAGCCAACAATGTTATGTGTTGGATCTCCAGTTCACCCTTCACGTCCGACGTCAAATTCAACATTGAATGCTGGACCTCAAATTCGACAAGAAATTTGATTGTGAATGGTTCGTTTAAATTTATGTAATCATACTATTTCAGTATTTCCTAACGTTGATTATTATCCATTGCAGGCGAATTGACATGGAGACAAGTGTTAGAAAAGGGGCCTCAAGGCGAAATAAAATTTATGTATGCTGACTCCGAAGTTATAACAGTGAGTGGAAACGGCCCATTCATTGTGCGAGGATGGAACTTGGCTAACGGCTATTCTCATTTCGAGTGGATATCCTTCAACGATGCGTAAGTTTCAACTGAAATATGTGAGAAAAATTTGTTGGAAATTGATGCAAAATAGGCTAGTGTCCAGTTTTATTAGATTACTTCAGACTTTTGACACCATAGCTGAAGAAGATTAAAATGCGATTACAAGTGCTGCATCTTATACAATAATTTATTATTGCATAATTATTATTATTATTATTATTATTATTAATAATAATTATGCAATTTCAAGTGCTGCATCTTGAGCAAGATAGAATCCTGATAATTCTTTGGAATAGATTATTGATAATAATAACATTTCTACAAAATATTGGTTGCTATTATCATAGAGAAACAATAGCATAAGTAGATATCCCATGGTATAGGGAATTTATGTCGCAACTTTTACTGTTATCTCAAGCCGATTACTGTCGATTATTGTCCATTTTTACTGTTTTGTTGGGGTGATAGTGAATGAACGGCACAATTTGAGAGACTAACAGCATTACACAACTGCATAGTGTGAAGCGTGATTTTTTACTCGCCTCACATATGTAGAGAGAATTGCCAAATCATGTAGTGCTGAATCTAAATGCCTCACGTTGGGCCGGCAAATCATGTGAAGCTCTTCCTGGGGGAGTCACTCTCACCTCCAAGGACAGGACAATACACGTAGGGTGATGTAATGCTGTATTTAAATGCCTCACGTATGTATGGTGAATCTTGTACTGAGTCAATGGTGTAGCGGCTGTAAATTTTGCAATTGCGTGTGTGGACACTGAGTGTACACCAGACTGATTGATTCACTACCAGATTCAATACAATTGTCGGAATCGCGGGAGGCCTAAACGCTCGCTCACCCTTGATTCTTCTAATGACAAATTGTATAGTGATGAAATTTTTATAAGCAGTGTAGCGATCGCTAAACACTGAAGACGGATACCTTAAAATTATTACCTGTGAAGAATGAGCATACAAAATCATACAGGTCGAGCAAAAATCCCGATGTAGATAATTTATGGGACTGCGTCTCTAATAAGTTCTGAAGGATTAAAATACGGTATTTGGACCAAATATCGTTCAGAATATACTTCGAGAACAGAGTCTTGTCGGGTTTTAAGCTCTATTGTAGGAATTTATATGATCTCTGGCTGCATCTGCTGTACAAATGATGTGTTTGCTCCTAAGTCGAGGTTGGTAACAGATAAAAGCTGATATATGAGCAGGTAAGGACAAAGAATAAATATCTCGATCTGACCCCACTCACTACATCCACTTAGACCTGTTCCAATATCCAGCTTAATTCAATTATTCCAATGATCGTATTCGATTGGTTCTTGATGATATAGAACGTATCAGACACAATAATTGACAGGCTTAAGAAATAATCGAACTCAGAAAGCGAATTAACAAAACTGAAATATATTATAATAAAATATGTAATCATACAGTGCAGGTTCAGAATTTGATTTACAGGTTGATAATAATTTAGCATTAACAGAATAGTTAAAAATTTTCTTGTGCTTGCATGATACCATGCATGATTCAACAGAATTTTACAATTGATAAAATTGAACAGCTTTGAAAAAATAGTGAAAAAATGAATTATAAAATATTTTTAAAAATGCTCGGGGTCGTGGTTCAGGCAGCGGAGGATAGTTAATCAACTACAAATTCTTAGAAATTCTATATGAATAAATTCTAGGCTCTTAATAACTAAAAGCGCTTGTCGGTGTGGCCAATAATTTAACGAAGAAAATTTTATAACTTTCTGCACTGAAATATTTTTCGAAGCATAGATTGGGGCCCCTTATAACTTATAACTCACGTGAAATTCCTTGGCGGTTGTGGTTTTCTTCTTTAGATCAAAAATCGTTTGATCGGCAGCGGGTCCAGGCTTCGGTTTCAGCACGTGTGGAATTTTAATTCAAATATCTCCTTCACCGAATTAATTAAGGGATAATTTACTTTAAACTTTTAATTAATCGATTGATGAAAAAATAAATTTACAAATAACAAATAGATTGGCCTAAAATATCGGCTCACAAATAGAACATATAAAAATCGAACAAGAAATTTTCACAAATAGGTCTTGGTAACTATAAAAAGAGATCTGAACGGTGAGGATTTCAAAAGGGAAGTGCTGTCTTTTCTCTCAGCTTCTTGGCTAGACCTTTCTTCTGAGAATCTCGATGTAATAAATTTGCATAAAAATTTGCCATTGGTAGAACGATTGTGACGTAGACGTGACGTCAGTGGCAGGCAGTAGAATATAATTCCTTTAATTACAATAATAATTCAATTTATGTAATTCTTAAAACTGCTTAATCTTCTAGACATAGTTCCTCTCATACAATGTACATGTGCTAGCGTATATGATGAGGCAGGTTTGTTGTCTGATAGTAGATTAACATGTGTTGCTTTCAAACGATTACCTTTTTGGTGCTATTTCTATGCACTATGATTGGCTTAGGCTTGCCAAAGAGATTTAATTACCATGTGGTTCAGTTGAATGAATCATTAATAAATTAATATTCTTATACAATTTTTATTAGGTTTGAGATTGTTATAATTAATTTCTGCCGTTTTATCAATAATATAATTTCATGCTATGACCTAGTTAGTTACAATAAGACCTGACATATGATATAATTTCTTAAATAATAAATAATTTCAACGATAATACATACATTTTATTTTTTATTTGAAATTCTTGGTCCTTTATTGATAGTTTTATAATTTTTAGAGATGGTATTATATCTTACGTGAAGCCAGCATGACATTTGACAATACTTTGAATCAGTCAGCTGCGTTCGAACTGTTTTAAAAAACATCTGATCGATAGTAAACAAAGTGTAACCTCAAAATCAGTGAGCAATTCATAAACAATTTGTGCTTTATTTGCAAAATAATTATAATTTTATTGAATAATTTTCCTAGAAAATATACGGTACAGAACGGTACTCTTATCTAATATACAGTTACTGATAAGTAAGCTTTATCGCTCGGTCGCTAACTATTCCTTTAGCAAATTCTTTCATTTTAAAAGGTAATCACAATTTTCTCTCTTCTCATGAGATCTATTTGAAAGATTCATCACACAAAAGCCCCCAGGATATTTTAAATAGGTAATTGGGAGACGAGTCGAAACAATGACTATTTGAAAAATCCGATATTGTGATGAATACACCATTGCATCTCCTTACTTCTACGAAAACTCAACACTTAACTCAAAAAACGATAGATCATGCACTTTTGGCTACGAGAAAATAAATAATTGATTGTTCCTTCCATTGGATACAATCGAAATACAATAATTAATGAGGTCTCTTTGGATCCTTCATTAAAACAACTCCACAACTTCCATTCATGGGTGGCTTATGAGCAGACCCATAACTATAGCAAATATACAAAATTTCACATATTATCCTCTTAAGATTCAAACAGTATTTGCAACAAATATAGATTTTCATCATTTTTCATGGTTATTACAGGTTTCGACTCTTTGTTTTGGCTTTTACATAAATTGGGTGAGAGTGTGATTTAACTTCGGTGACTTGACAATTGTCTACCGTTTGACTCGAGCAATTTTCTTTTTTACGCTTAGTATGTTGTGTACGAACAGGGTTACACTTGAAATGGTTTTCTTGATTTTTATCAATGCTGGTTACAAATATTATGCTTCAAGATTACATTCATCAATTTGAATTTCAATTCATGATCTTTTGATGCAACAGTAATAAATTTCACATTTGAAGGTAAGAATTTCATTTTCTTTTTAGCTTTTTAGCAATACATTTATATGACATAGAACATGCGCATTTCGTGCAAATTAACATAAATATATATTTTTTTGTTTGCGTTTTTTACTTATAATTCCACATTAAATAATAGGTTACAATAATTAAATAACGATATTGCTTTGATTCCATTAACATTGACTCTATGATTTCGTACACATTGGTTGGTGTGACAAAGAAAATTATCGAACAGGCTTTGGTTCTGAATAGATTTTTCTATCGATTCTGTATTTCAAGGTTAGATTTACACATTTTTTCAAATAAACTTTGTTTATTTTCTTTCCTCCTATTCACTACTAACTTCATGTTATTTCTAATTTATAATTATTTTCTGTGGATAATATAATTCTTGTTTCTGTTTTTCAGTTGTGCGGATTGTACTAGGCGATTTTTTCCTGTGATGACTGTGACATGATGCAGATGGCTTGATCAGGTTGGTAAATTTTTAAAGTTGTTTTCGGTTTTATTTTCTTGACTTAGAGTTGATAATAATTTCTTCATTTGATGTGGATTGATGTTTTCTTTTTAGCTGAGATGCGGCGAAGTTTAGATTATGTTGATTAGGCTGCAGTAGAAAGATGCTAGTCTGCAAAGATATGATTCGGTGGGTAGGCTGTGACCATGAAAAGTTTGATGATTCGTATAATCCACGAACGTAGTTTCAGTTAATTAAAATATTATTCTTTCCTCAAGCCCCCATCTAAATTTGATTACGGTATTATTCAAGGTCCAATTCCAATTTGTGACTATCCGTTTTATCAAACTTGGCTTAAAACGAATGTGCCTGTGGTGTAAATCAATTCTTACAAACTCATTTCCTCTTTGTCGGCCGGTGACATGCAGTTTGATATTTTTAAACCTTACATGCCGGTGATGTGTGTGGATTCTTGTTGATAATATTTTCCTTTTCTGCATGCTAGTGTATAGTCTGTCTGATTTTAACCGGACATGACTGCGGTGGTTGTAGGTCTTTCTTGATATTGTTTTCCTTTTTTCTTGTATGCTAGTAGAAAGTTTGATGTAAGATTTTAGCCTTATATGACGGCGGTGTAAATGAACTCTATTAATGCTTCTTCTTTTTTGTTGAACTGCTATTTTGCTTGTGTGTTGTTTTGATTCATTGGTTTTTAGTTTCAGTTGTGATTTTGATTTGTTGTAGGTTTTCGTTTTACTTCTACTGTTTTGTGAACTATCTTCATGAGTGCTGGGTTTATCTGTTGCAGGTGTTGTCCTCGGTGGCTCGGAGATACGGGCGGTCGGTGGTCCAGGCGGCTCTTCTACTCGGCGGGCAACGTCCTTGGACTCCTGGTGTCCGGCGCGCGGTGGTATGGGCTGACCTCTACCTGATGGATGTCGTCCTCGTCCTGGCGGGTGATGTCGGCTGGTCCCTCTCGGCGTTCTGCGGGGTGCGGCGCGACTTCAGTCTTGACATTCTCGGTAGGTTGGTCTCCCATACATGTGTCATGTTCACTTGTCTGTTTTATGACCTCTCCTTCGAGTGTGTCTGCTTTCGCATGCATGGGCTCGATCACTGGTCCAATATTGATTTTAATTGTCTGACTTTTCTCCTTGATTTGCCGTCCTAACATCCTGCTTCTTTCCGCTGCTTCCTCCAACTGTTGATCCAGTTTCTCAAAACCTTGTTCACTTGTTTTCCTCCACTGTTGGATTTCCTTCTTTAATTCTTCATTTGCTTGTTCGTGTTCTTCGAGTAGTTCTTTACTTGCTTTCCTTAATTCTTCATTTTTTTGTTTATTGTCTTCCTTTAGTTCTTCTCTGGCTTGTTTGTCGGCTTCCCTTGCCTGTCTGATTTCTTCCCTCCACTGTCTAATGTCTTCTTTTAATTCTTCCTTCATTTGTTCGTTCATCTTGGTTATTGCTTTCAGGAGGGTGTCCGTATCCAGTGCGGGAGCGGGCGTATATCTAACGGTCATCTGCTGGTTTTTCATCCGAGCAACAGTACGAGAAATGGGAGTTCCTGACTCGGGGGCGTCGTCGTCCATATGCTCTCCCGATGTTTCGTCCTCCGGCTCTTGGGCTGCCGACGGATCTTCCACTAGAATGCAGCTCTCCTCCACCTGCGTCGAAGATAAATCATCCAGTACATTGGGGTGGAAATCGGCGGATGCGGTGGTGGATGCGGATGGCGGCGAACAATCGGGTGAGAGGTCCTCGGTGTCCGACAGACTTGGATTGACCTGGTCGTTTCCTGCCATAGTTTGCGGAAAAATAGCGCAACGAAAGTGTGCAGTGAATAAAAAACGTGAAAGTGTTGTGATATACAAAATAATTGGTAAGGAATCCAATAGAAATTGTTATAGCGCCATAGTGAGTGAAATACAGAAAAAGTGGTTTAGCAATGTGTTCAGTGATAAAATGAGTCAAGTTAGCAATATCGTTAACATAAAAATGACAAGAACATACAGGATACACAATGGACACTTATGCAGTAATACAGGTACGCCTCTTATAATTTATTATTACTATTATTATAAATATTTTACTTTTATAATTTCTTGCCGCAATTCTATATATAGGCTAGTGTTCTTTGCAAAATTTTATATAAAAGCAGTGATGCTCTGCTTGAATTCCACAATATATCCGTGATTTAATTTTACTTCCCTTTTTATGCTTTAAAAATTCTTTTTTTTAAAAAATGTAAATAACTTCAATCCTCTTTTCCGTAAATTTTTATAAATTGTTTCAATATAGACCTAATATTCTTCAAATAATATGACCTTTCTTGTGGTATTTCTTAAACCTATGACTTATAGTATGACCAATTTTCGAATAACACAATAATAAAATTCTGAGTTCGATTCTTTCTCTAAAAATTCATCAATCGATAAATTTCTTTTCTGTTCAAAAATTGGGTATGGTACAACTTGTTATTTTATATAACAGTGAACAGTTAATACTAAATTCAAAGAAATTCACAACCATGAATTTTTCAAAAAATTTTCCCGTTGTCAGCGCTATAGTATACTGAGCAACTAAATAATCCTCGTAGTCGATTATCCACCTCTTCAATGCCTATCACTGTTGGGCGCCAAATCTTGTGAAGCTTGATTTTTTACTCGCCTCACATATGTAGAGAGAATTGCCAAATCATGTAGTGCTGAATCTAAATGCCTCACGTTGGGCCGGCAAATCATGTGAAGCTCTTCCTGGGGGAGTCACTCTCACCTCCAAGGACAGGACAATACACGTAGGGTGATGTAATGCTGTATTTAAATGCCTCACGTATGTATGGTAAATCTTGTACTGAGTCAATGGTGTAGCGGCTGTAAATTTTGCAATTGCGTGTGTGGACGCTGAGTGTACACCAGACTGATTGATTCACTACCAGATTCAATACAATTGTCGGAATCGCGGGAGGCCTAAACGCTCGCTCACCCTTGATTCTTCTAATGACAAATTGTATAGTGATGAAATTTTTATAAGCAGTGTAGCGATCGCTAAACACTGAAGACGGATACCTTAAAATTATTACCTGTGAAGAATGAGCATACAAAATCATACAGGTCGAGCAAAAATCCCGATGTAGATAATTTATGGGACTGCGTCTCTAATAAGTTCTGAAGGATTAAAATACGGTATTTGGACCAAATATCGTTCAGAATATACTTCGAGAACAGAGTCTTGTCGGTTTTAAGCTCTATTGTAGGAATTTATATGATCTCTGGCTGCATCTGCTGTACAAATGATGTGTTCGCTCCTAAGTCGAGGTTGGTAACAGATAAAAGCTGATATATGAGCAGGTAAGGACAAAGAATAAATATCTCGATCTGACCCCACTCACTACATCCACTTAGACCTGTTCCAATATCCAGCTTAATTCAATTATTCCAATGATCGTATTCGATCGGTTCTTGATGATATAGAACGTATCAGACACAATAATTGACAGGCTTAAGAAATAATCGAACTCAGAAAGCGAATTAACAAAACTGAAATATATTATAATAAAATATGTAATCATACAGTGCAGGTTCAGAATTTGATTTACAGGTTGATAATAATTTAGCATTAACAGAATAGTTAAAAATTTTCTTGTGCTTGCATGATACCATGCGTGATTCAACAGAATTTTACAATTGATAAAATTGAACAGCTTTGAAAAAATAGTGAAAAAATGAATTATAAAATATTTTTAAAATGCTCGGGGTCGTGGTTCAGGCAGCGGAGGATAGTTAATCAACTACAAATTCTTAGAAATTCTATATGAATAAATTCTAGGCTCTTAATAACTAAAAGCGCTTGTCGGCGTGGCCAATAATTTAACGAAGAAAATTTTATATCTTTCTGCACTGAAATATTTTTCGAAGCGTAGATTGGGGCCCCTTATAACTTATAACTCACGTGAAATTCCTTGGCGGTTGTGGTTTTCTTCTTTAGATCAAAAATCGTTTGATCGGCAGCGGGTCCAGGCTTCGGTTTCAGCACGTGTGGAATTTTAATTCAAATATCTCCTTCACCGAATTAATTAAGGGATAATTTACTTTAAACTTTTAATTAATCGATTGATGAAAAAATAAATTTACAAATAACAAATAGATTGGCCTAAAATATCGGCTCACAAATAGAACATATAAAAATCAAACAAGAAATTTTCACAAATAGGTCTTGGTAACTATAAAAAGAGATCTGAACGGTGAGGATTTCAAAAGGGAAGTGCTGTCTTTTCTCTCAGCTTCTTGGCTAGACCTTTCTTCTGAGAATCTCGATGTAATAAATTTGCATAAAAATTTGCCATTGGTAGAACGATTGTGACGTAGACGTGACGTCAGTGGCAGGCAGTAGAATATAATTCCTTTAATTACAATAATAATTCAATTTATGTAATTCTTAAAACTGCTTAATCTTCTAGACATAGTTCCTCTCATACAATGTACATGTGCTAGCGTATATGATGAGGCAGGTTTGTTGTCTGATAGTAGATTAACATGTGTTGCTTTCAAACGATCACCTTTTTGGTGCTATTTCTATGCACTATGATTGGCTTAGGCTTGCCAAAGAGATTTAATTACCATGTGGTTCAGTTGAATGAATCATTAATAAATTAATATTCTTATACAATTTTTATTAGGTTTGAGATTGTTATAATTAATTTCTGCCGTTTTATCAATAATATAATTTCATGCTATGACCTAGTTAGTTACAATAAGACCTGACATATGATATAATTTCTTAAATAATAAATAATTTCAACGATAATACATACATTTTATTTTTTATTTGAAATTCTTGGTCCTTTATTGATAGTTTTATAATTTTTAGAGATGGTATTATATCTTACGTGAAGCCAGCATGACATTTGACAATACTTTGAATCAGTCAGCTGCGTTCGAACTGTTTTAAAAAACATCTGATCGATAGTAAACAAAGTGTAACCTCAAAATCAGTGAGCAATTCATAAACAATTTGTGCTTTATTTGCAATATAATTATAATTTTATTGAATAATTTTCCTAGAAAATATTCGGTACAGAACGGTACTCTTATCTAATATACAGTTACTGATAAGTAAGCTTTATCGCTCGGTCGCTAACTATTCCTTTAGCAAATTCTTTCATTTTAAAAGGTAATCACAATTTTCTCTCTTCTCATGAGATCTATTTGAAAGATTCATCACAATAGGAAAGAACTACGTGAACTATCGGCTTGGGATAACAGTAAAAGTTGCGACATAAACGCCCTATACCATGGGATATCTACTTATGCTATCGTTTCTCTATGGTCTATGCTATTATCTAGTTTCTTAATTGTACTATTTCATAGAAGTAGCCTGTACCCATATTTCTTGAAATTAACAGAGTATTGGTGATTTTCAATAGCAGTTTTTGTTCAGTTTTGTTTTCAAAATTAAATATTTAACAATAAATGATACCGTATGCAAAAATAAGTATATCAATTGTGAGGTTGGATCCCTATAAATATAGTGAGATTTAGGGCTCTATAAATACTTTATAGAAGTATTTATTTAGTTGATATTAGAGCCTTAGTTGATATTCTCAACTATAGGCCTCATAATATTTGCTGTATTAATATATTTAAGCTTCAATATTTAATAATAGTTGAAGCTCGCAATAACTCCCCAGCTAGCTGGTAAGCTAACTGGAATTTATTCTTGATACTCGTATCTGTATTTTTTACATGTATGATATACTATTTAAACATTCTTGATACTTCAGAGAGCTAATCTGTCAATATGAAATGAAGAAGTTGGCATGCCTGGATTTGTCATCTCATGATTATAGGGAAGGACTCTAGATATTTGCAGGCCTCTTTTATAGAGGCCTAACATTTGTTCATGGAAAACTACAAAATTGAGCTTATGAACAGGCTTTAATCAATCTCCATCTTCTAAATATAATATGCGAATAGATTGCGAATAAGGTGGGTAGAATCTATGATTATGAGATGAATAAGAAGTGAATATGTGAATAGAGTAAGGTCAT
This sequence comes from Nilaparvata lugens, assembly GCF_014356525.2. Taxonomy (NCBI): domain Eukaryota; kingdom Metazoa; phylum Arthropoda; class Insecta; order Hemiptera; family Delphacidae; genus Nilaparvata; species Nilaparvata lugens. The sequence goes on from NC_052504.1 coordinate 5,318,423, forward strand.
ATTCAACAATATTGTCACTTGCAAAAATGTGACAAAAATTGAAATGTGTGAATTGAAATTCAATTTACATTAAAAAGGTAAATGTAAACACCAACACGAACTTGACATTTCGTTTGCTAGTAATTCTGGAATTGATTTTTTATTTTTTATACTGAGGGTGATGCCCACATAAGCTCTTAGGCTTGTGCGTGGGTAATGAGTGAGAAGGATGATTGATGATGATGAGAGATTACTACTTTTTAGGTAGTCGGGACCGACGGCTTATCGTCTGCTCCGAAAGACGGGGTCTTTGCTGTGGTCAAAAACTTTTGCCCCGGTCGAGATTCGAACTCGGGTTCTCTTGATTATGAGACCGGCGCGTTATCACTTACTCCAACGAGCCACCCAAGTTTATTTTCAAATTTTTCCCAATCAATGTACAAATTAAATTATTGCCTTCTGCATCTTTTCAGAGATGAACCGCATGAGGACGTGTTATGGACGTATCATCATGGCAAACTGTACAAGGTTGTAATGCTCGACTCACAACAGGTCGCTCGAATCATCTCATATAATGTACGATCTGGTGGACAGTTGGCTGCATACACTATCAACATTCCTGGATTCTCGAGGAAGTAAGCTTATCATTTTTGCATAAAAATTAGAAATTTGATGCTTTCATTTCGCGAAAAATTGTTTTTGGTGCGAGTTTTACATTGGCACATACACTGTAGTGATATCCACGTTATAATGGCAGTGGAGAAAGATAGGAAAACAACATTGCCGATCCTCAGTCTTGTCAATGCCTTCTATAGACGTTGGCTGATGCAGGTTTATTGATGTAATATTATCTGTTCATTCTCGTTTAAAATAATAAATTATATTTTTCAATAATTTCATAATGAATTCTCATAATAATAAAGATGAAATACTTTGTTGATTAACTATTAATTCTACATTGTTAAAAGACGATCTGGCAACAGACCAAAGCGAGAAAGAGATAGCGCTAGCCGCTTTGTTGAATGATAGACAAGGATAGCAATACCATTGCTAATCAAACACTGTCATTAAAACATGGACCTAACTATAGGATTTATTATCCTCTTTTCATTTTTTCAGCAGTCGTTAGGTCATGTCAGAGACCCTGAAATTGATCAGATGCGACCTGAAAACTCTGATACCAGACCTGAGCCAGCCTGGTCACTCGATATTATTATTATTTTCTGACTATACTTTGATTTAAGTTTGTATAATTAAACTGCTTTAGAATTGGAACTAGCTTGGCTAAGTGGTGGCCCATTGTAGATCGGTCCCAATGCAAAGAAATTTAAATAAAGGTATTTATTTATTGAAAACAAGAATATGTGGAAGCAACAGAATATGTATGAAGGAGATCGTTTCAATAATATTATTTAACTAATGTTTTACATAAATAATCATCTTCAACAATTAACTCCGCAATCAATTTATTCATTCATCCCATTATATTATACAATATAACAACAACTCAAACAACAACAGTTCATAATTTCAACTGAACACCTAATGACTTACTAAACACTTACTACTTACTAATTCGCACACAAAAACAAACAAACAAACCCTACTCTAGAACATGGTACGCCATAGTGGAGTCGGTCAATTTCCACACAGAAAACACTAACATGTAGAAAACACATTATAAGAAATTTCTTTAACTAACTATTGTATGTAATTGTAAACTATATAATATTTTCTGTGATTGATATAGTAGTTTTAGTTTTTTCGGGAAATAAACATTTATTTATTTTATAATTATTATTGAGCTCAAATTTGAAACTAGAAAAGTACATAACAGGCTTAAGCCAGAAACCGTTCCTATACCGATTAATACAACAGTCGAAATGTAGGTTAGGTGTCTCGTTATTGACACTATAAGTTTTTCCAAAACGAAAAAGGGAATTCCACTTTTTGTGCAGTTGAGAAGTTGATATTGTGGTAATTATTCATATTCAATTCAAATTTCAATTCAAAAAGTTATTTATTTCATAAGTCGTACAAGCAATCACAGTGGTAGCCTACATCATAAAATAAGAATACACTTTACAATAAAAATAAGACAATGTCAGCACCACAGAAATGACAGCGATATACTAATATATATTAAGAAATATTTACTCTCGCAGAGGCATTACTGCCTGTGTGCGAGAATGAGATCACTGGCATAATTCATATTAAATGAGAAAGACTATGAAACTGTCAAAAAACCACAGATTTATTATATTAATACTTAGAAAGACCAGTTTCGGTTAGTTTATAAGTTTATCAGAGATTGACAATGCTGTAATAACCGAAACCTGTCTTTCCAAGTATCAATTAATCTGTGGTTTTTTGACAATTTCATAATCTTTTTCATTTAAGGAAAAGGAGATGTTGGATACAAGAATAACTAAGAATCTAATAACTAATATCTAAGACTAGAAAGAATAACATCTTCTATGAGAAGAACATCTAAATTGGAAGAAAAAGTCAAATAGTAAGTTCAAACAAGTAGAATGAAGTTTTGTGTACACCACTGCTATTGGCATGACGGGGACAGGAGTGGCGAAATTTTAAACCCGCGGTTAAAGCTGGATTCTCACAACATTATCAGTATCCGTTTAAGTGAAATTATTGACCGAGCGAAGTGAGGTCTAAGATTCAAGTCGACGGTTTCGCATTTCTCTTAATGTTTAAATGTTTATATGTTTACATGTTGCGCATTTACGGCGAAACGTGGTAATAGATTTTCATGAAATTTGACAGGTATGTTCCTTTTTAAATTGCGCGTCGACCTATATACAAGGTTTTTGGAAATTTTGCATTTCAAGAATAATATAAAAGGAAAAAGGAGCCTCCTTCATACGTCAATATTAGAGTGAAAATCAGACTATAGAATTATTCATCATAAATCAGCTGTCGAGTTGACTATAAATTGCATGCTATGACGCATGCAATTCAATATCTCTATGTAACTTGGTAAAAAATTAGCAGCTGTGTAGACTATAAATTGCATGCCTCATTGAATGCAATTTTTATGCACTATTGAATAGGATGCAAAGAATTTATAACAGCTCGTCTGGGCGCCTAGATGTCTTCTGGTTTTCTCGCGCTAAATTCCGGAAAGCGTTATAAATGATAATTAAAACTTGTGTAAGCATGATCTGATCAAATAAATAGTTAGTGTATCAGTGTGGATGTGCTTATGTTTTGGGACGTCGTTATAACTGCGCGAGGTCTACTGTTCACAGAACTACTAGTTATTATTATGATTTCCAGTGGGACTATTCATACTCGCTCGACTGGTCTGAGTGAGGATAGACTCATTTGAACTCATGTGAATAATATCTCCACTGTACTGATACTGATATGTGGGAATCCTGCTTATATGGTTGAAATCTGCGCCGTCGCCTTCTTGCAAAATGCAGTGATGTGCACAAGGCTCAAACTGGAGAATTTGTATTTTTATTAAAACAAAATATTTTGAGGATTAGTAGCTGCCATGAACAAGGTCGATTGATTGTCTTGTGAGCTGATAAGTCCTTAAGTTTGGCTTAACTTTCAATGCCTTCTTCGGTGTAAAACTAGTAAGGTTAGAGTTTCATGAAATTCTAAGGACCGGTTTACGAGCTCGGGATTTAGCTAAGCTCTAGACTTTATATGGAGTCAGAAAATTAGCTTTCCGTAACGGGGCGTAGTCATAGTTTTTATGATAATCTTTATTTTCTCATTTCTATAATTGGAAACGTTTTTCCTTGACGAAAAATGAAACATTCCTAAATAATTCAAAATAGCTGAAAATTTACACTATTTTCTCTTTGTTTTATTTTGTGTTCAATTTTCTAGTTTTTAGAAATTTAATATAAACTTGGACTACGACTACGCCCCGTTTCGGAAAGCCAATTATCTGACTCCAGCTGTTTAAAGCCTAGAACTTGGCTAAATCCCGAGCTCGTAAACCGGCCCTAAATAGTTGTTTAATAGGAAACGTAATCGTACCATAACGGTTTTTGTTTTTTGGTTTTTACATTTCAAAATAATTCAACGTTTGCAAGTTTTGAATTACAGTTTGGTGCAATATTTTCAGTCTTTTCGGTTGTCAATCCAATTAAATTCTAAATTTTGGTTTTTATATTTTTGGGCCCAAAATTTGATTCAATGTGAAGCAACATAACCTACGTTTTAGAAATACTACTATCAAAATTCGGAAAGGGAACAGTTTTGGGCTAGGCCTGTTGGTCATTTTCTAATCATGTATTAGATTTGTGTATTATGAAATGTGAATAAATAAATAAATTACATTCGATTTTCATTTCAATCAAGAAAAACTAATATACCTACATTTTCTTGATTATCCAGTTTCCTCGACGATACTTATTGTATTTTCAAATCTGTTTCTAGATGCAAAGCGATTGGCATAAATCTGGTATGTCTGTCAGACAACGGAGAGCTGAAAGGCGTGACTGTCATAAATTCGCAGTTCTTCAACCTAGATGTGAGCGCCGAGACCAAGGGGGCCAGCTGCAAGCTGCTTGACGTGGACAGCTCTGCCGATTTGCCCGTGCTTGCCATCGGCTGCAAACTGACCAAACTGCTAGTCGCCATCAAGGACAACACCTTCAAAGCACTGTCAGAAACCGTTCCGATATCGGCTGGAGTGTCGGTCACCCAGCACGTTAGTGGAACTCATCTCGTAGTTCTGTCCAAACAGGTTGATGGGGTCAGTAATCTCTTTTATCATCATTATTTATATTAGTACAGTAGAACTTGAAAAATGAAAAAAATGAATCTCCAGTCAGTAGTTAGTAATATCATTATATCATCATTATAATATCATTTTTATCATCATTATTTATATTAGTACAGTAGAACTTGAAAAATGAAAAAAATGAATCTCCAGTCAGTAGTTAGTAATATCTACATTATTTCTATCAGTACAGTAGGACTTGAAAAATTAAAATACTGAAAGTTTGTTCGATTACTTCCTGTGATCTTGAAAACTCATCAATCTTGCATACTAACCGCTTCATTAGAAATTCAAAAACTATTTGAAGATTAAGGGCTGGTTTCCGAGCTTGGGATTTAGCCAAGTTCTAGACTCCAAATAGCTGGAGTCAGAAAATTGGCTTTCCAAAACGGGCCGTAATCAAAGTTTTCATGACAGTAGTTTTTATTTTCTCATTTCTATAATTGGAAACGTTTTTCCTTGACGAAATTAAACGTTCCTAAATAATTATTTTCATAATTTCATGGTTGGTATGCCTGTCATCGCCTTGACAATGATGTTTGACTTCTGTCAATAACCGATGGAAATTGGGCTTGATATGGTTCATTGAGTCTGAATTGTATACGGTTGACATATATCCGGTAGATGAGTAATAATTATATCGTATTTTTTCGCTGATTCAACTGGATAATGCTATATTTAATAACATAATGGCAAAAATATTACTGTTTAATCGTTTGGCTTTGTTTACATGTCATATCTCTAGACAAAGTGATTGTAAATGGATTGAAATTTAGTAGATAGTATTCTTATCAACAATATAGTACATCTTAATATATCATGATAGTAAATAATAATATCAACATCAAATTCTTATAGTATCATGAGAATCAAGAACGGACGGTTTGATGGGAAAAGATTCCCGGTCGATAAATTTTAAATTTGACGACTTGAGCTTGAAGACCCATCTGTTTTACCATCCAGATGCAACGACTTACATGCTCCGAATTTTGCTTGAGCAAAAGACTGAAGTTAAACTTGAGCGGCTGGATAGGCCTTTAAATTCAGTGTCTTTATCATTATATTTAAGAACGTGACTCATATTCAAGGGAAAATTATCATAGATTTGAAACATGTGCGCAATGTATATATTCTCCCAATGTATATTTATTCATATATATAGCCTATTCATATATATTCACTTTTCTTTTTTGGGCTACTAATTAATTATTGATTTACAATAAAAATTATCAAGTACCCTTCGTTTTATAACAAAACATTTGAAAATGGCCCTTGAAGAGTTGAAACTAGTTGTGTTGTAATATAATAAAGGGTGATAAATGAGGGTTGATAATTTTCATTAGGATTCAAATTTTATGTATAAAAATTCAAAAATCCTGTATGCATTTTATCAACTTATCTTATGCTTGCTTTATTATAACACAACTCTATCCACTTGATTCTCTTTCAGGTGATCAAAGTGAGTGGAAAAGTTCTAGAAACAGATCAGCCAGTCGATGATATTCTGTCGAGTTTCGAATCTACGTCGCCGCTATCTGATGTTGAGTCATCCAACACATTGTGCACCCTCAGGCGGGATAGGAGTGTGTCATGTCAAATGCTGCTATCAACTGTTGATCACTCTATACTACTCGCACAGACTTCAAGTAAGTATTTTAAATGATAAACTAAATGAAAACATTGAGTTGTTGTCAAAATATCAATTATTATTTAAAAAAAATCACAACCATGTTTCAACACCAATGGTGTCATCTTCAGTGTGAGAAATTAAAAACTGAAATACAATAATTAAAATACAATATCTCACTATCAACAGTAGGCTATCTGAAGTGATGAACAAACTTGATAGCTTAATCATGTTTTAAAACGGAATTGTTTGCTATTGAGGTAAATCTTGTAAGTTTAGGGTAAAAACCCTTGTAGTAAATCTCACCCTTGTAGTAAATATTATTTACCCTTGTAGGGTGAATCTTGTAGTTTCAGGTAAATCTTTGTAAGTTCTGGTAAATCTGAATGACTTTCTTTCTTTATTAAAAAATAAATAAACAAACAATCAAATACATCCCAAAAAACAAAATACAATATTGTTTCCTAAATTCTAATATGTGTTCCCTATAGGATACCCTGTGTGGGGACACTTGAATATATAATAAAATAATAATATACAAATTTAAATATTATAACATGAAGAACTTAATAAATGAATATGATATATTGAAATAAATAAATATGTCAATTTATAATCATTCTCGCGCACATTCACATGCACACACACACATAAAATTTAAAATTATATACGGAGGGGTTGCTGTTTTTTTTCCTATCTAGTTCTAGTTAATTCATAGTTAACGTTTCGTTTTTTTTTCAAAGTGCTGATGTAATTAGACCATAAATGAATAGGCGTTTTTGAAGAAAGAGACGGTGATTGAAATTTAATACTGTCTTACTGTTCACGCATACCGGACGAGATTTGTGACTTCAATGATTTTGTAATGTTGCAGCGTTCATGTCGATTAATGTAGAATTTATAGTAAATTTTTACCTATATTAATTTAGTAAGAAAATAATTCGTGTTGTCTAGTTGTAATATGAATTTCTTGATTTCTTTTCTAAATGACTGACGTGACGTTAATGACTTGTCTCGTCTCTTGTTATATAAATGGAATAGAAACATTCTTATTCTTATGACTGCCAATTGTAATTGGACATCAGTAGTCCCAACTATAGTGAGGTCCGTGTTGTAATGACACGGTTCCGTCATTTAATGACAGTGAGGTCCGTGTTGTAATGACACGGTTCCGTCATTTAATGACAGTGAGGTCCGAGTTGTAATGACACGGTTCCGTCATTTAATGACAGTGAGGTCCGTGTTGTAATGACACGGTTCCGTCATTTAATGACAGTGAGGTCCGAGTTGTAATGACACGGTTCTGTTTCAATCAGGCACTGATTGGTCAAGGTTGCTTATTCCCATAGGAATGCCACTTGTAGCTCGCATCAAGCAATTCTCTTGTAAAAATCCGATATGTATCACTAACTCCGTAATCAAAGCCATAGTGCATGACAGATGGTTGATGGTAACGTGAGCACAGGTAGGGGCCCTACCTGTGCTGACATCACCATAGTCCTATTATATTAAGCAACCAATTTCTGAATATCTGTTTATATTCAAATATGAAGAAAATAAAAATCTCAGTACCCTTTTTGAAATATTTTATCACAACATGTTTCGGTCATTTATGCCATTTTCAAGTGATATGAATTAAATGAATAAATACTACTGGAAGATTCTTATTTAATAATGGGAGAAAACCATAGCATAAAAAACACATATCATTTAGTTCAAAAAATTAAAGATATAAACATTCCAACTGATGCTATTTTCCTAGCATTTGATGTAACCAACATGTACACTAGTATTCCAACAGATGAAACAATTAGTATTCTGAAACAAAATTTGATAGATAATAATATAAATAATGATGAAATAGAAGATCTAATAGCATTGACAACAGTATGTGTAGATCAAAATTATTTCAAATTCAATGAGAAAAATTACAAACAAAAGGAAGGTTTGGCAATGGGATCTCCTTTATCAGGTTATCTGGCTAACATATACATGAACAATTTAGAAAAATCTAAAATAATGAATGATAATAATCCTCTAAAGAAAAATATTATTTATTGGCACAGATATGTTGATGTTATAATATGTCTGTATAATAATGAAGATAAAACACATGAAGATTTTGAATTATATTTAAATTCGATATCACCTTCTATAAAATTTACGATGGAAGCTCAAGAACATGAAATAAATTTTCTTGATTTAACGATTAGTATGAAAGATAACAAACATGATTTTAGCATTTATAGAAAACCCACACATACAGATTGTATAATTCCTAGAGATTCAAATTATCCTTGGCAACAAAAAATTTTAACTTTCAATGCAATGATATACAGGCTAATAAATATTCCCGAGTCAAGAGATAATTACAGAAAAGAGAAGAAAATAATAAAATATATGGCAATAACAAATGGATATAATACCAAAACTATTGATAGAATGATTTACAAACAAAAAGGAAAATTAAAACAGAATAGAACTCAAAATAATCAAGGAAATATAGGAAATAAAGTATATATTTGTGTTCCATATAACACAAAATTTAATAAAGCTATAAGAAAAACCTTTACAAAAAAAAATTCATTCTAGGTTATAGGACAACAAATAATGCATTCGAACTGATAAAAAAGAAATCAAATTTAAATGTACAGCAAGATAAGTTCAAAAATCTGGAATCTATGAACTTAAATGTAGTGATTGCGACAAATTCTATATCGGACAAACGGGTAGAAGTTTCCATATCAGGTTTCGAGAACATATCCAAGCACTAAAATCTAAGAATTATACACAAAAGTCGGCATTTGCTGAACACTTGATAGATTCAGGCCCTAATTTTACAGATATAAATTCCAATATGAAAATACTTAATTATAGCATTTATAACAGTTCAGTTCGGGCAGCCGATGAGTTCGGATCACTTGTTATCGCTCCTTAGAAACAAAGTTCATTAACAAGTTAACGCCAGCCGTCTGCCGAGTTATTCTAACCTAAATTTGAATTGTGTAGTTTATTTTAATTGTGAGAATTAATTAATTCCATAATGAGCGACAATAATTCTATTCTCAGTGCTATAGCCGATTTCAGGAAGGAGAACAAAATTAATTGGGACGCTAACAACAATAGGTGGGATACTAATGTACAGAAACTCAAACAAGTGCAAGAAGACATAAAAAAAACAAATCAGGAAATTTCACTTATTAAAGAACAGTTCGCGGCAGTTACAAGCAAGTGTGATAGTGTGTGTCAATCCGTCGATCTCTTGCGTCAGGATAACTCTAAACTTAGAAAGGAATTAGACGAAGCGAGAGGTGAAATAAATGACTTGCAGCAACATACACGCAAAAACAACATCCTAGTGTCAGGTGTACCACTAACGAAGGGGGAGAATATGTTCACCGTGTTGGATGCAGTCGCCAGAGCCATAAACGTTAGCTTCAACGAGTGGGACATATCTGCGGCTCACAGACTACCGAATAGGAATAGAGACGCCAATATGCCACCGTCAATAGTGGTTAACTTCACCTCACGCTTCACAAAATCGAGTTGGTTGACCGCCAGGCGACTTAAAGGTAGGCTTTCAGCTAGTGAACTTAATACCAATTTCCCTAATACCCCTGTCTACCTGAGCGAACATCTCACTCCCGTGACACGCTCTCTATTCAATGCGGCGAGGCAACTTTTGAAGGAAAAGAAACTAATTTCAGTGTGGACCAGGGACTGCAAAGTCATGGCAAAGGCTGCCGCCGATCATCGAGCATTCCTGATTCGTGATTTGGAGCAAATTGCTGAGTTACGCCGAAAAGATAGCAAGCCTATTTCCGAGGATGAGGTTCAGTGAACACCCAATTACAACTTGTTGTTTCTCATCAAAATTCTGGTAAATTAGGAAACCAGTCAGAACACTATTATTTTTATTTTTTATTCATTTTTCAAAATTTTTTATTATATAGAATGAAAGTGAAATATTATTGTTTTCTTGATTCCCTTTTTTAAGGCAACATTCGTGCAAGCGCCTGCTTTTTGCCTATCTCTAAAAAAAAAATCCATATAATCTAATAATATCGCCTGTTACTTCCCAAAATAGAGATATTAAGAATAACGCTACTTCATTTTAATTCAATTAACTCAAATATACCGAATTATTAGTGTTTCTTGAATATTATTAGCATTCAGAGTAGCCTACACTGTGTGTAGTTGCTGCACCTTAAATTTTAACTTGGACAAAGTATTATTTTTGACAGTGCACGACATTAAATTTCTTGATTTTATCTCAGATATTGCTTGTTACTTCCAAAATAGAGGGTTAATAGGGAATAGTACTATTTCATTTTAATTCAATTTATCTAAATATAAAGAATAATTTGTGTTTCATAAATGATCATGAGTCTTCTGTGTACACTGTTTTGTAGCTACTGCACCTGAAATTATAAGTTGAACCAAGCCCCATTGACAGTGCATAGCAGTTCTTAGTATTATCATAGATCTTGATTATCTGGTGTTTGAGATTGAAGCAGTCTGCAAGATCACAGTAGAATTATTTACTCGAAAACAACAGAAGGGCATGATACCGGTACAGTTTGAAGAAAACAATAATAATATAATAATAATCGGCGATAAGATTACAGTAGCCTAGTTACACTTCCATCCCGTTTCTCTCTATACCTACATTCATATCAGTAACTCAATATTCCAAATCAATAGTTCAGTAGATATTCTTTTACTCCACTATAAATTTTAATTCTGTAATAAATTTAATTGATAGATAGTTGGTTATTACTATAAACTTCATATATTAAATTTTCAAATGAAAACGGTACTATTATAATTACAGTACTCGTATCATTTAGACCTCAGTAAGTGGTGTAAACCTTGCTATTCAATTCATAGTAGAATAAGTACTTCTACTATCTTGCTAGTTCTTTCATATCAATACCTATATTTATACTTTTTTAAATTCTAGATTTTTAATTTACATAATTAGCTCTATTCTTTATGTATTCTTTTATACATTAAGAATTAAATCTTTATAATATAAGATATAATTATAAAGATTATACTGAATAGTCTAGATTGTCTTTTCTTATCGGGATCTTCTTTCTTAACAGAATATTCAGTTCCCACTGTATGCACAAACATCGTTTTCAGACCAACTAATAATTGACATAATGATTATGAAACAGAATTTACTTATTGAATAAACTAACACTTAAAAAAACCTTGTTCTCTTGATTTATAGTAAGAGTAATGTGAACATTCATGGGCCGCTAATAGTAATAATTAAAATCTAATTTCTTATTTCACAAAGATGAAAATGGTCCACAGAATCGTAAATTTAAATATAATTAGGGAAATGATACTATATACATTTATTCAGGCTTCTAATTCATTTTCTAGTTTGGCTAGTCATTGAGATGATCATGACTAGGTATATTTATCAATTAGAATTAAGCACGAATTTGTTTCCCGCTAAACGTATTTTTCCAATTTTTGATTTAGTTTTGTTTATTATTTATTTACGGTACTTGTATTCTTTTGTGCCCGGCAGGCGGCATGGCTTGTCTCATTGTATTTACAGTATAGAACAATGAGTGATCTGATGGAGCCAATTGATGCTTCACCAATTGAGTGCACTGAGTGCACGGATATTAATGATTTTTCTTTAAAATTTCCTATTTTAACTTCTTCCGGAAATAGGGACAAGACGGATTTCTCAGTAATTCACATGAACATAAGAAGTTACAAAAAAAACATAGATGAATTTTTAATAGTTTTAGAGAGTCTAAAGCATCGTTTTGGCTGTATTATTTTGACCGAGGCATGGCTGAATGACGATAGTGACCTGCTGGATATTGAGGGGTATAGGCTCTTTAGATCCTACAAAAGTCTGAATCAATGCGATGGTGTTGTAGTGTACATAAATAATGAGCTTTCAGTGTCTTGCAGGGAGCTTCAGCTGGGTGGTGTGGCCACCTGTCTATCAATTGAATTCGACTGGGAGGGGTCTCCCTGTGAACTTCTTGCAGTTTATAGAAGCCCAAACTCCAATATACATCAATTTTTGAATGCTCTTGACACCCATTTCAGATCCACATCAGGAAGCAATAGGAAAATTCAAATTCTAGCAGGGGATATTAACTGTGACATTCTTAATGTTGCTATAGGATCTATAGAGGAGCAATACATTGATGTACTGAACGATGCAGGATTAACGGCCTGTATAGATAAAATTACCAGGCCAGTTAGTGGAACTTGCATCGACCATTATTTTGCTAAACTTCCTCACTCATTTGATGTTTCAACCACTGTAGTCCAAACCTCTGTGACTGACCACTATGCCATATGCATGAATCTAGCAAAAAATTCTACAAAAATATCTTCACAAAATAACAACGAATATTTTTCCAAGATTGACTGGCATGGTATTAATAATGATATTTCTTCACAAAATTGGAGCTCTATCCTTGATGAAGGGGACGTGAGTGTGGCAACTCGTCTCTTCACAGATACACTCCAGAAAACAATAGAAGTGAACACAAAACTGATTAAAGTGACAGCAAAAAATAGTAAATTGAAGCCCTGGATTAGCTTGGGTTTAGTTCAATCAATCAGGCACCGGGATAACTTGAGAAAAAGATTAAATAGACAACCTTTTAATGCAACTCTAAAAAATGAATTTATTCAATACAGAAATAGGCTACACTCTCTTATTAAACAAACAAAATATAATTACTATAAGAATAAAATAACTGAAGTCTCAAATAATCCTAAGAAATTCTGGTCAACTGTGAATGAGGTCTCGGGGAGGCCTGCCAGGGTGCATGCATTTCCTGTCAATGTGTTCGCGCGGGATGGTCGGGCTCCTGCTCAAATCACTGCAACCGAGGTTAGCAATAATTTCAATGAGTTTTTTGCCTCTGTGGGAAAGCGCTTGGCTGATTCTTTAACTCCCCTTGGCGAGCCAGAAATAAACGATTCCGATCATGCTGTTGGTTCTGTGTTCGAGTTTCGACTTGTCACGCGAGAAGATCTCATGCAGGTGATCGGTAGCATGAGAGGTAATAGCGCCCCAGGCCATGATCGTATTCCAGCAAGAGTAATCAAGGACAATATTCAAACCCTAATTGATCCTATTCTTCACCTAATTAACTTAAGTATTCAGACAGGTATATTTCCGGACATGCTCAAAATCTCAAAGGTAATACCCATCTATAAGACAGGTTCAAAAAACGATTACACCAACTACCGTCCCATTTCTCTTCTGCCTATTACTTCTAAGATCCTTGAAAAATGTGTAAAGATCCAGTTAATGCAGTACTTGGTCCAAAATAATATTCTATCCTCATCACAGTATGGTTTCCAAAAATCTAAGAACTCTTCTGATGCTTTATTCGACCTATCAAAATATATAGCTGATAAAGTAAAAATAAGAAGCAAATTAATGATAACTTATCTTGATCTTGCTAAAGCCTTTGATTCTGTTGATAGGGAGAAGCTATTGTTCAAACTTGAAATGGTTGGGATCAATCAGACTGCTCTACAATGGTTTAAGAGCTTTTTACAGAACAGGACACAATATGTCCAGATCAATGACAGTAGAAGTGGTTTGGAAAAGGTTGATTACGGCGTTGTGCAGGGAAGTACCCTTGGGCCAATTCTCTTCCTAATCTATATTAACAATCTCCCATTGCTTAACATTAATAGTAAAATCTTTCTATTTGCTGATGATACAGCTGTAGTATCATCAGGAAAACAGTGGGACGATGTATTCAAAAATGCTACTTCTGATTTGGCCAGAATAAAGAGCTGGTTCGACCATAACTCCTTAACCGTTAATATAGATAAGACCAAATACATGCCCATCACAACCCGTAACCAGCAAGATCCAGAGCCAAGAGACTTAATACTTCATTCGTGCAGAGATCCAACATCAACTGTCTGTAATTGCTCAAAACTAGAAAGAGTAAATAAGTACAAGTACTTAGGTATTATAGTTGATAGTGGTTTGAGTTGGGGTCCGCATGTCCAGTTTGTGAAGCAGAGACTTAGAAGGTTATTGTATGCATTCTCCCAGCTAGGCCATGTTTTGGGTGAGGCGCACTGTAAGACTGTATACTTCGCTTACGTCCAGTCAATCATCCAGTATGGCATTCTTGTCTGGGGGGGTCTGCACGCTACTCTCTTGGAGCCGCTTGCGGTGTCGCAAAGACAAATAATTAAAACAGTTTTGAAAAAGGAACAGCACTACCCAACAATTGAATTATTTACTGAATTTCCTGTTTTAAATATTAGACAACTTTACATAAAATCTCTACTGCTCTTTCTAAAAAAAAATAGATATAACATTCTACCCGAAATTCCTCACACCTACCCCACACGATTTAGAGTCAACCATGGATTTGCGACGCCGCGGGTGGCTCATGGACTGGAGTTAAGAACCCCTTTCTATCTTTCTCAACTTCTGTACAGGAATCTGCCGGCTGAGATAAGAATCAGTATGGAGGTATGCAGTGTGCCGGCATTCAAGCGTATGGTGGAGGGGTGGCTATACCGCCTTGGCACAGAAATGTCTGAAAGCCTGCTTCGGTCAATGTACTGGCATTAATCTATCATCCTCTAAGATGCTTAGAATACACCCAGATATTTCCATTTCTCTTATTCATATCCCTTCATATATATATTTTTTCAATTCCAAAATCTTACCTGAGGCTCCGCTTGTCCCTGCTCTATCATGTTCTATCATTTTTTTAAATTTTTTTCCTTATCTATTTTTATTTATTTATTTATTTATTTATTTATTTTTTTTACTAGCATTCCATTTGAATGTTTCCATTAACTTTTCAAATTACTTCTATTTATATTTTAAGTAAATATAATTTCTTTGTAGTTAGTTATCTAACTCATTCATTATTTATTAACCAAATATTAATATTTATTTTTTCTCCTCACAATTTAATTTATTACTTTATTTAACTTAGCAGCCTGATATATTTCAGGCTACCCAGAACTCACCCCTACACACAGACGAATAGTCTTGTAGGGGTATTCCTGTATCTATGTAAAGTGTGTTCAATTTCCTGTAATGTATATTTTTGAGGAATAAAGCTAATTTGATTTGATTTGATTTGATTTGATTTGACCACTCTCAGTCAGTAAAAGCATTCTTCAAGGTCACCAGTTCATCTTGTTCTTCGTTTGGGGTGTCTAACACCCCAGAGTGTCTTTTACGTAGGACTTTATCAAATAAATTTAAAGAAAAATAAAAATCTCAGTACCCTTTTTGAAATATTTTATCACAACATGTTTTGGACATTTATGCCATTTTCAAGTGAAAATTATTTTATTTTTCTTTATATTTATAGTAGCTTTATCAAATACTTTTATTATAAAGATTTACTTGTATTGACCACTATGCATGTGGTATGGGATGATGGATCAGAGTGGATTAAATGCTCTGATTCTCTACAACTTGAGGCTTCAAAACAATAAAATGAAGAGACATGAGTTTTTGATGAAGTTGTCATTGGCAATGATCAAGCCATTCCTTCAAACCAGATTAGGAGCTCCAACACTTAGGCGGAACATACGTACCTCTAAAATTAGTATGAATATTGATAAGCAGTGCTTTACTTTCGATTTCTGTATGCACTTGGAACAAAAATGATTAAGAAATGGTGAATTATTGGCTAAGTACTTGCTTCTCTCTATATTTTTCAAAGAAACATACGTAGTGGCCGTAGTCGAGTGGATCAGATGCTGGCTTTATGATTCAGAGGCCCGGGTTCAAATCCCGGCCCGGGCCAAGATATTTATCTCGGGCCACTCCCGTGTTTCGGATGGACACTTTAAGCCGTCGGTCCCGGCTGCCTAAAAAGCAGTCGTTAGGTCATGTCAGAGGCCCTGAAATTGATCAGTTGCGACCTGAAAACTCTGACACCAGACCTGAGCCAGCCAGGTCACTCGATATTATTATTATTAAAGAAACATACAAAATTAAATTGGGGTGTTCAACACCCCAGTTTGTCTACTGTGTTAGCATGAAGTAAGTGTGTCTCTGTAGGGTAAAAATGCTATCTGGCAATGTGGCGGAGCCAGTAGAGGATAGCGCTATATGCTTTATCGAATGATAGACAAGGATAGACAACATTGATAAAATACTGCCATTATAACGTGGACCGCACTATAGGATTAGGATGGGATTTGGTTTGCATGTCAGTCCGCTAAAAATGCTTGTGAGAGCAATTCATCAGAGATTGTCGTTCGTCCAGGACCGCGGACGATCAAATACTGCCAGTATTTATTTATTTATTTATTTATTTACAATGCAAATAACACTAATGTAATAACATTGAAAGATAAAATAATAAGGTAGTCCTTGTGCTATTTTTCTTCCAAATTTATAGTGACAAAGCTATTTTTCTTCCAAATTTATAGTGACAAAGTCCAAGATAAGGTTAGAATTTCACATGTACAATTTTTATAAAATGTTGGTCCAAAATAAACATTAAATCTATAAATTTTGAATTTAGATGGCTTAAATTGATACATTAATAAGAAATATTCCACTCAATTACCACTTTTAACGAATAATATTGAGTTATTTAAAAAAATTGGAACTACTCAAGAAACACAAACTCGTAAACACTGGCAATGTATAACGTAGACCTCACTATATATCTCTCTTTCCCTGCCACATTCCTCTTAATTTACTATCATTGTTTTTCTTTTGCAGGTAAGATTTTATGGTCGAGAGAAGAGGCATTGGCGAACATAATTTCTGTTGAACTGGTTGATTTGCCAGTTTCCGATATTGAAGCTGCCATTGAAAAAGAATTCGACAATAAAGAAGGTAAGATTCAATTCAAATTAGATGAAAATTCACCCTGTAATTACATAAAGAATATAAGGATACAGATGGAAATTACTGAGATATTGCAATTATTGAAATGCTAATGAATTAATAATTATTATTGAACGAAAATCCAAATCAAATGCTGTAATTCACCCCGAAGACTTCTGCTACTGCATAATACAGAGTTATCATAAAAGAATGGTGCGGTTTCGAACATGGCTTAAAGAAAAACCAAATTACTTACAATTGATGTTGTTTATTCATCTAATTTGTCGTCTCAGGCAGTTTTTTACATAATTGATAAATTTAAATATGTGCGCCTTTAGTCGTTCGACAAAATATACAAACGATAATCAATTTCTCTCCAAACATTCGCTAACATTTCATTGGTTATGGTTGTCATTGCTTCATTAATCCTGTTTTTAAGTGGTTCAGGTAGATTTTTCTTGTAAATTTACATCAAAAACATTGTTTATTCACAAGAAATCGCGAACTGAACCACTTTGAAACAGGATTAAAGAACCAATGACAACCATAATCGAAGAAATGTTATCGAATGTTAAGAGAGAAATTTATTATCGTTTGGACATTTGTCGAGCGACTAAGGGCGCACTTATTGATTGTGTTTTTAATCATGTAAAAAAACTTTCAGACGACAAATTAGGTGAATAAAAAACATTAACTGTAAGTAATTTGGTTTTTCTTTAAACAATGTTCGAAACCGCACCATTCTTTTATGATAACCCTGTATATTGACAACAGCGTAAACAGCTAGATGGAAATTCGATGATATTTACATCTACATTATGATATTTACATGTTGATGATAGTATATATGGGATAAATGGATGAGGTGGCTCTCTCTTAATGCTTTAATTTAGCTTTAAGCACTCATCTAAATATTATAACTTGCATCTATAATATATGCTATTATCTGGTATTATATGGTTGTCTCGAGAAAAGGGTTAAAATTACAGTTGCAATTATAATTAACTAATTAATTAATTTATTTCAATACGTTTCAACTAGTATCTCGGAGAACATTAGAACTCGCTATACTACTATAACATCACTACTCACACACAAATTCACATACAAATTGGATTTAGAGTATGATGATATATGCAATAGGATCAGTGGAGGACGCTGAGAAATAGAAGTTATTTACACTTTTGAGCTAGGATGAACGGTTGAAGAGATAAAAATCTGTAACTTAAAATGTGGGACTTTGAAAAAAAATCGAATTTCATCACTACTCACACACAAATTCACATACAAATTGGATTTAGAGTATGATGATATATGCAATAGGATCGGTGGAGGACGCTGAGAAATAGAAGTTATTTACACTTTTGAGCTAGGATGCACGGTTGAAGAGATAAAAATCTGAAACTTGAAATGTGGGACTTTGAAAAAAATTCGAATTTATAAAATTAAAAAATTTTGAACTTGTGGTACATGAAATATACCGCTTTGAAGCGCTGAGAAGAATGAGCCAAATTTGAACCTGATCCGATAGAGTATTGAAAAGTTAGGTTGATTTGTAGGATAAAATTTCCGAATAAAGGGCCGTCATCTTGGAGCGCGGATGAATTTAAAAATTTAAATATATACGTTTCTGCGCCTTGTTTCAAAGTACTTGTATACCAAATTTCATCCAAATCGGTCCATAACTGCGACTGTAACTGCGGTGCAAACAAACAAACAGACAAACGCCAATTGACTTGAAACATAGAATTCGCTTCAAAAAATTAAATTAAGGGTATTAAGTGCTGCGCTTGCGCTCCGTTTCTATTGCCATAATATTTTTTGCACTAGGTGCAGGGCAGCCAACCTGACGAACTCTCTTCACTAGCCTACCTTATGGCTGTGCAAAGGTTAAAAATCTTGTGTGGTAGACTCACATAACTTTCCTTGCTCATATTTGAAACTACGATCAGATTTCTGTATATGTCTATATATAATTGTTTTCAGAGTACTTTTTCCTTTGTGTAAATTGTGAAATTATTCAAAGATTTTTTTTAGTCGTCATTTTTAAAGTCGTAAAAACAGCTGTTCTACAGATGAAATATCTCGACTATGTGTTCTTTTTATGAACTGCACTACCTACCTACCTCATGCACGAGAAGGAGGTTACTAAGTCCATTTCTCAAGGATGGGGTGGACCCCCCATTAGTTTACTAAAAAGGAGACTCATGCCAGTTGATAGAGCTGATAAATAACTATACAGGGTGTGAATTTGAAAAAAAATCGGTCAAGTTATTTTTGAGAAAATTGTGAAAAACATGATTTTTTAGTAAATATCCGCCATTTTTCTCAAGAATATTACGGAGCCCCTGCAATTTTCCCAGAAATGAGATTAATGCCAGTTGATAGGGCTTATAAATAGCTATCCATGGTATAAATTTGAAGAAAATCGTTAGAGCCGTTTTCGAGAAAACCGTAGATAACATGGTTTTTTAGTCATTATCCGCCATTTTTCTCAAGAATATTACGGAGCTCCTGAAATTTTCCCAGAAATGAGACTCATTTCAGCTGATAAGGCTTATAAATAGCTGTCCATGGTATAAATTTGAAGAAAATCGTTAAAGCAGTTTTCGAGAAAACCGTGGATAACATGGTTTTTTAGTCATTATCCGCCATTTTTCTCAAAAATATTACGGAGCTCCAGAAATTTTACTAGAATGAGACTCATTTCAGTTGATAGGGCTTACAAATAGCTAGCTATCCATGGTATGAATTTGAAGAAAATCGTTGGAGCCGTTTTCGAGAAAACCGTGGATAACATGGTTTTTTAGTCATTATCCGCCATTTTTCTCAAGAATATTACGGAGCTCCTGAAATTTTCCCAGAAATGAGACTCATTTCAGTTGATAGGGCTTATAAATAGCTATCCATGGTATAAATTTGAAGAAAATCGTTAAAGCAGTTTTCGAGAAAACCGTGGATAACATGGTTTTTTAGTCATTATCCGCCATTTTTCTCAAAAATATTACGGAGCTCCAGAAATTTTACTAGAAATGAGACTCATTTCAGCTGATAAGGCTTATAAATAGCTGTCCATGGTATAAATTTGAAGAAAATCGTTAAAGCAGTTTTCGAGAAAACCGTGGATAACATGGTTTTTTAGTCATTATCCGCCATTTTTCTCAAAAATATTACGGAGCTCCAGAAATTTTACTAGAATGAGACTCATTTCAGTTGATAGGGCTTACAAATAGCTAGCTATCCATGGTATGAATTTGAAGAAAATCGTTAGAGCCGTTTTCGAGAAAACCGTAGATAACATGGTTTTTTAGTCATCCGCCATTTTTCTCAAGAATATTACGGAGCTCCTGAAATTTTCCCAGAAATGAGACTCATTTCAGTTGATAAGGCTTATAAATAGCTATCCATGGTATAAATTTGAAGAAAATCGTTAAAGCAGTTTTCGAGAAAACCGTGGATAACATGGTTTTTTAGTCATTATCCGCCATTTTTCTCAAAAATATTACGGAGCTCCAGAAATTTTACTAGAATGAGACTCATTTCAGTTGATAGGGCTTACAAATAGCTAGCTATCCATGGTATGAATTTGAAGAAAATCGTTAGAGCCGTTTTCGAGAAAACTGTGAAAAACATGGTTTTCAAGTAATCATCCGCCATTTTGAATTCAATTTTATTGAATTTCTTACTGTCGGATCCTCATGGTACATGGACCTTAAGTTTAAAATTTCAAGTCTATCGGTTGATTAGGAATGGAGTTATCGTGTTCACAGACATACACACATACACACATACATACACACACACACACACACACACACACACACACACACACACACGCACACACACACACACACACACATACACACACACGCACATACACACACACAGACCAATACACAAAAATCATGTTTTTGGACTCAGGGGACCTTGAAACGTATAGAAAACTTGGAATTAGGGTACCTTAATTTTTTTTTGGAAAGCAATACTTTCCTTACCTATGGTAATAGGGCAAGGAAAGTAATAAAAATTGACTTTCTGCTAGTAATATTTTTCAAATATTTTCGATTTGTATATCATCAAGCATTTTTTCCGATCATTACTTTTTGAGATATGAGCGCCTTAAGTTTAAATTTTTGGGACAGAACATTTCAAATTCGGTAAGAGATAAATCCATGAGATTTAGAAGAATTATTCTTTATGGTGTTTTTGATCTAGTAAAACAAAAATTTTCTGAAAATATCAATTTTTGAAAAAGTTATTCAATTTACTAATCTTAAAAATGGATATTTTCAGAACATTTTTGTTTTACTAGATCAACAATACCATGAAGAATCTATCCTCTAAATCTAATGGATTTATCTCTTACCGAATTTGAAATGTTCTTTCCTAAAAATTTAAACTTTAGACGCTCATATCTCAAAAAGTAATGATCGGAAAAAAATTTCCTGAGAAAAATTTTTCACTTTGATAGCTTAATGATATACAAATCGAAAGTTTATTTTTAGCCTTTGCACACCCTTTTAATGATAGTACATATGGGATAGATGGATGAGGTGGCTCTCTCTTAATGCTTTAATTTAGCTTTAAGCACTCATCTAAAGATTATAACTTGCATCTATAATAATAATAATAATATTGAGTGACCTGGCTAGCTCAGGTCTGGTGTCAGAGTTTTCAGGTCGCAACTGATCAATTTCAGGGCCTCTGGACATGACCTAACGACTGCTTTTCAGGCAGCCGGGACCGACGGCTTAACGTGTCCATCCGAAACACGGGAGTGGCCCGAGAAAAATAATATAATATATGCTATTATGTGTATATGGTTGTCTCGAGAAAAGAGTTGAAATTACAGTTGTAACAATTGTAATTTAAAAAATAAATTAAGGGTTTTAAGTGCTGCGCATGCATTCTATTTCTATTGCCATAATATTATGTTTTGCACTAGGCGCAGGGCAGCCAACCTGACGAACTCTCTTCACTAGCCTACCTTATTCTCGTGATTCAACCATTTATGTCTATTATCTTACCTCTAGAATGAAGTAACATAATCCATGTTTTGTGGGGTGTTGGGGCAGTTGGTATATGTATTTCTTGTAAATCAGCTTTTGTAATGTTGCTTTATTTAATTTCTCTAACACTTTCTTTTGTTTATAAAGCTCCTGTGGATATAGGGGTTCCAAGTAAGTTGGAGTTGTTCTGATCGAAGGTTCTGCATGCTTTTAAATGCTGCTGAGACCTAGGTTTCATTGAGACCGTGTTGTTTTTGTCCCGTTGAATACTATAATGCTACATTAGAAATTGCGTTTTGCTAGATGTACTTCATTGTATTTGCTGTGCTTTGACGGATAAATTTCTACTTACCTCTAGCCTCTCTTACCTTTTACTTGAACTGTTAGTATTGGCTGAACCTCTGTGTATGATTTTGGATTGTTCAAGCTGGATTCAGTGACAGTGAAATTATAATTCCCTTGACTTATAATAGTATTATTCATACACACTCGGCCGCGCTGAGTGGGTATAGTCCGATAAGAACTCGTGGGAAATATATTTTCACTGTCATGTACGAATCCAGCTTTATGGTGCTACCAGAGCTTTGCATTCTAATAAATTGATTATTAGAGCTTGGTCATAGTTACCGTCTAATTCGCATGGGAAAGTCATCGAATTTCTATTTTACACACACACACACACACACACACACACGCACACACACACACACACACACATACACACACACGCACATACACACACACAGACCAATACACAAAAATCATGTTTTTGGACTCAGGGGACCTTGAAACGTATAGAAAACTTGGAATTAGGGTACCTTAATTTTTTTTTGGAAAGCAATACTTTCCTTACCTATGGTAATAGGGCAAGGAAAGTAATAAAAATTGACTTTCTGCTAGTAATATTTTTCAAATATTTTCGATTTGTATATCATCAAGCATTTTTTCCGATCATTACTTTTTGAGATATGAGCGCCTTAAGTTTAAATTTTTGGGACAGAACATTTCAAATTCGGTAAGAGATAAATCCATGAGATTTAGAAGAATTATTCTTTATGGTGTTTTTGATCTAGTAAAACAAAAATTTTCTGAAAATATCAATTTTTGAAAAAGTTATTCAATTTACTAATCTTAAAAATGGATATTTTCAGAACATTTTTGTTTTACTAGATCAACAATACCATGAAGAATCTATCCTCTAAATCTAATGGATTTATCTCTTACCGAATTTGAAATGTTCTTTCCTAAAAATTTAAACTTTAGACGCTCATATCTCAAAAAGTAATGATCGGAAAAAAATTTCCTGAGAAAAATTTTTCACTTTGATAGCTTAATGATATACAAATCGAAAGTTTATTTTTAGCCTTTGCACACCCTTTTAATGATAGTACATATGGGATAGATGGATGAGGTGGCTCTCTCTTAATGCTTTAATTTAGCTTTAAGCACTCATCTAAAGATTATAACTTGCATCTATAATAATAATAATAATATTGAGTGACCTGGCTAGCTCAGGTCTGGTGTCAGAGTTTTCAGGTCGCAACTGATCAATTTCAGGGCCTCTGGACATGACCTAACGACTGCTTTTCAGGCAGCCGGGACCGACGGCTTAACGTGTCCATCCGAAACACGGGAGTGGCCCGAGAAAAATAATATAATATATGCTATTATGTGTATATGGTTGTCTCGAGAAAAGAGTTGAAATTACAGTTGTAACAATTGTAATTTAAAAAATAAATTAAGGGTTTTAAGTGCTGCGCATGCATTCTATTTCTATTGCCATAATATTATGTTTTGCACTAGGCGCAGGGCAGCCAACCTGACGAACTCTCTTCACTAGCCTACCTTATTCTCGTGATTCAACCATTTATGTCTATTATCTTACCTCTAGAATGAAGTAACATAATCCATGTTTTGTGGGGTGTTGGGGCAGTTGGTATATGTATTTCTTGTAAATCAGCTTTTGTAATGTTGCTTTATTTAATTTCTCTAACACTTTCTTTTGTTTATAAAGCTCCTGTGGATATAGGGGTTCCAAGTAAGTTGGAGTTGTTCTGATCGAAGGTTCTGCATGCTTTTAAATGCTGCTGAGACCTAGGTTTCATTGAGACCGTGTTGTTTTTGTCCCGTTGAATACTATAATGCTACATTAGAAATTGCGTTTTGCTAGATGTACTTCATTGTATTTGCTGTGCTTTGACGGATAAATTTCTACTTACCTCTAGCCTCTCTTACCTTTTACTTGAACTGTTAGTATTGGCTGAACCTCTGTGTATGATTTTGGATTGTTCAAGCTGGATTCAGTGACAGTGAAATTATAATTCCCTTGACTTATAATAGTATTATTCATACACACTCGGCCGCGCTGAGTGGGTATAGTCCGATAAGAACTCGTGGGAATTATATTTTCACTGTCATGTACGAATCCAGCTTTATGGTGCTACCAGAGCTTTGCATTCTAATAAATTGATTATTAGAGCTTGGTCATAGTTACCGTCTAATTCGCATGGGAAAGTCATCGAATTTCTATTTTATTCCTAAATCTTTCTTACATAATGTTACAGCTTAGCCTAAAAAAATGATTTTTCAATAATTAAACGCATGTCTAGCATCTCCTCTAATTCAGATTGTAGTGAATTCCTTGCATGTGTGCATAGTATCCTCTTTGTCAAATATTGGCATTCTAATTGAATCATTCCAGTGAAATCGAATTAAATGTTGAATTTAAATTCAATATTACCGTATCTGTTGAAATATAATCCTATACATAGAATATAACGATAGAGTGATAGAGAACCTGTAAACCTCTACTTGATAATTTTCCAGTTGAGAGATTGCTGTTTGAAAAAATCAGATTGGAAATATTTTTTCTCTATTAATAAGTTTTATTCCTTCATGAATTCCTAAAACTCTTCCTTTTGAGCTTATCTAACACTAGGAATATATTAATTCACTT
Organism: Nilaparvata lugens; assembly: GCF_014356525.2. NCBI lineage: Eukaryota > Metazoa > Arthropoda > Insecta > Hemiptera > Delphacidae > Nilaparvata > Nilaparvata lugens. The sequence continues at coordinate 5,343,599 of NC_052504.1, forward strand.
GATTTATTCCTTCATTAATTCCTAAAACTCTTCTTTTTTGACTCTAGAAATATATTAATTCACTTGAGTATTGGGCTTTATGATTATAATACTGCTTAATAATTATGTCTGCAGATCCAATAAGTAGTAAGTTATTTTGCTGTACGTATTCCTAATTCATAACATAATTATCAGATTTCAAATTATTTCAATTGAGGAGAATGCATAAAAGTATTCCAGATTTTAAATTATGTTGTTAATGAATATGAGGAGCAACTTGCATTTATATATTTGATTATTTCTGAGATGTAGTTTACTTGTATTCGATTCCTCTCCTAATCAATTTGTGTTGGTACAGTTGAAGAATAACGTTTCTAATGTTGTAACCTTTACTAAATAATTTTGTAGAAATAGTCTAGTTTCTAGTAAATGGAAAATTTACTGACGCCATGGTTATAGTGTGGAAGTAGACTAGTAGGTGGAAGCTATACATAAACTATGGCTACAGATTATTTGACAGTATAATCAGATTGGAACACAATAAATATAATAGTATTGGTATGATATAAGAAATTTTATCCACTTCAGTTGTATCTTAATCATGATATATTTATGTTCTCCAGTCTCCGATCATATTTATTATTGTATATATTTTTTTTGTGAGGGCTACTCATATCTATCTGGAAATGAGAAAAATCAGAATTAAAAATGGCATTAATATGATGAAACATGTCGTGAGTAATAACATAAAATTTTAAAAATATAGTTTTATTTATTTTTTCAATTTTCAGATACACTGGTATAATATGGAATGTAATCTACTTCATACTCTCAAAAATACAGATCTATCAATTTCATTAACATATTTTATTGTTTTTTGCATTTAAAAAGAACGACTAGTAGTCAATTTTTTTTCCAATAAATGAATTAATCACTCACTGTGACAACGAGATCTTTCGGCTGGTCCGCCATCTTCCTGGTTGTACTCATAGACAAGTCTATGAGTAGATTACATACTATCACTTGTCTATGAGTACAACCAGGAAGTTTGCGGACCTGCCGAAAGATCTCATTGTCACAGTGAGTGGTTAATTCATTTATTGAAAAAAAAATCTGACTGCTAGTCGTTCTTTTTAATTGCAAAAAGTGATTTGGAAATAAGCAGTTCGTGATGGAAAACAAAACAAAATTGAAGTATTTTATTGTATTAATATGTTGATCATGTTTTGATATGCTTTGCAGTCTTCAGATTATATCATATTTATTTATTCTACAATTTTACAATAATACAGTACATAATACTCATTACAGTAGTATAATGTGGAATGTAGTTTACTTCGTACTTTCAAATACAGTATACAGATCTCACATTGTTTGTATTTATATCTTGATGAAGTTGCAAACAAGTTTTGATATGTTTTGAAGCTTCATTTGAAACTACTAAGAAAAAGTTATTCAATGTGCCTCTTTTGAACGTTCTTCAATCTATCTTCATAATTAATTTTGCAATATCCATACAAAACTAGCCATATCTAAGATCTACAGTATACAGATCTAATATTTTTATTTCGATTAAGTTACAAACATGTTTTGATATGTTTTGAAGCCTCCATTTGGAACTAAAAAGGAAAAAGTTGATCAATGTCCTTCTTTTGAACGTTCTTCAATTTATCTTCATAATTCATTTTGTAATATCCATACGAAACTAGGCAGTGAACATTGATTGATTTGTGAAGGTATGTGAACGTTTGCGAACATTTGTGGGAGTTTGTGAACGTTCGTGAACGTTTGCGAACATTTGTGAAGGTTTGTGAACGTTTGCAAACATTTGTGGGAGTTTGTGAACGTTTGCGAACATTTGTGGGAGTTTGTGAACGTTTGCGAACATTTGTGAAGGTTTGTGAACGTTTGCGAACATTTGTGGGAGTTTGTGAACGTTCGTGAACGTTTGCGAACATTTGTGAAGGTTTGCGAACATTTGCGAACGTTTGTGAACATTTGTGAACGTTTGCGAACGTTTGTGAGCATCTGTGAACGTTTGTGAACGTTTACGAACGTTTGTGAGCATTTGTTAACGTCTGTTGCAGGTGGCTTTGTAGGTATGTTCGTTCGCCGCCTGATGAGTCAGCTGTTGCAGTTGAAGTCGCTGCTGATGTCTGTCGTGTCGTTGGGAGAGGCGGTCGAAAAAGACGGACTCGACGTCGATCTAGTGCGCGATGAATTCGGCCTGCACAAACTGATTGTTGCTGTTACGTCTGTCGGAAAGGTAAACTCATTCTTACTTCATTTAATATCGCCATTATCCTTCCGGCAGTCGCGCTGTTGTGAAAAGTACAACAGTGTCAGTTTTTTTGCTGCACAAAACTATTGAATTGAGAGTAGAGATGCAATTCTATCAGAATAAATGTTATAAGCATATTAATCTAGAGAATCGATTTTTTATTCTCATGTGATTGATACAAATAAGACATCTTCACAATGATGTGGATAGAAAAATAAGGTAACCTTGGCTATTCCTCTCCCAAGATTTAGATACACATAGTCCGAAATTTCAGTCTTGTAGTTGTTCATTGGTCACAAAATTTTTCATATCCTAATTGAATTGAATTGAATTGAATTGAATTGAATTTATTGCCAAAAATCACATACAAATATTTGTGCAATACAATCACTAAAGTATGCAATATACAATCACCTAAAAATATACATTTATTGTAACTTGCACAACAATAATTATCAACGTAATCAATGTAATATTCGGCACTGCCAACATAAGAGTCCTTGTGTGTTGGCAGTGAGTTGCGGTTAAATTATTCTGCTTCAATTCAGGTCAAGTAAGAAGCGATATAAAAATTAAAATAAAAAGAGCTAAAGAAAGTATTACAGCAATATACAAAAGTCTCAAAGGCTCAGAAAAAAAAATTAAAAACTTAAGAATAGTACATACTATATGACAAAGTAGAATCCAATTAACCACTGTGACGTCTTGAGGCCATCATGAAGTGAATATTTCACACAGGGAATACATAAAAATATACGATGATGAGGGAACATTTACAATACCTGGTTCGAGAACGTGAAAATGAAAAAACCATTGCTCAATGTTTTTAGTAACAATGCTTGTTGGATACAATATTATACTTTATACAACTAGTTTGAAGAATATGTTATGCTCAATCCAATAATCTATGCTTTTGCTTAAATTACGTGTCATTTGTTTATCTATAAAATCGTTTGGAATTTTATTTATAATGTAGCTGCAATAATAGGTAAATTGATGCCTGCATATGGTTAGCTTAATGAGTTCTGTGTTGAATCTATTGTTAGGACGTGTATTATGGGGTGTTATGTGTGCAGGAAAATTAGATTTATTCTTATTGATATGGAGTATTATATTTTTCATATAATTCTGTCTTATTGTAGGGACCTTAAATTCAAGAAAAATGTCCCTACTAGGATAGAGTCGAGGTCTTCCTAATGCTGCTCTTATAATATGTTTTTGTAAGATAAATAATTTCTTCAGATGTGTATCATAAGCAGCTCCCCATACTTCATTAATATATTGAAATAATGAGTGAGCGTATGCAAAGTAAATTTTCCGTATAATGTCTATGTTTTTTATTTTATTTATTTTGTAAAAAATGTAAATGAGGTATTTCAACTTTGAGCACAAATAATCTATGTGTTTGTTCCATTTTAAATGTTGATCCAATAATATACCAAGATATTTAATCGTGTGAACCCTTTCTAATGTTTTTTGTGCTTCTGTATTATCTGTAGAGTTTTCATTGTTATTATTTGTTGTCCCTATTTTAAGATTTAAATCTGTTGCTGGTTGTCCAGTTATATTGGGTGAAAAGGTGATATACTTAGTTTTGTCAGCGTTTAAAGTCAGGATATGATCTTGAAGCCATTTTCTAATAATTATTAGGTTTCTATTGGCTATATTGAAAGTTTCTACCCAGCTTTTGCCGCTGAAGATCAATACAGTGTCATCTGCAAAAGACAGAGTGGTGCAATCTTGGAGGTTTAGTTTGAGTAGGTCATTCACATATAACAAAAAAAGAACTGGTGAAAGCACAGAACCTTGAGGCAAGCCGAAACCTGACGTATATTTAATATCAGTTTGACCCTGAAGATGTAGGTATTGTTTCCTTTCAGTCAAATATGAAGAAAATAAATCATTTGCTGCACCTCTAATTCCAGCCCTATCTAATTTGTTTAATAATATATTGTGAGGTATCGTATCAAAAGCTTTTGATAGATCCATGAACACTGCAAGAGTTTTTCTATTGCTATTAAAATTGTCAAAAATTATTTTGTTCAAGTGGATGACTGCATCTTTAGTAGACTTATTTTTTTGAAAACCAAATTGCTTTTCATTTATTATATTTTCTTTCTCTAAAAAACTCATAATTCTGTTTTTTATTATTTTTTCTAATATTTTGGAAAGGTTACTTATCAAGCTTATCGGTCTATAATTTTCTGGTTTTTTTAAATCTCCGGTTTTAGGTATTGGGATGATTCTGGCTTCTCTGAACTTTTTTGGGAAATATCCTTCATTTAAACATTTGTTGAATATATGTTCTAAGGGTCCAGTTATGTGGTGAGAAATTTTTTTTATGAAAGGTCCTGTGAAGTTATCTGGTCCTGGTGTAGATTTGTTTTTCAACTGATTTATAATTGACATTATTTCGTTTGAGTTTGTGGGGTTGAGAAAGATACTGTGCTGACATGAATTTGATAGCGATCGAGGAACTGGGATATCACTTACATTTCCTGATATTTTTCTGGCAAATGATACACCCACGTTAGCAAAGTAATCGTTGAGTATATCTGCATCTAGGCTTATTTCTTTTGTGTTTTTCTTTATTTCCAGCAGCTCGTTAATGTATTCCCAAGTTTTCTTGGCGTTATTCCTATGTTCATCGAACTTCTCATTAAAATAATCTATTTTTGCCCTTTTTATTAAATTATTTAAAGTATTCCGGTAGTTTTTGTAGCGGGTTTGCAATTCAATATTGTTTGGCTGTCGTGAGAGCTTCCTGTGTAATTTGTCTCTTTCTCGGATTGCATTGACTAGACTGGGTGTTATCCATTTTTTTAGTGGTCTATTTTTTTTACTTAGTCTGATTGTTTTTGTTCTTTTGTGTGTTAGTTGTGTCAATTTTTCAATGAAATTAGTAACCATTTGATCGATATTTTCGGTGCTGTAAACATCAGACCAGTTTTCAACCTGTAAGTCAGCTATTAATTCGTCAAAATCAGTTACAGTTTTAGTCCATAACTTCTCGGTTACCGTGTTATTTTTCATGGCTTCACTCAAGTGCAGTGAAATACTGTAGTGATCTGTTATATTAGTTTTAATAATCACGCCACGCTGCAGGTCTCTATTGTTTCCCCCCTCCTTAAAAAATATGTGGTCTATGCAGGTACCATTTCCATTGACTATCCTTGTCGGTTTATTGATGTAGGATTTAAATCCATTGATATGTAGTGTGCTCAAGTACTCATTTGTTAAACTATTGTTTTCTAAAATATTAAGATTTATATCGCCCATTAGAATTACATTGGTAGTGTCCTTCATTCTGTTTAAACAAGCGTCTAGACTTGTTACAAAATTATTAATGTTGGTAGCTGGAGAGCGATAAATTAATATTATTGTATATTTGATGTTATCAATTGAACACGCCATACCAATGGAATTTGATTCTTCAATATCCAAATCGATCATATCAAAATGAAAATTTTTATCAACAAATAAACATATTCCATCACACTTTGAGTGTTTACTTTTCTTTTGTACAACATTATATCCTTCAAGACTGTAAGTAAAATGAGCATCATCCGTAATCCACGTTTCTGACAAGGCAATAATATGAAATTTAAAGTTTATATTAGCCAAATAATGAACCAATTCTTCAAAGTTTTTATTCAGGCTTCTTATATTAGTATGAAAGAAATTCAATAGGTTTTTATTGCTTAAGTTTTGTGGTTCATATGAGAATAAATCATCTATCTCACTTGTATCATGATAGCCTATGAGATCGTCATCACATTCAAGAACTGACATAGAAGTAATCTGTAAGAGTATAATACTATTCTGTAAAATGTATAATGGTATAAACTATAGAGAGAAAAAAGATAACAATAAAAGATAATGAACGCAAAAGAAGAATTCATTGATAAGCTGTTTTTGTATTTACAGGGTATAAGTTATCTCTGAGCTGTACTGTGAAAACGTTTGTTCCAACTAAAAGCCATTTTATATTGTAGCAGTCACAATAGATAACAGTCTATGGCCCGCTTATCGGAGTAGTTTATTCCCACACATCTGCCTGATATTGTTAAATTCCCTGATCCTCAATTTCAATATCATTATGTTTCTTCATAGAAGAGATTCATGCATAAGTATATGAACATATTATATAATATATAATAAAAATATTCCATGTGCATATCTATATAAATTGTGTAAGCTTTACCAAGTCAAAAGTGTGCACAACGGTCACCAAGAGAACCTATTCAACAAACCAGACTGTGTTGGTCTATTTCACAGTCTACTATTTTATATGGGGCTAATTAATTTCTTCCAACAAATGATAATGACACTTTGAAATATTCGGTTTAATTATTATAAATTTAATCCATAGCAGCAATAAAAGCTTCCAGATCCCTGTCACTGTTAATCATTGACACTTTTCCCTTATCCACTGGTCTTACTTTAATGTTGCCCGCTCTATCCACCCACACGTATTTGAATCCCTTCTCCTTTTGAAGTTTCTTCAGTTGTGACAGAATCTTTCTACGTACCATAGTGAGTGACAAGTTGATGAACACTGGTCGCTCCTCGGTTTGAAATCCGACGTCGCGAGTGGAAAGTCTCCTCACCTGTTTCTTCTTATCAAGTACCTTGTGCGCGTCATCGCGTCGTACGAATTTCACGATTATCCCGGGAGAGTGTTGGTTTGCCCCCTTGGGCAGGCGGTGGCAGCTGTCTATCGCCTCCGGACCCAGGTCAACACCGACTGCTTTACACGTAGCCCGCACAACCTCATTGATTTTTTCTCCATGCACAGTAGGAATCCCGTGAATCTCGATCATATTTCTACGGCCGTACTGTTCGAGCGAATCCACTTTATCGTTTAGCACCTCTACACAACTTTTTAGTTTTGTGTTTTCAGTTTGTAACTTTAATATTATATCCTGCTGGGTCTTAATTATATCTTCCAGCCTAATCCAGGTGTCAGAATTAGCGTTGAGTTTGGTCAAACAAGCTTCAAGCGAATGTTCCAATCTTACCTGACCTTCACTAAATTTTTTTTCAAGGTCCAACATAGTTGTCTTGAAGCAATCCGCTGATACGTCGGACAGCGTACAAACATTAGCTAAAGACGATTTCACCGGCACTCATTATTCACTTGAATAAGAACTCGAATGAATTATTGAACAAACTACTAAATCTCGTTATTATTTTGTACACCAAAATCTCATACAATCAAAAGGAATTCGTATCTAAAAAAACAATCTATAATATTGTGAAGAAAGGAATTGGCTTATGTACGGTGTAGGAAATACATAAAAGACGCATCATTAAGTCTGAATTACTGAACTAGCCTTGACATTTTGCTAAAGATTCTTAATTTACTGAGGATTTTTATAGTCCTATTTTCAGTTCTTCAAGATATTAGTACGTCAAGTTTTCAGTTTGCCAAGTTTACTTACAATTCGTCAGCACGTCGTTTTTATTCGTCAAGTCCTTAGTTTGTGATACTTTGCTTGAGTGGTCATCTATTTAAGCTAAATTATGTGCTCTGCAAGATTTCTTTTTAAAAAGAAATCTTTATTTTTACAAACACAAAATTTGGAATTATGCAATTTAGACAAGTGAATTTTGACAAAATGAGTACCTCGCGCTTCGATGGTGTAAGCAGGACTGACGCTCAATGCGTGGGAAAACTAGCTCCAACAGTTTCAGGGAGAGTTCCAAGAAGTTGTATAGAAACTGCTGACTGCTGTAGATTCTCAAGATGTATCATGTATTTATCTATAATTATAATGAAGGAAAAAATTGGCTAATACATGTACGGGATAGGAAATTCACGAATGACGCATCATCACGTCTCAACTACTTGACTGATTAACTTTCTGCATATTGATTCTTAATTTCCCGAGGAGGTTATAGGTCTATTCCAAATTCTTCAAGATTTCAGTAGGTCAAGTTTTCAGTTTTTAAGGCTGTGCAAAGGCTAAAAATAAACATTCTACTCGTGATATTTTTCCAAGTTTTTCGATTTGTATTTCATCAAGCTATCAAAATGAAAAAGTTTTCTCAGGAAAACATTTTTTTCCGATCATTACTTTCTGAGATATGAGCGACTGAAGTTTGAATTTTTGGGACAGAACATTTCAAGTTCGGTAAGATATAAATCCATAAGATTCAGAGAATGGATACTTCATGGCATTGTTGATCTAGTAAAACAAAAATTGTCTGAAAATATCAATTTTTGGAGAAGTTATTTAATTTACCAAAAATAACTCAACTAAAAGTTATTTTTGGTTATTTTTAGTTAATTGAATCACTATCTTAAAAATTGATATTTTCAGAAAATTTTTGTTTTACTAGATCAACAATACCATGAAGAATCTATCCTCTAGAACTCATGCATTTATCTCTTACCGAATTTGAATTGTTCTGCCCCCAAAATTTAAAGTTTAGGCGCTCATATCTCAAAAAGTAATGAAACTTTTCATTTTGATAGCTTGATGATAATATACAATTAAAAAACTTGGAAAAATATCACGAGTAAAATGTTTATTTTTAGCCTTAATTAGACCTTTGTGGAGCACGGGTTACCTGCTAGTTCTTAATAGTGTAGCATGAAACTAGAGTAGTGACTATGAGCAAGATAAGCGACTCAAGTCGTAAGATCCGAGAGACTGGAGAATCTTCGACTGGAGTCGGTAGTGTGAGTAATGAAATGAAAACATTTCAACAAGTTTAAAAAAGTCAAAAGTTTAACATTTTCTTTTTGTTTATTATTATTTTTTTCAATATTGATATATCGATTAAATTGGTTTATTAATTTTGTAAGTTAAGATTTCTAAGATTGATACTCGTTGAAGCACACAAACCTCTGGTTTTGCTGGCAACGCCTATAAGCTAATTTTGAGAAGAATTATTATTTATTTCATGTTAATGTTTAAATTAAGTTTTTAATTGTGTTTTTGTTTTGAAAAAAATGTATTGTATTATGGCAAATAAAGAATTTGAATTTTGAATTTGAATTTGAATGCCTTAGTATCCAAAGATTGACTTGTCAAAGTTGATCATGTTTGATTATGATTCTGTTTTGTCATGATACTTTCTGTTACAGCTTTTCGGAATTGACAATATATCAGGAAATATTGTTTGGCAAAAATACCTTGGTGAAATGGAAACATACTCGAGCATTGAGAAGCCAGTTGTCTCATTCTATGTTCAACGCACCTCCCGGCATCTGCCCCACCCTGCACAGTGTTTCATCTTAGGCAAACATAAGGTGAGTGATCAATTATCAACAAAATAGTTGTATCTGTCATTTATTTCTGTAGGGCTACTACTTGGTAGTTCAATTATTGTATAGAATTACAATCCACTGGAACCGATTTCGTCCGAACTAGCATCGGCCGAAAACTACCGAACTCGTCCGAATGATTCCCCAACAAAGAAAGGAATAGATGTTCATCCATTGCAACAGGTTTATACGGCCGTCTCCGGCCGATCAATTTTTCGATCCGAATTGAATGGGATTTTCCGGCTCTATCCGGCCGAACTAGCTATAGTCGAGCTGAGACAACAACTAGTGTTCCTAACCTAAAATTATTCCACAGACTTGTTTGTTTTTTGAAGTTGTTCTGTGCCATAAAGTTGTTTTACAAGCATTGCTCTATTCCAATGACTATTCTATAATTGTGTCATAGCGTTCATCCTCACATAACCCTTCAAAGTTATCAAACAATATCATTTCAAGTTTTTAAGATAAAATACTTCCACTTTTGTTGATATTTAGTCAATAAATAAATAAATAAATATTTAATATTGATTTTTGTAAAGACTTGAAAAGCTATGCAGGCATACTATTCAAGCATTTTTGGAAAGGCTGAGGTGAGTAGGAGAGTAAAATCAAAAGTTTATGTTTCACTCATTGAGCCCATCCTATTGTATGGAAGTGAAAGTTGGACAGTCAGTAAAAAGAGAAAAGCCAAATAAATGCGGTCCAAATGAAATGTCTCCGAAGAATAGTTGGGAAAACAAGACGAGACAGAGTGAGAAATGACCGCATAAGGGAAGAATTACACATTAAAGCGGTTGAAACAACAATCGATGAACGGATACTCTCCTGGTATGGACATCTCCAGAGAATGGACGAAAACAGAAAGCCTCGCCAATACATGGAGGCACAAGCCATGCCAGGGCACAAGGCAGACGACCGATAAGAAGACCACGGATGACATGGGAGGCAACTGTTTCACGGATAGCAGCAGAAAGAGGCAAGACCGTGAATCAGTTGAAGAGAATGGCTACGGACAGAGAGCAGTGGAGAAGATGGATCCGAGGCGACCACCCAACGCTGTGAAAACGGCACATTGGGATAGATATGTAGAATAATGATTTTCGTATGATGATATGAATACCTGTGAATTTGAAGTTATTTTAATGTGTTAGGGAAATTATGAGTTGATCTATTTTGTTTCTAACAAAAAAAAACTAAGAGAAAAAACTGAATTCAAGTGGAAAAATTTAGAAAATTCTACGGATGTGGAATTAGAATGTAGAAATAATATTGTGTTATTGTATTGTTTATATTGTAATATTGTATTAACATTGATATTGTGATTGTGGAATGTAATGAATAAATAATTGATAATTAGTAGGTACTTTCAAGTAGCATAATCTCATCTAAATCCATTCCATGGATGAAATCTTTGTAAAAACGCAAAAAAGAAGATTTTTTCCTACAAACTAGCTTGCCATTTAACTTTCTGGCAACCAGCCAACTACTGAACTTGACTGACGAAAACGGTTCCAATGGACCACCGTATTCGGCCGAGTTGACGGCCGGCAGATTCGACCGATCCAACGGCCGAACGGATCGGTTGAATACGGTTCCAGTGGACGGTTACCCTTATTCTTTTATGATATGACCGGTTTTGGGTACCGGTATTCATCCAATTTTCAAGTGTCCTAAAGTTAGCTGTATCTGATATTATCCCATAATGATTCTGTGATTCTTCTTTCGATTCCATGTCTTTAAATGGTATATGGTGAAAAGTTTAATATTTAGTTCAACCCAATTATTGTTGAACTAACGAAAATTTATTTCCTTTGAGATCACTATCCATTAGTAATGCGTCATTACTTAATAAATTGTCAATGTCGTCTACTTTTTTATTGCGGTTGATGCCCTCAAGAACACTTTGCTTGTGCGTGGGTAATGGAAAGTGCGTTGATGAATCGATTAGATTATTAAACGTCCATGCCATCGGCGAGATTCGAACCCACGAACCAGGCAGTGCTTTGCTCTCGTACCTTTATTTTTGGTAAAAATGCTCGTAACTTATTTATTTTCCAGATAATCATGCGGTAGCTATCTGTAGTGAGGTTCATGTTACAAAGTCAATACATAACCTATAAACTTGAGTGTTGATAGGAAATGACATTGGGTAATACGGCAAGGCAGAACATCCAAGAGGATCTCTCTGCCGATAAAAGCCATAAGAATAAATAAATAAATGAATAAATAGATGAATAAATAAAATAAATTAGTAAATAAATAAATAAAATAAAATGCTACAAAGTCAGCACCTGATTGGTTTGCTATCCTTGTCTATAAGTGGACTAAGAAGATAGTTCTATTCTTTTCCAGTTCCACGCCGTTGCGAAATTGTTTGTACGATATGAAAAATATTATTAACTAACAAAATATATTAATTCAAATCATAAAGCTATATTATTTGATCATGAAAATATATAATTTTTTGATGAATACAAAATATTTGTGATAGAATCAATTGTTATTAACAAGATTCAACAATTGTTATCAGATCAGATATACCGGGATAGCTTGAACCACATCTATCTAATATAGAAGGCGGTGGAAACGGAAAAGTGGCAGTAATGCGTTTCTATCATTTTCAATGACTTTATAGAGTTTAAAAAGTGAATGTCACTACAGTATTCTTGAACAGCCTGCACACAAGGCCAATAGTAATGTCAACTAAGCGTCATGGGAACACGGAATTGGAAATGACATGTATATTAGAATTCCGGACTTTTCCAATTCCGTGTTCCCATAGCAGCAAGTAGCCGCTACTAATGTACGAATGTGCAGGCTGCTATACTATTCTATCAAATTTATTAATACAGATAGAATTATTCAAGTATTCTCAATTTTCTAAGTAGAGATCTTTTTCCAATTTGCGTGAATTCTCATGGTATATTATAACTTTATTTTTCAGGATTCTGATGAAAGTATGGTCTATACTTTCAATCCTATTAATGGCCAGCCTATTGGTGAGTTCTGATTTCATATTTATGTTAGAACCATATTGGATTATTTACTAAGAAAGAAATAATTACTTGTTCTGTAATAAACATGAAAGAATAAATATATGAACATAATGCAAAAAATAATTACTTGTTATGTGATAAACATTAAAGAATAAATATGCGAACATAATAAAATGTTCTGTTCTTAAATCAATCAATCAATCGATCAAGTAAGTTTCAATTAATGAAGTGAAACTCAGACATTGGGGACAATCTTGAAAACTGGAAAAACGCAAAATATGACACTTGATTCATGGTATCCGTTTCATGTAAACATCCGTTACATCTAAGAAACGTTATCAACTTCACTTCAATTTCACGATGGATTTAGAAGAAGATGTGATTTTGATGTGATTACTAAAAGACGGAGTGAGTAACAGAAGTTCTAGATTCATCCATTGTATATGAATAAGGGTGGCCACTAAGGTTGGTCAATGTCAAAAACATTGTGTTCAAAGCCTCTAGTTGATGACACAACATTTATGGCGAACTTGTGTGTTCACACATGTTCATCACACTTGTCCTGTCGGTAGTGACCACCCTTATGGCCGGGACAAACATATCCGCACCGAGCCCGCGCCGCGGCACGTCCGTGTGACGGACGTACTACGGCGAGTGAGAAAACAAATGCTTTCAAACGTGTAGGGACACATACTACAGCACCGTCACCGTGTTTGTTGCCCGAGCCGTGCCCGCGCCGTCACCGACTAGTTTATTTTACTTTTTGACGGAGACAGTGCGGGCTCGTTTAACATAGAGAGTAAAAAACTTATTGATGAAATACGGAATTTTCAAGTTTTTTATGATCAAAGTGATGAGAAATGTGGTTGAACGAAAAATAAGTTAAACCAAAAGTAAAAGTATAACCAAATAATAAGTCAAGCCAAAGGTATGATAGACATAATATAATAAATAATTAAATAAACAACAAAAAGTATAAAAGAAGGAACCCATGACTGTGTCTTTAATTTTAAATTTAAAACTAATTACGTTTAGATACATAAGGTAGAAGATTTTATTGCTGATATATATTTCCGATACATGACTAATTGTGGTATAGTTATGCACCGAAATATATACCAGAACTATGATTCTCATCGTCCAAAGGTAATTAGTTTAAAATTGAAAAATATAAATTCAAATCGGATGTAACAAGCTTTAATCGTGTTATATTATTAACAATAGTTAACTCAATTTAACTCAATTCAAAACTTTATTGTTTCTTCCAAAACAAACATTCATAGTTTGACACATTCAGAAATCAGACGACAGTAGCACTAGAGAACTGAGACACTGCTGCCGCTCGGCTGTCGCACGGATATGTGTGTTCTCCTACTATCATCACCGTGTCGCGGAAGTAGCTCGGCCGCACCTCGCACGGGCTCGGTTCGGTTATATGTGTCCCGAGCTCTATTGTGAATCTTTGATTCCTAAAGGAATCCAGAATTGAGATTAACGATAACAATTATTATTACCGATTTAATCAATTCGTTGAATGTTGAGGTTTTTAACTTTGAATTTTGATCTACAGTTTTCAAAAAAAAACCTCTTAACGTTTAGGCCCGCTGCTAGGTAGACCCACGCTAATCCACGAAAAGCAACCCACGCCGTGGGATGTTTTGTAAACCATTGCTAGGCATTTCCAGACATCTGTTTAATACATGCAATGAATAATCCACTTGTCAGCTGATTGATTATGAATAATTATATAGGAATGGTTTACAAAACATCCCACGGCGTGGGTTGCTTTTCGTGAATTAGCGTGGATCTACTTTGCGGCGGATCTAATCCACGCCACTCCATCCCACGCCATGGGAAGTTTTGTAAAAGCATTGCTAGCAATGGCGCGCCGCAAACTGCACCCCAGAACATTCCACGAAATAAATATCCAAGCGTGGATTGGTTTGTGATCTTCAAGTGATCGGGTCTCTTGTTCATTGTACTGCGCATATCTACAACTAGCGCATGCGCCGTCAACTACTGTGCTCGCTTTGTCTAATCAGTCTGGTTCAAGCCTTTCTAAAGGCAATCAGCTGCTTTGTTCATCAGTCTAGTTCAGAGATGGATACGGAAGAGGTGCATGCTCACATCTAGTTAACAACTATTTATAGTCTGTATAAAATAACATGACATTTCAATGGTCTTGAACAAAAACAGACACTATAAAATTACTTCATTTGTATGGGCTGCTTTAATGAAATTATTAAAAACATGAAGTAAAGTGAGTAAATTCGTATGGCTTTTGTTGGTGGGGAGTCCCTTGCGGGAAGGTCCCACCGCCTGAATATATAATTTAAGCCGTCAATGGGCCTTACGACTGTCATACTTCAGCCGGAACGTGCCAATCCGATAACACGGGAAAACATGAAGTACAAAATAAAATAAATATGTCAACTTATTTCATACAAATTATACTCTGCCGGCTTTTGGTCGGGTTTTTTCGGCTATACTCGGTTTTTGTCGAGTTTTTTCGGCTATACTCGGCTTTTGTCGAGGTAACGTGGACCGTGGGTTGACTTTGCGGTGACGGACCCAGCCTAACGTGTGGGTTCGCTTGATCTTGAACGTGAATAAGCGTGGGTGTACTTTGCGGCAGGCCTTTAATCGTAACGATTAACGATCCCTCAATGCAGACGAACTAATTGTCCAATCAGGGAGTAATTCATCTGAATTCATTATTTGTTCATGTTAATATTACTCTTTTACACTCTACTGTTGATTTTATTCATCATGTAATGAATTTATTCATGCATAAATTTGATTAAAATTGATTGAATGTTAACGATTTTAATGTTTTGTGGCATTGCGTGGCAGGCGATGGTTTGCACAGGTTGGGCTACCGAGCTGTGCAGAGCCTTCTGTTGCATTTCGTTGACGAGCAATTCCTGAAAGGAGTGGTGCTTCTAGATAGCAAGGGAGGTTTACACGTGCTGCCTCAGTCGCAGACCGGCCTAGTGGCAGAGCACGCCAAGTCCATATTCTTCTTCACTGCCAACTCGCAAAGTGGTCTGCTTGTTGGCTACACGCTAGCTCACACCACCTCGCAGGTATACTATGACTTATCAATACTACAATTTTCACGTTATAATGGCAGTGGAGAAAGATAGGAAAATAGCGTTGCCGATCCTCTGGCTTGTAGGTATGCTATCACGAACCAATTACAACTTTCCGAATCAATTGCCAACTTATATCCGAAGTTAGTATTCATTCATAACTGCACCAACTCTGTTTAAACGGCGATAGATTAGCTGTTGGTTTAAACCCGAAATGAAACTCATTATAATAAACTCGATCATATCTTCTAGTTAACCTAGATTAGCGTTGAACAAACGTTCAAACATTCTTGATAGTATTATACTTCATTCCGGTCAGATTTCCGAGGCTATTTGTGAGTTTGTCGGTAATTGAAGTAATCCCCTGACCGCTTTACGAGCACTGTGCAGGTTGAGTCCAGAGGTGGGAGCGCCACCTTACTGCATCTAGACTCACAGGTTTTTTTATAGGGTTTACTCCCCTAGACAAGGTGCTTTCACCACATCTCTGCAGCATGAATGAAAGAGTTGCGGAGAATCGGCATCAATGGAGGAAGCAAGTCCAAAGAATGTCAGCTGAGAGAATTCCATTAAAAATCTATAACTATCAGCCAGTTAGGCAAAGAGATGATGGCAGACCAAGCTAACGGTGGCAATAATAGGAAATTTTGCAATATTGTTGATTTGAATAATTAGCTAGATCTTAGTCGGAACTGGCTATAGCCTAATCCTTGATTGTAAGAAGAAGAAGACATTCTTGATAGCTTCTTGTAAAATGGTGGTGTATATGGCCCCAATATGCTACATGGGTTTAAACCATCAGCTGATCCAATTCCGTTCATACATGGATACAGCCATCCATCTAGTGTTAAAAAATTGACGAAGTCCATGTATTCATGTGAATATTTTATGACCAATAAAATTCTATTCTATTCTATTCTTGATAGAGATCCAACAGTTGCTACGGCTGCTATGCCGAACCAGGATGCACTTAATTTTGTGAGATTAGTAGTAGTGTTGAGGATGATTTTTTTTAAACATCTTTATTGCCCATAAAAACAAATACAAAATAAAAAAACTTACAAAAGAAATATTCTAGATTATAATATTATGCTATTTTAAAAATAAATTAAAATTACATGGCACCACCCAGCAAGGGCAAAACCCTGACCGCTGAGTGAGAGTATCAGCTGATTAGACAATATAAAAATTTATTTACTAATAATCAAAGCTACAAAATCGAAGTTAAAATAAATTACTAGTAACTATAATATTTGACTGATGTCGAAGAAAAATTTTTGTATCACCCACTTATTTATCTGTTCCATCCTCTGTCTGCCCCTATTAGAAAGATATTCTGACAATGCATTTTGCAAGATATTTATTATTTTTGAGCTAAGATACCCCATTGTCTTCGCACTATTGTCAAATCTGAATAGTTGATATTATAAATGTTATGAGATGTAACTCTCAGGTTATACATAGAAACGTTATTATTCACTGTAAATTCATCCTTCCTCATCCATGCATAATAGAGAAGTTTCTTTATATAAATTTGACGTACTGTCATCACTTTAAATTCGGCAAATGTTTCACTACTAGAAAAAGCCCTTGGCTTATTAAGAATTGCTTTTATTATCATTTTTTGAAATGTAAAATTTTATTCATGAAAACATCATACGCTCCTCCCCATACCACTAACCCATATTGCAGCACCGATTGAACATAGGCAAAGTAAAGGACCCTAAGTAATTTAATGTCTAATATTTTACGGACTTTATAAAAGATAAAGGAATAAATTTTAAGCGTTTACAATATATTCTATATGAGGCTCCCACTTAAGGTTACAATCAACCATGATGCCCAGATACTTTATAGATTTTTCATTTTTTAGTTGAGGGCATGCACAATCCTTCCATTTCTCAAAATCACAATTTGTATGTATTTTTAAATTCATAGCATCATTTGGTTGACCAACTATTGTAGGAGAAAATGTAATATATTTGGTTTTTGATGTATTTATACTCAATGTATTAATATCAAGCCATTGTTTAACAATGGATATTACTCTTTCTGCTCTCGAGTACGTCTCTAACCATGAGCGGTCCTTAACTATTACAGCCGTATCGTCAGCAAAGGAAATTATTTTCGAACTATTAATATTTAGTTTAAAGATGTCGTTGATATAGAGTAAAAATAAAATCGGGGACAAGACGGTACCTTGTGGTAATCCAAAGTCGTTAAGTTTTGTAGTATTTGATTTGTAACTGTTGTTATCAGATATTAATTGTGTCCGATCACTTAAATAATTCTTAAATAATTCAAGGTGGAGTCCTCTAATCCCGTACCTCTCCAATTTTTTTAGTAATTTATTGTGGGGTATGGTATCATAGGCTTTTGCCAGGTCAATCATTATAGCTAGGCATTTGTTGTTATTGGAAGACATGGCTTCAGAAACTTCATTTGTAAAGGCGGCCAGAGCATCCTCAGTATTTTTGTTACTTTGGAAGCCATATTGATCCTTATGAATTATGTTGTGATTGTTTATAAAACCCATCAATCTAGTTTTGATTGCTTTCTCCATTATTTTTGCTAGATTACTGATTAAACTTATGGGTCTATAATTCTCCGGAAGATCAACGTTACCTGACTTGAAAAGCGGTTTAATTCTGGCTGTCTTGAAGCAAATCGGGAATTCACCAGCCTCAAAGCATTTATTAATGATGAAACATAAAGGTTCTGCAATCCAAGTAGATATTTTCTTTATTGTAATATTATTGATATGGTCTAGTCCGGGGCTTGCTGAATTCTTCAAATTTTTTATAATACATTTAATCTCATCACTCGTAACAGGATTCAGGGTAAACTGTTCGTTTATTAATGGGAAGTGGTCGTTGTATATTTCATCACAATCTACATTTATAGCCGGAATTTTACTAGCATATTCTCTACCTACATTTGTGAAAAAATTGTTTAATTTATTGGGGTCAATTTTGATATTATTTCCTTTGTCAGCATTTTTACCAATAATTTCCCTCATAACATTCCATAACTTATTACTATTGTTTTTGTGTTCCTCTAATTTATTTTTATAATAATTTGTTTTAGTGATATTGATCAATTCATTCAACTTATTTCTATAATCTTTAAACTTGTTTTTTAATAAAGTGTTATATGGCTGTTTAATTAGTTTTAATTTCATTGAATCCCTTACATTTATTGACTTGATAAGACCCGGTGTAATCCAAGGCTTTAAGGCTCGTTTTTTATGTGTAGATTTCATCTTTGTAGAATTCTCTATATGACACTAAGTCCCTCCACAAACAATTCCGTCAATGAATCAATACCGACGTCATCATAGAGTACAAGAACCCCCAGTCCTCGTCTTCGATGCGTTTAGTCAGTAGTGCATAGTCAATTATAGGAAAGCTACTTTTTTGTTTCGCCTGTCTGTTATTTGATAGATTTTGAAATAAGTTTTCGGTGCTGTCACTGTTAAGTTGGTAGTAATTTGAGGATATATTGAAAAATTAAAGATGTTACACGGCTGCCTGAAACATTACTTTCTCCTGTTAATGAAATTTATGATCAAATCAAGAGGATATCCCAAACATATCATTCAATCTCTACAGAGCCTTTATGTGGATACTACAATACGTCTGCAAGTAAAGGGGGGTTTGACTGATGCCATTGCCATAAACAAAGGGGTAAGACAAGGTTGTTGTATATCGCCGATATTATTCATTATTTATGTTGACGACATGTTACGCACTTGGAAAACTTTGGTGGACTCCTCACAGCTCTCTGGTGGATACAGCTCTCAACCCATAATTTTGTGAATTCAATTATGTATGCAGATGACTTAGTGATAATTCAGAGAAATGAAGATTCCTTACAAAAATCAGTTTTCTTGTTGGACAGAGTAGCTGAAAATTACAATTTGAGAATATCAGTTATAAAAACAAAATCAATGGCTTTCAAAGGAAAATATCCAATCAGAACAAAAATAGAATTGAATGGAAAAGTAATATAACAAGTTAAAAATTTCAACTATCTTGGTAATGATGTAACATATGATACAGATATTGATGTGTATAATAAAAGTTCGAAGTTCCAGAAAATATGTGGCACTATACATAGTAACCTCAAAAATAAAACACCACAAGAAACAAGACTGAAGTTTTATAATACTATTGCATTTCCGAATCTGCTATATGGAAGTAAGAATTGGATTCACACACGGAGAATGGACAGTCGAATGCAAGCTACAGAAAGGTGATTTCTAAGGAGTGTATTTGGCTGCACTAGAGTTTATAGAATCAGAATAACTGAATAAGACAGGTTTTATTGGTGCTTCTCTACATGAAGAATTATTCATTATAGACGCAACTGGTGCAGTCATTTGGATAGAATGTCACCTGGAAGAATGCCCCTTGATGTGCAAAACTATAGACCTACTGGAAAAATAGATGTAGGGAGGCCAAGAAAGAGATGGGTACCGGAACAGGTTAATAAACAAACCTAATCCCTGTTGTGAAGATGAGATGATGAAATTTACATTGTTTCCTGAAATTCTCTTTGATGAAGCATACGACCGTTTGGGGAGTTTGCATAGTGTAAGGGCGGGCATAGTGAGGAGGGAAGATGTAGAGGAAAGCGGTCCAAGCGAGATAGAGGTAATTCCTGTAACACAAATACATCCCGTATTATGGGGGCCCACATAGTGAAGACGTCGAGGTCGGGGTTCACCTCTTCCATAACACGGACTGTTTTTGTGTTATAGTGAGTTATCTCTATTTTGCTTCAAATTCTCCCCTCTATCTCTTTCCTTCTCACTATCGCACGCATCCTAAGATTGAGACAAACGATCGCAGCATCCGTTGTTTTGAGTTTTAATTAGAATTTATTTGTCTCATTCCATGATATACAACAATACAATTGTATGGCAATCGTCACTATATAAAAAAATCTGGTGTGGCGCACTCACACAACTTTCCTTGCCGTTATGAAAATTGATCACCTGATGCTAGTGTTCACGCACATCTCAAGTCTACTAATCAAAGATCTGAGCCAGCTGGTGACAGGACAATAATGCTGGAGACACATGAGGTCTGCTATCTCTTCATAGTGAATGATTTAATAGAATCAACAGTTGCCAACAGTTTGCGATTGGACCAACATTTTCTCGAATTTCGTGCTTATTTTCAATTTTAGGTGAAAATGTTACATTAGTTGTAGAGATTCTCATGCTCAATCTTTTCAACTTGAAATTTTTTGTTTAAATTGTATCTGAAGCCTGATAATTGGGAATCTAAAATCAAACTTTGCATAGATGGGGCGGTGCTCCTGAATTTTTTAAAAATATGTGACTTGTGGCAGTTGATAGAGCTTATCAATGACTATTTTAGGTATACATTTGATCAAAATCGTTGGAGCCGTTTTCGAGAAAATCGCGAAAACCCCTGTTTTTGACAACTTTCTCGCCATTTTAGCCGTCATCTTAAATTGCATTTGATCGAAATTGTTCGGGTCGGATCCTTATAGTGTAAGGACCTTCAGTTCCAAATGTCAAGTCATTCCGTTAATTGGGAGATGAGATATCGTGTACACAGACGCACATACACACATACAGACCAATACCCAAAAACCACTTTTTTGGACTCAGGGGACCTTGAAACGTATAAAAATTTACATATTGTGGTACCTTGATTTTTCGGAAAGCAATACTTTCCTTACCTATGGTAATAGGACAAGGAAAGTAAAAATCACAACAGAAAGTCCTTTATATCATAATACCTATCAGCCAGCCAGTCTTTCATTTTTTTCTTGAGCTGCACTCCATTGTCAATATCTCTGAGGTTGTGCGGCAGGGAGTTGGTAATTTTTGGCTCATATGAATTGGGTTTTGCTCGTAGAAAATGTTAAGAATCATTTCATATGAAGTTCTAAGCTGGTTCAAGACACTAGCAGGATAAAATTTGAATTCATCCTCCATCCTCTAATTTTAATCTTGCTTTTTGCTACTTTTGTTAATGATTTGTCAATTGTTTTTTATTTTTAGTTTGAGAATAATAAACATGAAACTCTACCCACATGATCGTCTGACATTTCCAAATGATCAATTCACAAGCTGAAAATAACTGAATTTGAAATTATTTCATTTCATTTTGAATTTAACTTTTTGCGACTCCCACCAGCGGTCAAAGACTTTTCTTTTGCTGGTTGTGCCTGAAACAATTTTTACTTTCCTTGCCCTATTACCATAGGTAAGGAAAGTATTGCTTTCCGAAAAAATTAAGGTACCCCAATTTGTAAATTTCTATACGTTTCAAGGTCCCCTGAGTCCAAAAAAGTGGTTTTTGGGTATTGGTCTGTATGTGTGTCTGTGTGTATGTATGAGTGTATGAGCGTCTGTGTACACGATATCTCATCTCACAATTAACGGAATGACTTGAAATTTGGAACTTAAGGTAATATGAGGATTCGACACGAACAATTTCGATCAAATGCAATTCAAGATGACGGCTAAAATGGAGAAAATGTTGTCAAAAACAGGGGTTTTCGCGATTTTCTCGAAAACGGCTCCAACTATTTTGATTAAATTTATACCTAAAATAGTCATTGATAAGCTCTATCAACTGCCACAAGTCACATATCTGTAAAAATTTCAGGAGCTCCGCCCCATCTATGCAAAGTTTGATTTTAGATTCCCAATTATCAGGCTTCAGATACAATTTGAACGAAAAAGTTCAAGTGGAAAATATTGAGCATGGAAATCTCTAGAATTAATGTTCAGTAACATTTTTACCTAGAATTTAAAATAAGCTCGAAATTCGAGAAAATGTGATTATCCAATTGCAAACTGTTAGCAACTGTTGATTCTATTACATGATTCACTATGGAGAGATAGCAGACCTCGTATGTCTCCAGCGTTATTGTCCTGTCACCAGCTGGCTCAAATCTTTGAATAGTAGACTTGAGATGCGCGGGAACACTAGCGTCAGGTGATCGATTTTCATAACGGCAAGGAAAGTTGTGTGAGTGCGCCACATCAGATTTTTAGTTTTTTAGTTCTGGGTAGTTAATTTTATTTTATTTTCTTGTGATAAGTGTTGGTTCAATAACCTTTGATTTGTTGCGTTGTTAAATTCTGGCAATGAAGAATTGAATTGAATTAAGCTTTATCTTTTATGTCATGTTTTGTGCTATTTGTGCTACAAGCATTATTGAAAATGTTTTAATTATATCATTTTGACGAAGTAAAATTCAATTCTTCTCAGATATTCACAAATACCGTCAACATTCTACTTTATTGTATTGTTTTTCAGAAACTAGTTGCTTCAGAAGTATGGCGCATCCAACTGTCCCACAAGATAACAGGACTGATGAGCAAGAGTCCATTGGAGAAAGTGCACTCTCAGGGCAGAGTTCTCGGTGACAGGAGTGTACTCTACAAGTACATCAATCCCAATCTGGTGGCTGTTATGACGCAAGCAGAAGACCCCATTCATAAAAGTAAGTGACAACAAACAATAGTTATTTGTCGCATTGTAATGACCCCATTCATAAACGTAAGGGACAAAAATCAATAATTGTCTGTCGCATTGTAAGAATTCAAATGTCTATAGAAAGATTCTGATCACTTCAGCATTTGCTTCTGTCAACGTCGATACCTGTACATGGGTTTGATAATTAATCAGATTAAATGTAATGTCTTCGTACAGATAGGATCTAGTGAGTGAATTAAGGAAAGTCCAAGAGCTATGTCATACTGGTAGATTTTTGAAAGGTTTGTGTGAACAATAATAGTGATCCTGTATTATTACAGTTGATACTGTAAGTTACAGTTTTCATACTGTTATTTGAATAACTTTATTTAATATGAACAGTTGAAACATTGATACATAGTTCAAACATTTATTTTCATTTGGAAAATAGGAAAGTTCCAAATGATATGTGGAAATATCAGCTTGAGTAAAAACGCTAGAACAGACACAATTATGACATTTTAGGTAAAGGTAATGACCGCTTCAGTCCTCCTCTATGGTAATGAATAGAATCATGGGTGACAACGAAGCCACTTGAAAGTAGAGTGCAAGCAGCCGAGATGAGATTTCTCCGAAGAATTAAGAGATTTGACAGAAGAAATCGTTTCAGGAATGAGGATATTAGGAAAGAAATGAATATCTGCAGCATGAATGAAAGAGATATGGATAATCGGCATCAATGGAGGGAGCAAGTTCAAAGAATTTCACCTGAGAGAATACCATTAAAAGTCTATAATTATCAGCCAGTAGGCAAAAGAGATGTAGGCAGACCACGCAAGCGGTGGCAATAATAGGATTTTTTTATGTTTATTTGAATAATTGGCTAGATGTCAGTCGGAACAGGTTATAGCCTAATCCTTGTTTGTAAGAATAAGAGAAGTGATGAAGATAGTTTAAACACCAGAAAGTATTCAAACAATACGATTATGTATCTCTTTTCTGTATAGGGCTACTTGTAATATAAATATAAAGAAAATAAAAATCTCAGTACCCACTTGCAAATGGGTACTTATACTTGCACAGTATGATCACTTGATAATGGCATAAATGTCCGAAACATGTTGTGATAAAATATTTCAAAAAAAGGATACTGAGATTTTTATTTTCTTTATATTTATAATACGATTATGGTTTATGTAAAGCATCTAAAAGATCAATCTATTGCCTCAGCATTGCCATTGAACATTCAAGTCTCACTGAATTAGGAAATTAATATATTTTAAATTTCTTTAAAAAATTTACTACCATTTTCTATTGATGTGCTACCAAAGTATGGCTGTAACATTGTTTCTGTGTGTATTTTTTAGTACTTGAAATAATGAGTTGAACACTGGTTTTAGAGAGCTTCATTCAAGTTGAAATAAAAATATGTCAGTTTTAAATAAATTATGTGGAACTGACAACATCTTTTTCTTTCACCTCAATTTTGTTTCATAATTAAATAAATACACGATGGACCATATGAATAAAGTTGAGCATTTGCTTATACTCCTAAAATATGGAGCATTTGCTTCATTTTCTATGATTAAAGGTGAGCAAAACCTTTTGCTCATGCTCATCAAAAAAAAAAGTTTGGGCATTTGCTCAAAAGTAAAAGCTTATATTAAAAAATTGTATAAATAAACTAGAGCATTTGCTCAACTTTTGAAGCAAATGCTTCTAAAAAAGTGAGTCTAGTCTAGAGCAGCTTTTCATCTTTTGCTCATAGTAAAATGGCTCAACTAATTCGTATGAGGAAGAGGAAAGTATACCAGGTACGATCACAACCAATAGTTGAGAACTATAAAACTCTTTTTAGATTCAATCATGATATGTATCACCATTATTCCTACAAAAGAATACATACTAAAAGATAGCCATCACAAAATAGGAAATAGGAATTCAAGAAGATGAGAGTGTAGACGATTATAAGAGGGCTATTGATATTATAAAATTATGCTGAAGATTATTATAGAGATGACATTTTTCACGCTATTATTTAAAAATCCTATACTCAACTAACCTAAAACTCAATTCATAAACAGAAAACAGAGCAGACGACGCAAACACAAGCGTTGTCTCCTACTTGCATATTTAGCGCTTACGTGAGGCTATAAAAACAAAGTAAGGTCACAAAGGCGAATCAGCTGATGAAAAATCTTTAAAATACGTGAGCATTTGCTCCAGAGTTCAGGAGCATAAGGTAAGAGTATTAGGTAAAGCTTATTCATATAAAAATGAGCAAATGCTTATGCCTCTACCTAATGCTCATGAGCAAAACCTTATGCTCCATGCTCATGCTCATGAGCATTTGCTTTGGTTTTATTCAATATGTCTTGAATACTTTCTTCTTGAATACTTGCACACAACTGTAAAAAACTGTAATATGAAGGATTGAAAATACCCATTTTGTATCCTGATATCGCCGTATTCTAAAATCTAATAACAAACGGTATGTATGAAGCTTCCACTTCATTGCATCTTCTAATGCATTTGTATTATTGTTTTACAGATGTACTGAGCATTTACCTGATAGATGTAGTGAGTGGATCGATTGTGTTCTCGATAGTGCATAAGCGAGCCACTGAACCGATCCATCTGGTGCACTCTGAGAATTGGATCGTCTACACTTATTTCAGCGATAAGAGCCGTCGCACTGAGATCGGAGCGTTGGAGCTCTACGAAGGAAAAACTCAGAGCAATACTACTGGTTAGTTCACAGATGAAAGTTAGTTTTCAGTTTTACTGATTAGTTTTCACTCTTGAAAACCTTGTTGCTTCACTTACAAATCGGGTCGAAGATAAGAATATCAAAATCTTGGTAAAGTCTACTGAATACTTGTTATCTTATCATATATCTCTAGCATTTTCAAATACTATTAGCCATTTCTGTTTCTTCATGGGAATGGCATTGCTAGAGATATATGATAAGATAACAAGTATTTAGTAGACTTTACCAAGATTTTGATATTCTTATCTTATAGTATTTGAAATACTAATAGTATTTGAAAATGAAGTCCTGCACAAGTTACACTTATCTCTTGTATGGGTTGGAAGCATGAACACTAAATAAGAAATGTCACACCAGACTTCAAGCATTTAAAATGTGGACCTACCGACGAATACTCCGTATATAGTGGACAGATAGAGTCACAAACGCAGAAGTTCTCAGGAGAATGTGTAAGCAACTAGATATTGTACGTGACATTAAAATACGAAAGTTGACATACCTTGGACACATTATGAGAGGACCCAAGTACATGATTCTGCAACTCATAAGAACACATTATGACGATTCACATTCACATTATTCTGATGATTCACATCATAAGAACAGATTCTGCAACTCAGAACTAAATCTATCTATCTATCTAACTCATAATCCAAGGTAAAGTAGCTGGTAAGCGCTCGGTGGGACGTAGAAGAATGTCTTGGTTGAGAAACCTGCGGGAAGCGTTTAATTGCACAACCAATGACCTATTTAGAGCGGCGGTGAACAAGGTAAAAATCGTCATGATGATTGCCAACCTCAGCAATGGAGACGGTACTTAGAGAAGAAGATATGGGCCCACATACGAACAAGGAGAATGCAAGAGAAAACATAGCAAAGACATCAGGACCAGGCATATAATAGTCCAGGAATTGCGGGTGAAATATAATGTAAAAGAATTCCTTGGGTCGGACATGTACTGCGAAGAGAATATTCTAAACTGAAGGAAATGTAGCCGCCTAACCCTCCAGGAAGGCGACCTCAGACAAAGATGGTGGAACTAGTCAAGTCCGATATGGAGAGGCTTGCAGCTACCGTAGAAGATGCTCAGGATTTATCCACCTGGAGGGTTTTTGTTGGTGTGGCCAAATGTTGACTTAGATATATATGGCCCTGAAATTAAGTAAGTAATGCCATCCTCAACTGGCAACGTCGTTCAAACTATTGTGAGATCCACGTTATAATGGCAGTGGAGAAAGATAGATCAACGTTGCCGATCCTCTGTCTTGTCAATTCCTTCTATAGACGGTAGCTGATACAGGCTTATTGATGTAATACTAACTGTTCATTCTCGTTTAAAATACTCAATTATATTTTCCTCCACCTACTGGCTAAAGTACTTACTTTAATCCCTGAAACATAATACTAAAGTGTCACTTTTTCGCTCTCGGTAGTAAAAAAACAGAAAAACTCCCTAGGGAGTAAAAGTGACTCCATTTAAATAACATGGGAAGCATCTCTATTTTAAAAACTTACATTATAATAGGTTAGAAGGTCTAAGCTCAGATGAGAAAGCATAAAGAGGTGTCTGTCATTGAGTCAACTGAATTCAATACCACAACCAGAAATTTGATCAACTCATGAAATATATGTTTGTATGATATTATATTCTTAATATTAGTAGACGATAAAAAATTATACAATTTTTAAAATATCTTATTCTATGCAAAATACCAGCCAACAAATATTTATTCCTACAGTTACGTTGAAAAGTGGCCATTGCTGCACTGATTACAGAACGCAAAGAATCACTTTTCCGCTCTAGTGCGGGAAAAATCTTTTCTGCACTCCATGTTTGCAACATGGCAACGCAAAATACTTAGTAGGTTATATGGAGCAACAGTGCAGCAAAATCAAAATGAAGTTGGTAACAGTGACTGGGCTGCTATAGTGAGCAGACGTGCAACCAAGCACAACGCGAAAATTATTAGTATTAGATATTATAACCAAGGACAACATTTTTATTCAATTTGACAATAAATTAAGGGTTTTATCAATAATAAAATTACACAGAAAAACATTTGATGCATTTCAGGCAATTTTACCCATAATTACCCACTTTTCATATTCAATGGTAACTGTAGGAAAAACTTAATGTGAAATACGTGCGCAAAGTTCCTCTGCTGCACTCAAGAAACCATTCCGCCCTCGCCTACGGCTCGGGCGTAAACGTTTCTTTCGGTGCAGCAAACTGTCACTTTGCGCACTAGTTGCACAAATAACTATTGATCTGCAATTCAAATCAGAACCGCGTGATCTGGAGTCAGCCATTTTTGGTAAACACCCAGCTGATATAATTGTTACAACTTTAGCCGATAGATAGCGCAATCGGCAGTGCCAATCAGACTGCCGGTTTTAAGTTTTAGATTTTAGGTTATGTTGTTAGGAAACATTGTCACCAATACGTAAGTTATTAAAATGATTTCATTTGCAGTTTCTATAAAAAAATGTAGATGGAGGAAAAATGTTGTGTACATCACGAGTGAAAAATACTTTTTCTCCCTCAGGAAAATTGTTGCCCTCGGCTTCGCCTCGGGCTTCAAACTTTTCCCTCAGGGAGAAAAAGTCGTACTTTTCACTCTAGATATACAAATAACTATTTATCAAGCAAGAAATTATATTTTTCAATAATTTCATAATTGAGATGAAATATTATGTTAATTAATTATTAATTCTACATTGCTAAAGGCGATTGGCAACAAATCAAAGTAAGAACGAGATAGTGCTATGGGCTTTGTTGACTGATAGACAAGATAGCAATACCATTGCTAATCAAACACTGCCATTATAACGTGGACATCACTATATGTCTAGTTTCAATCTGTCAGGTATTATAACTCTCCTCTAAATAGAGTTCAGAGAATCTTTAATTATTGTTCGGAGCACTTAGATGGTTCTCCCCCTCCAAATTCCGTAAGATCTCATATAATTTGTTTAAGTAGCATGTGATCTGTCTTTTTGTGATTGGTGTTCTAATTTTATAAAATTTCTATTATTAATCATTTCCTTCCATTCTTTGTTTTATACAGGCATTCTTTCTTTCTTTTCTCTTTCATTATTATTTGATTCTATTTTGTTTAATAATTATTCTTATAATCAATAATTATTGTTTACGATTACTTCAATGATTATTTGTATTCTTTCATATTAATTGTATATATCTTCATTTTTTATCTTCTTATATTTCAAATTGTATAATGTGTTGAAAATATTGTATTGTGTGAAGAAGGCAAAATGGGTTCATCCTGTGTCTCCATTAATAAAATTATTATTATTATTATATTTGAGAGAAAATATTTCAATTAATGCATGATAATCTTATTGCCTGGTAGGCCTATAGACAAAATAAACTGATTACATATTGATATTTGACAATAATTAAGTAATGTCTATAAATAAGTGATGAATTTAATAAGTAGTCTAGTAATTGATCCCAATAATTTATTTAATATTTGTTTGTTTGTTTGTCAGCTTTCTCGTCCGTGTCTGCGTCTGATAACCCGATTGTTGAGCGGCAAGCTTTCATCTTGCCAGCCGGCATAGAAGCCATGAAAGAGACTATCACAGAAAAAGGCATCACCAGCAAGCATATTTTAGGTGACTTTTCTATTATTTAATTCATTAGATTACTGAATTATATTGTGAGTGATACTGCGGTATTTCTCCGCAATGAATTGTGGTTGACAACATTTAATTTGTCTTTATTCATTACACTCAATTCATGTCTTTTATAATTTAAACTTGGTTTTGTTGATTTTTGAATGTTTGTGTAAACGGTTGAAAAGTTTCAATATAGGGTGTCCCACGAAAGGTGTAACAGCCGAAGACCATAGCTTCTACAAGGAATTTGCAACAAAAAATGTCTATTAAAATTTTCTTATTTAGACCTTAGACCTCGAGATATACCGATTTTCCAATATTTTTGAAATAAGTAGAAAACTATTAAGGATATTGTTGGAAAGAGGAAGAAATTGTCAATAATATTAATATAATGTGTTCCTTTGTTTGACGATTTTGAACTTTTTATTAGCGTTCAAACTGTTTGAAAATTTTTGTTGCAAATGTAATGTAGAATCTATGGTTTTCGGCTGTTACACCTTCCGTAAGATACTCTGTATTGTATATTTGTGTATTCAATTATTCATTCTTGTACTTTTTGTAGATATAACTTTATCTTTCAAATAAATTTCCATTCTATCAAAATCAATAAATTCTATCGACATGATAATCATGATTGTTTTCAATCACAAATAGAATAACAATTATATATTTTAATTTTCATTCAGAGAATTCAGATTTTGAACACAATTTTTTGTGTTTCAAAGTTATCTTCAGTTCATGTTTCAACTTCATCTTGTTAATCTTGTCAATTTCATAAAAAATTGAATGAACTCTTTATTATTTAATGATTATTTAACTCATTTCCATTTTTCCAGTCGGCTTGAACAGCGGTGGAATCCTCGAAATACCGTGGATGTTCTTGGACCCGAGACGACCTCTAGGTGACATCAGAGAGGAGGGTGTTATCCCTTACATGCCCGAGCTGCCATTACCTGCTGAATCTATTATCAACTACAACCAGACTCTGCACAGGGTACGCGCAATCCACACAGCTCCTAGCGGACTTGAGTCAACCTGTTTGGTCTTTATTTATGGACTAGGTACGTCAATATTACATTTTCTACGTTTCTCAACAGATTCACATCGTGTAGAGTTTCATTATACCTGTACTAATTATAAATGTTATGGTCTGGTTTTCCTAAATAGTAATTAATATCGGGGACCGAGCTTCGCTCTGGAGTACAAAAGCATAAAAAATGTATTACTAAAGAAGAAATTATAATAACATTCATAGTCCATACAGAAATGCTCTATCTAATCACAGTAAATTGAGATTAATTCCCAGAGGAATGCAAAAATTTCCCTCACAAAGGCCCGGTTGCACAAAAGCCGGTTAAATTTTAATCCTGATTAATTTCACGTGAACCAAATCAGAGAAGACCATTTTAAAAAGATGGATCTACTGGAATTAATCAGGATTGAAAATAACCCGCCTTTTTTGTACTGGCACTAAGTACCTGATTGAATGATTACAAAAGTTCAACAGCTGAGTCATAATTTTGACAAAGTCCCACACACATGAACTCGCTCACTCACTTCCATCATCAACAGACGACGAAATAATTATTATCAGCTGTTTTTTTCAAGGATAAATAATAATTATCCATTTAATGTCCTTCAGCAAGTTTTCCCAGGGATGAGACCTAGTGCAATCGAATTATTATATTATAAACCTACTATGTTCTAAATTTCGTGAGAATCGTTAGAGCCGTTTTCGAGATACGGTGAAATACAAACATATAAACATCCAAACATCCAAACATATAAACAGAAATTGCTCGTTTAATAGTACAGGATAGTGAGGTCCACGATATACTGGCAGTGAAGAAGATAGGAAAACAGGGTTGCCGATTCTCTGTCTTGCCACTGCCTTCTATAGAGGATAGCTGATACCGGTATATTTGATGTAGGTCTAATAACAACAGTCCATTCTGTTCATCAAATGGTCGTGTCAGAGGCCCCGAAATTGATCAATTGCGACCTGAAAACTCGGTTGCATGGCCCGTTTGCACAAAAGCCTGTTAAATTTCAATGATGGTTTTTACAGGAAGAAATTTTTACAGGGTTCAAATCCAGGCACGATATTTTTCTGGGGCCACTTCCGTGTTTCGGATGGACACGTCCATCCTTCTTCTCGGCTGGTCAAGGCGGTCCAAAATCATGCATCATAAGTCGAATTCGGTCGAAAAATGGAAAATTTATTGTTGAGTGTACTTAAGCCCATATTCAAATACAAAAAAATGGCCAATTTCTAAATTCGAAAGTTTATTTTTGGATCTAGAAAATTGAGTTTCTAATTCATTATCTCCATGTCCATTTCTCAACGATCCTGAGAGACTGTTTCATTATTATGTACAACCCCTGAGATTCTTGTCTCAAATAGGAAACTTAGGCTCAACTCAGGTCGAGAAGAGACTCGACTCTAGTCGAGAGCATGTGTTTCCAAATGGTGACACTGAAACCAGTCGATCTAGTCTCCGCGACGTCACCATTTGAAAGCACATGCTCTTGACTAGAGTCGAGTCCTTCTCGACTTGACTCGCGTAAGTTGAGCCTGAATTGGACCGCTGTTTTTATAAGGCTATATTTTCTTTTGCTCTTTCCTTTTCCAACATCAACTTTTCATACTAACTCCAATCAAAATCAAATTTATGTAAAATCAAACTTCTACAAAACAAACATCTTCTTGGATTTTCTTTTCAGATCTGTTCTACACTAGAGTGGCACCTTCTAAAACCTTTGATGTGCTAAAAGAAGACTTCGACTATCTGCTGATTACTGCAGTGCTGGTGGGACTCAGTGTGGCAGCTTACGCTACAAAACGACTGGCTCAAAGAAAAGCCTTGAAACAGGCTTGGAAATGAACACAATCGTTCATTAAATTTTCTAGTGACATCAACATACTCTCAATGAATAGAATCGTCTATTCATTCATTGACAAGGACTGTATTTGTGGAACTTTTTAAGGAAAACACGTAGATATGGGTTGAATACTGTTTCCCAAATATGAACTCAACGAATTTATCCTAGTAATTGAGTAGGTAGGTGTCATCATCCTTTTTCATCTCATATTACTATCATAATCATAATAATTCATTATTCCATTCACAAACAGATTTATATTATGTATTGCATTTATTATTAGTGTATAACACTTCAAGCATAGCCACCTTTAATACATTTTAGAGGTGGCTATGTATTAGAGGTGGCTATGCTTCAAGTCATTGATGTATTCTGCACATATTAAAAATTATCGTTGCTCTGGTTTTAATACATTATAAATTACAAGTTAGTCTCACGCCTATTTTAATCTCACATTGGTTGTTGAAATGCTTTAAATCTAAAGCTGCGTTTACACCAAAGTTAATACAAACTTAATCTTTACAGATTATATTAGATCGAACATATCTCATCATACACATGATGAACATATGTGTTTGTCTTTTTTTTGTGTAGTTGAGAAGTTGATATTGTGGTAATTATTCATATTGAATGAAAAAAGACTAAGGAATTGTCAAAAAACCACTGATTTTCTTGTCTTCATACAATAAATCAGTGGTTTTTTGACAATTTCTTAGTCTTTTTTCATTCAATATGTGTTTGTCAAGTTCTGTTCAATCTACTAGAATCTATAAAGATTAAACCCAGTTTGTAAACCCAGCTTTAGTGACCACCAATTCTTACTCAAGTTTGTAAATGTTGTGTTTTTGTTCTGTTTAGAGAATGAATGTTGCTAAATTTTAAGTGCTCTCAAGCGGTCTGATAAGATGAATTTTGTCATCTTCAAATTGATTATAATTTTCGTTTGAAAAGAAAGCATGCAGTTTCTAGTGGGCTACTAATATGTTTTGAATTCAATTGAATTACATTTATAATTCACTATTATTCTATAATCAAGTATTGATCGTTTTTGTTGAAGTGCATACAGATCTATGCGCCACGAACACGAGCATTCAGCTATTCACCAGCTGATGTCATGCTTATATATTTGTATCTCACTGTTTCTGTACAAATACAGATATAATAATCATAACTTAAGAATAGTGGAATGCGGATAAATCTGTACGCACCTTTGGATATTCGATAGTGTTCAAAAACGTTGATAGTGGAATGCGGATAAATCTGTAAGCACCTTTGGATATTCGATAGTGTTCAAAAACGTTGTATCACAAAATAATATAAAGTTTTTGACGAATTGAAATAAATTGTTTGAATTCGCTGTAGGAATCTGGAATTTGTATCAGGCTTTACCTATTTTAATTCTCCAATATTGTCAAGCATAAGGCACCAAACCATTCTCTTAAAGTTATGTCTTCAATATACTGTGAAATCTGTCATAAAATTCATATCACTCTGTATATTCCATTCATATTTATTGATTTGTAATTTAATCATAGATACTTTTTGTCATTTGTATTGGAAAAGAAACATTCACACTACCGATTGTATCATAAAATGATGTAAATCTCTTTCATAAGAAAAATGAACTAATGATCATTTTTCTATTTCATGAAAAAAATGTTTCTATTCTTGTATATTGGGTTCAGCTATTTTGGATAATTTCCATTTTTCATGTGCATTCATATTAATGATCATCTTATCTACTTAAAGGATAGTTTTTCTCCAATGTCATTTACCTCATTAGGTAGTACTGTTTTTTCTTATGAAGTAGTAAGTTTATGATACTGGTATTATATGTATGTATTACTTTGTAAGTTTGTTACAATATTATAATAATGTTTGAGTTATTGGTATCTTTCATTTTGTTGATCCAAATCGGGTTGCACGAAAGTCTGTTAACTTTTAATCTTGATTAAATGCCACGAGAACCATTCATAGAAACTTTCTTCTCAGAAAAACCTTGGTTATCAGGGAATTATCATGATTAAAATGTAACAGGTGTTTGTGCGACCGGGCTCCAGTCTATTGCAATAAGTATTTGAAAATTATTCAATGACAATGTGTTCAACTTCAAATACTCTGTGAGGTAAAATCACAAAATTTTCCATTTTGTGATTTCATAAATCTGACTACGATTTCATTTGTCTAGATTTCATTTGAAATTCTCTTACTGTACACATCTTGGTCATTTTAATTGTTTAATCCCCCGAAATATATCATCATAATGAATAATGTCTTTGAAATTCCTGAGAAATCGTTGTATATTTATAAAAACAAGAAATGTAGACTTCCTGTAAGACTACAATGAATTGAGTGAGAAAATGGACGCTTGTTTCAATTTTCAAGATATGCATGACACAATCATTTCATTCGAATTTGAGAAGTTAAAAGCTGTATCTTCTTGTTTATTATAATAAATGAATGCCTATAGATTCTTGGCACTTCTCATTATTTGATGTCTGAAAACAGTAATGATGAGATAATTTTAGGATGATGAACAATATAATTTGTATAATAATGCATTATTTAGCTTCTTCAAGGCGATTCTTTTATAATAATAAGTTGATTAATCTATTCAACTTTTTCACAAAACTATGAATAGGAGAAAGATCAAAAATCAAGGTTAAATGCACTAGATAACCACACAAATTGGACAATTTTGAAACTAAATTAGGAAATTGAAAAAGTTTTGGGCAGTAGCCTGTTTTTTCTTTTCTGATCATTGTATTTTTGTGCTAACCTAATAAATGAATAAATAATTCTAGTAAAGCCCAATTAATAATGATATAATTGTGCTGTAATTTTCATTATAGCATGTGCAGTTGTGCACTAAACATTTGGAATATTTTTTTCCTATAGTTACGTTGA
This sequence comes from Nilaparvata lugens, assembly GCF_014356525.2. Lineage (NCBI taxonomy): Eukaryota > Metazoa > Arthropoda > Insecta > Hemiptera > Delphacidae > Nilaparvata > Nilaparvata lugens. The sequence continues at coordinate 5,378,888 of NC_052504.1, forward strand.
AAAGTGGCCATTGCTGCACTGATTACAGAACGCAAAGAATCACTTTTCCGCTCTAGTGCGGGAAAAATTTTTCTGCACTCCAGATTTGCAACATGGCAACGCAAAATACTTAGTAGGTTATATGGAGCAACAGTGCAGCAAAATAAAAATGAAGTTGGTAACAGTGACTGGGCTGCTATAGTGAGCAGAGGTGCTACGAAGCACAACGAGCTAATTATTATTAATTATATATTATAACGAAGGACAACGAGGACTTTAGGATTTTAGGATTAAGGTTTTTATCAATAATAAAATTACACAGAAAAACATATGATGCATTTCAGGCAATTTTACCCATAATTACCCACTTTTCATATTCAATGGTAACTGTAGGAAAAACTTAATGTGAAATACGTGCGCAAAGTTCCTCTGCTGCACTCAACAAACCAAGTAAACGTTTCTTTCGGTGCAGCAAACTGTCACTTTGCGCACTAGTTGCACAAATAACTATTCCAGCCTATTGTACAAATTCACTTTGAAATGAAATTTGGAAGAGAATGAAGACCGTCGTATCTCTCGAGAATTAAAACAACATCCAAGGCCAAGTATTTAGATTCTGTATTGTTTAGCATTCTGCAATATTAAATACGAAAGAAACTCATGGGGGACAGTTTTACAAAAACCTATTAAGTCTTAATAGATTGAATAAATCAATGTGAGAAGGCTTTTTCGGAAATAAGGCTTTCAGATTGGTTCCCTTGGAATTTAATCACGATTGAAATTCAACAGGCTTTTGTGCAAACAACACTATAGTGATGTTCACGTTATAATGGCAGTGATTGATTAGCAATGGTATTGCTATCATTCAACAAAGCAGATAGGGCTATCTCTTTCTTGCTTTGTTCTGTTGCCAGATCGTTTTTTAAGAATGTAAAATTAATAATTAATCAAAATATTCAATCTTAACTATGAAAATTCATTATGAAATTATTGAAAAATATAATTTTTTGCTTAATAAAATATAATTGATTATTTTAAACGAAAATGAATAGTTAATTATTACATCAATAAACCTGTATCAGCTACTGTCTATTGAAGGCATTGACCAGGCAGAGGATCGCCAACGTTGTTCTTCTATCTTTCGTTACTGTCATTATAACGTGGACCTCACTATAGGTCCTAGATCTGGTTACAAGTGTGATTAACCACACACTTATTGATGTCTTTCATTTCCCTTATTGTTTCTCGTATCATACTTTCTATCAGATGACACCTCTAATCTCGGTTAAATATAATGAACGTACGTGCAATCGGGAGTAGGCTTGACAAATGAATTATTCGAAATGCAAAAAAAAACAACCATATTCACATTTTCTTTGGGTGGTTAGTTTTTGTTATAGTACTTTCAATAAGTAGCCTACTTTGAATAAAACAAGTTGAGACTTGGACAAATATCAGCTTCGCCAAATTGTGCAAATTCATACCTTTTCATGTAAAGCCTTATGTCATGTCAACAGCCTCCGGGCTTAGGTGAATGGCGCCGTGGGCAAATGTTTTACTGGCGCCCCTCTTATTACTCTAATGAAAAATCTGGTGTGGCGCACTCACACTCACACAACTTTCCTTGCCGTTATAAAAATTCAACTGACGCTAGTGTTCCCGTGCATCTAAATTAGTCTACTATTCGAAGATCTAAGCCAGCTGGTGACAGGACAATAACGCTGCAGACACATGAAGTCTGCTATCTGTTGTATTCATAGTGAATGATTTAATAGAATCAACAATCATATTTCAACAATGAATAATCTTATTTTCTCGAAATTCGAGCTTATTTCCAATTTTAGGTGAAAATGTTACTGGACATTAATTGTAGAGATTTTCATGCACAATCTTTACCACTTCGAATTTTTTGTTTAAATTGTATCTGAAGCCTGATAATTGGGAATCTAAAATCAAACTTTGCATAGATGGGACGGAGCTCCTGGAATTTTTACAGATATGGGACTAGTGGCAGTTGATAGAGCTTATCAATGACTTTCTTAGGTATAAATTTGATCAAAATCGTTGGAGCCGTTTTCGAGAAAATCGCGAAAAACCCTGTTTTTGACAACATTTTCGCCATTTTAGCCGCCATCTTGAATTGCATTTGATCAAAATTGTTCGTGTCGGATCCTTATAGGGGAAGGACCTTAAAAGTTCCAAATTTCAAGTCATTCCGTTGATTGGGAGACGAGATAACGTGTACACAGACGCACATACACTCATACACACACACACACACACACACACACACACACACACACACACACACACACACACACACACACACACACACACACACACACACACACACACACACACACACTGGACATTAATTGTAGAGATTTTCATGCACAATCTTTACCACTTGGAATTTTTTGTTTAAATTGTATCTGAAGCCTGATAATTGGGAATCTAAAATCAAACTTTGCATAGATGGGACGGAGCTCCTGGAATTTTTACAGATATGGGACTAGTGGCAGTTGATAGAGCTTATCAATGACTTTCTTAGAATTTGATCAAAATCGTTGGAGCCGTTTTCGAGAAAATCGCGAAAAACCCTGTTTTTGACAACATTTTCGCCATTTTAGCCGCCATCTTGAATTGCATTTGATCAAAATTGTTCGTGTCGGATCCTTATAGGGGAAGGACCTTAAAAGTTCCAAATTTCAAGTCATTCCGTTGATTGGGAGACGAGATAACGTGTACACAGACGCACATACACTCATACACACACACACACACCACACACACACACACACAACACACACACCACACACACAACACACACACACACACACACACACACACACCACACACACACACACCCACATACAGACCAATACCCAAAAACCACTTTTTTGGATTCAGGGGACCTTGAAACGTATAGAAATTAAGAAATTGGGGTACCTTAATTTTTTTCGGAAAGCAATACTTTCCTTACCTATGGTAATATGGCAAGGAAAGTAAAAAGCTAATCTATGTTACTCATATCTTATGTAGTGAATAACAGGAGATAACAAGATCACGTCTTTCAAACACAAAACTGTAGACCTCTTAACATTCTTCAGACGATTCAAAGCGAAAAATCCTCTCTCTGTAGAGCAGTTGAGCAGTTCGTGACTGCTCTGCTTAAAAAAATAGACTGCTAGGAAAAATATTCTAACAGCTACTTCAAGATTTGAGAATGTAAACTTCAGCTCATGAAGTGAAATTCTATAATTTATTCAAACACGTCATGGATTCCACCAAGTTGTTCCTGTTCTCCATACATTTTGAAGTGCAGACATTCATTTTCAAATTCACTTCTTGTCATTAGGGTAGGAGGCATAAAGTTTGTTCGCAGCTTGTGGTATGGGCCTCTTTCTGTGATCCTTTTCGAACAACAGCAGAGAGTATAGCATTTAAATCTTATCAGTTGAATTCAATCAATTCATTTATTTCACAAACAAACATAATACGGAATAAAAAAGAAAGATATAAAAATGTGAAATAAAATTGGACAACCCTAGGCATAAGCCCGATTGGGGTGTACTACTCCTGATAAAACAGCTAAAAATACTCAGATGAGTAGGCCGCTCCGCTCTACAAATAAACTTGGCATAATTATAACTTAAAAGAAAATACATTTTTTTCTGCTACGGTAGCCCATCACATGAAAACAAGGATGAATTTTCAAAAGCTAATAGATCATAAGATATCAGTTTATAATTCTCATGTTTCTTACAATTTGGGCCTACATTTTACATTTTCCGGCCGGTAGCTTGTATTATATTTACATGCTAGTTATATGTATTTTTGAAAATCTTGTGCCAGATATTTTTAGTGGGTATTTGGAGCCCTGGGCGAATTCCCAGTCTGCCCATTTACAGCACGGGGCCTGCATGTCAAGCCTTGCTAATATTCAATTTGGTAACACAGTCGATGCGTTTGTCTCGTTGGATTCATATGATCCAGTAATATGGTCTTTCATGAAAAGATAGCAAATACCAAAATTTGGCAACACAAATATTTAATCGCAAGTTGTTTTTACTTTCCTTGCCCTATTACCATAGGTAAGGAAAGTATTGCTTTCCGAAAAAAATGGAGTTACCCCATTTCTAAATTTCTATACGTTTCAAGGTCCTCTGAGTCCAAAAAAGTGGTTTTTGGGTATTGGTGTGTGTGTGTGTGTGTGTGTGTGTGTGTGTGTGTGTGTGTGTTTTGTGTGTGTGTGTGCGTCTGTGTACACGATATCTCATCTCCCAATTAACGGAATGACTTGAAATTTGGAACTTGAGGTCCTCACAATATAAGGATCCGACACGACCAATTTCGATCAAATGCAATTCAAGATGGCGGCTAAAATGGAGAAAATGTTGTCAAAAACAGGGTTTTCCGCGATTTTCTCGAAAACGGTTCCAACTATTTTGATCAAAGTTATACCTAAAATAGTCATCGATAAGCTCTATCAACTGCCACAAGTCTCATATCTGTAAAAATTTCAGGAGCTCCACCCCATCTATGCAAAGTTTGATTTTAGATCTCAATTATCAGGCTTCAGATAAAATTTAAACAAAAAATTCTAAGTGGAAAAGATCAAGCATGAAAATCTCTACAATATTAATGTTTAGTAGGCTAACATTTTCACCTAAAATTATTGAAAATAAGCTCGAAATTCGAGAAAATGTTATTATTCCAATATTGCAAACTGTTGATTCTATTGAATCATTCACTATGAAGAGATAGCAGACTTCGTGTGTCTCCAGTGTTATTGTCTTGTCACCAGCTGTCTTGGATTGATAGTAGACTTGAGATGCGCGTGAACACTAGCCTCAGGTGATAATTTTTCATAACGGCAAGGAAAGTTGTGTGAGTGCGACACACCACATTTGGCAAAATTTGGCAACGCAAATATTTTATCGCAAGTTGTTTTTTATTCAGAGGAACCTATAGACCAAGAAATCTAGATTAAGCCTACATGCAAGTATTCTATATTCTTTATTACTTCAATATACTCTTGCTACTTGAGTACATTCAAGATTCCTTGGTATAAACTCACATGTGGAATAAAAGTTGGAGAAAGATTAACTGTAAACTATACCACGATCTCTGACTCATCATACGACTATGAATGACAGCTTCAAAACCCACCAAAATACATTCTGTCGGTGAAATGATTAGTTATGAGAACTTTGAATAAAGAAACGAGCGGCCATTTTTCAAACATTTGTGTGTGTGGGAAGTGCGAGGCGGACAGCGATTGCTTCTCTCCGCTTTTCTTCCGCTTATGATTTTCCGTCTCCCTCCCTCCGCTTCCACAATTCTGTAATATGTTATATATTTATGTTGGGGTGCATTGAGAGAGAGAGAGGGAGTGACCAGGACCGGTAAGGCAGTAATATATTTGAGCCGTGCACGGAACGGAGGGAAAGAGAGAGAGAACGGATATTTGAGCCGTGCACGGAACTGAGGGAGAGAGATAGAGTGGGAGCAAGCTGATGGTTGGATACCAGCGGTCTAATCACACGATTATTGCCGCGCACAATTAACCGCTGTATTCCCACGGTCGCGGGACCCGCGGGCGCTTTCCCAGAACGCGCTCTCTCATTGGTCGACAGTCCCGGTGCACTCCTACCGTCTCAGCTCCCTGCTCTCTGCTCCCAGAACTCTCCCAAGGAACTATTATGGGAACTCTTGCCAGGGTACCACTACGTCTCTTCCGCTCATATCGTTCACGCTCGTATTTATCACTTACACCCACCTAACTCTCTTCCTCTCCCTCTCTCTCTTTCTCTCTAAATAAAGGCAGCAATTACATTCTATTCTCTCTCCCTGTCTCTCTTTGTGACTCTCTCTCCCTCCCCGTAGGCGCCGCGGTCCTGGACGGACAGCAATCCCTGATAAATTGCTCTCACAAGCATTTTTAGCGGACGGACATGCAATACAAATCCCATCTTAATCCTGTAGTGCGGTCCACGTTATAATGGCAGAATCTGGTTAACATTGGTGTTGCTATCCTTGTCTGTCATTCGATAAAGCAGATAGCGATATCCTCCTTTAACTCCGCAACGATCCAGATCGTTTTTTAACAATGTAAAAATATAATTAATTATCAAGATATTTAATATCAATTTTGAAATCTTAAAATTATTGAATTAAAAGATATAACAAATTTTCTTGACTATGATTGATTACTTCAAACAAGAATGAACAGTTAATATTGCAACAGATATACTGGTATCACCTATCTTCTATAGAAGGCAGTGGCAAGGCAGAGGATCAGCAACGATGTTCTCCTACCTTTCTCCAGTTCTCCAGTGCTATCGTCCTTTTTTATTTATTTTATTATTTATTCTCCTTTATTATTTTCACAAGAAAGCACTGAATGGGAGAGAGAAACTAAGGATACTCCTTGTACTATTTCTCTCTTCAGCTCTGCAACATTGCCTGATCGTTTTTTAAAAAATTAGTATAATTAATTATCAAGATATTCAATCTCAATTAAGAAAATCTCAAATCAATAAAAATTATAATTTCTTGATGAATAAAATGAACAATTGATTATTTTAAACAAGAATGACCAGTTAATATAACATACTGTTATCAGTTATCATCTAATTAGTGTTATCACTTATCCTTTATATTTTAAACAAGAATGAACAGTTAATATTACAATATCGAGGCACCGAGCTTAGCTCGTTATTTATTTACTGACTTTTGATAAACCGAACACAATTCTTTAAAATGATTGGGGAAGTACTAACAGGCACAGCCCAAAACTGTTTCTTTCCCGAATTTTAATTTATACACTATAAATAGTCCAGAAAGTAGGTTATGTTCCGTACACTTGAATTCAGGTTCAATTTTCTGTTCAAACATTTGAAAACAAAAGAATTATAATTTAGATTATATACAAACCAAATTGAATAACAAATAACACTCAATAATCACTTGAAATTGTCAAATAGTGATCAACTTTGAAAATATTATGGTATACTCTAGTTTAGGAGGATTATCATGTCAACAAATCAGATTATGTTGATCAAATCGATTAAAATGTCTAGCTAGATAAAATTTCTCGCTGATTGATTATGATTACAAAGCTGGAAATGATTCTGTCTCTCCCACACAGGCACACGCAGCTTCTGTTATCGAGGGATGACGAAATTATCATCTGTTTTCCAAGGATGAATTATCCTTTCAATGTCGTTCAGCGAGTTTTCCAAAGAATGAGACCTAGTGCAATCGAATCTTTATATCATAAACCTACTATGTTCCAAATTTCGTGAAAATCGTTAGAGCCGTTTTCGAGATCCGTAAAACATAAATAACCAGATATAAAAATAGCCAGATATAAAAATCTGGTGTGGTACCCTCACACAACTTTCCTTGCTCATTGAACTGTAAGCCTCATTCTCAAACGGGAATAATGTAGGGGAATAACATAATGACAATTGGCGGCAATTGAATAGACTTAGAACGTTGTCAAAAATCCACTTTAATTAAATAAAAATTGAAAATTAATATTTTACAAGAGCATGCTTTTTAATTTTTATTTAATTAGAGTGGATTTTTGACAACGTTCTAAGTCTATTCAATTATGGAAAAGTTCCACAACATCAACATTAACACTACAAACTTAATTGGCGGCAACATATTTGCAACTACGATCAGACTACTGTATATGTGTATATATAATTATTGTTTTCAGAGTACTTTTTCCTTTGTGTAAATTATTGTGAAATTCTTGACTATGACTGTGTACTTTTTATAAACTGCTCTACCTACCTACCTCATGCACGAGATGGAGGTTACAAAGTCCATGGATGGGGTGGACCACATTAGTTTCCCAGGAAAAAGACTCATGCCAGTTGATAGATCTGATAAATAAATATACAAGGTATGAATTTGAAAAAATCGTTAGAGCCGTTTTTGAGAAAATCGTGAAAAACATGATTTTTTGGTAACTGCCATTTTTCTCAAGAATATTACGGAGCTCCTGAAATTTTCCCAGAATGGGACTCATGCCAGTTGATAGGGCTTATAAATAGCTATCCATGGTATAAATTTGAAGAAAATCGTTAGAGCCGTTTTCGAGAAAACCGTGAAAAACATGGTTTTTTAGTAATTATCCGCCATTTTTTCCGCCATCTTGGATTGAATTTTATTGAATTTCTTATTGTCGGATCCTCATGGTATAAGGATCTTAGGTTTAAAATTTCAAGTCAATCGGTTGATTGGGAATGGAGTTATCGTGTACACAGACATACACACATACACACACACATACACACACACACAGACCAACACCCAAAAATCATGTTTTTGGACTCAGGGGGCCTTGAAACGTCTAGAAAACTGGAAATTGGGGTACCTTTATTTTTTTTTGGAAAGCAATACTTTCCTTACCTATGGTAGTAGGGCAAGGAAAGTAAAAATAACCAGATATATACATACAGAAATTGCTCGCTTAATATAATAGGATACTGGTATCAGCTATCCTCTATCGAAGGCATTGGCAGGGCAGAGAATCGGCAACGCTTTTCTCCTCCCTTAATCCACTGCCAGTATAACTTGGAACACACTATAGAAACTATTATTTCTACTTCTACTTCCCTTTTCCTCCACCAGACAGCAGCAGCGGTAGTCGCGACTCGCGAGCGTTGAGTTGAAACAGAACCATCATAGCGCGCCGCGCATCTTCCAGCATTTATCTGGTGATTTATTATCAATTTCTTTAGTCTTCTCCTTGGTACATACGTACACCTACGGTTGTGAAACACGTCGGATCAAAATTTATGGCCCGGCTCTCGAATTTGCATAGTAGTAATAATTTGCTCTCACCGATACTGTCTTTGTTCGGATGACAGATAGCGAGTGCAGGTTATAATTGTTTCATTGAGAAAAAATGGAAAATAGTATGGATTATAGTAACTATATAAACCATATGGTTATGGTTAAGTAACTATATAAACCATATATTAAATAGTTATATAGTTACTGTAGTATGGATGAGCGTGTGGGATCTTTACATTTTGATACAATCCAATTTGAAGGAATAAATAATATTGTCGGAGGTTGAATGTTGAACGCCAGGGAATCGAATGAAATAATTGGCACTGAGATTAGACAATTTAAAAATATTTCATGATTTTGAGATTTTTATTATTATTATTAGTCGTAGAGCTCCCGAAGTGGAAGACGCTGAGTAAAATCATGATCATCGATTTTTATTAGACTTGGCGGTTTTCTTGTTCGCCCACCAGCTTTTCATTCTCTGGGAAAATGCTGCTTTTCTTTCTTCACTCCATCTTGTGCCAACTCTTGGTGCTTTTATCTCTGGAATAATTTCCCATTTGTTCACTTTTGTTTTGAAATTATTTCTATTTTTAATTTCATCATCAGTAATTCCTGCCAAAACTAGATCTTTCTTAACATTCCTAATCCATTCTCCTCCATAGGCAAGCGAAGCTACATATTTTACTATTTTTTTTTTGTGATTCTGTGGTCAGGGAGCCTCATGATATGACCATAGAATTTTAGACGTCTTTTTCTCATGTCTGTTACAATATTTGAATGTTGCTCAACTGTGCTATTTTTCTGTAATCTATAACCATTCTCAGTTAATCTCGGACCTAGAATTTTACTAATTATTTCCCTTTCTTCTTTCTTCAAATTTTCTAGATCAGCTTTCCTGTTGAGATTTAGGGTCTCACTGGCATATAGCATTGATGGCTTTATTACTGTATTATAATGTCTAATTTTAGTGTGAAGAGACAAGCATTTTTTATTGTAAATGGATTGCACCAGCCCTAGGCCTTTACGAGCTTTCTTTATTCTATCCTGCTGTGATAATCTCTCCGAAATAACCTCTCCTAAATATTTAAAACCTGGAACCCTGTTTGATTGTTCCATATTTAGTTTGTAGTCTGGTAACTTCTAGGTTTGTGGCTGCGATCACTGTTTTTTCGAAGGATATTTGTAAGCCAACTTTTTCTGCACATTCTTTCAAAGTTTTAATTATTATTATTATTATTATTATTAGCGTATGGCATATATAGGCGCACACAAATACATAGGTAGTTAAAGAAAAACCTGGTCATGAGACCGTTGTCAGGCTAATAAAATACTTGTAAATATAATGAATTTTGATGTCGAGGTTGTCAATGTAGTGTAGTAATTGTGGAGAAGCCGAGATAAAATCATTTAAATCGCCTTGGTAGGCACATATATTGCAATTTCTGATTATGTGCTTCATCGTCTGTCTAGCCTCTCCACAGTCACAAGCAGGGGAGGGTAAACTGCTCCAGTCGTTAACAGAAGACCCACAACGACTGGGGTAGTTTACCCTCATTTAATACACGGACATTATTGTAATACATTTAAATACGGACATTTTAATAACTAACTGATAATAATTGAAGATAATACTATTCCAAATTAATTTCTGTATCTTGCATTCTATTGAATGTACAATATTCTTAACACAATGATTACAACCCCATAATAAACTATAATAATTGGACAAAGAGCTCGTGGAAGACCCCAGCTACAATATTTGAAGTAAGTTACTGAAGATCTAGGGATCCAGAGCTACATACAACCATAGAGAAACAATAGCGTAAGTAGATATCCCATGGTATAGGGTTTATGTTGCAACTTTTACTGTTATCTCAAGCCGATTACTGTCGATTATTATCGAGTTTTACTGTTTTGTTGGGGTGAGAGTGTATGAACGGCACAGTATAAGAGACTACGAACGTCACACAGCTTCACGGGAAAGAGCTACGTGGACTATCGGCTTGAGATAACAGTAAAAGTTGCGACATAAACGTCCTATACTATGGGATATCTACTCAAGCTCAAGTACAGCTCTGGACAGAAAACGATGGGAAGCTGCCTACCAATCGAATGGTTAAAGCTAAAGAAGAAGAATAAACATTACATGACCCATTTTTTTGCTGAAGGTGATGCCTACATGAGCTCTAGGCTTGTGCGTCGGCAATGAGGCGGATGATAATAAGAGATGGAATGGACCTACAGATATTGGTGTGCTCCGAACTACCGGGAAGCGATTTTACTATTCATGAATCATTATTCAGAGGAGTTGGCTCAAGCGGTCACCCTTTCAACGGGAGTATCAGGCGCATGATTCTTGACTATTATAAGCGATAGCTTATCAGCGCGAGCACTGAGTCTCAAACAGAATTAATCATTTCCACGGTATCTAATATTATCAATTGCAATATTTTTACATGAAGTTTGATTCATCGGTAAAAGCCTTATGAGGCTGAGTGCGAAACCCATCTCATACCAACTTCTCAAGATTTTTACTTTCCGTGCCCTATTACCATGGTAAGGAAAGTATTGCTTTCCGAAAAAATTGAGGTCCAATTTCTAATTTTCTTTACGTTTCAAGGTCCCCTGAGTCCAAAAAAGTAGTTTTTGGGTATTGGTCTGTATGTGTGTGTATGAATGTATGTGTGTCTGTGTACACGATATCTCATCTCCCAATTAACGGAATAGCTTGAAATTTGGAACTCAAGGTCCTCACACTATAAGGATCCGACACGAACCATCTCGAACAATGCAATTGAAGATGGCGGTTAAAATGGCAAAAATGATGCCAAAAACAGGGGTTTTCGCGATTTTCTCAAAAACGGCTTCAACGATTTTGATCAAATTTATACCTAAAATAGTCATTGATAAGCTCTATCAACTGCCTCAAGTCCCATATCTTTAAAAATTTCAGGAGCTCCACCCCATCTATGCAAAGTATGTGTCTAGATTCCCAATTATCAGGCTTCAGATACAATTTAAACCAAAAAAAAGAATGAGCATGAAAATCTCTGCAATTAATGTTCAGTAACATTTTCACCTAAAATTGAAAATACGCCCGAAATTCGAGAAAATGTGATTATTCAATATCGCAAACTGTCACCAGCTGGCCTAGATCTTTGAATAGTAAACTTGAGATGCGCGTCAACACTAGCGTCAGGTGATCAATTTTTATAACGGCAAGGAAAGTTGTGTGAGTGCGCCACACCAGATTTTTTCACTTGAACACCTATATCGTCACATTCCTCACAAAATGTGAAACTTGGATATCCAGATAAGATTTTATTCACACTTACAATAGACCTTTCATAATCAAGAATTCAAAATTTTAGTTCTAAGAATATTACATTGAAGTGGACAAATCACCTGCGCCGTATGCCACCAACGCGTCTTCCACCAGAAGCTTGGAAGTTGCAGTTTTGATGGGAAAAGAGACGTCGGAAGACCGAGGAAGCTGGGGACACCGGAACAGGCTTTACAAGCCTAATCCATGATGGATGATGATAATGAGATTGTTGTAATATGTATTTTTTTGTAAGGCAATTAATTTGGTTTGCATAGCTCTGATTAGAATTTTCCTATCTTTCAACTTCACTGTTTAGTTCTGTTGAAGTTTCGGCTCCTTCACCATGTTTAACCATGTTGTAATGACTCCCTTCTTTTTATGAAGTTGGGAATCTCTTAGGCTCAACTCACACTCACGCGACTCAGGTCGAGAAGAGACTCGACTCTAGACGAGAGCATGTTTTTTTCAAATGTATGACGTCGCGGAGACTAGAATCGACTGGTCTGAGTGTCACCATTTGGAAACACATGCTCTCGACTAGAGTCGAGTCTCTTCTCGACCTGAGTCGCGTAAGTGTGAGTTGAGCCTAAGTTTCCTATTTGAGACAAGAATCCCAGGGGTTGTAGATAATAATGAAACAGGATCGTTAAGAAAATGTACATAGAAATAATGAATTAGAAACTCAATTTTCTAGATCCAGAAATAAACTTTCGAATTGTTCGTAGGATATGGTTTATGAAAGCTATATTGCTATCAACATCCAATATAATCTTGAGAGAGAGCTTTCGGTCTTATTTTCAAATGAAGGACAAGGAATGTTGGTACAAGAGCAGAAACATTTGAAACAGTGAAATAAGTTGTGGAAACGACAATGAAATTGTAGGTTGTTTCCGGAGACCGAGGCTAGACTCTAGACCTGTCATGAGCGGGGGAGTTAGAGGTGGAGGTATATCTACATGTCACAGAACACGTCCTTAAAATAAACTGTAATAATGCCTGTGGAGTACACAAACTATTTGACATAGCTGCGTGCTTTATTTGGAAGGTCCGTTTCTCATTGTTCCAAAGCGAGTTCCAGAGAAGGCTCAATAGCTATTCATTTTCTATTTTCGAGTATAGTTCCGAAATAAACACTGTAATAAACACACTCCACTTTTTCTTTTTCGTTTACTTTTTCTTTGAAAGGCGGTCATACAAACATTATGCAAAACTGTTTCGGCTCTTTCATCTGCGAATCCTGATCAAGAGTTCGGCTGCAATAAATATACGAGCGCAATCGTGTCTCTTGAAGTGGAAAACATAATGCTTTGAGTAGAATCCGGGATAAGTTTCGCCGGATGTTTAATAATTCCTTCATTCTAGTTTCATAGATGTTTCAGATTTACACGAGACTAACTGAGAGATATTACAATAAGAAAATCAAAATTGTAGGCCTACGAGAAAAATATTTCACGAGCTTAAAGACTATGATTTTTACAAGTTTTAACAAAAAACTCTTCAGTCAAGGAAGGTGGAAAATCTACCTACCTTGCTCATCCGTAATATAAATGAAATGAAAATGAAAAGAATCTTTAAAATGAAAAAAATCTTTTTCCTACAGATACCCTGAAAAGTGACTATTTCTGCACTGATTGCAGGCTGCAAAGAATCACTTTTCCGCACTAGTGCGCAAAGTGAGTACTTTGCGTACTCCAGATTTGCAGCATGACAACGCAAAATAGTTAGTAGGTTATATGGAGCACCAGTGCAGCAAAATCAAAATTAAGTTGGTAACACTCATAGTGAGGCCCACGTTATAATGGCAGTGGAGAACAACGTTCTATTCATTATGTGCCTTGATTATAGTCATTTCAATGCTTACATAACATAAACCCCCTTCAAGCAGTCACATGAATTTTCAATTGAATTACTAATCATTATAATTCAATTTTAAATAAATTGAGGTTTTTATTAATAATAAAGTTACACAGAAAAACATTTGATGGATTTCAGGGAATTTTACCCATAATTACCCACTTTTCATATTCAATGGTAGCTGTAGGAAAAATTTAATGTGAAATACGAGCGCAAAGTTCGTTTGCTGCACTCAAGAAACCATTCCGCCCTCGCCTACGGCTCGGGCGTAAACGTTTCTTTCGATGCAGCAAACTGTCACTTTGCGCACTAGTTGCACAAATAACTATATTATGCGGAGTTAGGACTCTTAAGTCCTCTTTACCACACAACCTCGACATTAAAATTGCGAATGAATTATTAATACAGTTTAACTTAATATATAAATAAAAATACATTGAATAATATCGCTACAAAATAGAAACATAGTTGGAGCAAAACAGTCAATCTGCATTTAGACTAGAAAAACTCTAAAAATAAATGACTCTAACATCATGTGATTTTTCAGCTTCATGCCATGGCTTACTTTAGATAAGCTACTATCTATAGTAGGCTGTGTTCATGCTCATAATATCAATCATTGTATTATTTAATCACAACATGTTTCAACATTGACGCCATTTTTACTTTCCTTGCCCTTTTACCATAGGTAAGGAAATTATTGCTTTCCGAAAAAAATTAAGGTACCCCAATTTCTAAATTGCTATACGTTTCAAGGTCCCCTGAGTCCAAAAAAGTGGTTTTTGGGTATTGGTCTGTATGTGTGTGTGTGTGTGTGTGTGTGTGTGTGGTGTGTGTGTGTGTGTGTGTGTGTGTGTGTGTGTGTGTGTGTGTGGTGTGTGTGTGGTGTGTGTGTGTGTGGTGTGTGTGGTGTGTGTGTGTGTGTGTGTGTGTGTGGGTGTGTGTGTGTGGTGTGTGTGTGTGTGTGTGTGTGTGTGTGGTGTGTGTGGTGTGTGTGGTGTGTGTGTGTGTGTGTGTGTGTGTGTGTGAGTGTGTGTGTGTGTGTGTGTGTGTGTGTGTTGTGTGTGTGTGTGTGTGTTGTGTGTGTGTGTGGTGTGTGTGGTGTGTGTGTGTGTTGTGTGTGTGTGTGTGTGTGTGTGTGTGTGTGTGTGTGTATGAGTGTATGTGCGTCTGTGTACACGATATCTCATCTCCCAATTAACGGAATGACTTGAAATTTGAAACGTAAGGTCCTTACACTATAAGGATCTGACACGAGAACAATTTCGATCAAATGCAATTCAATATGGCGGCTAAAATGGCGAAAATGTTGTCAAAAACAGGGTTTTTCGTGATTTTCTCGGAAACGGCTCCAACGATTTTGACCAAATTCATACCTAAAATAGTCATCGATAAGCTCTATCAACTGCCACAAGTCCATCTATAGTAGGCTGTGTTCATGCTCATAATATCAATTATTGTATTATTTAATCACAACATGTTTCAAAATTGATGCCATTTTTTACTTTCCTTGCCCTATTACCATAGGTAAGGAAAGTATTGCTTTCCGAAAAAAATTAAGGTACCCCAATTTCTAAATTGCTATAAGTTTCAAGGTCCCCTGAGTCCAAACACACTGTGTGTGTGTGTGTGTGTGTGTGTTGTGTGTGTGTGTGGTGTGTGTGTGTGTGGTGTGTGTGTGGTGTGTGTTGTGTGTGTGTGTGTGTGTGTGGTGTGTGGTGTGTGTGGTGTGTGTGGTGTGTGGTGTGTGTTGTGTGTGTGTGGTGTGTGTGGTGTGTGTGTGTGTGTGGGTGTGTGTGTGTGTGTGTGTGTGTGTGTGTGTGTGTGTGTGTGTGTTGTGTGTGTGTGTGTGTGGTGTGTGTGTGTGTATGAGTGTATGTGCGTCTGTGTACACGATATCTCATCTCCCAATTAACGGAATGACTTGAAATTTGAAACGTAAGGTCCTTACACTATAAGGATCTGACACGAGAACAATTTCGATCAAATGCAATTCAATATGGCGGCTAAAATGGCGAAAATGTTGTCAAAAACAGGGTTTTTCGTGATTTTCTCGGAAACGGCTCCAACGATTTTGACCAAATTCATACCTAAAATAGTCATCGATAAGCTCTATCAACTGCCACAAGTCCATCTATAGTAGGCTGTGTTCATGCTCATAATATCAATTATTGTATTATTTAATCACAACATGTTTCAAAATTGATGCCATTTTTTACTTTCCTTGCCCTATTACCATAGGTAAGGAAAGTATTGCTTTCCGAAAAAAATTAAGGTACCCCAATTTCTAAATTGCTATAAGTTTCAAGGTCCCCTGAGTCCAAACACACTGTGTGTGTGTGTGTGTGTGTGTGTGTGTGTGTGTGTGTGTGTGTGTATGAGTGTATGTGCGTTTGTGTACACGATATCTCATCTCCCAATTAACGGAATGACTTGAAATTTGAAACGTAAGGTCCTTACACTATAAGGATCCGACACGAGAACAATTTCGATCAAATGCAATTCAATATGGCGGCTAAAATGGCGAAAATGTTGTCAAAAACAGGGGTTTTCGTGATTTTCTCGGAAACGGCTCCAACGATTTTGACCAAATTCATACCTAAAATAGTCATCGATAAGCTCTATCAACTGCCACAAGTCCCATATCTGTAAAAATTTCAGGAGCTCCGCCCCATCAATGCAGATAGATTCCAAATTATCAGGCTTAAGATACAATTGAACCAAAAAAAATCAAGTGGAGTAGATTGAGCATGAAAATCTCTACAATTAAGGTTCAGTAACATTTTCACCTAAAATTGAAAATAAGCTTTAAATTCGAGAAAATGTGATTATTCAATTGCAAATTATTGTTGATTCTATTAAATCATTCACTATGAAGAGATAGCAGACCTCATGTGTGTGTCCAGCGTTATTGCCCTCTCATGGCTCAAATAGTAGACTCGAGATGTGCGGTAACACTAGCGTCAGGTGATCAATTTTCATAACGGCAAGGAAAGTTGTGTGAGTGCACCACACCAGATTTTTTGATTGTGTTTATTTCCACTTATGGACTATATTTGGTTGATATGCCATCTTATTTATCTCTTTTCTGTATAGGGCTACTTGTAATAAACATAGAAAGAAAAAAATTGAAAGAAGACTTGAAAATGGCATCAATGTTGAAACATGTTGTGATTAAATAATTCAAAAAGGGTACTGAGATTTTTATTTTTATTTCTATTTTTATTACAAGTAGCCCTATACAGGAAAGAGATAAATATAAATTATTGTGTTCGTGAGTGATCAGGGTTTATTCTTCTCCCAGAAATACTCAATGATTGTTCTTGGTATTTAGTTTCCAATACCGAATCCAATTCACTATTCATGAAGAGTTTATCATTGAAATAATACCTATTTAATTTCATTAACGATCCACCATTAAGAATATAGTTGAAAGCTGATAAATATTAACTTGAGAATATGTCTTATGAATAGTGAATTATACGCGCCGCGAACATGAGCAATTCACTTTTAATAAACTAACTATATCTGTATTTTTACAGAAACGGTAAGATACAAATATGAAAAGCTTGGCTGATTATAAATATGATTCGGCTGTATATGATCAGCTGATTAAAAGTGAATTGCTCATGTTCGCGGCGCGTAAATCTGTACGCACCTTAATATTCTCCTAGTGATAAGGTTAAGAACATTTCAGGAAAACCTTTTCCAACTGTGAATATCAGTTCACAGCTCTACCAGAAACCAAATCCTCCTCTTATTCTTTAGCACTACAGCCCAATATGAGCTTTGGCCGCCTCCACTATAGCTCTCCACGTTTCTCGGTCCTCAGTCATTTGACTCCATCCTCTACATCACATTTATTGGAGATCGTCTCTCACTTTATTCTCGGTCTTCCTCTCTTCCTTCTTGAATGTAATCAAATCCTCACATTATACATTAAATCTACATAAATCAATGTTTCATGATTTTAGAACTGGTAAATAATTTATGATTGCTCACGAATTACAAAGAAATCACAAACTCCGATCTCAATAATCAAACAAAAGTTTTTCTTGATACATCACAAACAGCGATGCCTCATCAAGTACTCGTATAGAAGAGTGTAAAATTGTATTTTGAAAAGTGAAAGTGACATAACCAACATTTCGATTTGGACAGTATAGTATAAATTGGAAATGGGACAGTTTTGGGCATGAGCCTGTTGTGCCTTTCCTCATGTCAAGTATTTGTACACAATGTGATAAACAAAAAAATATATTCAAAACCTTTTCTTCAGATTCCTGTTTTTTGATTCATCACAAACTGCGATGTCCCATTACATTCCAACGCAGAAATGACAACTCTCAGACATAATTAATTATTCTTCAGTCATTGATCAAAGTTATCCCTGACCATGACTCAAGCAGGTGACTTTGAACGATACGTCTGTGCTCTCTCACAGCTGTTTTGACAGATCACTGAAGAGGGATTCACTCTAAACTGTCAGCATAAATTGAATAGGATGCTATTTTCAGGGACACTGACAGTTCAGAGTAAATGTCACTGTAGCAATGACAGCAATATCGAAGGTGGTGGTATCCCATATCTCAACAGTGTATAGTAAGGTCCACGTTATAACGGCAGTGGAGAAAGATAGGAGAACAACATTGCCGAGCCTCTGTCTTGTCAATGCCTTCTTTAGACTGAAGATGATACCGGTTTATCGATGTAATATTAACGGTACATTCTAGTTTAAAATAATCAATTATATTTTATTAAGCAAGAAATTATATTTTTTAATAATTCAATAATGAATTTTCATAATTAAGACGGTAGCTGATACAGGTTTATTGATCCTAATAAGCGAGCAATGTCTGTATATGTTTTTATATCTGGTTATTCTTATATCTAATTAATCCTATTATATTAAGAGAGCAATTTATGTATGTCTGTTTATATTTTTATAATATCTGATTATTTTTATATCTGGTTATTTATGTTCAACGGATCTCGAAAACGGCTCTAACGATTTTCACGAAATTTGGAACAAAGTAGGTTTATGATATATAAAAATTCGATTGTACTAGGTCTCATCCCTGGGAAAACTCGCAGAAGGACATTAAAAATATAATTCATCCTTGGAAGAACAGATGATAATTTCGTCATCTGTAGATAACAGAAAATGCGTGTGCCTGTGTGGGAGATCAGCTGTATAATCAACCAGCTTACCGTATCTCACAAGAAATATGATCTAGAAATTTCAAAAGACTTGATAAAAATAATCTGATTTGTTGACATGACATAAATTTGTTGACATAAATTAGAATATATCATAATTTTCAAAGTTAATCATTATTTTACAGTTTTGAGTGTTTAGTGGGTGTTATTTTGTTATTCAATTTGGTTTGCAAACAATATAAATTAGAACTTTTCTGTTTTCAAAAATGTTTGGACTGAAACTTTGACCTAAATCCAAGTATGTGGAACATAACCTACTTTTTGGAATATTTATAGTGTATACATCAAAATTCGGGGAAGAACCAGTTTTGGGCTGTGCCTGTTAGTCCTTCCCCAATCATTTTAAAGAATTGAGTTCTGTGTATCAATAAATAAATAACGAGCGAAGCTCGGTGCCCCAATATTGTAATATTAACGGTTCATTCTAGTTTAAAATGATCAATTATATTTATCAAGCAATGAATTATATTTATCAATAATTCCATAATGAATTTTCATAATTGAGATGAAATATTTTGTTGATTGATTATTAATTCTACATTGTTAAAAGACGTTCTGGCAACAGAGCAAAGCGAGAAAGAGATAGCACTATCAGCTTTGTTGAATGATAGACAAGGATAGCAATACCATTGCTAATCAAACACTGCCATTATAACGTGGACCTCGCTATAGCAATGACAATGATATTGAAGAAGAAGGTAGTGTTGTATTGGGTGGAAGGAGCAGCTATGCAAAGAGGAACAAAGGCCTGGATTGACGTTATGGGTGGTCAGTCGCATAGTTGACACCCACTCTACCCTGCTCACAGCTTTTCTCTGGTGTACTGTACTGAAATACAGTATATACTACAGTATAATATACTAAAGTGTACTCAAGTGTGTAGTGTCGCGACTATCATCATCATCATCATCATCCCACTCGTGTGATTCACTTTAACAGCTGACAGTATGAAGTGAACGAATGACAGACAGCCGTGATTGATAGAATGATGTGTCAGTCACTTATTCTCGATAGCCCTGCCCCCACAATAGAGGAAGAAGAGGATGCTTTGTGTCATCTCGATTAAAAATCATCGCTCCATAATTAAAGTGAAAACAAGATAAGCAGTAAGTCGATGTCCTGACGATGACAGTGATCGATCGACTTCTCTAATTGAGGTTTGCGTATCGATTATCGATCCATTCAACGCTGAATTAAGAAAGTTGTGTGGCTCCACCTTTATCGGCCGTCAGGCGAAAGTTCGGTTGTTCAATGCACTACTATTCAAGTTTCGGTAGTATTCATCCACTAGACTAAAATATGTAAAAAAGTAAATTAGTATGGCTTTTGTTGATGGGGAGTCCCTTGCGGGAAGGTTCCACCGCCTGAATAATAATTTAAGCCGTCAATGGGCTTTACGACTGTCATACTTCAGCCGCGACCGACAGTTTAACTTGCCCATCCGTTAACACGGGAGTGATCTGGTTAAAAAACTTTTGGAATCAGATAGACTGAGTAGGTTCGTACTGTATTCATCGACAAAACCAAAACAAAATAAATAAAATCAGATAGGTTTGTCACAAAAATTGATTGTTCGAGCTTTTCTCGATAATTTGAAAATTAAGAGGACTTTATTTAATTTATTTTTGTAGAATTCAATGTCTAAGCTCTAAATCTGGGTTCTCTGTAGCAGTGGCCATGTCCAATAGACTAGAAAATAGATAAATAGAATCAGATAGACGGAGTAGGTTGGTCACAAAAATTGATTGTTCGAGCTCATCTCGAACAATTTGAAAATTAAGAGGACCTTAATTAATTTATTTTTGTAGAATTCAATGTCTAAGCTCTAAATCTGGGTTCTCTGTAGCAGTGGCCATGTCCAATAGACTAGAAAATAAATAAATAGAATCAGATAGACTGAGTAGGTTCGTCACAAAAATTGATTGTTCAAGCTTTTCTCGAACAATTTGAAAATAAAGAGGACTTTAATTTATTTATTTTTGTGGAGTTCAATGTCTAAGCTCTAAATCTGGGTTCTCTGTAGCAGTGGTCATGTCCAATAGACTAGAAAATAAATAAATAGAATCAGATAGACTGAGTAGGTTCGTCACAAAAATTGATTGTTCGAGCTTTTCTCGAACAATTTGAAAATTAAGAGGACTTTATTTAATTTATTTTTGTAGAATTCAATGTCTAAGCTCTAAATCTGGGTTCTCTGTAGCAGTGGTCATGTCCAATAGACTAGAAAATAAATAAATAGAATCAGATAGACTGAGTAGGTTCGTCACAAAAATTGATTGTTCGAGCTCATCTCGAACAATTTGAAAATTAAGAGGACCTTAATTAATTTATTTTTGTAGAATTCGATGTCTAAGCTCTAAATCTGGGTTCTCTGTAGCAGTGGCCATGTCCAATAGACTAGAAAATAAATAAATAGAATCAGATAGACTCAGTAGGTTCGTCACAAAAATTGATTGTTCAAGTTTTTCTCAAAAAAGTTGAAAATTGAGAGGACATTCCTTGTAGTATTTGATGTCTAAGCTCTAAATCTGGGTTCTCTCATATCCTTATCAGTGGCCATGTCCAGTTCTGCGGAGATATTCTTCCCATGATATTCAGGGCCGGTTCCCGAGCTCGGGATTCAGCTAAGTTCTAGACTTTAAACAGCTGGAGTCAGAAATTTGGCTTTCCAAAACGGGGCGTAGCACTACCTCCGTAAACAAAGTCGTAGTGCATTCGTGTGACGTCAGTACAGGTAGGGCTCCTACACCAATAAA
This sequence comes from Nilaparvata lugens, assembly GCF_014356525.2. NCBI lineage: Eukaryota > Metazoa > Arthropoda > Insecta > Hemiptera > Delphacidae > Nilaparvata > Nilaparvata lugens. The sequence continues at coordinate 5,400,842 of NC_052504.1, forward strand.
AATTCGTCAATTTCAGCTGATCTATATCAGCTAGTGTTTCTATTGGTGTAGGAGCCCTACGTGTACTGACATCACACGAATGCACTACGGCTTTGTTTACGGTGGTAGTGGGCGTAGTCGCAGTTTTTATTTTATGATTTGTATAATTGAAAACGTTTTTCCTTGACGAAATTGAACATTCCTAAATAATTCAAAATAGCTAAAGCTTTACACTATTCTCTCTTCATTTTATTTTGTGTTCAATTTTCTAGTTTTCCGAAATTTAATTATTCAAACGTGACTGTGACCACGACTACGCCCCGTTTCGGAAATCCAATTTTCTGACTCCAGCTGTTTAAAGTCTAGAACTTGGCCAAATCCCGAGCTCGGAAACCGGCCCTTAATGACTTTTCACACTCAGACATGTCAGCTAAACGGGAATAGTCCCACTATATTCACAAAACGTATTATATTTTCACTTTACTGGATACCATTACTGCTATATACTGATATAATGATTAGCCTATATGATATTTGATTCCAGCTTTAGGCATAAATTTGCAACTTATTAAAATAGTAGCCTACTACTATATTGATTGTGGTTTGTGTAGGCTTATCTCATTACTGTATTTGTTTAAATGTCCAAGTTTTTCATCACTTACTCCAATAGTTGATGATACATTCAGTTGAAAATTGAAAGAAAATTCTATTAAGAATCTCATATATCTTAGGAACATGAATGTCAAATTGATCAGTACTGTATTGATTAACTGGACTAAGCTGTGTTTACACTAAAGTTATTAACAAAATGTTAATGACGTAATACTTTTAGATTCTATTAGATTGAACATAACTTATCATACACATGATAAACATATCTGTTTGTCAAATTCCGTTCAATCTAATAGAATCTATAAGGATTAAGTTATTAACATTTTGTTAATAACTTTCGTGTACACGCAGCTTATGGCCAGTATGCAGATACTCGATTTAAACGGAGAAATGTCAGCTGTTCGTTTAAACCCCTTATGGAAAACATTATGATAGATACAACCTTATCTACAAGTAAACGTGGTTTATCGATGAATGTAGTGTTAGCAAATGACCGTAAGGCTAGTTACACACACATCGATTTTTGGTCGTACGATATTTTGCCGTCACTATGAATTCTATCAGATTAAACGGAACTTGGCAAACATCATATGTTTGAAATCATCTGTTCAATCTAATAGAATTTATAAGGACGGTAAAATATCGTACGACCAAAAATCGATGTGTATGTAACTAGCCTAAGTAAGGCCAGTCTTTGTTAGTTTCAATATTCAACAAATAGTGTTTTGGCAGTGAGCTCGAATTTGAAATTTGTCGAATCTGAATAATATATTGAAAATTTAGTTTTCCTCCACCTACTATTAAAAGTCTCATTTTACACCCTGGAATCGAATACTAAAGTACTACTTTTCCTCCCATGGGACTAAAAATAATTCCCAGCGGGAAAAGTGATCACTTTTACTCCCAAGGGAGTAAAAATAAACCCATAAGATTAACATGGGAAGAAGTCCGACAACGCCGCGATTGAAGAATGAGGAATGTGGCAACACTGTCGTGGTCGGTAGAGGAAAAGTAAAAGAGCTCTATTTCGATCTTTGGAATATTTTAGCTCTAGGAAATAAGTAGCTCTATTTCGATTGTTAGGTTATGTTCAACCGTTGGTGGATATGAAAAAGTACACACCTCTAACGTCATCGGCATCTCTACGAGAGCGTTCATCTAAAGGTACGTTTTCGTTTATGCGAACTTTTCCGCAGTCGACGACGGCAAGCATTGTTGACATTCATATTGTCTGTTGGCGAGGGCGGAATGGTTTCTTGAGTGCAGCAGAGGAACTTTGCGCACGTATTTCACATTAAGTTTTTCCTACAGTTACCATTGAATATGAAAAGTGGGTAATTATGGGTAAAATTGCCTGAAATGCATAAAATGTTTTTCTGTGTAATTTTATTATTGATAAAAACCTTAATTTATTGTCAAATTGAATAAAAATGTTGTCCCTGGTTATAATATATAATGAATAATAATTAGCGCGTTGTGCTTGGTTGCACCTCTGCTCACTATAGCAGCCACAGCAGTCACTGTTACCATATTGTCTCGCATATTGTCTGAAGATGTAGTAAAATTATTCATTGTTATAGGTATTGGTGTAGGTGGAGGAAAAATGTTGTGTGCATCACGGGACTAAAGTACTTATTCTCCCTCAGGGAAATTGTCGCCCTCGGCTACGCCATCGGGCGACAACAGTTTCCCTCAGGGAGAAAAAGTTGCACTTTAGTCCCTAGATGCACAAATAACTATTTGTAGTGAACTTGACCTCATCAAAAATGAATATACAGAGAAAATGAATAGAGTAAACTAGAGACTGATGTAGAGTGGAGAATCAAAAACAAATAGAGTTTTGAAAATGAGTTCCAATTTGCAATTTGTCGAATCTGCAGAATATATCGAAAATTTAGTTTTTAGTGAATTTGATTTCATAGAAAATGAATATAGGCTACAGAGAAAATGAATAGAGTAAACTAGAGATTCAGTAATATCATAGAGTAACAATAGCGTAAGTAGATATCCCATGGTATAGGGGCGTTTATGTCGCAACTTTTAACTCGAGCCGATTATTGTCGATTACTGTTGATTTTTACTGTTTTGATCGGGTGAGAGTGTATGAACGGCACAATATGCGAGACTAACAGCGTCACACAGGTTCACGGAAAAGAACTAAGTGGATTATCGGCTTGAGATAACAGTAAAAGTTGCAACATAAACTCCCTATACCATGGGATATCTACTTATGCTATTGTTTCTCTATGGTGATATAGAGTAGTGAATCAAATCATCAACACAGAATCAAATTATAAATAGATGTGAAGATCTTTTCTATTGCTAGATCCAAACAGGCTTGCGGTAAAGTCCTGAGAATACAGACGACTTTTATAAATTGCGGGTCTACAATACAGAACGCAGTAGGTATTGTGAAAGTGTCATGGTGAAGAATAGTATTTTTGTCAACAGGTCGTTGTAAAGAACGCCTAGACAGCTGTCGCGGTATGTGTGTGTGTGAGTGAACGAACGAGCGCCCTCTATTTAGGCTCTCAGAGACCGCGCGGCTTCGCATCGCGCGACACAAAAGAACGGCAATTAATTGTGAGTGTTGCACTGTTGTGCTCCAAATAGTCGCGTCTCGACACCTTCCCCCCTGCCTACACCACCCCCCCACACCCTGACCTGGGCACAGTTCGGCAATCTCTTTTTCTTTCTCTTTTCTTATTTATCTGCCGCCGCAACAGTCGAGAAGACTTACTTGGAAACCACACCTTGAGCTGCACTCCACCGCAGTCTCATAAATATATCGATGTCATGCTACATCAATTCACTAGTCGACCGCAGCATCACAGGAAAATGGTAGAGAAAAAGTGTCCTTTTTACATCACAGCTGACAAAACGCCATCACCGCGAATGTGATACGCTCCATTATTATGGTGATACCATATTATGGAACCTGTATGCCTAAACACACATGCCTGCATCCTGGCTAGCTTTCCACACTGAAAGATTCAATTCAAACTGACAGTTTTTCTCATACATAACACCAACACTACTCATTAAACTAATGCTGAACGTAAATCTCACTCAAAAACTCCTTACAATATTCATCCAGTGATATCCATTGTGTTGCAAATCAAACATAATAATTTATTACACCAAGAGTAGAGCACTCAACAGTGGATGGTTTTTATTGTATGATGACCTCTGATTTCAAGCTTTTGATGGCATTCTTCAAAACATTGTGTGGGAGTAATCAATTTTGTGTTGAAAAGTAGTGAATAATGGTGATGAATACAAGAAATAAGAACACCTTTTCGTATTCTGGGTATTCAGGGAAAGTTTGTTGAGAATTTCACTTACTGTAGAGACGTGACATAAAGGCTGCCTGTCTATTGAAGAGATCATTCATTAATCAAGAAATTAAAAATAGAAAATATAAGCACCCTTTTTTAAAATGTTCAGCATGTTTCAATATTAATGTTATTCTTACTTGAGGGTACTTAAATCTTTTTCTTGATAATTAAGAGTAGCCTAATAACTATGACTGAATAAATTCAAGTTTCATTTTATTTCATTTATTGTATAAAATACTATAATCATAATACAATTATGACATTGGAGGAAAAACTAGGCTGAGCCTGTACTATTTCTCTCCAAAAATTTCGATAAAATGTTAATGTTGTCCGAAAGATAAGGTTATGTAATCACACACTGCTTCGTTACTTGATTTTCGGTCCAGGAATAATGATTTAAAATTTTGAATTTTGAAGGTTGATTTTATACTCTAAATGAATCACAGAATGTATCACAATAAATTAAAGAAATTAGAAGTATTGCACTCATTCAAAAATTGTTAATTCAAAATCTAAAACCCTACTCACTATTTGTTATTCACAATAAATTATATCACAGCAAGATTAAATGTGTTATTCACAGCAAGTAAAATTTGATTTATAAATTAAGTTATATTAATATAATATGGATTGAATCTGATCATTTTGAGTTTGAATGGAATCTCCCAAGAACCTGATATCACGCCTCTCCCAACCGATTAAAAATTTCTAAAACAGTTTGAATAATTTATCACTCTAATTAAATTCGACTCTGACATTAGCTCCACTGAAGCCAACGCAGTTTTCGGATAGACGCTGTCGGACCGAAGAAGCGTGAAACAAATACGTTTGAATGAAATCATAAATATTTATGAACTTTTCCCAATCGAGAGATGCCGAATCGATAGTTCACCTACCAGCTTACCTTTTGTATTCTCACCAATAAAACTCAATCGATGTGTGATATGAATGGTGTGAATCAGCCTTACCTGGACGCACCCACATTTTCAACATTATTTAAATGATAATAATAAAAAATACCCATGAAAACAATAATAAATTACGATTTTCACCGCCCGTAGATTGAGTTCAAAGCATTCACTGCTTTCTCAGCAGTGTCCTATGGTAATTCGCTCATTAGCATTGAAGCACATCACTATAATTATAAGATAATTATCAATTATGCAACCACTATTCAGCTCCTACACAGGTCATTGATAACCACTCACTTTTGTTCCATTAACAAATCGTGATAAGTTTAATTGAAAATGAAAAAATCCCCAGCTTAATACTTCAGATCCTACTATGCAAAATTGGATCCATCACTTTTCAATATCCTGAATTATTCATGAAGAATTTTTGAATGGATTGTGTGTTCATTTAAGTTTTGTCAATCACTTCTCAAAAATGTTGGAACTTGTATGATCTGACTTGCCAAGAAAAGGCAGCAGAGATAATGTCTCAAAACAGGAGAAAATTCAAAATTCAACTCCTACTGAGTCTTATTCCATTCTGAACAATACATTCTCAATAAACTTGAACTGATGTCAATCGTAAATTGATCCGATCCGAATGTCCGAGTACATATTGGTTTTATCATAATTATGGAACAATAGGTATCAAAAGAGAAATCGTATTTCGAACAGAATTGCTTTTCTTTCATTTCTGAGCTTGTGATAGGAGATTTCTCTTTCTAGACTCCTATAGGCTGACTTTCAAAATAATTTAAGAAATTATAGTTCGAATAGATTCGCTTCCCGATTATTAATTATAGCTTGTGATTGGTTTAGTTTTTCTTTCTGAACTCCAAAAGATCGACTTTCACAGTACAAAATCTCCTCTCTCTAATTGACTGACTTGTGATTGGCTGAATTCTCTCATACTCAACTCTCAATGGCTGTTATCATGACGATGGAATTGCTACTCTCTCATTGGTCGGTTTGTTATTGTTGGAAATCTGTCCTATTGCCAACACAATCTCTCATACCCTAATCTCATTGGCTGTTCCCATGTCGATGAATCTGCTACTTTCTCATTGGCCAGCTTGTTATTATTGGTTTTCTCTCTTACTCATTTCCCATTTGAAGTTGTTGTGACAATGTACTTGCTTCTCTCTCTCTCTCTCTCTCTCTAATCTAGAGATTTTCTCTCTCTCATTGGTAGAGAGTTAGTGGGGAGGATATTTTTTAATATTCTTTCCGAAGAATGGACATTGATATGTCCAAAGCTCCGCCAATTTATGTAGATGCATAACAATATAATTATTATCTATAGTTATTATATTACAAATTGCTTTTCCATATCATATACAGTTCAATAATTATTTTCTTAGTCTATATTATGTAAATTCATCTATAATTTTGCTGTATTGTAAGCTATTGTATATAAGTGTATAAGCCAGTATATATTGTAATCTACATAAATAAAGTACTCAATCAATCAATCTAATCTAATCTAATCTCACATTGCAGAGTTTGTAATTACTAGAACTATTTACTACTCAATTCCCATAAGAACATAGTTGTCTTTCTCTCTCTTTTCATTGCTGAATTCATTATTAATAGAATTTTATGTTCTACTCGATTCTCATAACAACATACTTGCCTTTCTCTCATATTGCTGAGTTTGTGACAAGTA